>NW_027667812.1:12500-612500 GCF_963924665.1 Micromys minutus | reverse complement strand
ATTTGCAGAAATTTCACTTATTTCAGGGTTATAAGTCAGAAATTTTCCTTATTTTGGGGCAAAAAAGACAGAAATTCCCTTTGTTTTGGGGGAAAAAGACAGAAATTTCACTTATTTAGAGGCAAAAAGGCAAAAGTTCCCGTTATTTTAAAGCAAAAATGAAGAAATTTCTCTTTTTTATGGCAAAAAGTTATGCATTCTTCTTATTTTCAGACAAAAAGGCAGAAATTCCCCATATTTTGGGGCAAAAGGCAGAAATTTCCCTTATTTTTTGGCAAAATTGCAGAAATTTCCCTAATTGTGGGGCAAAAAACAGAAATTCCCCTTATTTTGGGGCAAAATTGCAGAAATTTCCCTATTATGAGGAAAAATTGCAGAAATTTCCCTTATTTTAGGGCAAAATTGCAGAAAATTCACTTATTGCTGAGAAAAGAAGCAAAAATTTTTCTTATTTTGGGGCAAAAAGGCAGAAATTCCCATTACTTTGGGGCAAAAAGGCAGAAATTCACCTTACTTTGGGCTAAAATTGCAGAAATTTCACATATTTCAAGGCAAGAAGTCAGAAATTTCCCTTATTTTGGGGCAAAAATGAAGAAATTTCCCTTTTTTATGGCAAAAAGGTATGCATTCCCCTTATTTCGGGCAAAAAGGCAGAAATTCCCCGTATTTTGGAGCAAAATTGCAGAATTTCCCCTAATTGTGGGGCAAAATTCCAGAAATTTTCCTTATTTTGGGGCAAAATTGCAGAAATTTCACTTATTTTGGGGCAAAATTGCAGAAATTTCACTTATTTCAGGGAAAATAGGAAGAAATTTTCCTTATTTTGGGGCAAAAATGCAGAAATTCTCCATATTTTGTTGCAAAAATCAGAAATTTCCCTTATTTTGAGGTAAAATGCTGAAATTCCCCTTTTTGGGGCAAAAGGCAGAAATTTCCCTTTTTTGGGTCAAATTTGCAGAAATTTCACTTATTTCCGGAAAAAGGGCAGAAATTTTTCTTATTTTGGGGCAAAAATGCAGAAATTCCTAATATTTTTTTGCAAAATTGCAGAAATTTCCCTTATTTTGAAATAAAAAGGCTGAAATTCCCCTTATTGGGGGCAAAAAGGCAGAAATTTTTCTTATTTTGTGGCAAATTTGCAGAAATTTCACTTATTTCAGGGTTATAAGTCAGAAATTTTCCTTATTTTGGGGTAAAAAAGACAGAAATTCCCTTTGTTTTGGGGGAAAAAGACAGAAATTTCACTTATTTAGAGGCAAAAAGGCAAAAGTTCCCCTTATTTTAAAGCAAAAATGAAGAAATTTCTCTTTTTTATGGCAAAAACTTATGCATTCTTCTTATTTTCAGACAAAAAGGCAGAAATTCCCCATATTTTGGGGCAAAAGGCAGAAATTTCCCTTATTTTTTGGCAAAATTGCAGAAATTTCCCTAATTGTGGGGCAAAAAACAGAAATTCCCCTTATTTTGGGGCAAAATTGCAGAAATTTCTCTTATTATGAGGAAAAATTGCAGAAATTTCCCTTATTTTACGGCAAAATTGCAGAAATTTCACTAATTGTGGCGCAAAAAGGCAGAAATTCTCCTTATTTCGGGGCAAAACTCAGAAATTCCACTTATTTTGGGGCAAAATTCCAGAAATTTCCCTTATTTTGGGGCAAAATTGCAGAAATTTTACTTATTTTGGGGCAAAATTGCAGAAAATTCACGTATTTCAGGGAAAAAAGCAGAATTTTTTTTTATTTTGGGGCAAAAAAACAAAAATTCCTAATATTTTGTGCCAAAATTCAGAAATTCCCCTTATTTTGAGGTAAAAAGACTGAAATTCCCCTTATTTGGGGGCAAAAAGGCAGAAATTTCCCTTATATTGTGGCAAAATTGCAGAAATTTCACTTATTTCAGGGTAATAGTCAGAAATTTTCCTTATTTTGGGGCAAAAATGACAGAAATTCCCTTTGTTTTGGGGGAAAAAGACAGAAATTTCACTTATTTAGAGGCAAAAAGGCAAAAGTTCCCCTTATTTTAAAGCAAAAATGAAGAAATTTCTTTTTTATGGCAAAAAGTTATGCATTCTTCTTATTTTCAGACAAAAAGGCAGAAATTCCCCATATTTTGGGGCAAAAGGCAGAAATTTCCCTTATTTTTTGGCAAAATTGCAGAAATTTCCCTAATTGTGGGGCAAAAAACAGAAATTCCCCTTATTTTGGGGCAAAATTGCAGAAATTTCCCTATTATGAGGAAAAATTGCAGAAATTTCCCTTATTTTAGGGCAAAATTGCAGAAAATTCACTTATTGCTGAGAAAAGAAGCAAAAATTTTTCTTATTTTGGGGCAAAAAGGCAGAAATTCCCATTACTTTGGGGCAAAAAGGCAGAAATTCACCTTACTTTGGGCTAAAATTGCAGAAATTTCACATATTTCAAGGCAAGAAGTCAGAAATTTCCCTTATTTTGGGGCAAAAATGAAGAAATTTCCCTTTTTTATGGCAAAAAGGTATGCATTCCCCTTATTTCGGGCAAAAAGGCAGAAATTCCCCGTATTTTGGAGCAAAATTGCAGAATTTCCCCTAATTGTGGGGCAAAATTCCAGAAATTTTCCTTATTTTGGGGCAAAATTGCAGAAATTTCACTTATTTTGGGGCAAAATTGCAGAAATTTCACTTATTTCAGGGAAAATAGGAAGAAATTTTCCTTATTTTGGGGCAAAAATGCAGAAATTCTCCATATTTTGTTGCAAAAATCAGAAATTTCCCTTATTTTGAGGTAAAATGCTGAAATTCCCCTTTTTGGGGCAAAAGGCAGAAATTTCCCTTTTTTGGGTCAAATTTGCAGAAATTTCACTTATTTCCGGAAAAAGGGCAGAAATTTTTCTTATTTTGGGGCAAAAATGCAGAAATTCCTAATATTTTGTTGCAAAATTGCAGAAATTTCCCTTATTTTGAAATAAAAAGGCTGAAATTCCCCTTATTGGGGGCAAAAAGGCAGAAATTTTTCTTATTTTGTGGCAAATTTGCAGAAATTTCACTTATTTCAGGGTTATAAGTCAGAAATTTTCCTTATTTTGGGGTAAAAAAGACAGAAATTCCCTTTGTTTTGGGGGAAAAAGACAGAAATTTCACTTATTTAGAGGCAAAAAGGCAAAAGTTCCCCTTATTTTAAAGCAAAAATGAAGAAATTTCTCTTTTTTATGGCAAAAACTTATGCATTCTTCTTATTTTCAGACAAAAAGGCAGAAATTCCCCATATTTTGGGGCAAAAGGCAGAAATTTCCCTTATTTTTTGGCAAAATTGCAGAAATTTCCCTAATTGTGGGGCAAAAAACAGAAATTCCCCTTATTTTGGGGCAAAATTGCAGAAATTTCTCTTATTATGAGGAAAAATTGCAGAAATTTCCCTTATTTTACGGCAAAATTGCAGAAATTTCACTAATTGTGGCGCAAAAAGGCAGAAATTCTCCTTATTTCGGGGCAAAACTCAGAAAATCCACTTATTTTGGGGCAAAATTCCAGAAATTTCCCTTATTTTGGGGCAAAATTGCAGAAATTTTACTTATTTTGGGGCAAAATTGCAGAAAATTCACGTATTTCAGGGAAAAAAGCAGAATTTTTTTTTATTTTGGGGCAAAAAAACAAAAATTCCTAATATTTTGTGCCAAAATTCAGAAATTCCCCTTATTTTGAGGTAAAAAGACTGAAATTCCCCTTATTTGGGGGCAAAAAGGCAGAAATTTCCCTTATATTGTGGCAAAATTGCAGAAATTTCACTTATTTCAGGGTAATAGTCAGAAATTTTCCTTATTTTGGGGCAAAAATGACAGAAATTCCCTTTGTTTTGGGGGAAAAAGACAGAAATTCCACTTATTTAGAGGCAAAAAAGCAGAAATTCCCCTTATTTTAGGGCAAAATTGCAGAAATTTCCCTTATTTGGGGGCAAAAAAACAGAAATTCCCCTTATTTTGTGGCAAAATTCTAGAAATTTCCCTTATTATGGGGAAAAATTGCAGAAATTTCCCTTATTTTAGGACAAAATTGCAGAAATTTCACTTATTTCAGAGAAAAAAGGCAAAAATTTTTCTTATTTTGGGGCAAAAGGCAGAAATTTCCCTATTTTTGGGGCAAATTTGCAGAAATTTCACTTATTTCATGGTAATAAGTCAGAAATTTTCCTTATTTTGGGGCAAAAAAGACAGAAATTCTCTTTGTTTTGGGGGAAAAAAACAGAAATTCCAGTTATTTAGAGGCAAAAAGGCAAAAGTTCCCCTTATTTTGGAGCAAAAAAGAAGAAATTTCCCTTTTTTATGGCAAAAAGGTATGCATTTTTCTTATTTTCGGACGAAAAGGCAGAAATTCCCCATATTTTGGAGCAAAAGGCAGAAATTCCCCTTATTTTGGGGCAAAATTGCAGAAATTTCCCTAATTGTGGGGCAAAAAACAGAAATTCTTTTTATTTTGAAGCAAAATTGCAGAAATTTCCCTTATTATGAGGAAAAATTGTAGAAATTTCCCTTATTTTAGGGCAAAATTGCAGAAATTTCACTAATTGTGGGGCAAAAAGGCAGAAATTCTCCTTATTTTGGAACAAAACTCAGAAATTCCACTTATTTTGGGGCAAAATTCCAGAAATTTCCCTTATTTTGGGGCAAAATTGTAGAAATTTTACTTATTTTGTGGCAAAATTGCAGAAATTTCACTTATTTCAGGGAAAAAAGACAGAAATTTGTTTTATTTTGGGGCAAAAAGGCAGAAATTCCTAATATTTTGTGCCAAAATTAAGAAATTCCCCTTATTTTAGGTAAAAAGGCTGAAATTCTCCTTATTTGGGGGCAAAAACGCAGAAATTTCCCTTATATTGGGACAAAATTGCAGAAATTTCACTTATTTCAGGGTAATAAGTCAGAAATTTTCCTTATTTTGGGGTAAAAATGACAGAAATTCCCTTTGTTTTGTGGAAAAAGACAGAAATTCCACTTATTTAGAGGCAAAAAAGCAGAAATTCCCCTTATTTTAGGTCAAAATTGCAGAAATTTCTTTTATTTGGGGGCAAAAAAACAGAAATTCCTCTTATTTTGTGGTAAAATTCCAGAAATTTCCCTTATTATGGGGAAAAATTGCAGAAATTCCCCTTATTTTGGGGCAAAATTGCAGAAATTTCCCGAATTGTGGGGCAAAAAACAGAAATTCCCCTTATTTTGTGGCAAAATTCCAGAAATTTTCCTTATTATGGGAAAAAATTGCAGAAATTTCCCTTATTTTAGGGCAAAATTGCAGAAATTTCAGTTATTTCAGAGAAAAAAGGCAAAAATTTTTCTTATTTTGGGGCAAAAAGGCAGAAATTCCCATTATTTTGGGGCAAAAAGGCAGAAATTCACCTTATTTTGGGCTAAAATTGCAGAAATTTAACATATTTCAGGGCAAAAATTCGAAATTTCCCTTAATTTGGGGCAAAAATGAAGAATTTTCCCTTTTTTATGGCAAAAAGGTATGCATTTTCCTTATTTCGGGCAAAAAGGCAGAAATTCCCCGTATTTTGGAGCAAAATTGCAGAAATTCCCCTAAGTGTGGAGCAAAATTCCAGAAATTTTTCTTATTTTGGGGCAAAATTGCAAAATTTTCACTTATTTTGGAGCAAAATTGCAAAATTTTCACTTATTTCAGGGAAAATAGGCAGAAATTTTCCTTATTTTGGGGCAAAAAGGCAGAAATTCTCCATATTTTGTTGCAAAAATCAGAAATTTCCCTTATTTTGAGGTAAAATGCTGAAATTCCCCTTTTTTGGGGGCAAAAGGCAGAAATTTCCCTTTTTTGGGGCAAATTTGCAGAAATTTCACTTATTTCCGAAAAAAAAGGCAGAAATTTTTCTTATTTTGGGGCAAAAAGGCAGAAATTCCTAATATTTTGTTGCAAAAATGCAGAAATTTCCCTTATTTTGAAATAAAAAGGCTGAAATTCCCCTTATTTGAAGGCAAAAAGGCAGAAATTTTTCTTATTTTGGGGCAAATTTGCAGAAATTTCACTTATTTCAGGGTTATAAGTCAGAAATTTTCCTTATTTTGGGGCAAAAAAGACAGAAATTCCCTTTGTTTTGGGGGAAAAAGACAGAAATTTCACTTATTTAGAGGCAAAAAGGCAAAAGTTCCCCTTATTTTAAAGCAAAAATGAAGAAATTTCTCTTTTTTATGGCAAAAAGTTATGCATTCTTCTTATTTTCAGACAAAAAGGCAGAAATTCCCCATATTTTGGGGCAAAAGGCAGAAATTTCCCTTATTTTTTGGCAAAATTGCAGAAATTTCCCTAATTGTGGGGCAAAAAACAGAAATTCCCCTTATTTTGGGGCAAAATTGCAGAAATTTCCCTATTATGAGGAAAAATTGCAGAAATTTCCCTTATTTTAGGGCAAAATTGCAGAAATTTCACTAATTGTGGCGCAAAAAGGCAGAAATTCTCCTTATTTTGTGGCCTAGCTCAGAAATTCCACTTATTTTGGAGCAAAATTCCAGAAATTTCCCTTATTTTGGGGCAAAATTGTAGAAATTTTACTTATTTTGGGGCAAAATTGCAGAAATTTCACTTATTTTAGCGAAAAAAGGCAGAAATTTTTTTATTTTGGGGCAAAAAGGCAGAAATTCCTAATATTTTGTGCCAAAATTCAGAAATTCCCTTTATTTTGAGGTAAAAAGTCTGAAATTTCCCTTATTTGGGGGCAAAAAGGAAGAAATTTCCCTTATATTGGGGCAAAATTGCAGAAATTTCACTTATTTCAGGGTAATAAGTCAGAAATTTTCCTTATTTTGGGGCAAAAATGACAGAAATTCCCTTTGTTTTGGGGGAAAAAGACAGTAATTCCACATATTTAGAGGCAAAATGCAGAAATTCTCCTTATTTTAGGGCAAAATTGCAGAAATTTCCCTTATTTACGGGCAAAAAAACAGAAATTTCCCTAATTTTGGGACAAAATTGCAGAAATTTCACTTATTTCAGGGAAAAAAGGCAGAAATTTTTTTTGGGGTGCAAAATGGCAGAAATTTTTTTATTTTGGTACAAAATTGCAGAAATTTTTATTTTGGCGCAAAAAGTCAGAAATTCCCCATATTTTGGGGGAAAAGGGCAGAAATTCCTCTTATTTTGAGGTAAAAAGGCTGAAATTCCCCTTATTTTGGGGCAAAAAGAGAGAAATTTCGTTTATTTTGGGGAAAAGGCAGAAATTGCACTTATTTTGATTCAAAAAGATGGAAAATCCCCTTATTCTGGGGCAAAAATGAAGAAATTTGCTTTTTTTATGGCAAAAAGGTATATATTCCCTTTATTTTCGGGCAAAAGGCAGAAATTCCCCATATTTTGGAGCAAAATTGCAGAAATTCCCCTAATTTTTGGACAAAAAGGCAGAAATTCCCCTTATTTTGGGGTAAAACTGCAGAAATTTCACTTATTTTGCGGCAAAATGTCAGAAATTCCCCTTATTTTCGGCAAAAAAGGCAGAAAATCCCCTTATTTTATGGCAATATTGCAGAAATTTCCCTTATTTGGGGGCCAAAACAGAAATTCCCCTTATTTTGGGGCAAAATTGCAGAAATTTCCCTTATTATGGGGAAAATTGCAGAAATTTCCCTTATTTTAGGGCAAAATTACAGAAATTTCACTTATTTCAGAGAAAGAAAGCAAAAATTTTTCTTATTTTGGGGCAAAAAGGCAGAAATTCCCATTATTTTGAAGCAAAAAGGCAGAAATTCTCCTTATTTTGGGGTAAAATTGCAGAAATTTCACATATTTCAGGGCAAAACGGCAGAAATTCCCCTTATTTTGGGGCAAAAAGGCAGAAATTCCCCTTATTTTGGCATAAAATTGCAGAAATTTCCCTTATTTGGGGGCAAAAAGGTAGAAAATCCACTTAATTTCGGGTAGAAAGGCAGAAATTCCTCGTATTTTGGAGCAATATTGCAGAAACTCCCCTAATTTTGGGGCAAAAAGGCAGAAATTCACTTTATTTTGGGGCAAAAATAGAGAAATTCTCCTTATTTTGGGGCAAAAATCAGAAATTTCCCTTATTTTGGGGCAAAATTTTAGAAATTTCTTTTATATTGTTACAGACTTGCAGAAATTTTTCTTATTTTGTGGCAAAAAGGCAGAAATTCCCCATTTTTTGGTGCAAAAAGGCAGAAATTCTCCTTATTTTGTGGCCTAGCTCAGAAATTCCACTTATTTTGGAGCAAAATTCCAGAAATTTCCCTTATTTTGGGGCAAAATTGTAGAAATTTTACTTATTTTGGGGCAAAATTGCAGAAATTTCACTTATTTTAGCGAAAAAAGGCAGAAATTTTTTTATTTTGGGGCAAAAAGGCAGAAATTCCTAATATTTTGTGCCAAAATTCAGAAATTCCCTTTATTTTGAGGTAAAAAGTCTGAAATTTCCCTTATTTGGGGGCAAAAAGGAAGAAATTTCCCTTATATTGGGGCAAAATTGCAGAAATTTCACTTATTTCAGGGTAATAAGTCAGAAATTTTCCTTATTTTGGGGCAAAAATGACAGAAATTCCCTTTGTTTTGGGGGAAAAAGACAGTAATTCCACATATTTAGAGGCAAAATGCAGAAATTCTCCTTATTTTAGGGCAAAATTGCAGAAATTTCCCTTATTTACGGGCAAAAAAACAGAAATTTCCCTAATTTTGGGACAAAATTGCAGAAATTTCACTTATTTCAGGGAAAAAAGGCAGAAATTTTTTTTGGGGTGCAAAATGGCAGAAATTTTTTTATTTTGGTACAAAATTGCAGAAATTTTTATTTTGGCGCAAAAAGTCAGAAATTCCCCATATTTTGGGGGAAAAGGGCAGAAATTCCTCTTATTTTGAGGTAAAAAGGCTGAAATTCCCCTTATTTTGGGGCAAAAAGAGAGAAATTTCGTTTATTTTGGGGAAAAGGCAGAAATTGCACTTATTTTGATTCAAAAAGATGGAAAATCCCCTTATTCTGGGGCAAAAATGAAGAAATTTGCTTTTTTTATGGCAAAAAGGTATATATTCCCTTTATTTTCGGGCAAAAGGCAGAAATTCCCCATATTTTGGAGCAAAATTGCAGAAATTCCCCTAATTTTTGGACAAAAAGGCAGAAATTCCCCTTATTTTGGGGTAAAACTGCAGAAATTTCACTTATTTTGCGGCAAAATGTCAGAAATTCCCCTTATTTTCGGCAAAAAAGGCAGAAAATCCCCTTATTTTATGGCAATATTGCAGAAATTTCCCTTATTTGGGGGCAAAAACAGAAATTCCCCTTATTTTGGGGCAAAATTGCAGAAATTTCCCTTATTATGGGGAAAATTGCAGAAATTTCCCTTATTTTAGGGCAAAATTACAGAAATTTCACTTATTTCAGAGAAAGAAAGCAAAAATTTTTCTTATTTTGGGGCAAAAAGGCAGAAATTCCCATTATTTTGAAGCAAAAAGGCAGAAATTCTCCTTATTTTGGGGTAAAATTGCAGAAATTTCACATATTTCAGGGCAAAACGGCAGAAATTCCCCTTATTTTGGGGCAAAAAGGCAGAAATTCCCCTTATTTTGGCATAAAATTGCAGAAATTTCCCTTATTTGGGGGCAAAAAGGTAGAAAATCCACTTAATTTCGGGTAGAAAGGCAGAAATTCCTCGTATTTTGGAGCAATATTGCAGAAACTCCCCTAATTTTGGGGCAAAAAGGCAGAAATTCACTTTATTTTGGGGCAAAAATAGAGAAATTCTCCTTATTTTGGGGCAAAAATCAGAAATTTCCCTTATTTTGGGGCAAAATTTTAGAAATTTCTTTTATATTGTTACAGACTTGCAGAAATTTTTCTTATTTTGTGGCAAAAAGGCAGAAATTCCCCATTTTTTGGTGCAAAAAGGCTGAAATTCCCCTTATTTTGAGGTAAAATCCTGAAATTCCCCATATTTTGGGGCAAAAAGGCAGAAATTCCCCTCATTTGGGGGCAAAAAGGCACAAATTTCCCTTATTTTCGAGCATAATTGCAGGACTTTCATTTATTTCAGGGCAAAAACTCAGAAATTCCTTTTATTTTGGGGCAAAAAGCAGAAATTTCTTTTATTTTGATACAAAATTGTAGAAATTTTCCTTATTTTGAAACAAAAAAACAAAAATTACCCATATTTTGGGGGAAATGTCAGAAATTCCCCTTATTTTGAGGTAAAAAGCCTGAAATTCCCATTATTTTGGGGCAAAAAGGCAGAAATTCCCTTTACTTTGTGGCAAAAAGGCAAAAATTCCCGTTAATTGGAGCAGAAAAGCAGAAATTTTCCTTATTTAAGGGCAATAGGGCAGAAATTCGCCATATTTTGTGGCAAAAAGGCAGAAATTCCCCTTATTTGGAGGTAAAATGCTGAAATTCCCCTTATTTTCGGCAAAAAGGCAGAAATTCCTATTATTTTGGGGCAAAATTGCAGAAATTTCAATTATTTCAGGGCAAAAAGTCAGAAATTTGCCTTATTTGGGGCAAAAAGCAGAAATTCCCCTAATTTTGGGGCCAAAAACAGAAATTCCATTTATTTTGGGGTAAAATTGCAGAAATTTCAAATATTTCAGGGCAAAAAGGCAGAAATTCCACTTTATTTCAGACAATAATGCAGAAATTCCCCCATATTTTAAAGCTAAATTTCAAAAATTCCCCTTATATTGGTGGAAAAATGCAGAAATTCCCTTTATTTTTGTGTAATAAGGCAGATTTCCCCGTATTTTGAAGCAAAATTGCACATATTCCCCTAATTTTGAGGGAAAATGCAGAAATTCACATTATTTTGGAACAAAAAGACAGAAATTCTCCTTATTTCAGGGCAAAATTCCAGAAATTCCCCTTATTTTGGGGCAAAATTGCAGAAATTTCCTTTATTTTGGGGCAAAATTGCAGAAATTTTCTTTATTTTGGGGCAAAATTTCAGAAATTTCACTTATTTCAAGAAAAAAGTGCAGAAATTTCTCTTATTTTGGGGCAAAAAGGCAGAAATTTCTTTTATTTTGGTAAAAAATTGCAGAAATTTTCTTTATTTTGGGGCAAATATGAAGAAATTCCCCATATTTTGGGGCAAAAAGGCAGAGATTCCCCTTATTATGAGGTAAAATGCTGAAATTCCCCTTATTTTGGGGCAAAAAGATAGAAATTCCCTTTATTTTGTGGCAAAAAGGCAGAATTTTCCCTTATTTTGGGGCAAAATGGCAGAAATTTCACTTATTTCAGAGCAAAATTCAAAAATTCCTTTTATTTTTGGGCAAAAAGACAGAAATTTTGTTTATTTTTGGGTAAATAGGAAGAAATTTCACTTATTGTGAGGTAAGAAGGCAGAAATTCAATTAGGTGAATTTCTGCAATTTTGCTCCAAAATACGGGGATTTTCTGCCTTTTTCGTCGAAAATAAGGGGAATTTCTGCCATTTTGCTGTGAAATAAGTGAAATTTCTGGAGTTTTACCCCAATATAAAAGGAATTTCTGCCTTTTTGCCCCAAAATTAGGGGAATTTCTGCAATTTTGCTCCAAAATATGGGGAATTTCTGCCTTTTTGCCCGAAAATTAAGGGAATGTTTACCTTTTTGCCATAAAAAAGGGAAATTTCTTAATTTTTGCCCCAAAATAAGGGGATTTTCCACCTTTTTGACTCAAAATAAGTGCAATTTCTGCCTTTTCCCCAAAAATAAATGAAATTTCTGCTTTTTGCCCCAAAATAAGGGGAATTTCTTACTTTTTGCCCTGAAATAAATGAAATTTCTGCAATTTTGCCCGAAAATAAGGGAAATTTGTGCCTTTTTGCCCCAAAATAAGGAGAATTTCTGCCTTTTGCCCCAAAATATGGGGAATTTCAGCATTTTACCTCAAAATAAGGGGAATTTCAGCCTTTTTGCACCAAAATAAGAAGAATGCATACCTTTTTGCCATTAAAAAAGGGAAAATTCTTCATTTTTGCTCCAAAATAAGCGGAGTTTCTGCCTTTTGCCCCAAAATGTGGGGAATTTCTGCCTCTTTGCCCGAAAATAAGAAGAATGCATAACTTTTTGCCATAAAAAGGGGAAATTTCTTCATTTTTGCTCCAAAATAAGGGGAATTTCTGCCTTTTTGCCTCTAAATAAGTGGAATTTCTGTCTTTTTCCCCCAAAACAAAGGGAATTTCTGTCATTTTTGCCCCAAAATAAGGAAAATTTTTGACTTATTTCACTAAAATAAGTGAAATTTCTGCAATTTTGCCGCAAAATATGGGAAATTTCTGCCTTTTTGCCCCCAAATAAGGGGAATTTCTGACTTTTTGCACCCGAAAAAAGATTTTCTGTCTTTTTGCCCCAAAATAAGGAGAATTTCAGCATTTTTGCCCGAAAATTATGAGAATTTCTGCAATTTTTTTTCAAAATACGGAAAATTTCTGCCTTTTAGCTCCAAAATAAAGGGAATTTCTGCATTTTCTCCACATATTAGGGGAATTTCTGCATTTTACCTGTAAATAATGGGAATTTCTGCATTTTACCTCAAAATAAGTAGAATTTCTGCTTTTTACCTCAAATTATGGGGAATTTCTGCCTTTTTGTTCCAAAATAAAGAAAATTTCTTCAATTTTGTACCATAATAAAAGAAATTTCTACTTTTTGCCCCGAAATAAGGGGAATTTCTGACTTTTTACCCTGAAATAAATGAAATTTGTGCAATTTTGCCCGAAAATAAGGGAAATTTGTGCCTTTTTGCCCCAAAATAATGGGAATTTCTGCCTTTAGCCCCAAAAAATAGAAAATTTCAGCATTTTACCTCAAAATAAGGGGAATTTCTGCCTTTTTGCCCTGAAATATATGAAGTTTCTGCAATTTTACCCCAAAATAAGGTGAATTTCTGACTTTTTGCCCCAAAATAATGGGAATTTCTGCCTTTTTGCCTCAAAATAAGAACAATTTTTGCTTTTTTTTTCGGAAATAAGTGAAATTTCTGCAATTTTGCCCTAAAATAAGGGAAATTTATGCAATTTTTCCCCATAATAAAAAAAATTTCTGCAATTTTGCCGCAAAATAAGAAGAATTTATGTTTTTTGCCCCCAAATAAAGCAAATTTCTGCAATTTGGCCCCAAAATAAAGGGATTTTCTGTTTTTTGCCCCCAAATAAGGGAAATTTCTGCAATTTTGCCCTAAAATAAGGGAAATTTCTGCAATTTTGTCCTAAAATAAGGGGAATTTCTGCCATTTGCCCCAAAATAAGAGGAATTTCTGCCTTTTGCCCCAAAATATAGGGAATTTCTGCCTTTTTGTCCGAAAATAAGAAGAATGCACTCCTTTTTGCCATAAAAAAGGGAAATTTTTTCATTTTTGCTCCAAAAGAAGGGGAACTTTAGCCTTTTTGCCTCTAAATAAGTGGAATTTCTGTCTTTTTCCCCCAAAACAAAGGGAATTTCTGTCATTTTTGCCCCAAAATAAGGAAAATTTTTGACTTATTACCCTAAAATAAGTGAAATTTCTGCAATTTTGCCCCAAAATAAGGGAAATTTCTGCCTTTTTGCCCCCAAATAAGGGGAATTTCTGACTTTTTGCACCCGAAGAAAGATTTTCTGTCTTTTTGCCCCAAAATAAGGAGAATTTCAGCATTTTTGCCCGAAAATTATGAGAATTTCTGCAATTTTTTTTCAAAATACGGAAAATTTCTGCCTTTTAGCTCCAAAATAAAGGGAATTTCTGCATTTTCTCCACATGTTAGGGGAATTTCTGCATTTGACCTGTAAATAATGGGAATTTCTGCATTTTACCTCAAAATAAGTAGAATTTCTGCTTTTTACCTCAAATTATGGGGAATTTATGCCGTTTTGTTCCAAAATAAAGAAAATTTCTTCAATTTTGTACCATAATAAAAGAAATTTCTACTTTTTGCCCCGAAAAAAAAGGAATTTCTGACTTTTTACCCTGAAATAAATGAAATTTGTGCAATTTTGCCCGAAAATAAGGGAAATTTGTGCCTTTTTGCCCCAAAATAATGGGAATTTCTGCCTTTAGCCCCCAAAAATGGGAAATTTCAGCATTTTACCTCAAAATAAGGGGAATTTCTGCCTTTTGGCCCTGAAATATATGAAGTTTCTGCAATTTTACCCCAAAATAAGGTGAATTTCTGACTTTTTGCCCCAAAATAATGGGAATTTCTGCCTTTTTGCCTCAAAATAAGAAAAATTTTTGCTTTTTTTTTCGGAAATAAGTGAAATTTCTGCAATTTTGCCCTAAAATAAGGGAAATTTCTGCAATTTTTCCCCATAATAAAAAAATTTCTGCAATTTTGCCGCAAAATAAGAGGAATTTCTGTTTTTTGCCCCCAAATAAAGCAAATTTCTGCAATTTTGCCCCAAAATAAAGGGAATTTCTGTTTTTTGCCCCCAAATAAGGGAAATTTCTGCAATTTTGCCCTAAAATAAGGGAAATTTCTGCAATTTTGCCCTAAAATAAGGGGAATTTCTGCCATTTGCCCCAAAATAAGGGGAATTTCTGCCTTTTGCCCCAAAATATAGGGAATTTCTGCCTTTTTGTCCGAAAATAAGAAGAATGCACTCCTTTTTGCCATAAAAAAGGGAAATTTTTTCATTTTTGCTCCAAAAGAAGGGGAACTTTAGCCTTTTTGCCTCTAAATAAGTGGAATTTCTGTCTTTTTCCCCCAAAACAAAGGGAATTTCTGTCTTTTTTGCCCCAAAATAAGGAAAATTTCTGACTTATTACTTTGAAAAAAGTAAAATTTCTGCAAATTTGCCCCAAAAATAGGGAAATTTCTGCCTTTTGCCCCAAAATAAGGGAAATTTCAGCATTTTACCTCAAAATAAGGTAAATTTCTGATTATTGCACCAAAATATGGAGAATTTCTACCTTTTGCCCCAAAATAAGGAAAATTTCTGCCTTTTTTCACTGAAATAAGTGAAATTTCTGCAATTTTGCCCAAAAATAAGTGAAATTTCTGCAATTTTGCCACCAAAAAAGGTAAATTTCTGGAATTTTGCCCCAAAATAAGTGGAATTTCTGAGTTTTGCCCCAAAATAAGGAGAATTTCTGCCTTTTTGCCCCACAATTAGGGGAATTTCTGCAATTTTGCTCCAAAATACGGGGAATTTTTGCCTTTTTGCCTGAAAATAAGAAGAATGCATACGTTTTTGCCATAAAAAAGGAAATTTCTTCATTTTTGCCCCAAATTAATGGAAATTTCTGCCTTTTTACCCTGAAATATGTGAAATTTCTGCAATTTTAGCGCAAAATAAGGTGAATTTCTGCCTTTTGCCAAAAATAATGGGAATTTCTGCCTTTTTGCCCCAAAATGAGAAAAACTTTTGCTTTTTCTCTGAAATAAGTGAAATTTCTGGAATTTTGCCCTAAAATAAAAGAAATTTCTGCAATTTTTCTCCATAGTAAAGGAAATTTCTGGAATTTTGCCCCAAAATAAGGGGAATTTCTGTTTTTTTGCCCCCAAATAAGGGAAATTTCTGCAATTTTGCCCTAAAATAAGGGGAATTTCTGCTTTTTTGCCTCTAAATAAGTGGAATTTCTGTCTTTTTCCCCCAAAACAAAGAGAATTTCTGTCATTTTTGCGCCAAAATTAGGAAAATTTCTGAATTATTACCCTGAAATAAGTGAATTTTCTGCAATTTTGCCCCAATATAAGGGAAATTTCTGCCTTTTTGCCCCCAAATAAAGGGAATTTCAGCCTTTTTACCTCAAAATAAAAGGAATTTCTGAATTTTGGCCCAAAATATTAGGAATTTCTGCCTTTTTTCCCCAAAATAAGAAAAATTTCTGCCTTTTTTTCCTGAAATAAGTGAAATTTCTGCAATTTTGCCCCAAAATAAAGAAAATTTCTGAAATTTTGCCCCCAAATAAGTGGAATTTCTGAGTTTTGCCCAAAAATAAGGAGAATTTCTTCCTTTTGCCTCTAAATAAGTGGAATTTCTGTCTTTTTCCACAAATCAAAGGAAATTTCTGTCTTTTTTGTTCTAAAATAAGAGGAATTTCTTCCTTCTTACCTCAAAATAGGTGAAATTTTTGCCTTTTTACCCAAAAATAAACGGAATTTCTGTCTTTTTGCCCCAAAATATAAAGAATTTTTGAATTTTGCCCTGAAATATGTGAAATTTCTGCAATTTTGCCCTAAAATAAAGGAAATTTCTACCTTTTTGCCACAAAATAAAGGGAATTTCTGTCTTTTTGCCCCAAAATAAGGGGAATTTCAGCATTTTACCTTATAATAAGGGGAATCTCTGCATTTTTGCCCCAAAATATGGGGAATTTCTGCATTTTTGCTCCAAAATAAAGAAAATTTCTACAATTTTGTACCAAAATAAAAGAATTTTCTGCCTTTTTGCCCCAAAATAAGAGAAATTTCTGAGTTTTTTTCTCTGAAATAAGTGTAATTTCTGCAATTTTGCATAAAAATAAAGGAAATTTCTGCAATTTTTTTCCATAATAAGGGAAATTTCTGCAATTTTGCCCCAAAATAAGGGGAATTTCTGTTTTTTGCCCCCAAATAAGGGAAATTTCTGCAATTTTATCCCAAAATAAGGGGAATTTCTGTTTTTTTGCCACAAAATAAGGAAATTTTCTGCAAGTCTGTAACAAAATAGAAGAAATTTCTAAAATTTTGCCCCAAAATAAGGGAAATTTCTGATTTTTGCCCCAAAATAAGGAGAATTTCTGTATTTTTGCCCAAAAATAAAGGGAATTTCTGCCTTTTTGCCCCCAAATTAGGGGAGTTTCTGCAATTTTGCTTCAAAATACAGGGAATTTCTTCCTCTTTTCCCGAAAATAAGGGGAACTTCTGTATTTTTGCCCCAAATAAAGGGAATTTCTGCATTTTTGCCCCAATATTAGGGGAATTTCTGCAATTTTGCTCCAAAATACGGGGAAATTCTGCCTTTTTACCGAAAATTAAAAGGATTTTCTGCCTTTTTGCTCCCAAATAAGGGAAATTTCTGCAATTTTATCCCAAAATAAAGGGAATTTCTGCCTTTTTGCCCCAAAATAAAGGGAATTTCTGCCTCTTTGCCCTGAAATATGTGAAATTTCTGCAATTTTACCCCAAAATAAGGTGAATTTCTGCCTTTTTGCTTATAAAATAATAGAAATTCCTGCCTTTTTGCCCCAAAATAAGAAAAATTATTGCTTTTTTCTCTGAAATAAGTGAAATTTCTGAAATTTTGCCCTAAAATAAGGGAAATTTCTGCAATTTTTTCCATAATAAGGGAAATTCCTGCAATTTTGCCCCAAAATAAGGGGAATTTCTATTTTTTGCCTTCAAATAAAGGAAATTTCTTCAATTTTGCCCTAAAATAAGGGGAATTTATGCCTTTTGCCCCAAAATAAGGAGAATTTCTGCCTTTTTGCCCCAAAATAAAAAAATTACTGTATTTTTTATTCCAATATTAGGTGAATTTCTGCAATTTTGCTACAAAATACGGGGATTTTCTTTTTTTTCGCCGAAAATAAAGGGAATTTCTGCCATTTTGCCGCGAAATAAGTGAAATTTCTGCAGTTTTACCCCAAAATAAGGGGAATTTCTTCATTTTTGCCCAAAAATTAGGGGAATTTTTGCAAGTTTGCTCCAAAATACAGGGAATTTCTGCCTTTTGGCCCGAAAATAAAGGGAATGTATACCTTTTTGCCATAAAAAAAGGAAATTTCTTCATTTTTACCCCAAAATAAGGGGATTTTTCACCTTTTTGACTCAAAATAAGTGCAATTTCTGCCTTTTTCCCAAAAATAAACGAAATTTCTGTCTTTTTGCCCAAAAATAAAGGAAATTTCTGCCTTTTTGCCCCACAATTAGGGGAATTTCTGCAATTTTGCTCCAAAATACGGAAAATTTCTGCCTTTTTGCCTGAAAATAAGGGGAATGCATACGTTTTTGCCATAAAAGAAGGAAATTTCTTCATTTTTGCCCCAAATTAAGGGAAATTTCTGCCTTTTTGTCCTGAAATATGTGAAATTTCTGCAATTTTAGCCCAAAATAAGGTAAATTTCTGCCTTTTGCCCCAAAATAATGGGAATTTCTGCCTTTTTGCCCCAAAATAAGAAAAACTTTTGCTTTTTTTCTTTGAAATAAGTGAAATTTCTGCAATTTTGCCCTAAAATAAAAGAAATTTCTGCAATTTTTCTCCATAGTAAAGGAAATTTCTGGAATTTTGCCCCAAAATAAGGGGAATTTCTGTTTTTTTGCCCCCAAATAAGGGAAATTTCTGCAATTTTGCCCTAAAATAAGGAAAATTTCTGCTTTTTTGCCTCTAAATAAGTGGAATTTCTGACTTTTTCCCCCAAAACAAAGGGAATTTCTGTCATTTTTGCGCCAAAATAAGGAAAATTTCTGAATTATTACCCTGAAATAAGTGAATTTTCTGCAATTTTGCCCCAATGTAAGGGAAATTTCTGCCTTTTTGCCGCCAAATAAGGGGAATTTCAGCCTTTTTACCTCAAAATAAGAAGAATTTCTTAATTTTGGCCTAAAATATTAGGAATTTCTGCCTTTTTTCCACAAAATAAGAAAAATTTCTGCCTTTTTTCCCTGAAATAAGTGAAATTTCTGCAATTTTGCCCCAAAATAAATTAAATTTCTGAAATTTTGCCCCAAAATAAGTGGAATTTCTGAGTTTTGCCCCAAAATAAGGAGAATTTCTTCCTTTTTGCCTCTAAATAAGTGGAATTTCTGTCTTTTTTTTACAAAACAAAGGAATTTTCTGTCTTTTTTGTTCTAAAATAAGAGGAATTTCTTCTTTCTTACCTCAAAATAGGTGAAATTTCTGCCATTTTACCCAAAAATAAACGGAATTTTTGTCTTTTTGCCCCAAAATAAAAGAATTTTTGAATTTTGCCCTGAAATATGTGAAATTTCTGCAATTTTGCCCCAAAATAAGGGAAATTTCTGATTTTTTGCCACAAAATAAAGGGAATTTCTGTCTTTTTGCCCCAAAATAAGGGGAATTTCAGTATTTTACCTCATAATAAGAGGAATCTCTGCATTTTTGCCCCAAAATATGGGGTATTTCTGCATTTTTGCTCCAAAATAAAGAAAATTTCTTCAATTTTGTACCAAAATAAGAGAAAATTCTGCATTTTTGCCCCAAAATAAGAGAAATTTCTGAGTTTTTTTCTCTGAAATAAGTGAAATTTCTGCAATTTTGCCCCAAAATAAGGGAAATTTCTGCAATTTTTTTCCATAATAAGAAAAATTTCTGCAATTTTGCCCCAAAATAAGGGGAATTTCTGTTTTTTGGCCCCAAATAAGGGAAATTTCTTCAATTTTGCCCTAAAATAAGGGGAATTTATGCCTTTTGCCCCAAAATAAGGAGAATTTCTGCCTCTTTGCCCCAAAATAAGAAAATTACTGTATTTTTTATCCCAAAATTAGGTTAATTTCTGCAATTTTGCTCCAAAATACGAGGATTTTCTTCTTTTTTCGCCGAAAATAAAGGGAATTTCTGCCATTTTGCCGCGAAATAAGTGAAATTTCTGCAGTTTTACCCCAAAATAAGGGGAATTTCTGCCTTTTTGCCCAAAAATTAGGGGAATTTTTGCAAGTTTGCTCCAAAATACAGGGAATTTCTCTCTTTTGGCCTGAAAATAAAGGGAATGTATACCTTTTTGCCATAAAAAAAGGAAATTTCTTCATTTTTACCCCAAAATAAGGGGATTTTTTCACCTTTTTGACTCAAAATAAGTGAAATTTCTGCTTTTTTCCCAAAAAAACCGAAATTTTTGTCTTTTACCCCAAAAATAAAGGGAATTTCTGACTTTTTGCCACAAAATAAGGGGAATTTCAGCCTTTTTACCTAAAAATAATAGGAATTTCTGCCTTTTTGCCCCCAAAATAAAGGGAATTTCTACATTTTTGCACCAATATTAGGGGAATTTCTGCAATTTTCCTTCAAAATATGGGTCATTTCTGCCATTTTGCCCAAAATTAAGTGGAATTTCTGCCTTTTTGTCCGAAATAAGTGAAATTTCTGCAATTTTAGCCAAAAATTAGGGATTTCATCTTTTTGCCCTAAAATAAGAAAAATTTCTGCCATTTTGCCCTGAAATATTTGAAATTTCTACAATTTTACCCCAAAATAAGGGGAATTTCTGCCTTTTTGCCCCAAATAAGGGGAATTTCAGCCTTATTACCTCAAAATAAGGGGAATTTCTGCCTTTTTGCCCCAAAATATAAGGAATTTCTGCCTTTTTGCCCCAAAAAAGGAAAATTCTGAAATATTGCCTTGAAAAGGAGAATTTCTCCCTTTTTGCCCCAAAATAAAGGAAATTTCAGCCTTTTTACCTGAAAATAAGTGAAATTTCTGCAATTTTGCCCCAAATAATAGAAATTTCTGATTTTTGCCCCAAAATAAGGAGAATATCTGTATTTTTGCCACAAAATAAAGGAAATTTCTGCCTTTTTGCCCCAAAATTAGGGGAGTTTCTGCAATTTTGCTTCAAAATACAGGGAATTGCTTCCTCTTTTCCCGAAAATAAGGGGAACTTCTGCCTTTTGCCCCAAATAAAGAGAATATCTGCATTTTTGCCCCAATATTAGGGGAATTTCTGCAATTTTGCTCCAAAATATGGGGAATTTCTGCCTTTTTAACCGAAATTAAGGGGATTTTCTGCGTTTTTGCTTTCAAATAAGGGAAATTTCTGCAATTTTATTCCAAAATAAGGGGAATTTCTGCCTTTTTGCCCCCAAAAAGGGGAATTTCTGCCTTTTTGCCCGAAATTAAGTGGAATTTTGGCCTTTTTGTCCCGAAATAATTGAAATTTCTTTAATTTTAGCCAAAAATTAGGGATTTCATTTTTTTGCCCCAAAATAAGGGGAATTTCTGCAATTTTGCTCCCAAATAAATGAAATTTCTGCAATTTTGCCCCAAAATAAAGGAAATTTCTGGAATTTTGCTCCAATATAAGTGGAATTTCTGAGTTTTGCCCCAAAATAAAAAGATTTTCTGTATTTTTGCCCCAACATATAGGGAATTTCTGCCTTTTTGCCCCACAATTAGGGAAATTTCTGCAATTTTGCTCCAAAATACGGGGAATTTCTGCATTTTTGCCCGAAAATGAGGGAAATGCATACCTTTATTGCCGTAAAAAGGGAAATTTCTTCATTTTTGCCCCAAATTAAGGGAAATTTCTGCCTTTTTGCCCTGAAATATGTGAAATTTCTGCAATTTTAGCCCAAAATAAGGTGAATTTCTGCCTTTTTGCCCCAAAATAATGGGAATTTCTGCCTTTTTGCCCCAAAAGAAGAAAAATTTTTGCTTTTTTTTTTCTGAAATAAGTGAATTTTCTGCAATATTGCCCTAAAATAAGGGAAATTTCTGCAATTTTGCCCCAAAATAAGAGGAATTTCTGGTTTTTTGTTCCCAAATAAGGGAAATTTCTGCAATTTTGCCCTAAAATAATGGGGATTTTCTGCCTTTTGCCCCAAAATAAGGAGAATTTCTGCCTTTTTGCCCCAAAATAAAGAATATTACTGTATTTTTTACCCCAAAATTAGGTGAATTTCTGCAATTTTTCTCCAAAATACGGGGATTTTCTGCCTTTTTCGCCGAAAATTAGGGGATTTTCTGCCATTTTGCTGCGAAATAAGTGAAATTTCTGGAGTTTTACCCCAAAATAAGGGGAATTTCTGCCTCTTAGCCCCAAAATTAGGGGAATTTCTGCAATTTTGCTCCAAAATATGGGGAATTTCTGCCTTTTTGCCCAAAAATAAATGGAATGTTTACCTTTTTGTTATAAAAAATAGAAATTTCTTCATTTTTGCCCAAAAATAAGGGGATTTTCCGCCTTTTTGACTCAAAATAAGTGCAATTTCTGCCTTTTCCCCAAAAATAAACGAAATTTCTTTCTTTTTGCCACAAAATAAGAAGAATTACTGACTTTATGCTTTCGAAAAAAAAAGATTTTCTGTCTTTTTGCCCCAAAATAAAAAGAAT
Source organism: Micromys minutus (assembly GCF_963924665.1). Classification (NCBI taxonomy): domain Eukaryota; kingdom Metazoa; phylum Chordata; class Mammalia; order Rodentia; family Muridae; genus Micromys; species Micromys minutus. The sequence continues at coordinate 590,587 of NW_027667812.1, read as the reverse complement.
TTTTTCCTTTTTGCCCGAAAATTATGAGAATTTCTGCAATTTTGCTTCAAAATAAGGTTAATTTCTGCCTTTTAGCTACAAAATAAAGGGAATTTCTGCATTTTCACCCAATATTTGGGGAATTTCTGCATTTTACCTCTAAATAAGGGGAATTTCTGCATTTTACCTCAAAATAAGAAGAATTTCTGCCTTTTGCCCCAGAATATGGGGAATTTCTGCCTTTTTGTTCCAAAATAAGGAAAATTTCTTCAATTTTGTACCATAATAAAAGAAATTTCTGCTTTTTGCCCCAAAATAAGAGGAATTTTTTACTTTTTGCCCTGAAATAAATGAAATTTCTGCAATTTTGCCCGAAAATAAGGGAAATTTGTGCCTTTTTGCCCCAAAATAAGGGGAATTTCTGCCTTTTGCCCCAAAATATGGAAAATTTCAGCATTTTTCCTCAAAATAAGGGGAATTTCAGCCTTTTTGCCCCAAAATAAGATGAATGCATACCTTTTTGCCATAAAAAAGGGAAATTTCTTCATTTTTGCTACAAAATAAGGGGAATTTCTGCCTTTTGCCCCAAAATATGGGGAATTTCTGCATTTTTGCCCGAAAATAAGAAGAATGCATAACTTTTTGCCATAAAAAAGGGAAATATCTTGATTTTTTACTCCAAAATAAGGGGAATTTCTGCCTTTTGCCTCTAAATAAGTGGAATTTCTGTCTTTTTCCCCAAAATCAAAGGCAATTTCTGTCATTTTTGCCCCAAAATAAGGAAAATTTCTGACTTATTACCCTGAAATATGTGAAATTTCTGCAATTTTGCCCCAAAAAGAGGGAAATTTCTGCTTTTTTGCCCCCAAATAAGGGGAATTTCTGACTTTTTGCACCCGAAAAAAGGAGATTTTCTGTCTTTTTCCCCAAAATAAGGAGAATTTCAGCCTTTTTGCCCGAAAATTATGAGAATTTCTTCAATTTTTCTTCAAATACGAAAAATTTCTGCCTTTTAGCCCAAAAATAAAGAAAATTTCTGCATTTTCCCCAAATATTAGAGGAATTTCTGCATTTTACCTCTAAATAATGGGAATTTCTGCATTTTACCTCAAAATAATAAGAATTTCTGCCTTTTACCTCAAATCATGGGGAATTTCTGCCTTTTTGTTCCAAAATAAAGAAAATTTCTTCAATTTTGTACCATAATAAAAGAAATTTCTACTTTTTGCTCCGAAATAAGGTGAATTTCTGACTTTTTACCCTGAAATAAATGAAATTTGTGCAATTTTGCCCGAAAATATGGGAAATTTGTGCCTTTTTGCCCCAAAATAATGGGAATTTCTGCCTTTAGCCCCAAAAAAATGGGAAATTTAAGCATTTTACCTCAAAATAAGGGAAATTTCTGCCTTTTTGCCGTGAAATATATGAAAATTCTGCAATTTTACCCCAAAATAAGGTGAATTTCTGCCTTTTTGCCCCAAAATAATGGAAATTTCTGCCTTTTTGCCTCAAAATAAAAAAAAATTTTGCTTTTTTTTCTGAAATAAGTGAAATTTCTGCAATTTTGCCCTGAAATGAGGGAAATTTCTGCAATTTTTTCCCATAATAAAAAAAATTTCTGCAATTTTGCCGCAAAATAAAAGGAATTTCTGTTTCTTGCCCCCAAATAAAGCAAATTTCTGCAATTTTGCCCTAAAATAAGGGGAATTTCTGTTTTTTGCCCCCAAATAAGGGAAATTTCTGCAATTTTGCCCTAAAATAAGGGGAATTTCTGCCATTTGCCCCAAAATAAGGGGAATTTCTGCCTTTTTGCCACAAAATAAAGAAAATTACGACATGTTTTACGCCAAAATTAGGTGAATTTCTGCAATTTTGCTCCAAAATACGAGGATTTTCTGCCTTTTTCGCTTAAAATAAAGGGAATTTCTGCCATCTTGCCGCGAAATAAGTGAAATTTCTGTAGTTTTACATCAAAATAAGGGGAATTTCTGCCTTTTTGCCCCAAAATTAGGGGAATTTCTGCAATTTTGCTCCAAAATACGGGGAATTTCTGCCTTTTTGCCCGAAAATAAAGGGAATGTATACATTTTTGCCATGAAAAAGGTAAATTTCTTCACTTTTGCCCCAAAATAAGGGCATTTTCCGCCTTTTTGACTCAAAATAAGTGAAATTTCTGCCTTTTCCCCAAAAATAAACGGAATTTCTGTCTTTTTGCCCCAAAATAAGGAGAATTTCTGAGTTTTTGCCCTGAAATAAATGAAATTTCTAAAATTTTTCCCCAAAATAATGGAAATGTCTGCTTTTTGCCCCAAAATAAGGGGAATTTCTGCCTTTTTGCCTCCAAATAAGGGGAATTTCAGCCTTTTTTTCTCAAAATAAGGAGAATTTCTGCCTTTTGTCCCAAAATATGGAGAATTTCTCCCTTTTTGCCCCAAAATAAGAAAAATTTCTGCAATTTTGTACCAAAATAAAAGAAATTTCTGCCTTTTTTGCTCCAAAATAAGAGAAATTTCTGCCTTTTTTCCCTGAAATAAGTGAAATTTTTGCAATTTTTCCCCAAATTAAGAGAAATTTCTGCAATTTTTCCCCAAATTAAAGGAAATTTCTGCAATTTTGCCCCAAATAAGGGGAATTTCTGACTTTTTGCACCCAAAAAAAGAGAGATTTTCTGTCTATTTGCCCCAAAATAAGGAGAATTTCAGGCTTTTTGCCCGAAAATTATGAGAATTTCTGCAATTTTTCTTCAAAATACGGAAAATTTTTGCCTTTTAGCCCCAAAATAAAGGGAATTTCTGCATTTTCCCCAAATTTAAGGTAAATTTCTGTATTTTACCTCTAAATAATGGAAATTTCTGCATTTTACCTCAAAATAAAAAGAATTTCTGCCTTTTACCTCAAATTATGGGGAATTTCTGCCTTTTTGTTCCAAAATAAAGAAAATTTCTTCAATTTTGTACCATAATAAAAGAAATTTTTACTTTTTGTCCCGAAATAAGGGGAATTTCTGACTTTTTACCCTGAAATAAATAAAATTTGTGCAATTTTGCCCGAAAATAATAGAAATTTGTGCCTTTTTGCCCCAAAATAATGGGAATTTCTGCCTTTAGCCCCAAAAAATGGGAAATTCAGCATTTTACCTCAAAATAAGAAGAATTTCTGCCTTTTTGCCCTGAAATATATGAAATTTCTGCAATTTTACCCCAAAATAAGGTGAATTTCTGCCTTTTTGCCCCAAAATAATGGAAATTTCTGCCTTTTTGCCTCAAAATAAGAAAAATTTTTGCTTTTTTTCTGAAATAAGTGAAATTTCTGCAATTTTGCCCTAAAATAAGGGAAATTTCTGCAATTTTCCCCCATAATAAAGAAAATTTCTGCAATTTTGCCCCAAAATAAGGGGAATTTCTGTTTTTTGCCCCCAAATAAGGGAAATTTCTGCAATTTTGCCCTAAAATAAGGGGAATTTCTGCCATTTGCCCCAAAATAAGGGGAATTTCTGCCTTTTTGCCACAAAATAAAGAAAATTACTGCATGTTTTACGCCAAAATTAGGTGAATTTCTGCAATTCTGCTCCCAAATACGAGGATTGTCTGCCTTTTTCGCCGAAAATAAGGAGAATTTCTGCCATTTTGCCGTGAAATAAGTGAAATTTTTGCAGTTTTACCCCAAAATAAGGGAAATTTCTGCCTTTTAGCCCCAAAATTAGGGGAATTTCTGCACTTTTGCCCCAGAATACGGGGAATTTCTGCCTTTTTGCCCAAAAATAAAGGGAATGTATACCTTTTTGCCATAAATAGGGAAATTTCTTCACTTTTGCCCCAAAATAAGGGGATTTTCCGCCTTTTTGACTCAAAATGAGTGCAATTTCTGCCTTTTCTCCAGAAATAAATGGAATTTCTGTCTTTTTGCCCCAAAATAAGGGGAATTTCTGAGTTTTTGCCCTGAAATAAGTGAAATTTCTAAAATTTTTCCCCAAAATAAGGGAAATGTCTGCTTTTTGCCCCAAAATAAGGGGAATTTCTGCCTTTTTGCCCCAAAATAAGGGGAATTTCAGCATTTATTCCTTAAAATAAGGGGAATTTCTGCCTTTTGCTCCAAAATATGGGAAATTTCTGCTATTTTGCCTCAAAATAAGGGAAATTTCTGAAATTTTGTACCAAAATAAAAGAAATTTCTGCCTTTTTGCCCCCAAAAAAGAGAAATTTCTGCCTTTTTTCCCTCAAATAAGTAAAATTTCTGCAATTTTGCCCCAAAATAAGAGAAATTTCTGCAATTTTGCCCCAAAATAATGGAAATTTCTGCAATTTTGCTCCAAATAAGGGGAATTTCTGCCTTTTTGCCCCAAAATTAGGAAAATTTCTGCAATTTTGATCCAAAATTCGTGGAATTTCTGCCTTTTTGCCCAAAATAAAAGGAATGTATACCTTTTTGCCATAAAAAAAAGAAATTTCTTCACTTTTGCCCCAAAATAAGGGCATTTTCCGCCTTTTTGACTCAAAATAAGTGCGATTTCTGCCTTTTCCCCAAAAATAAATGGAATTTCTGTCTTTTTGCTCCAAAATAAAGGGAATTTCTGACTTTTTGCCCTGAAATAAGTGAAATTTCTAAAATTTTTCCCCAAAATAAGAGAAATGTCTGCTTTTTGCCCCAAAATAAGGGGAATTTCAGCCTTTTTGCCCCAAAATAGGGGGAATTTCAGCCTTTTTTTCGTCAAAATAAGGGGAATTTCTGCCTTTTGCCCCAATATATGGGGAATTTCTGTCTTTTTGCCCCAAAATAAGAAAAATTTCTGCAATTTTGTACCAAAATAAAAAAAAATTCTGCCTTTTTGCCCCAAAATAAGAGAAATTGCTGCCTTTTTTCCCTGGAATAAGTGAAATTTCTGCAATTTTGCCCCAAAATAAGGGAAATTTCTGCAATTTTGCCCCAAAATAAGTGAAATTTCTGCAATTTTGCCCCAAAGTAAAGGAAATTTCTGCAATTTTACCCCAAAATAAGGGGTATTACAGCTTTTTTCCTTAAAATAAGGGGAATTTCTGCCTTTTGACCCAAAATATGGGGAATTTCTGCCTTTTTTCACCCGAAAAAAGGAGATTTTCTGTCTTTTTGCCCCAAAATAAGAAGAACTTCAGCCATTTGCCCGAAAATTATGAGAATTTCTGCAATTTTTACTCAAAATACAGAAAATTTCTTCCTTTTAGCCCCAAAATAAAGGGAATTTCTGCATTTTCCCACAATATTACGGGAATTTCTGTATTTTACCTCTAAATAAAAGAAATTTCTGCATTTTACTTCAAAATAAGAAGAATTTCTGACTTTTACCCCGAAATATGGGGAATTTCTGCCTTTTTGTTCCAAAATAAAGAAAATTTCTTCAATTTTGTACCATAATAAAAGAAATTTCTCCTTTTTGCCCCAAAATAAGGGGAATTTCTGACTTTTTACCCTGAAATAAATGAAATTTTTGCAATTTTGCCCGAAAATAAGGGAAATTTGTGCCTTTATGCCCCAAAATAAGGGGAATTTCTGCCTCTTGCCCCAAAATATGGGGAATTTCAGCATTTTACCTCAAAATAAGGGGAAGTTCTGCCTTTTTGCCCTGAAATATGTGAAATTTCTGCAATTTTACCCCAAAATAAAGTGAATTTCTGCCTTTTTGCCCCAAAATAATAGAAATTTCTGCCTTTTTGCCTCAAAATAAGAAAAATTTTTGCTTTTTTTTCTGAAATAAGTGAAATTTCTGCAATTTTGCCCTAAAATAAGGGAAATTTCTGCAATTTTTTCCCATAATAAAGAAAATTTCTTCAATTTTGCCGCAAAATAAGGGGAATTTCTGTTTTTTGCCCCCAAATAAGGAAAATTTCTGCAATTTTGCCCGAAAATAAAGGGAATTTCTGCCATTTGCCCCAAAATAAGGGGAATTTCTGCCTTTTTGCCACAAAATGAAGAAAATTACTGCATGTTTTATGCCAAAATTAGGTGAATATCTGCAATTTTGCTCCAAAATACGAGGATTTTCTGCCTTTTTCGCCGAAAATAAGGGGAATTTCTGCCATTTTGCCGTGAAATAAGTGAAATTTCTGCAGTTTTACCCCCAAATAAGGGAAATTTCTGCCTTTTAGCCCCAAAATTAGGGAAATTTCTGCAATTTTGCTCCAAAATATGGGGAATTTCTGCCTTTTTGCCCGAAATTAAGTGGAATTTCGGCCTTTTTGTCTGGAAATAAGTGAAATTTTTGCAATTTAAGCCAAAAATTAGGGATTCCATTTTTGCCCCAAAATAAGGGGAATTTCTGCCTTTTTGACCCAAAATATAAGGAATTTCTGCCTTTTTGCCCCAAAATAAGGAAAATTTCTGCAATTTTGCCCCAAAATAAGGGGAATTTCTTCGTTTTTACCATAAAATAAAGGGAATTTCAGCCTTTTTACCTGAAAATAAGTGAATTTCCAGCAATTTTGCCCCAAATAAGAGAAATTTCTGCAATTTTGCCCAAAATAAGGTAAATTCCTGCAATTTTGCCCCAATATAAGTGGAATTTCTGAGTTTTGCCCCAAAATAAAGAGAATTTTTGCCTTTTTGCACCACAATTATGGGAATTTCTGTAATTTTGCTCCAAAATACGGGGAATTTCTGCCTTTTTACCCCAAAATAAGGGGAATGCATACCTTTTTGCCATAAAAAAAGAAATTTCTTCATTTTTGCTCCAAAATGAGGAGAATTTCTGCCTTTATGCCTCTAAATAAGTGGAATTTCTGTCTTTTTCCCCCAAAACAAAGGGAATTTCTGTCTTTTTCCCCAAAATAAGGGGAATTTCTGACTTATTACTCTGAAATAAGTGAAATTTCTGCAATTTTGCCCCAACATAAGGGAAATTTCTGCCTTTTTGCCTCCAAATAAAGGGAATTTCAGCCTTTTTACCTCATAATAAGGGGTATTTCTGCATTTTGCCACCAAATATTAGTAATTTCTACCTTTTTGCCCTAAAATAAGGAAAGTTTCTGCCTTTTTTCCCTGAAATAAGTGAAATTTCTTCAATTTTGCCCCAAAATAAGTGAAATTTCTGAGTTTTGCCCCAAAATAAAAAGAATTAATGTGTTTTTGCCTGAACATATAGGGATTTTCTGGCTTTTTGCCCCACAATTAGGGGATTTTCTGCAATTGTGCTCCAAAATACGAGGAATTTCTGCTTTTTTGCCCGAAAATAAGGGGAATGTATACCTTTTGCCAAAAAAAAGAGAAATTTCTTCATTTTTGCCCCAAAATAAGAGGAATTTCTTTTTTCTTACCTCAAAATAAGTGAAATTTCTGCCTTTTTACCCAAAAATAAACGGAATTTCTGTCTTTTTGCCCCAAAATAAAAGGAATTTTTGAATTTTGCCCTGAAATAAGTGAAATTTCTGCAATTTTGCCCCAAAATAAGGGAAATTTCTGTCTTTTGCCACAAAATAAAGGGAATTTCTGTCTTTTTGCCCCAAAATAAGGGGAATTTCAGCATTTTACCACATAATAAGGGGAATCTCTGCATTTTTGCCCCAAAATATGGGGAATTTCTTCATTTTGCCCCAAAATAAAGAAAATTTCTACAATTTTGTACCAAAATAAAAGAAATTTCTGCCTTTTTGCCCCAAAATAAAAGAAATTTCTGAGTTTTTTTCTCTGAAATAAGTGAAATTTCTGCAATTTTGCCCAAAAATAAGGGAAATTTCTGCAATTTTTTTCCATAATAAAGGAAATTTTTGCAATTTTGCCCCAAAATAAGGGGAATTTCTGTTTTTTGCCCCAAAATAAGGGAAATTTTTGCAATTTTATCCCAAAATAAGGGGAATTTCTGCCTTTTTGCCATAAAATAAGAAATATTTTTGCAAGTCTGTAACAAGATAGAAGAAATTTCTAAAATTTTGCCCCAAAATAAGGGAAATTTCTGATTTTTGTCCCAAAATAAGGAGAATTTCTATATTTTTGCCCCAAAATAAAGGGAATTTCTGCCTTTTTGCCCCAAAATTAGGGGAGTTTCTGCAATTTTGCTTCAAAATACAGCGAATTTCTTCCTCTTTTCCCAAAAATAAGGGGAACTTCTGCCTTTTTGCCCCAAATAAAGGGAATATCTGCATTTTTGACCAAATATTAGGGGAATTTCTGCAATTTTGCTCCAAAATACGAAGAAATTCTGCCTTTTTACTCTAAATTAAAAGGATTTTCTGCCTTTTTGCTCCCAAATAAGGGAAATTTCTGCAATTTTATCCCAAAATAAAGGGAATTTCTGCCTTTTTGCCCCAAAATAAAGGGAATTTCTGCCATTTTGCCGCGAAATAAGTGAAATTTCTGCAGTTTTACCCCAAAATAAGGGGAATTTCTGCCTTTTTGCCCAAAAATTAGGGGAATTTTTCAATTTTGTTCCAAAATACAGGGAATTTCTGCCTTTTGGCCCGAAAATAAAGAAAATGTATACCTTTTTGCCATAAAAAAAGGAAATTTCTTTATTTTTACCCCAAAATAAGGGGATTTTTCACCTTTTTGACTCAAAATAAGTGCAATTTCTGCCTTTTCCCCAAAAATAAATGAAATTTCTGTCTTTTTGCCCAAAAATAAGGGGAATTTCTGACTTTTTGCCCCAAAATAAGGGGAATTTCAGCCTTTTTACCTAAAAATAAGGAGAATTTCTGCCTTTTTGCCCACAAAATAAAGGGAATTTCTGCATTTTTGCACCAATATTAGGGGATTTTCTGCAATTTTGCTCCAAAATACGGGTCATTTCTGCCTTTTTGCCCGAAATTAAGTGGAATTTCTTTTTTTTTTTGTCCCAAAATAAGTGAAATTTCTTCAATTTTAGCCAAAAATTAGGGATTTCATCTTTTTGCCCCAAAATAAGGGGAATTTCTGCAATTTTGCCCTGAAATATTTGAAATTTCTGCAATTTTACCCCAAAATAAGGGGAATTTTTGCCTTTTTGCCCCAAAATAAGGGGAATTTCAGCCTTATTACCTCAAAATAAGGGAAATTTCTGCCTTTTTGCCACAATATATAAGGAATTTCTGCCTTTTTGCCCCAAAATAAGGAAAATTTCTGCAATTTTGCCCCAAAATAAGGGGACTTTCTACCTTTTTGCCCCAAAATAAAGGAAATTTCAGCCTTTTTACCTGAAAATAAGTGAAATTTCTGCAATTTTGCCCCAAATAAGGGAAATTTCTGATTTTTGCCCCAAAATAAGGAGAATATCTGTATTTTTGCTCCAAAATAAAAGGAATTTCTGCCTTTTTGCCCCAAAATTAGGGGAGTTTCTGCAATTTTGCTTAACAATACAGGGAATTTCTTCTTCTTTTCCCGAAAATAATGGGAACTTCTGCCTTTTTGCCCCAAATAAAGGGAATTTCTGCATTTTTGCCCCTATATTAGGGGAATTTCTGCAATTTTGCTCTAAAATATGGGGAATTTCTGCCTTTTTACCCGAAATTAAGGGGATTTTATGCCTTTTTGCTCCCAAATAAGGGAAATTTCTGCAATTTTATCCCAAAATAAGGGGATTTTCTGCATTTTTGCCCCAAAATAAGGGGAATTTCTGCCTTTTTACCTGAAATTAAGTGGAATTTCTGCCTTTTTGTCCCGAAATAAGTGAAATTTCTTAAATTTTAGCCAAAAATAAGGGGAATTTCTGCAATTTTGCCCCAAAATAAATGAAATTTCTGCAATTTTGCCCCAAAATAAGGGAAATTTCTGGAATTTTGCTCCAAAAAAAGTGGAATTTTTGAGTTTTGCCCCAAAATAAGAAGAATTTCTGTATTTTTGCCCCAACATATAGGGAATTTGTGAATTTTTGCCCCACAATTAGAGGAATTTCTGCAATTTTGCTCCAAAATACGGGGAATTTCTGCATTTTTGCCCAAAAATAAGGGGAATGCATACCTTTTTCCATAAAAAAAGAATAATTTCTTCATTTTTGCTCCGAATTAAGAGGAATTTCTGCCTTTTTACCTCTAAATAAGTGGAATTTCTGTCTTTACCCCCAAAACAAAGGGAATTTCTGTCTTTTGTGCTCCAAAATAAGGAAAATTTCTGACTTATTACCATGAAATAAGTGAAATTTCTTCAATTTTGCCCGAAAATAAGTGAAATTTCTGATATTTTGCCCCAAAATAAGAAAAATTTCTGGAATTTTGCCCCAAAATAGGTGGAATTTTTGAGTTTTGCCCCAAAATAAGGAGAATTTCTGCCTTTTTGCCCTACAATTAGGGAAATTTCTGCAATTTTGCTCCAAAATACAAGGAATTTCTGCCTTTTTGCCCGAAAATAAGGGGAATGCATAACTTTTTGCCATAAAAAAGGGAAATTTCTTCATTTTTTCACCAAATTAAAAGAAATTTCTGCCTTTTTGCCCTGAAATATGTGAAATTTCTGCAATTTTAGCCCAAAATAAGGTGAATTTCTGCATTTTGCCCCAAAATAATGGGAATTTCTGCCTTTTTGCCCCAAAATAAGAAAATTTTTTGATTTTTTTCTCTGAAATAAGTGAAATTTCTGCAATTTTGCCCTAATATAAAGGAAATTTATGCAATTTTTCCCCATAATAATGGAAATTTCTGCAATTTTGCCCCAAAATAAGGGGAATTTCTGTTTTTTTGCCTTCAAATAAGGGAAATTTCTGCAATTTTCCCCTAAAATAAGGGGAATTTCTGCCTTTTGCCCCAAAATAAAAAGAATTTCTGCCTTTTTGCCCCAAAATAAGAAAAATTTTTGCTTTTTTTTCTCTGAAATAAGTGAAATTTCTGCAATTTTGTCCTAAAATAAGGGGAATTTCTGCCTTTTTGCCCCAAAATAAAAAATATTACTGTATTTTTTACCCCTAAATTAGGTGAATTTCTGCAATTTTGCTCCAAAATACAGGGATTTTCTGCCTTTTTCGCCGAAAATAAGGTGAATTTCTGCTATTTTGCTGCGAAATAAGTGAAATTTCTGCAGTGTTATTCCAAAATAATTTGAATTTCTGCATTTTTGCCCACAAATAATAAGAATTTCTGCATTTTTGCCCCAAAATATGGAAAATTTATGCCTTTTTTCTCTTAAATAAGTGAAATTTCTGCAATTTTCCCCAAAATAAAGGAAATTTCTGCATTTTTGCCCTGAAATTTGTGAAATTTCTGCAATTTTACCCCAAAATAATTTGAATTTCTGCATTTTTGCCCCAAATTAATGGGAATTTCTGCATTTTTGCCCCAAAATAAAAAATTTTTTTGCTTTTTTTCTTTTAAATAAGTGAAATTTCTGCAATTTTGCCCTAAAATAAGGGAAATTTCTGCAATTTTTTCCTATAATAAGGGAAATTTCTGCAATTTTGCCCCAAAATAAGGGGAATTTCTGTTTTTTGCCCCCAAATAAGGGAAATTTCTGCAATTTTGCCCTATAATAAAGAGAATTTCTGCCTTTTGCCCCTAAATAAGGAGAATTTTTGCCTTTTTGCCCCAAAATAAAGTAAATTACTGTATTTTTACCCCAAAATTAGGTGAATTTTTGCAATTTTGCTCCAAAATAAGGGGATTTTCTGCCTTTTTCGCCGAAAATAAGAGGAATTTCTGCAATTTTGCCACGCAATAAGTGAAATTTTTGCAGTTTTACCCCAAAATAAGGGGAATTTCTGCCTTTTTGTCCCAAAATAAGGGGAATTTCTGACTTTTTGCCCGAAAATAAGGGGAATTTCAGCCTTTTTACCTCAAAATAAGGGGAATTTCTGACTTTTTGCCCCAAAATATGGGGAATTTCTGCCTTTTTGCCCCAAAATAAGAAAAATTTCTGCAATTTTGTACCAAAATAAAAGAAATTTCTGCCTTTTTGCCCCAAAATAAGAAAATTTCTGCCTTTTTTCTGAAATAAGTGAAATTTCTGCAATTTTGCCCCAAAATAAGGGAAATTTCTGCAATTTTGCCCCAATGTAAAGGAAATTTCTGCAATTTTGCCCCAAAATAAGGGGAATTTCTGACATTTTGCTCCCGAAAAAAGGAGATTTTCTGTATTTTGCCCCAAAATTATGAGAATTTCTGCAATTTTGCTTCAAAATACGGTTAATTTCTGCCTTTTAGCCCCAAAATAAAGGGAATTTCTGCATTTTCCCCCAATACTTGGGGAATTTCTGCATTTTACCTCTAAATAAGGGGAATTTCTGCATTTTACTGCAAATAAGAATTTCTGACTTTTGCCCCAAAATATGGGGAATTTCTGCATTTTTGTTCCAAAATAAGAAAAATTTCTTCAATTTTGTACCATAATAAAAGAAATTTCTGCCTTTTGCCCCAAAATAAGGGGATTTTTCCGCCTTTTTGACTCAAAATAAGTGCAATTTCTGCCTTTTCCCCAAAAATAAACGAAATTTCTGTCTTTTGCCCCAAAATAAGGGGAATTACTGACATTATGCTCCCGAAAAAAGGAGATTTTCTGTCTTTTTGCCCCAAAATAAGGAGAATTTCTTCCTTTTTGCCCGAAAATTATGAGAATTTCTGCAATTTTGCTTCAAAATACGGTTAATTTCTGCCTTTTAGCTAGAAAATAAAAGGAATTTCTGCATTTTTCCCCAATATTTGGGGAATTTCTGCATTTTACCTCTAAATAAGGGGAATTTCTGCATTTTACCTAAAAATAAGAAGAATTTCTGACTTTTGCCCCAAAATATGGGGAAATTCTGCCTTTTTATTCAAAAATAAGGAAAATTTTTCAATTTTGTACCATAATAAAAGAAATTTCTGCTTTTTGCCCCAAAATAAAAGGAATTTCTTACTTTTTGCCCTGAAATAAACGAAATTTCTGCAATTTTGCCCGATAATAAGGGAAATTTGTGTTTTTTTGCCCCAAAATAAGGGGAATTTCTGCCTTTTGCCCCAAAATATGAGGAATTTCAGCATTTTACCTCAAAATAAGGGGAATTACAGCCTTTCTGCAATAAATAAGAAGAATGCATACCTTTTGCCATAAAAAAGGGAAATTTCTTCATTTTTGCTCCAAAATAAGGGGAATTTCTGCCTTTTGCACCAAAATATGGGGAATTTCTGCCTTTTTGCCCGAAAATAAAAAGAATGCATACCTTTTTGCCATAAGAAAAGGAAATTTCTTCATTTTTGCTCCAAAATAAGGGGAATTTCTGCTTTTTTGCCTCTAAATAAGTGGAATTTCTGTCTTTTTCCCCCAAAACAAAGGGAATTTCTGTCATTTTTGCCCCAAAATAAAGAAAATTTCTGACTTATTACCCAGAAATAAGTGAAATTTCTGCAATTTTGCCCCAATATAAGGGAAATTTCTGCCTTTTTGCCCCCAAATAAATGGAATTTCAGCCTTTTGACCTCAAAATAAGGGGAATTTCTTAATTTTGGCACAAAATATTAGGAATATCTGCCTTTTTGCCCCACAATTAGTGAAATTTCTGCAATTTTGCCCTAAAATAAGGGAAATTTCTGCAATTTTTTCCCATAATGAAGGAAATTTCTCCAATTTTGCTTCAAAATAAGGGGAATTTCTGTTTTTTGCCCCACAATTAGGGAAATTTCTGCAATTTTGCCTCAAAATAAGGGGAATTTCTGCCTTTTGCCCCAAAATATGGGGAATTTCTGCTTTTTTGTCCGAAAATAAGAAGAATGCATACCTTTTTGCCATAATAAAGCAGAATTTCTTCATTTTTGCTCCAAAATAAGGGGAACTTTTGCCTTTTTGCCTCTAAATAAGTGGAATTTCTGTCTTTGTCCCCCAAAACAAAAAGAATTTCTGTCTTTTTTGCCACAAAATAAGGAAAATTTTTGACTTATTACCCTGAAATAAGTGAAATTTCTGCAAATTTGCCCCAAAAATAGAGAAATTTCTGCCTTTTGCCCCAAAATAAGGGGAATTTCAGCATTTTACCTCAAAATAAAGAAAAGTTCTGATTTTTGCACCAAAATATGGAGAATTTCTGCCTTTTTGCCCCAAAATAAGGAAAATTTCTGCCTTTTTTCCCTGAAATAAGTGAAATTTCTGCAATTTTGCCCGAAAATAAGTGAAATTTCTGGAGTTTTCCCCAAAATAAGGGAAATTTCTGCAATTTTGCCCCAAAATAAGTGGAATTTCTGAGTTTTCTCCCAAAATAATGAGAATTTCTGCCTTTTTGCCCCACAATTAGGGGAATTTCTGCAATTTTGCTCCAAGATACGGGGAATTTCTGCCTTTTTGCCCGAAAATAAGGGGAATGCATACCTTTTTGCCATAAAAAAGGGAAATTTCCTCATTTTTGCCCCAAATTAAGGGAAATTCTGCCTTTTTGCCCTGAAATATGTGAAATTACTGCAATTTTAGCCCAAAATGAGGTGAATTTCTGCCTTTTTAGCCCAAAATTAGGGGAATTTCTGCCTTTTGCCCCAAAATATGGGGAATTTCTGCCTTTTTGTCCGAAAATAAGAAGAATGCAAACCTTTTTGCCATAAAAAAGGGAAATTTCTTCATTTTTGCTCCAAAATAAGGGGACCTTTTGATTTTGCCTCTAAATAAGTGGAATTTCTGTCTTTTTCCCCCAAAACAAAGGGAATTTCTGTCTTTTTTGACCCAAAATAAGGAAAATTTCTGACTTATTACCCTGAAATAAGTGAAATTTCTGCAAATTTGCCACAAAATAAGGAAAATTTCTGCCTTTTTGCCCCCAAATAAGGGGAATTTCAGCCTTTTTACCTCAAAATAAAGGGAAATTTCTTAATTTTTGCAACAAAATATTAGGAATTTCTGCATTTTTGCCACAAAATATTAAAAATTTCTCCTTTTTTGCCCCAAAATAAGGAAAATTTCTGCATTTTTTTCCCTGAAATAAGTGAAATTTCTGCAATTTTGCCCCAAAATAATGAAATTTCGGCAATTTTGCCCCAAAATAAGTGGAATTTCTGAGTTTTGCCCCAAAATAAGGAGAATTTCTGCCTTTTTGTGCCACAATAATGAGAATTTCTGCCTTTTTGCCCCAAAATAAGAAAAATTTTTGACTTTTTTCTCTGAAATTAGTGAAATTTCTCCAATTTTGCCCTAAAATAAAGGAAATTTCTGCAATTTTTCCCCATAATAAGGGAAATTTCTGGAACTTTACCCCAAAATAAGGGGAATTTCTGTTTTTTTGCCCCCAAATAAGGGAAATCTCTGCAATTTTGCCCTAAAATAAGGGGAATTTCTGCATTTTTGCATCTAAATAAGTGGAATTTCTGTCTTTTTCCCCCAAAACAAAGGAAATTTCTGTCATTTTTGCCCCAAAATAAAGAAAATTTCTGACTTATTACCCTGAAATAAGTGAAATTTCTGCAATTTTGCCCCAATATAAGGGAAATTTCTGCCTTTTTGCCCCCAAATAAGAGGAATTCCAGCCTTTTGACCTCAAAATAAGGGGAATTTCTGAATTTTGGCACAAAATATTAGGAATTTCTGCCTTTTTGCCCCAAAATAATGAAAATTTCTGCTTTTTTCCCTGAAATAAGTGAAATTTCTGCAATTTTGCCCCAAAATAAGGAAAATTTCTGGAATTTTGCCTCAAATTAAGTGGAATTTCTGAGTTTTGCCCCAAAATAGGAGAATTTCTGCCTTTTTGCGCCACAATTAGTGAAATTTCTGTAATTTTGCCCCAAAATAAGTTAAATTTCTGCCTTTTGCCACAAAATAAGGGAAATTTCGGGTATTTTGCCCCAAAATAGGTGGAATTTCTGAGTTTTGCCTCAAAATAAGGAGAATTTCTGCCTTTTTGCCCAACAATTAGGGGAATTTCTGCAATTTTGCTCCAAAATACGAAGAATTTCTGCTTTTTTGCCCGAAAATAAGGGGAATGCATACCTTTTTTTCATAAAAAAGGGAAATTTCTTCATTTATGCCCCAAATTAAGGGAAATTTCGGCGTTTTTGCCCTGAAATATGTGAAATTTCTGCAATTTTGCGCTAAAATAAGGGAAATTTCTGCAATTTTTCCCTATAATAAGGGAAATTTCGGGAATTTTGCGCCAAAATAAGGGGAATTTCTGTTTTTTTGCCCCCAAATAAGGGAAATTTCTGCAATTTTGCCCTAAAATAAGGGGAATTTCTGCGTTTTTTCGTCTAAATAAGAGGAATTTCTGTCTTTTTCCCTCAAAACAAAGGGAATTTCTGTCACTTTTGCCCCAAAATAATGGGAATTTATGCCTTTTTGCCCCAAAATAAAAAATATTTTTGCCTTTTTTCTCTGAAATAAGTGAAATTTCTGCAATTTTGCCCTAAAATGAGGGAAATTTCTGCAATTTTTCCCCATAATAAGGGAAATTTCTGCAATTTTGCCCTAAAATAAGGGGAATTTCTGCTTTTTTGCCTCTAAATAAGTGGAATTTCTGTCTTTTTCCCCAAGACAAAGGAAATTTCTGTCATTTTTGCCCCAAAATAAGGAAAATTTCTGACTTATTACCTTGAAATAAGTGAAATTTCTGCAATTTTGCCACAATATAAGGGAAATTTTTGCCTTTTTATCCCCCAAATAAGGGGAATTTCAGCTTTTTTACCTCAAAATAAGGGGAATTTCTGAATTTTGGCACAAAATATTAGGAATTTTTGCCTTTTTGCCCCAAAATAAGGAAAATTTCTGGAATTTTGCCCCAAAATTAGTGGAATTTCTGAGTTTTGCCCCAAAATAAGGAGAATTTCTGCCTTTTTACCCCACAATTAGTGAAATTTCTGCAATTTTGCCCTAAAATAAGGGAAATTTCTGCAATTTTTCCCGATAATAAGGGAAATTTCTGCAATTTTGCTTCAAAATAAGGGGAATTTCTGTTTTTTGCCCCACAATTAGGGAAATTTCTGCAATTTTGCCTCAAAATAAGGGGAATTTCTTCCTTTTGCCCTAAAATATAGGGAATTTCTGATTTTTTGTCCGAAAATAAGAAGAATGCATACCTTTTTACCATAAAAAGGGGGAATTTCTAAATTTTTGCTCCAAAATTAGGGGAACTTTTGCCTTTTTGCCTCTAAATAAGTGGAATTTCTGTCTTTGTCCCCCAAAACAAAGGGAATTTCTGTCTTTTTTGCCCCAAAATAAGGAAAATTTCTGACTTATTACCCTAAAATAAGTGAAATTTCTGCAAATTTGCCCCAAAAATAGGGAAATTTCTGCCTTTTGCCCCAAAATAAGGGGAATTTCAGCATTTTATCTCAAAATAAAGAAAAGTTCTGATTTTTGCACCAAAATATGGAGAATTTCTGCCTTTTTGCCCCAAAATAAGGAAAATTTCTGCCTTTTTTCCCTGAAATAAGTATAATTTCTGCAATTTTGCCCGAAAATAAGTGAAATTTCTGGATTTTTGCCCCAAAATAAGAGAAATTTCTTTAATTTTGCCCCAAAATAAGTGGAATTTCTGAGTTTTGCCCCAAAATAAGGAGAATTTCTTCCTTTTTGCCCCACAATTAGGGGAATTTCTGCAAATTTGCTCCAAAATACAGGGAATTTCTGCCTTTTTGCCCGAAAATAAGGGAAATGCATACCTTTTTGCCATAAAAAAGGGAAATTTCCTCATTTGTGCCCCAAATTAAGGGAAAAGTTTTTTTTTTGCCCTGAAATATATAAAATTTCTGCAATTTTAGCCCAAAATAAGGTGAATTTCTGCCTTTTTGCCCCAAAATAAGGGAAATTTCTGCCTTTTGCCCAAAATTATGGGGAATTTCTGCCTTTTTGTCCGAAAATAAGAAGAATGCATACCTTTTTGCCATAAAAAAGGGAAATTTCTTCATTTTTGCTCCAAAATAAGGGGACCTTTTGCCTTTTGCCTCTAAATAAGTGGAATTTCTCTCTTTTTCCTTCAAAACAAAGGGAATTTCTGTCTTTTTCCCCAAAATAAGGGGAATTTCTGACTTATTACCCTGAAATAAGTGAAATTTCTGCAAATTTGCCCCAAAATAAGGGAAATTTCTGCCTTTTTGCCCCCAAATAATGGGAATTTCAGCCTTTTACCTCAAAATAAGAGAAATTTCTGCATTTTTGCAACAAAATATTAAAAATTTCTGCATTTTTGCCACAAAATATTAGGAATTTCTGCCTTTTTGCCCCAAAATATGGAAAATTTATGCCTTTTTTTCCCTGAAAAAAGTGAAATTTCTGCAATTTTACCCCAAAATAAGTGAAATTTCTGCAATTTTGCCCCAAAATAAGTGGAATTTCTGAGTTTTGCCCTAAAATAAGGTGAATTTCTGCCTTTTTGCTCCAAAATAATGGGAATTTCTGCCTTTTTGCCCCAAAATAAGAAAAATTTTTGCTTTTTTTCTCTGAAATAAGTGAAATTTCTGCAATTTTGCCCTAAATTAAAGGAAATTTCTGCAATTTTTTCCCATAATAAGAGAAATTTCTGGAATTTTGCCCCAAAATAAGGGGAATTTCTGTTTTTTGCCCCCAAATAAGGGAAATATCTGCAATTTTGCCCTAAAATAAGGGGAATTTCTGCTTTTTTGCCTCTAAATAAGTGGAATTTCTGTTTTTTCCCCAAAACAAAATGAATTTCTGTCATTTTTGCCCCAAAATAAAAAAAAATTTCTGACTTATTACCCTGAAATAAGTGAAATTTCTGCAATTTTGCCCCAATATAAGGGAAATTTCTGCCTTTTTGCTTCCAAATAAGGGGAATTTCAGCCTTTTTACCTCAAAATAAGGGGAATTTCTGAATTTTGGCACAAAATATTAGGAATTTCTGCCTTTTTGCCCCAAAATAAGGAAAATTTCTGTTTTTTCCTTGAAATAAGTGAAATTTCTGAACATTTGCCCCCCAAAAAAAGAAATTTCTGCATTTTGCCCCAAAATAAGGGGAATTTCAGCTTTTTACCTCAAAATAAGGGAAATTTCTGGTTTTTGCACCAAAATATGGAGTATTTCTGCCTTTTTGCCACAAAATAAAAAAAATTTCTGCCTTTTTCCTGAAATAAGTGAAATTTCTGCAATTTTGCCTCAAAATAAGTGAAATTTCTGCAATTTTGCCACAAAATAAGGAAAATTTCTGGAATTTTGCCCCAAAATAAGTGGAATTTTTGAGTTTTGCCCCAAAATAAGGAGAATTTCTGCCTTTTTGCCCCACAATTAGGGGAATTTCTGCAATTTTGCTCCAAAATATGGGGAATTTCTGCCTTTTTGCCCCAAAATAAAAAAATTTTTTGCTTTTTTTCTCTGAAATAAGTGAAATTTCTGCAATTTTGCCCTAAAAAAGGGAAATTTCTGCAATTTTTCCCTATAATAAGGGAAATTTCTGCAATTTTGCCCTAAAATAAAGGGAATTTCTGCTTTTTTGCCTCTAAATATGTAGAATTTCTGTCTTTTTCCCCCAAAAAAGGGAAATTCTGTCAGTTTTGCCCCAAAATAAGGAAAATTTTTGACTTATTATCCTGAAATAAGTGAAATTTCTGCAATTTTTTCCCAAAATAAGGGAAATTTCTGTGTATTTGCCCCCAAATAAAAGGAATTTCAGCCTTTTTACCTCAAAATAAGAGGAATTTCCGAATTTTGGCACAAAATATTAGGAATTTCTGCCTTTTTGCCCCAAAATAAGAAAAATTTCTGCTTTTTTCCCTGAAACAAATGAAACTTCCTCAATTTTGCCCCAAAATAAGTAAAATTTCTGCAATTTTGCCCAAAATAAGGGAAATTTCTGGAATTTTGCCCCAAAATAAGTGGAATTTCTGAGTTTTGCCCCAAAATAAAGAGAATTTCTGCCTTTTAGCGCCACAATTAGTGAAATTTCTGCAATTTTGCTGTAAAATAAGGGAAATTACTGCAATTTTTCCTCATAATAAGGGAAATTTCAGCAATTTTGCCCCAAAATAAGGGGAATTTCTGTTTTTTGCCCCACAATTAGGGAAATTTCTGCAATTTTGCCCCAAAATAAGGGGAATTTCTGCCTTTTGCCACAAAATATGGGGAATTTCTGCCTTTTTGTCCGAAAATAAGAAAAATGCATACCCTTTTGCCATAAAAAGGGAAATTTCTTCATTTTTGCTCCAAAATAAGGGGAACTTTTGCCTTTTTGCCTCTAAATAAGTGGAATTTCTGTCTTTGTCCCCCAAAACAAAAAGAATTTCTGTCTTTTTTGCCCCAAAATAAGGAAAATTTCTGACTTATTACCCTGAAATAAGTGAAATTTCTGCAAATTTGCCCCAAAAATAGGGAAATTTCTGCCTTTTGCCCCAAAATAAGGGGAATTTCAGCATTTTATCTCAAAATAAAGAAAAGTTCTGATTTTTGCACCAAAATATGGAGAATTTCTGTCATTTTGCCCCAAAATAAGGAAAATTTCTGCCTTTTTTCCCTGAAATAAGTATAATTTCTGCAATTTTGCCCAAAAATAAGTGAAATTTCTGGAATTTTGCCCCAAAATAAGACAAATTTCTTTAATTTTGCCCCAAAATAAGTGGAATTTCTGAGTTTTGCCCCAAAATAAGGAGAATTTCTTCCTTTTTGCCCCACAATTAGGGGAATTTCTGCAAATTTGCTCCAAAATACAGGGAATTTCTGCCTTTTTGCCCGAAAATAAGGGAAATGCATACCTTTTTGCCATAAAAAAGGGAAATTTCCTCATTTTTGCCCCAAATTAAGGGAAAAGTTTTCCTTTTTGCCTTGAAATATATAAAATTTCTGCAATTTTAGCCCAAAATAAGGTGAATTTCTGCCTTTTTGCCCCAAAATAAGGGAAATTTCTGCCTTTTGCCCCAAATTATGGGGAATTTTTGCCTTTTTGTCCGAAAATAAGAAAAATGCATACCTTTTTGCCATAAAAAGGGAAATTTCTTCAATTTTGCTCCAAAATAAGAGGAACTTTTGCCTTTTTGCCTCTAAATAAGTGGAATTTCTGTTTTTTTCCCCCAAAACCAAAAGAATTTCTGTCTTTTTTGCCCCAAAATAAGGAAAATTTCTGACTTATTACCATGAAATAAGTGAAATTTCTGAAAATTTGCCCCAAAAATAAGGAAATTTCTTCCTTTGCCCCAAAATAAGGGGAATTTCAGCATTTTACCTAAAAATGAAAGGAATTTCTGCATTTTTCCCACAAAATATTAGGAATTTCTGCCTTTTTGCCCCAAAATAAAAAAAATTTCTGCCTTTTTTCCCTGAAATAAGTGAAATTTCTGCAATTTTGCCCCAAAATAAGTGAAATTTCTGCAATTTTGCCCCAAAATAAGGGAAATTTCTGCAATTTTGCCCCAAAATAAGGGAAATTTCTGCAATTTTGCCCCAAAATAAGAGAAATTTCTGCATTGTTGCCCCAAAATAAGTGAAATTTCTGAAATTTTGCCCCAAAATAACGAAAATTTCTGGAATTTTGCCCCACAATTAGGGGAATTTCTGCAATTTTGCTCCAAAATACAGGGAATTTCTGCCTTTTTGCCCGAAATAAGAAGAATGCATACCTTTTTGCCATAAAAAAGGGAAATTTCTTTATTTTTTCCCCAAATTAAGTGAAATTTCTGACTTTTTGCCCTGAAATATGTGAAATTTCTGCAATTTTGCCGTAAGATAAGGGAAATTTCTGCAATTTTTCCCCATAATAAGGGAAATTTCTGCAATTTTGCTTCAAAATAAGGGGAATTTCTGTTTTTTGCCCCACAATTAGGGAAATTTCTGCAATTTTGCCTCAAAATAAGGGGAATTTTTGCCTTTTGCCCCAAAATATGGGGAATTTCTGATTTTTTGTCCGAAAATAAGAAGAATGCATACCTTTTTACCATAAAAAGGGGGAATTTCTTCATTTCTGCTCCAAAATTAGGGGAACTTTTGCCTTTTTGCCTCTAAATAAGTGGAATTTCTGTTTTTGTCCCCCAAAACAAAGGGAATTTCTGTCTTTTTTGCCCCAAAATAAGGAAAATTTCTGACTTATTACCCTGAAATAAGTGAAATTTCTGCAAATTTGCCCCAAAAATAGGGAAATTTCTGCCTTTTGCCCCAAAATAAGGGGAATTTCAGCATTTTATCTCAAAATAAAGAAAAGTTCTGATTTTTGCACCAAAATATGGAGAATTTCTGCCTTTTTGCCCCAAAATAAGGTAAATTTCTGCCTTTTTTCCCTGAAATAAGTATAATTTCTGCAATTTTGCCCGAAAATTAGTGAAATTTCTGGAATTTTGCCCCAAAATAAGAGAAATTTCTTTAATTTTGCCCCAAAATAAGTGGAATTTCTGAGTTTTGCCCCAAAATAAGGAGAATTTCTTCCTTTTTGCCCCACAATTAGGGGAATTTCTGCAAATTTGCTCCAAAATACAGGGAATTTCTGCCTTTTTGCCCGAAAATAAGGGAAATGCATACCTTTTTGCCATAAAAAAGGGAAATTTCCTCATTTGTGCCCCAAATTAAGGGAAAAGTTTTTTTTTTTTGCCCTGAAATATATAAAATTTCTGCAATTTTAGCCCAAAATAAGGTGAATTTCTGCCTTTTTGCCCCAAAATAAGGGAAATTTCTGCCTTTTGCCCCAAATTATGGGGAATTTCTGCCTTTTTGTCCGAATATAAGAAGAATGCATACCTTTTTGCCATAAAAAAGGGAAATTTCTTCATTTTTGCTCCAAAATAAGGGGACCTTTCGCCTTTTGCCTCTAAATAAGTGGAATTTCTCTCTTTTTCCCTTAAAACAAAGGGAATTTCTGTCTTTTTTGCCCCAAAATAAAGAAAATTTCTGACTTATTACCCTGAAATAAGTGAAATTTCTGCAATTTTGCCCCAAAATAAGGGAAATTTCTGCCTTTTTGACCCCAAATCAGGGGAATTTCAGCCTTTTTACCTCAAAATAAGGGGAATTTCTGCATTTTTGCCCCAAAATATGGGAAATTTCTGCCTTTTTGCCCCCAAATAATGGGAATTTCAGCCTTTTACCTCAAAATAAGGGAAATTTCTGCATTTTTGCAACAAAATATTAAAAATTTCTGCATTTTTGCCAGAAAATATTACGAATGTCTGCCTTTTTGCCCCAAAATATGGAAAATTTATGCCTTTTTTTCCCTGAAATAAGTTAAATTTCTGCAATTTTGCCCCAAAATAAGTGAAATTTCTGCAATTTTGCCCCAAAATAAGTGGTATTTCTGAGTTTTGCCCTAAAATAAGGTGAATTTCTGCCTTTTTGCTCCAAAATAATGGGAATTTCTGCTTTTTGCACCAAAATAAGAAAAATTTTTGCTTTTTTTCTCTGAAATAAGTGAAATTTCTGCAATTTTGCCCTAAAATAAAGGAAATTTCTGCAATTTTTTCCCATAATAAGGGAAATTTCTGGAATTTTGCCCCAAAATAAGGGGAATTTCTGTTTTTTGCCCCCAAATAAGGGAAATATCTGCAATTTTGCCCTAAAATAAGGGGAATTTCTGCTTTTTTGCCTCTAAATAAGTGGAATTTCTGTTTTTTCCCCAAAACAAAGGGAATTTCTGTCATTTTTGCCCCAAAATAAAAAAAATTTCTGACTTATTACCCTGAAATAAGTGAAATTTCTGCAATTTTGCCCCAATATAAAGGAAATTTCTGCCTTTTTGCTTCCAAATAAGGGGAATTTCAGCCTTTTTACCTCAAAATAAGGGGAATTTCTGAATTTTGGCACAAAATATTAGGAATTTCTGCCTTTTTGCCCCAAAATAAGGAAAATTTCTGTTTTTTCCTTGAAATAAGTGAAATTTCTGAAAATTTGCCCCCCAAAAAAGAAATTTCTGCATTTTGCCCCAAAATAAGGGGAATTTCAGCTTTTTACCTCAAAATAAGGGAAATTTCTGGTTTTTGCACCAAAATATGGAGTATTTCTGCCTTTTTGCCACAAAATAAGGAAAATTTCTGCCTTTTTCCTGAAATAAGTGAAATTTCTGCAATTTTGCCTCAAAATTAGTGAAATTTCTGCAATTTTGCCACAAAATAAGGAAAATTTCTGGAATTTTGCCCCAAAATAAGTGGAATTTTTGAGTTTTGCCCCAAAATAAGGAGAATTTCTGCCTTTTTGCCCCACAATTAGGGGAATTTCTGCAATTTTGCTCCAAAATATGGGGAATTTCTGCCTTTTTGCCCCAAAGTAAAAAAAATTTTTGCTTTTTTTCTCTGAAATAAGTGAAATTTCTGCAATTTTGCCCTAAAAAGGGAAATTTCTGCAATTTTTCCCTATAATAAGGGAAATTTCTGCAATTTTGCCCTAAAATAAAGGGAATTTCTGCTTTTTTGCCTCTAAATAAGTAGAATTTCTGTCTTTTTCCCCCAAAAAAGGGAAATTCTGTCAGTTTTGCCCCAAAATAAGGAAAATTTTTGACTTATTATCCTGAAATAAGTGAAATTTCTGCAATTTTTTCCCAAAATAAGGGAAATTTCTGTGTATTTGCCCCCAAATAAAAGGAATTTCAGCCTTTTTACCTCAAAATAAGAGGAATTTCCGAATTTTGGCACAAAATATTAGGAATTTCTGCCTTTTTGCCCCAAAATAAGAAAAATTTCTGCTTTTTTCCCTGAAACAAATGAAATTTCCTCAATTTTGCCCCAAAATAAGAAAAATTTCTGCAATTTTGCCCAAAATAAGGGAAATTTCTGGAATTTTGCCCCAAAATAAGTGGAATTTCTGAGTTTTGCCCTAAAATAAAGAGAATTTCTGCCTTTTTGTGCCACAATTAGTGAAATTTCTGCAATTTTGCTGTAAAATAAGGGAAATTTCTGCAATTTTTCCTCATAATAAGGGAAATTTCAGCAATTTTGCCCCAAAATAAGGGGAATTTCTGTTTTTTGCCCCACAATTAGGGAAATTTCTGCAATTTTGCCCCAAAATAAGGGGAATTTCTGCCTTTTGCCACAAAATATGGGGAATTTCTGCCTTTTTGTCCGAAAATAAGAAAAATGCATACCTTTTTGCCATAAAAAGGGAAATTTCTTCATTTTTGCTCCAAAATAAGGGGAACTTTTGCCTTTTTGCCTCTAAATAAGTGGAATTTCTGTTTTTCCCCCAAAACAAAGGGAATTTCTGTCTTTTTTGCCCCAAAATAAGGAAAATTTCTGACTTATTACCATGAAATAAGTGAAATTTCAGAAAATTTGCCCCCAAAAAAAGAAAATTTCTGCCTTTTGCCCCAAAATAAGGGTAATTTCAGCATTTTACCTAAAAATAAGAGGAATTTCTGCATTTTTGCCACAAAATATTATGAATTTCTGCCCTTTTGCCCCAAAATAAAAAAATTTCTGCCTTTTTTCCTTGAAATAAGTGAAATTTCTGCAATTTTGCCCCAAAATAAGGAAATTTCTGCAATTTTGCCCCAAAATAAGGGAAATTTCTGCAATTTTGCCCCAAAATAAGTGAAATTTCTGCAATTTTGCCCCAAAATAAGAGAAATTTCTGCAATGTTGCCCCAAAATAAGTGAAATTTCTGCAATTTTGCCCCAAAATAACGAAAATTTCTGGAATTTTGCCCCACAATTAGGGGAATTTCTGCAATTTTGCTCTAAAATACGGGGAATTTCTGCCTTTTTGCCTGAAATAAGGGGAATGCATAACTTTTTGCCATAAAAAAGGGAAATTTCTTCATTTTTTCCCCAAATTAAGGTAAATTTCTGACTTTTTTCCCTGAAATATGTGAAATTTCTGCAATTTTGCCTTAAATAAGGGAAATTTCTGCAATTTTTCTCCATAAATAGGGAAATATCTGCAATTTTGCTTCAAAATAAGGGGAATTTCTGTTTTTTGCCCCACAATTAGGGAAATTTCTGCAATTTTGCCTCAAAATAAGGGGAATTTCTTCCTTTTGCCCCAAAATATGGGGAATTTCTGACTTTTTTTCCGAAAATAAGAAGAATGCATACCTTTTTACCATAAAAAGGGGAATTTCTTCATTTTTGCTCCAAAATTAGGGGAACTTTTGCCTTTTTGCCTCTAAATAAGTTGAATTTTTGTCTTTGTCCCCCAAAACAAAGGGAATTTCTGTCTTTTTTGCCCCAAAATAAGGAAAATTTCTGACTTATTACCCTGAAATAAGTGAAATTTCTGCAAATTTGCCCCAAAAATAAGGAAATTTCTGCCTTTTGCCCCAAAATAAGGGGAATTTGAGCATTTTATCTCAAAATAAAGAAAAGTTCTGATTTTTGCACCAAAATATGGAGAATTTCTGCCTTTTTGCCCCAAAATAAGGAAAATTTCTGCCTTTTTTCCCTGAAATAAGTATAATTTCTGCAATTTTACCCGAAAATAAGTGAAATTTCTGGAATTTTGCCCCAAAATAAGAGAAATTTCTTTAATTTTGCCCCAAAATAAGTGGAATTTCTGAGTTTTGCCCCAAAATAAGGAGAATTTCTTCCTTTTTGCCCCACAATTAGGGGAATTTCTGCAAATTTGCTCCAAAATACAGGGAATTTCTGCCTTTTTGTCCGAAAATAAGGGAAATGCATACCTTTTTGCCATAAAAAAGGGAAATTTCCTCATTTGTGCCCCAAATTAAGGGAAAAGTTTTCCTTTTTGCCCTGAAATATATAAAATTTCTGCAATTTTAGCCCAAAATAAGGTGAATTTCTGCTTTTTGCCCCAAAATAAGGGAAATTTCTGCCTTTTGCCCCAAATTATGGGGAATTTCTGCCTTTTTGTCCGAAAATAAGAAGAATGCATACCTTTTTGCCATAAAAAAGGGAAATTTCTTCATTTTTGCTCCAAAATAAGGGGACCTTTTGCCTTTTGCCTCTAAATAAGTGGAATTTCTCTCTTTTACCCCCAAAACAAAGGGAATTTCTGTCTTTTTTGCCCCGAAATAAGGAAAATTTCTGACTTATTACCCAGAAAGAAGTGAAATTTCTGCAAATTTGCCCCAAAATAAGGGAAATTTCTGCCTTTTGGCCCCCAAATAATGGGAATTTCAGCTTTTTACCTCAAAATAAGGGAAATTTCTGCATTTTTGCAACAAAATATTAAAAATTTCTGCATTTTTGCCACAAAATATTAGAAATTTCTGCCTTTTTGCCCCAAAATATGGAAAATTTATGCCTTTTTTCTCTGAAATAAGTGAAATTTCTGCAATTTTGCCCCAACATAAGTAAAATTTCTGCAATTTTGCCCCAAAATAAGTGGAATTTCTGAGTTTTGCCCTAAAATAAGGTGAATTTCTGCCTTTTTGCTCCAAAATAATGGGAATTTCTGCCTTTTTGCCCCAAAATAAGAAAAAAATTTTTGCTTTTTTTCTCTGAAATAAGTGAAATTTCTGCAATTTTGCCCTAAAATAAAGGAAATTTCTGCAATTTTTTCCCATAATAAGAGAAATTTCTGGAATTTTGCCCCAAAATAAGAGGAATTTCTGTCATTTTTGCCCCAAAATAAAAAAAATTTCTGACTTATTACCCTGAAATAAGTGAAATTTCTGCAATTTTGCCCCAATATAAGGGAAATTTCTGCCTTTTTGCTCCAAATAAGGGGAATTTCAGCCTTTTTACCTCAAAATAAGGGGAATTTCTGAATTTTGGCACAAAATATTAGGAATTTCTGCCTTTTTGCCCCAAAATAAGGAAAATTTCTGTTTTTTCCTTGAAATAAGTGAAATTTCTGAAAATTTCCCCCAAAAAAGGGAAATTTCTGCATTTTGCCCCAAAATAAGGGGAATTTCAGCTTTTTACCTCAAAATAAGGGAAATTTCTGGTTTTTGCACCAAAATATGGAGTATTTCTGCCTTTTTGCCACAAAATAACGAAAATTTCTGCCTTTTTTCCCTGAAATAAGTGAAATTTCTGCAATTTTGCTCCAAAATAAGTGAAATTTCTGCAATTTTGCCACAAAATAAAGAAAATTTCTGGAATTTTGCCCCAAAATAAGTGGAATTTTTGAGTTTTTCCCAAAATAAGGAGAATTTCTGCCTTTTTGCCCCACAATTAGGGGAATTCCTGCAATTTTGCTCCAAAATACGGGGAATTTCTGCCTTTTTGCCCCAAAATAAAAAAAAATTTTGCTTTTTTTCTCTGAAATAAGTGAAATTTCTGCAATTTTGCTCTAAAAAAGAGAAATTTGTGCAATTTTTCCCTATAATAAGGGAAATTTCTGCAATTTTGCCCTAAAATAAGGGGAATTTCTGCTTTTTTGCCTCTAAATAAGTAGAATTTCTGTCTTTTTCCCAAAAAAAAGGGAATTTCTGTCATTTTTGCCCCAAAATAAGGAAAATTTTTGACTTATTACTCTGAAATAAGTGAAATTTCTGCAATTTTTTCCCAATATAAGGGAAATTTCTGTGTATTTGCCCCCAAATAAGGGGAATTTCAGCCTTTTTACCTCAAAATAAGAGGAATTTCCGAATTTTGGCACAAAATATTAGGAATTTCTGCCTTTTTGCCCCAAAATAAGAAAAATTTCTGCAATTTTGCCCAAAATAAGGGAAATTTCTGGAATTTTGCCCCAAAATAAGTGGAATTTCTGAGTTTTGCCCCAAAATAAGGAGAATTTCTGCCTTTTTGCGCAACAATTAGTGAAATTTCTGCAATTTTGCCGTAAAATAAGGGAAATTTCTGCAATTTTTCCTCATAATAAGGGAAATTTCTGCAATTTTGCCCCAAAATAAAAGGAATTTCTGTTTTTTGCCACACTCTTAGGGAAATTTCTGCAATTTTGCCCCAAAATAAGGGGAATTTCTGACTTTTGCCCCAAAATATGAGGAATTTCTGCCTTTTTGTCCGAAAATAAGAAAAATGCATATCTTTTTGCCATAAAAAGGGAAATTTCTTCATTTTTGCTCCAAAATAAGGGGAACTTTTGCCTTTTTGCCTCTAAATAAGTGGAATTTCTGTTTTTTTCCCCCAAAACAAAAAGAATTTCTGTCTTTTTTGCCCCAAAATAAGGAAAATTTCTGACTTATTACCATGAAATAAGTGAAATTTCTGAAAATTTGCCCCAAAAATAAGGAAATTTCTGCCTTTTGCCCCAAAATAAGGGGAATTTCAGCATTTTACCTAAAAATAAGGGGAATTTCTGCATTTTTGCCACAAAATATTAGGAATTTCTGCCTTTTTGCCCCAAAATAAAAAAAATTTTGCCTTTTTTCCCTGAAATAAGTGAAATTTCTGCAATTTTTGCCCCAAAATAAGTGAAATTTCTGCAATTTTGCCCCAAAATAAGGGAAATTTCTGCAATTTGCCCCAAAATAAGTGAAATTTCTGCAATTTTGCCCCAAAATAACGAAAATTTCTGGAATTTTGCCCCACAATTAGGGGAATTTCTGCAATTTTGCTCCAAAATACGGGGAATTTCTGCCTTTTTGCCCGAAATAAGGGGAATGCATACCTTTTTGCCATAAAAAAGGGAAATTTCTTCATTTTTTCCCCAAATTAAGGGAAATTTCTGACTTTTTGCCCTGAAATATGGGAAATTTCTGCAATTTTAGCCCAAAATAAGGTGAATTTCTGCCTTTTTGCCCCAAAATAATGGGAATTTCTGCCTTTTTGCCCCAAAATAAGAAAAATTTTTGCCTTTTTACTCTGAAATAAGTTAAATTTCTGCAATTTTGCCCTAAAATAAGAGAAATTTCTGCAATTTTTCCCCATAATAAGGGAAATTTCTAAAATTTTGACACAAAATAAGGGGAATTTCTGTTATTTTGCCCCCAAATAAGGGAAATTTCTGCAATTTTGCCCTAAAATAAGGGGAATTACTGCTTTTTTGCCTTTAAATAAGTGGAATTTCTATCTTTTTCCCCCAAAACAAAAAGAATTTCTGTCATTTTCGCACCAAAATAAGAAAAATTTCTCACTTATTACCCTGAAATAGGTGAAATTTCTGCAATTTTGCCCCAATATAAGGGAAATTTCTGCCTTTTTGCTTCCAAATAAGGGGAATTTCAGCCTTTTTACCTCAAAATAAGGGGAATTTCTGAATTTTGGCAGAAAATATTAGGAATTTCTGCCTTTTTGCCCCAAAATAAGGAAAATTTCTGTTTTTTCCTTGAAATAAGTGAAATTTCTGAAAATTTGCCCCAAAAGAGGGAAATTTCTGCATTTTGCCCCAAAATAAGGGGAATTTCAGCTTTTTACCTCAAAATAAGGGAAATTTCTGGTTTTTGCACCAAAATATGGAGTATTTCTGCCCTTTTGCCACAAAATAAGGAAAATTTCTGCCTTTTTTCCCTGAAATAAGTGAAATTTCTGCAATTTTGCCCCAAAATAAGTGAAATTTCTGCAATTTTGCCACAAAATAAGGAAAATTTCTGGAATTTTGCCCCAAAATAAGTGGAATTTTTGAGTTTTGCCCCAAAATAAAGAGAATTTCTGCCTTTTTGCCCCACAATTAGGGGAATTTCTGCAATTTTGCTCCAAAATATGCGGAATTTCTGCCTTTTTGCCCCAAAATAAAAAAATTTTTGCTTTTTTTCTCTGAAATAAGTGAAATTTCTGCAATTTTGCCCTAAAAAAGGGAAATTTCTGCAATTTTTCCCTATAATAAGGGAAATTTCTGCAATTTTGCCCTAAAATAAAACGAATTTCTGCTTTTTTGCCTCTAAATAAGTAGAATTTCTGTCTTTTTCCCCAAAAAAGGGAAATTCTGTCAGTTTTGCCCCAAAATAAGGAAAATTTCTGACTTATTACCCTGAAATAAGTGAAATTTCTGCAATTTTTTCCCACTATAAGGGAAATTTCTGTGTATTTGCCCCCAAATAAAAGGAATTTCAGCCTTTTTACCTCAAAATAAGAGCAATTTCCGAATTTTGGCACAAAATATTAGGAATTTCAGCCTTTTTGCCCCAAAATAAGGAAAATTTCTGCTTTTTTCCCTGAAACAAATGAAATTTCCTCAATTTTGCCCCAAAATAAGTAAAATTTCTGAAATTTGCCCAAAATAATGGAAATTTCTGGAATTTTGCCCCAAAATAAGTGGAATTTCTGAGTTTTGCCCCAAAATAAGGAGAATTTCTGCCTTTTTTGCGCCATAATTAGTGAAATTTCTGCAATTTTGCCATAAAATAAGGGAAATTTCTGCAATTTTTCCTCATAATAAGGGAAATTTCAGCAATTTTGCCCCAAAATAAGGGGAATTTCTGTTTTTTGCCCCACAATTAGGGAAATTTCTGCAATTTTGCCCCAAAATAAGGGGAATTTCTGCCTTTTGCCACAAAATATGGGGAATTTCTGCCTTTTTGTCCGAAAATAAGAAAAATGCATACCTTTTTGCCATAAAAAGGGAAATTTCTTCATTTTTGCTCCAAAATAAGGGGAACTTTTGCCTTTTTGCCTCTAAATAAGTGGAATTTCTGTTTTTTTCGCCCAAAACAAAAAGAATTTCTGTCTTTTTTGCCCCAAAATAAGGAAAATTTCTGACTTATTACCATGAAATAAGTGAAATTTCTGAAAATTTGCCCCAAAAAAAGAAAATTTCTGCCTTTTGCCCCAAAATAAGGGGAATTTCAGCATTTTACCTAAAAATAAGAGGAATTTCTGCATTTTTGCCACAAAATATTAGGAATTTCTGCCTTTTTGCCCCAAAATAAAAAAATTTCTGCCTTTTTTCCTTGAAATAAGTGAAATTTCTGCAATTTTGCCCCAAAATAAGTGAAATTTCTGCAATTTTGCCCCAAAATAAGAGAAATTTCTGCAATTTTGCCCCAAAATAAGGGAAATTTCTGCAATTTTGCCCCAAAATAAGAGAAATTTCTATAATGTTGGCCCAAAATAAGTGAAATTTCTGCAATTTTGCTCAAAATAACGAAAATTTCTGGAATTTTGCCCCACAATTAAGGGAATTTCTGCAATTTTGCTCTAAAATACGGGGAATTTCTGCTTTTTTGCCCGAAATAAGGGGAATGCATACCTTTTTGCCATAAAAAAGGGAAATTTCCTCATTTTTTCCCCAAATTAAGGTAAATTTCTGACTTTTTGCCCTGAAATATGTGAAATTTCTGGAATTTTGCCGTAAAATAAGGGAAATTTCTGCAATTTTTCCCCATAAATAGGGAAATTTCTGCAATTTTGCTTCAAAATAAGGGGAATTTCTGTTTTTTGCCCCACAATTAGGGAAATTTCTGCAATTTTGCCTCAAAATAAGGGGAATTTCTGCCTTTTGCCCCAAAATATGGGGAATTTCTGACTTTTTGTCCGAAAATAAGAAGAATGCATACCTTTTTACCATAAAAAGGGGGAATTTCTTCATTTTTGCTCCAAAATTAGGGGAACTTTTGCCTTTTTGCCTCTAAATAAGTGGAATTTTTGTCTTTGTCCCCCAAAACAAAGGGAATTTCTGTCTTTTTTGCCCCAAAATAAGGAAAATTTCTGACTTATTACCCTGAAATAAGTAAAATTTCTGCAAATTTGCCCCAAAAATAGGATATTTCTGCCTTTTGCCCCAAAATAAGGGGAATTTCAGCATTTTATCTCAAAATAAAGAAAAGTTCTGATTTTTGCACCAAAATATGGAGAATTTCTGCCTTTTTGCCCCAAAATAAGGAAAATTTCTGCCTTTTTTCCCTGAAATAAGTATAATTTCTGCAATTTTGCCCAAAAATAAGTGAAATTTCTGGAATTTTGCCCCAAAATAAGAGAAATTTCTTTAATTTTGCCCCAAAATAAGTGGAATTTCTGAGTTTTGCCCCAAAATAAGGAGAATTTCTTCCTTTTTGCCCCACAATTAGGGGAATTTTTGCAAATTTGCTCCAAAATACAGGGAATTTCTGCCTCTTTGCCCGAAAATAAGGGAAATGCATGCATTTTTGCCATAAAAAGAGAAATTTCCTCATTTTTGCCCCAAATTAAGGGAAAAGTTTTCCTTTTTGCACTGAAATATATGAAATTTCTGCAATTTTAGCCCAAAAAAGGTGAATTTCTGCCTTTTTGCCCCAAAATAAGGGAAATTTCTGCCTTTTGCCCCAAATTATGGGGAATTTCTGCCTTTTTGTCCGAAAATAAGAAGAATGCATACCTTTTTGCCATAAGAAAGGGAAATTTCTTCATTTTTGCTCCAAAATAAGGGGAACTTTTGCCTTTTTGCCTCTAAATAAGTGGAATTTCTCTCTTTTTCCCCCAAAACAAAGGGAATTTCTGTCTTTTTTGCCCCAAAATAAGGAAAATTTCTGACTTATTACCCTGAAATAAGTGAAATTTCTGAAAATTTGCCCCAAAATAAGGGAAATTTCTGCCTTTTTACCCCCAGATAATGGGAATTTCAGCTTTTTACCTCAAAATAAGGGAAATTTCTGCATTTTTGCAACAAAATATTAAAAATTTCTGCATTTTTGCCACAAAATATTAGGAATTTCTGCCTTTTTGCCCCAAAATATGGAAAATTTATGCCTTTTTTTCCCTGAAATAAGTGAAATTTCTGCAATTTTGACCCAAAATAAGTGAAATTTCTGCAATTTTGCCCCAAAATATGTGGAATTTCTGATTTTTGCCCTAAAATAAGGTGTATTTCTGCCTTTTTGCTCCAAAATAATGGGAATTTCTGCCTTTTTGCCCCAAAATAAAAAAAATTTTTGCTTTTTTTCTCTGAAATAAGTGAAATTTCTGGAATTTTGCCCCAAAATAAAGAGAATTTCTGTTTTTTGCCCCCAAATAAGGGAAATATTTGCAATTTTGCCCTAAAATAAGGGGAATTTCTGGTTTTTTGCCTCTAAATAAGTGGAATTTCTGTTTTTTCCCCCAAAACAAAGGGAATTTCTGTCATTTTTGCCCCAAAATAAAAAAAATTTCTGACTTATTACCCTGAAATAAGTGAAATTTCTGCAATTTTGCCCCAATATAAGGGAAATTTCTGCCTTTTTGCTTTAAATAAGGGGAATTTCAGCCTTTTTACCTCAAAATAAGGGGAATTTCTGAATTTTGGCACAAAATATTAGGAATTTCTGCCTTTTTGCCCCAAAATAAGGAAAATTTCTGTTTTTCCTTGAAATAAGTGAAATTTCTGAAAATTTGCCCCCAAAAAAGGGAAATTTCTGCATTTTGCCCCAAAATAAGGGGAATTTCAGCTTTTTACCTCAAAATAAGGGAAATTTCTGGTTTTTGCACCAAAATATGGAGTATTTCTCCCTTTTTGCCACAAAATAAGGAAAATTTCTGCCTTTTTTCCCTGAAATAAGTGAAATTTCTGCAATTTTGCCCCAAAATAAGTGAAATTTCTGCAATTTTGCCAAAAAATAAAGAAAATTTCTGGAATTTTGCCCCAAAATAAGTGGAATTTTTGAGTTTTGCCCCAAAATAAGGAGAATTTCTGCCTATTTGCCCCACAATTAGGGGAATTTCTGCAATTTTGCTCCAAAATACGGGGAATTTCTGCCTTTTTGCCCCAAAATAAAAAAAAATTTTGCTTTTTTTCTCTGAAACAAGTGAAATTTCTGCAATTTTGCCCTAAAAAAAAGAAATTTCTGCAATTTTTCCCTATAATAAGGGAAATTTCTGCAATTTTGCCCTAAAATAAGGGGAATTTCTGCTTTTTTGCCTCTAAATAAGTAGAATTTCTGTCTTTTTCCCCCAAAAAAGGGAATTTCTGTCATTTTTGCCCCAAAATAAGGAAAATTTTTGACTTATTACTCTGAAATAAGTGAAATTTCTGCAATTTTTTCCCAATATAAGGGAAATTTCTGCGTATTTGCCCCCAAATAAGGGGAATTTCAGCCTTTTTACCTCAAAATAAGAGGAATTCCCGAATTTTGGCACAAAATATTAGGAATTTCTGCCTTTTTGCCCCAAAATAAGAAAAATTTCTGCAATTTTGCCCAAAATAAGGAAAATTTCTGGAATTTTGCCCCAAAATAAGTGGAATTTCTGAGTTTTGCGCCAAAATAAGGAGAATTTCTGCCTTTTTGCGCCACCATTAGTGAAATTTCTGCAATTTTGCCATAAAATATGGGAAATTTCTGCAATTTTTCCTCATAATAAGGGAAATTTCTGCAATTTTGCCCCAAAATAAGGGGAATTTCTGTTTTTTGCCCCACAATTAGGGAAATTTCTGCAATTTTGCCCCAAAATAAGAAGACTTTCTGACTTTTGCCCCAAAATATGAGGAATTTCTGCCTTTTTGTCCGAAAATAAGAAAAATGCATACCTTTTTGCCATAAAAAGGGAAATTTCTTCATTTTTGCTCCAAAATAAGGGGAACTTTTGCCTTTTGCCTCTAAATAAGTGGAATTTCTCTCTTTTTCCCTTAAAACAAAGGGAATTTCTGTCTTTTTTGCCCCAAAATAAGGAAAATTTCTGACTTATTACCCTGAAATAAGTGAAATTTCTGCAATTTTGCCCCAAAATAAGGGAAATTTCTGCCTTTTTGACCCCAAATAAGGGGAATTTCAGCCTTTTTACCTCAAAATAAGGGGAATTTCTGAATTTTTGCCCCAAAATATGGGAAATTTCTGCCTTTTTGCCCCCAAATAATGGGAATTTCAGCCTTTTACCTCAAAATAAGGGAAATTTCTGCATTTTTGCAACAAAATATTAAAAATTTCTGCATTTTTGCCAGAAAATATTACGAATTTCTGCCTTTTTGCCCCAAAATATGGAAAATTTATGCCTTTTTTTCCCTGAAATAAGTGAAATTTCTGCAATTTTGACCCAAAATAAGTGAAATTTCTGCAATTTTGCCCCAAAATAAGTGGAATTTCTGAGTTTTGCCCTAAAATAAGGTGAATTTCTGCCTTTTTGCTCCAAAATAATGGGAATTTCTGCCTTTTTGCCCCAAAATAAGAAAAATTTTTGCTTTTTTTCTCTGAAATAAGTGAAATTTCTGCAATTTTGCCCTAAAATAAAGGAAATTTCTGCAATTTTTTCCCATAATAAGGGAAATTTCTGGAATTTTGCCCCAAAATAAGGGGAATTTCTGTTTTTTGCCCCCAAATAAGGGAAATATCTGCAATTTTGCCCTAAAATAAGGGGAATTTCTGCTTTTTTGCCTCTAAATAAGTGGAATTTCTGTTTTTTCCCCAAAACAAAATGAATTTCTGTCATTTTTGCCCCAAAATAAAAAAAATTTCTGACTTATTACCCTGAAATAAGTGAAATTTCTGCAATTTTGCCCCAATATAAGGGAAATTTCTGCCTTTTTGCTTCCAAATAAGGGGAATTTCAGCCTTTTTACCTCAAAATAAGGGGAATTTCTGAATTTTGGCACAAAATATTAGGAATTTCTGCCTTTTTGCCCCAAAATAAGGAAAATTTCTGTTTTTTCCTTGAAATAAGTGAAATTTCTGAACATTTGCCCCCCAAAAAAAGAAATTTCTGCATTTTGCCCCAAAATAAGGGGAATTTCAGCTTTTTACCTCAAAATAAGGGAAATTTCTGGTTTTTGCACCAAAATATGGAGTATTTCTGCCTTTTTGCCACAAAATAAAAAAAATTTCTGCCTTTTTCCTGAAATAAGTGAAATTTCTGCAATTTTGCCTCAAAATAAGTGAAATTTCTGCAATTTTGCCACAAAATAAGGAAAATTTCTGGAATTTTGCCCCAAAATAAGTGGAATTTTTGAGTTTTGCCCCAAAATAAGGAGAATTTCTGCCTTTTTGCCCCACAATTAGGGGAATTTCTGCAATTTTGCCCTAAAAAAGGGAAATTTCTGCAATTTTTCCCTATAATAAGGGAAATTTCTGCAATTTTGCCCTAAAATAAAGGGAATTTCTGCTTTTTTGCTTCTAAATAAGTAGAATTTCTGTCTTTTTCCCCCAAAAAAGAGAAATTCTGTCAGTTTTGCCCCAAAATAAGGAAAATTTTTGACTTATTATCCTGAAATAAGTGAAATTTCTGCAATTTTTTCCCAAAATAAGGGAAATTTCTGTGTATTTGCCCCCAAATAAAAGGAATTTCAGCCTTTTTACCTCAAAATAAGAGGAATTTCCGAATTTTGGCACAAAATATTAGGAATTTCTGCCTTTTTGCCCCAAAATAAGAAAAATTTCTGCTTTTTTCCCTGAAACAAATGAAATTTCCTCAATTTTGCCCCAAAATAAGTAAAATTTCTGAAATTTGCCCAAAATAAGGGAAATTTCTGGAATTTTGCCCCAAAATAAGTGGAATTTCTGAGTTTTGCCCCAAAATAAGAATTTCTGCCTTTTTTGCGCCATAATTAGTGAAATTTCTGCAATTTTGCCGTAAAATAAGGGAAATTTCTGCAATTTTTCCTCATAATAAGGGAAATTTCAGCAATTTTGCCCCAAAATGACGGGAATTTCTGGAATTTTGCCCCACAATTAGGGGAATTTCTGCAATTTTGCTCTAAAATACGGGGAATTTCTGCCTTTTTGCCCGAAATAAGGGGAATGCATACCTTTTTGCCATAAAAAAGGGAAATTTCTTCATTTTTTCCCCAAATTAAGGTAAATTTCTGACTTTTTGCCCTGAAATATGTGAAATTTCTGCAATTTTGCCTTAAATAAGGGAAATTTCTGCAATTTTTCTCCATAAATAGGGAAATATCTGCAATTTTGCTTCAAAATAAGGGGAATTTCTGTTTTTTGCCCCACAATTAGGGTAATTTCTGCAATTTTGCCTCAAAATAAGGGGAATTTCTTCCTTTTGCCCCAAAATATGGGGAATTTCTGACTTTTTGTCTGAAAATAAGAAGAATGCATACCTTTTTACCATAAAAAGGGGGAATTTCTTTATTTTTGCTCCAAAATTAGGGGAACCTTTGCCTTTTTGCCTCTAAATAAGTGGAATTTTTGTCTTTGTCCCCCAAAACAAAGGGAATTTCTGTCTTTTTTGCCCCAAAATAAGGTAAATTTCTGACTTATTACCCTGAAATAAGTGAAATTTCTGCAAATTTGCCCCAAAAATAAGGAAATTTCTGCCTTTTGCCCCAAAATAAGGGGAATTTGAGCATTTTATCTCAAAATAAAGAAAAGTTCTGATTTTTGCACCAAAATATGGAGAATTTCTGCCTTTTTGCCCCAAAATAAGGAAAATTTCTGCCTTTTTTCCCTGAAATAAGTATAATTTCTGCAATTTTGCCCGAAAATAAGTGAAATTTCTGGAATTTTGCCCCAAAATAAGAGAAATTTCTTTAATTTTGCCCCAAAATAAGTGGAATTTCTGAGTTTTGCCCCAAAATAAGGAGAATTTCTTCCTTTTTGCCCCACAATTAGGGGAATTTCTGCAAATTTGCTCCAAAATACAGGGAATTTCTGCCTCTTTGCCCGAAAATAAGGAAAATGCATACCTTTTTGCCATAAAAAAGGGAAATTTCCTCATTTGTGCCCCAAATTAAGGTAAAAGTTTTCCTTTTTGCCCTGAAATATATGAAATTTCTGCAATTTTAGCCCAAAATAAGGTGAATTTCTGCCTTTTTGCCCCAAAATAAGGGAAATTTCTGCCTTTTGCCCCAAATTATGAGGAATTTCTGCCTTTTTGTCCGAAAATAAGAAGAATGCATACCTTTTTGCCATAAAAAAGGGAAATTTCTTCATTTTTGCTCCAAAATAAGGGGACCTTTTGCCTTTTGCCTCTAAATAAGTGGAATTTCTCTCTTTTTCCCCCAAAACAAAGGGAATTTCTGTCTTTTTTGCCCCAAAATAAGGAAAATTTCTGACTTATTACCCAGAAATAAGTGAAATTTCTGCAAATTTGCCCCAAAATAAGGGAAATTTCTGCCTTTTGGCCCCCAAATAATGGGAATTTCAGCTTTTTACCTCAAAATAAGGGAAATTTCTGCATTTTTGCAACAAAATATTAAAAATTTCTGCATTTTTGCCACAAAATATTAGGAATTTCTGCCTTTTTGCCCCAAAATATGGAAAATTTATGCCTTTTTTTCCCTGAAATAAGTGAAATTTCTGCAATTTTGCCCCAAAATAAGTAAAATTTCTGCAATTTTGCCCCAAAATAAGTGGAATTTCTGAGTTTTGCCCTAAAATAAGATGAATTTCTGCCTTTTTGCTCCAAAATAATGGGAATTTCTGCCTTTTTGCCCCAAAATAAGAAAAAATTTTTGCTTTTTTTCTCTGAAATAAGTGAAATTTCTGCAATTTTGCCCTAAAATAAAGGAAATTTCTGCAATTTTTTCCCATAATAAGAGACATTTCTGGAATTGTGCCCCAAAATAAGGGGAATTTCTGTTTTTTGCCCCCAAATAAGGGAAATATCTGCAATTTTGCCCTAAAATAAGGGGAATTTCTGTTTTTTGCCTCTAAATAAGTGGAATTTCTGTTTTTTCCCGCAAAACAAAGGGAATTTCTGTCATTTTTGCCCCAAAATAAAAAAAATTTCTGACTTATTACCCTGAAATAAGTGAAATTTCTGCAATTTTGCCCCAATATAAGGGAAATTTCTGTTTTTTTGCTCCAAATAAGGGGAATTTCAGCCTTTTTACCTCAAAATAAGGGGAATTTCTGAATTTTGAAACAAAATATTAGGAATTTCTGCCTTTTTGCCCCAAAAATAAGGAAAATTTCTGTTTTTTCCTTGAAATAAGTGAAATTTCTGAAAATTTGCCCCAAAAAAAGGGAAATTTCTGCATTTTGCCCCAAAATAAAAGGAATTTCAGCTTTTTACCTCAAAATAAGGGAAATTTCTGGTTTTTGCACCAAAATATGGAGTATTTCTGCCTTTTTGCCACAAAATAACGAAAATTTCTGCCTTTTTTCCCTGAAATAAGTGAAATTTCTGCAATTTTGCTCCAAAATAAGTGAAATTTCTGCAATTTTGCCACAAAATAAAGAAAATTTCTGGAATTTTGCCCCAAAATAAGTGGAATTTTTGAGTTTTGCCCCAAAATAAGGAGAATTTCTGCCTTTTTGCCCCACAATTAGGGGAATTTCTGCAATTTTGCTCCAAAATACGGGGAATTTCTGCCTTTTTGCCCCAAAATAAAAAAAAATTTTGCTTTTTTTCTCTGAAATAAGTGAAATTTCTGCAATTTTGCCCTAAAAAAGGGAAATTTCTGCAATTTTTCCCTATAATAAGGGAAATTTCTGCAATTTTGCCCTAAAATAAGGGGAATTTCTGCTTTTTTGCCTCTAAATAAGTAGAATTTCTGTCTTTTTCCCAAAAAAGGGAATTTCTGTCATTTTTGCCCCAAAATAAGGAAAATTTTTGACTTATTACTCTGAAATAAGTGAAATTTCTGCAATTTTTTCCCAATATAAGGGAAATTTCTGCGTATTTGCCCCCAAATAAGGGGAATTTCAGCCTTTTTACCTCAAAATAAGAGGAATTTCCGAATTTTGGCACAAAATATTAGGAATTTCTGCCTTTTTGCCCCAAAATAAGGAAAATTTCTGCAATTTTGCCCAAAATAAGGGAAATTTCTGGAATTTTGCCCCAAAATAAGTGGAATTTCTGAGTTTTGCCCCAAAATAAGGAGAATTTCTGCCTTTTTGCGCAACAATTAGTGAAATTTCTGCAATTTTGCCGTAAAATAAGGGAAATTTCTGCAATTTTGCCCCAAAATAAGGGGAATTTCTGTTTTTTGCCCCACTCTTAGGGAAATTTCTGCAATTTTGCCCCAAAATAAGGGGAATTTCTGACTTTTGCCCCAAAATATGAGGAATTTCTGCCTTTTTGTCCGAAAATAAGAAAAATGCATATCTTTTTGCCATAAAAAGGGAAATTACTTCATTTTTACTCCAAAATAAGGGGAACTTTTGCCTTTTTGCCTCTAAATAAGTGGAATTTCTGTTTTTTTCCCCCAAAACAAAAAGAATTTCTGTCTTTTTTGCCCCAAAATAAGGAAAATTTCTGACTTATTACCATGAAATAAGTGAAATTTCTGAAAATTTGCCCCAAAAATAAGGAAATTTCTGCCTTTTGCCCCAAAATAAGGGGAATTTCAGCATTTTACCTAAAAATAAGGGGTATTTCTGCATTTTTGCCACAAAATATTAGGAATTTCTGCCTTTTTGCCCCAAAATAAAAAAAATTTCTGCCTTTTTTCCCTGAAATAAGTGAAATTTCTGCAATTTTTGCCCCAAAATAAGTGAAATTTCTGCAATTTTGCCCCAAAATAAGGGAAATTTCTGCAATTTGCCCCAAAATAAGTGAAATTTCTGCAATTTTGCCCCAAAATAACGAAAATTTCTGGAATTTTGCTCCACAATTAGGGGAATTTCTGCAATTTTGCTCCAAAATACGGGGAATTTCTGCCTTTTTGCCCGAAATAAGGGGAATGCATACCTTTTTGCCATAAAAAAGGGAAATTTCTTCATTTTTTCCCCAAATTAAGGGAAATTTCTGACTTTTTGCCCTGAAATATGGGAAATTTTTGCAATTTTAGCCCAAAATAAGGTGAATTTCTTCCTTTTTGCCCCAAAATAATGGGAATTTCTGCATTTTTGCCCCAAAATAAGAAAAATTTTTGCCTTTTTACTCTGAAATAAGTGAAATTTCTGCAATTTTGCCCTAAAATAAGAGAAATTTCTGCAATTTTTCCCCATAATAAGGGAAATTTCTGGAATTTTGACACAAAATAAGGGGAATTTCTGTTATTTTGCCCCCAAATAAGGGAAATTTCTGCAATTTTGCCCTAAAATAAGGGGAATTTCTGCTTTTTTGCCTCTAAATAAGTGGAATTTCTATCTTTTTCCCCCAAAACAAAAAGAATTTCTGTCATTTTCTCACCAAAATAAGAAAAATTTCTGACTTATTACCCTGAAATAGGTGAAATTTCTGCAATTTTGCCCCAATATAAGGGAAATTTCTGCCTTTTTGCTTCCAAATAAGGGGAATTTCAGCCTTTTTACCTCAAAATAAGGGGAATTTCTGAATTTTGGCAGAAAATATTAGGAATTTCTGCCTTTTTGCCCCAAAATAAGGAAAATTTCTGTTTTTTCCTTGAAATAAGTGAAATTTCTGAAAATTTCCCCCAAAAAAGGGAAATTTCTGCATTTTGCCCCAAAATAAGGGGAATTTCAGCTTTTTACCTCAAAATAAGGGAAATTTCTGGTTTTTGCACCAAAATATGGAGTATTTCTGCCTTTTTGCCACAAAATAAGAAAATTTCTGCCTTTTTTTTCTGAAATAAGTGAAATTTCGGCAATTTTGCCCCAAAATAAGTGAAATTTCTGCAATTTTGCCACAAAATAAGGAAAATTTCTGGAATTTTGCCCCAAAATAAGTGGAATTTTTGAGTTTTGCCCCAAAATAAAGAGAATTTCTGCCTTTTTGCCCCACAATTAGGGGAATTTCTGCAATTTTGCTCCAAAATATGGGGAATTTCTGCCTTTTTGCCCCAAAATAAAAAAATTTTTGCTTTTTTTCTCTGAAATAAGTGAAATTTCTGCAATTTTGCCCTAAAAAAAGGGAAATTTCTGCAATTTTTCCCTATAATAAGGGAAATTTCTGCAATTTTGCCCTAAAATAAAGGGAATTTCTGCTTTTTTGCCTCTAAATAAGTAGAATTTCTGTCTTTTTCCCCAAAAAAGGGAAATTCTGTCAGTTTTGCCCCAAAATAAGGAAAATTTCTGACTTAT
Source organism: Micromys minutus (assembly GCF_963924665.1). Lineage (NCBI taxonomy): Eukaryota > Metazoa > Chordata > Mammalia > Rodentia > Muridae > Micromys > Micromys minutus. The sequence goes on along the minus strand of NW_027667812.1, from coordinate 548,322 downwards.
TACCCTGAAATAAGTGAAATTTCTGCAATTTTTTCCCAATATAAGGGAAATTTCTGTGTATTTGCCCCCAAATAAAAGGAATTTCAGCCTTTTTACCTCAAAATAAGAGCAATTTCCGAATTTTGGCACAAAATATTAGGAATTTCAGCCTTTTTGCCCCAAAATAAGGAAAATTTCTGCTTTTTTCCCTGAAACAAATGAAATTTCCTCAATTTTGCCCCAAAATAAGTAAAATTTCTGCAATTTTGCCCAAAATAATGGAAATTTCTGGAATTTTGCCCCAAAATAAGTGGAATTTCTGAGTTTTGCCCCAAAATAAAGAGAATTTCTGCTTTTTTGCGCCATAATTAGTGAAATTTCTGCAATTTTGCCGTAAAATAAGGGAAATTTCTGCAATTTTTCCTCATAATAAGGGAAATTTCAGCAATTTTTCCCCAAAATAAGGGGAATTTCTGTTTTTTGCCCCACAATTAGGGAAATTTCTGCAATTTTGCCCCAAAATAAGGGGAATTTCTGCCTTTTGCCACAAAATATGGGGAATTTCTGCCTTTTTGTCCGAAAATAAGAAAAATGCATACCTTTTTGCCATAAAAAGGGAAATTTCTTCATTTTTGCTCCAAAATAAGGGGAACTTTTGCCTTTTTGCCTCTAAATAAGTGGAATTTCTGTTTTTTTCGCCAAAAACAAAAAGAATTTCTGTCTTTTTTGCCCCAAAATAAGGAAAATTTCTGACTTATTACCATGAAATAAGTCAAATTTCTGAAAATTTGCCCCAAAAAAAAGAAAATTTCTGCCTTTTGCCCCAAAATAAGGAGAATTTCAGCATTTTACCTAAAAATAAGAGGAATTTCTGCATTTTTGCCACAAAATATTAGGAATTTCTGTCTTTTTGCCCCAAAATAAAAAAATTTCTGCCTTTTTTCCTTGAAATAAGTGAAATTTCTGCAATTTTGCCCCAAAATAAGTGAAATTTCTGCAATTTTGCCCCAAAATAAGGGAAATTTCTGCAATTTTGCCCCAAAATAAGTGAAATTTCTGCAATTTTGCCCCAAAATAAGAGAAATTTCTATAATGTTGCCCCAAAATAAGTGAAATTTCTGCAATTTTGCCCCAAAATAACGAAAATTTCTGGAATTTTGCCCCACAATTAGGGGAATTTCTGCAATTTTGCTCTAAAATACGGGGAATTTCTGCCTTTTTGCCCGAAATAAGGGGAATGCATACCTTTTTGCCATAAAAAAGGGAAATTTCCTCATTTTTTCCCCAAATTAAGGTAAATTTCTGACTTTTTGCCCTGAAATATGTGAAATTTCTGGAATTTTGCCGTAAAATAAGGGAAATTTCTGCAATTTTTCCACATAAATAGGGAAATTTCTGCAATTTTGCTTCAAAATAAGGGGAATTTCTGTTTTTTGCCCCACAATTAGGTTAATTTCTGCAATTTTGCCTCAAAATAAGGGGAATTTCTGCCTTTTGCCCCAAAATATGGGGAATTTCTGACTTTTTGTCCGAAAATAAGAAGAATGCATACCTTTTTACCATAAAAAGGGGGAATTTCTTCATTTTTGCTCCAAAATTAGGGGAACTTTTGCCTTTTTGCCTCTAAATAAGTGGAATTTTTGTCTTTGTCCCCCAAAACAAAGGGAATTTCTGTCTTTTTTGCCCCAAAATAAGGAAAATTTCTGACTTATTACCCTGAAATAAGTGAAATTTCTGCAAATTTGCCCCAAAAATAAGGAAATTTCTGCCTTTTGCCCCAAAATAAGGGGAATTTCAGCATTTTATCTCAAAATAAAGAAAAGTTCTGATTTTTGCACCAAAATATGGAGAATTTCTGCCTTTTTGCCCCAAAATAAGGAAAATTTCTGCCTTTTTTCCCTGAAATAAGTATAATTTCTGCAATTTTGCCCGAAAATAAGTGAAATTTCTGGAATTTTGCCCCAAAATAAGAGAAATTTCTTTAATTTTGCCCCAAAATAAGTGGAATTTCTGAGTTTTGCCCCAAAATAAGGAGAATTTCTTCCTTTTTGCCCCACAATTAGGGGAATTTCTGCAAATTTGCTCCAAAATACAGGGAATTTCTGCCTCTTTGCCCGAAAATAAGGGAAATGCATACATTTTTGCCATAAAAAAGGGAAATTTCCTCATTTTTGCCCCAAATTAAGGGAAAAGTTTTCCTTTTTGCCCTGAAATATATGAAATTTCTGCAATTTTAGCCCAAAATAAGGTGAATTTCTGCCTTTTTGCCCCAAAATAAGGGAAATTTCTGCCTTTTGCCCCAAATTATGGGGAATTTCTGCCTTTTTGTCCGAAAATAAGAAGAATGCATACCTTTTTGCCATAAGAAAGGGAAATTTCTTCATTTTTGCTCCAAAATAAGGGGAACTTTTGCCTTTTTGCCTCTAAATAAGTGGAATTTCTCTCTTTTTCCCCCCAAACAAAAGGAATTTCTGTCTTTTTTGCCCCAAAATAAGGAAAATTTCTGACTTATTACCCTGAAATAGGTGAAATTTCTGCAAATTTGTCCCAAAATAAGGGAAATTTCTGCCTTTTACCCCCAGATAATGGGAATTTCAGCTTTTTACCTCAAAATAAGGGAAATTTCTGCATTTTTGCAACAAAATATTAAAAATTTCTGCATTTTTGCCACAAAATATTAGGAATTTCTGCCTTTTTGCCCCAAAATATGGAAAATTTATGCCTTTTTTCCCTGAAATAAGTGAAATTTCTGCAATTTTGACCCAAAATAAGTGAAATTTCTGCAATTTTGCCCCAAAATATGTGGAATTTCTGAGTTTTGACCTAAAATAAGGTGAATTTCTGCCTTTTTGCTCCAAAATAATGGGAATTTCTGCTTTTTTGCCCCAAAATAAGAAAAATTTTTGCTTTTTTTCTCTGAAATAAGTGAAATTTCTGGAATTTTGCCCCAAAATAAAGGGAATTTCTGTTTTTTGCCCTCCAATAAGGGAAATATTTGCAATTTTGCCCTAAAATAAAAGGAATTTCTGCTTTTTTGCCTCTAAATAAGTGGAATTTCTGTTTTTTCCCCCAAAACAAAGGGAATTTCTGTCATTTTTGCCCCAAAATAAAAAAAATTTCTGACTTATTACCCTGAAATAAGTGAAATTTCTGCAATTTTGCCCCAATATAAGGGAAATTTCTGCCTTTTTGCTACAAATAAAGGGAATTTCAGGTTTTTTACCTCAAAATAAGGGGAATTTCTGAATTTTGGCACAAAATATTAGGAATTTCTGCCTTTTTGCCCCAAAATAAGGAAAATTTCTGTTTTTTCCTTGAAATAAGTGAAATTTCTGAAAATTTGCCCCCAAAAAAGGGAAATTTCTGCATTTTGCCCCAAAATAAGGGGAATTTCAGCTTTTTACCTCAAAATAAGGGAAATTTCTCGTTTTTGCACCAAAATATGGAGTATTTCTGCCTTTTTTCCACAAAATAAGGAAAATTTCTGCCTTTTTTCCCTGAAATAAGTGAAATTTCTGCAATTTTGCCCCAAAATAAGTGAAATTTCTGCAATTTTGCCACAAAATAAAGAAAATTTCTGGAATTTTGCCCCAAAATAAGTGGAATTTTTGAGTTTTGCCCCAAAATAAGGAGAATTTCTGCCTTTTTGCCCCACAATTAGGGGAATTTCTGCAATTTTGCTCCAAAATACGGGGAATTTCTGCCTTTTTGCCCCAAAATAAAAAAAATTTTTGATTTTTTTCTCTGAAATAAGTGAAATTTCTGCAATTTTGCCCTAAAAAAAAGAAATTTCTGCAATTTTTCCCTATAATAAGGGAAATTTCTGCAATTTTGCCCTAAAATAAGGGGAATTTCTGCTTTTTTGCCTCTAAATAAGTAGAATTTCTGTCTTTTTCCCCCAAAAAAGGGAATTTCTGTCATTTTTGCCCCAAAATAAGGAAAATTTTTGACTTATTACTCTGAAATAAGTGAAATTTCTGCAATTTTTTCCCAATATAAGGGAAATTTCTGCGTATTTGCCCCCAAATAAGGGGAATTTCAGCCTTTTTACCTCAAAATAAGAGGAATTTCCGAATTTTGGCACAAAATATTAGGAATTTCTGCCTTTTTGCCCCAAAATAAGAAAAATTTCTGCAATTTTGCCCAAAATAAGGAAAATTTCTGGAATTTTGCCCCAAAATAAGTGGAATTTCTGAGTTTTGCCCCAAAATAAGGAAAATTTCTGCCTTTTTGCGCCACAATTAGTGAAATTTCTGCAATTTTGCCGTAAAATAAGGGAAATTACTGCAATTTTTTCTCATAATAAGGGAAATTTCTGCAATTTTGCCCCAAAATAAGGAGAATTTCTGTTTTTTTGCCCCACAATTAGGGAAATTTCTGCAATTTTGCCCAAAAATAAGGGAAATTTCTGCCTTTTGCCCCAAAATATGGGGAATTTCTGCCTTTTTGTCTTAAAATAAGAAAAATGCATACCTTTTTGCCATAAAAAGAGAAATTTCTTCATTTTTGCTCTAAAATAAGGGGAACTTTTGCCTTCTTGCCTCTAAATAAGTGGAATTTCTGTCTTTTTCCCCCAAAAGAAAGGGAATTTCTGTCTTTTTTGCCCCAAAATAAGGAAAATTTCTGACTTATAATCCTGAAATAAGTGAAATTTCTGCAAATTTGCCCCAAAATAAGAAAAATTTCTGCATTTTTGCCCCCAAATAAGGGGAATTTCAACCTTTTTATCTCAAAATAAGGGAAATTTCTGCATTTTTGCAACAAAATATTAGGAATTTCTGCATTTTTGCCACAAAATATTAGGAATTTCTGCCTTTTTGCCCCAAAATTAGAAAAATTTCTGCCTTTTTTCCCGGAAATAAGTGAAATTTCTGCAAATTTGCCCCAAAAAAAGGGAAATTTCTGCCTTTTGCCCCAAAATAAGGGGAATTTCAGCATTTTACCTCAAAATAAGAAAAATTTCTGATTTTCACCTAAATATGGAGAATTTCTGCCTTTTTGCCACAAAATAAGGAAAATTTCTGCTTTTTTCCCTGAAAAAAGTGAAATTTCTGCAATTTTGCCCCAAAATAAGTGGAATTTCTTAGTTTTTCCCCAAAATAAAGAGAATTTCTGCCTTTTTGCCCCACAATTAGGGGAATTTCTGCAATTTTGCTCCAAAATACGGGGAATTTCTGCCTTTTTGCCCGAAATAAGGGGAATGCATACCTTTTTGCCATAAAAAAGGGAAATTTCTTCATTTTTGCCCCAAATTAAGGGAAATTTCTGACTTTTTGCCCTGAAATATGTGAAATTTCTGCAATTTTAGCCCAAAATAAGGTGAATTTCTGCCTTTTTGCCCCAAAATAATGGGAATTTCTGCCTTTTTGCCCCAAAATACGAAAAATTTTTGCCTTTTTTCTCTGAAATAAGTGAAATTTCTGCAATTTTGCCCTAAAATAAGGGAAATTTCTGCAATTTTTCCCCATAATAAGGGAAATTTCTGGAATTTTGCCACAAAATAAGGGGAATTTCTGTTTTTCTGCCCCCAAATAAGGGAAATTTCTGCAATTTTGCTCTAAAATAAAGGGAATTTTTGCTTTTTGCCTCTAAATAAGTGGAATTTCTGTCTTTTTCCCCCAAAACAAAGGGAATTTCTGTCATTTTTGCCCCAAAATAAGGAAAATTTCTGACTTATTACCCTGAAATAAGTGAAATTTCTGCACTTTTTCCCCAATATAAGGGAAATTTCTGTCTTTTTGCCCCCAAATAAGGGGAATTTCAGCCTTTTTACCTCAAAATAAGGGGAATTTCTGAATTTTGGCACAAAATATTAGGAATTTCTGCCTTTTTGCCCCAAAATAAGGAAAATTTCTGATTTTTTTCCTGAAATAAGTGAAATTTCTGCAATTTTGCCCCAAAATAAGTAAAATTCCTCAATTTTGCCCCAAAATAAGGGAAATTTCTGAAATTTTGCTCCAAAATAAGTGGAATTTCTGAGTTTTGCCCCAAAATAAGGAGAATTTCTGCCTTTTTGCGCCACAATTAGTGAAATTTCTGCAATTTTGCCGTAAAATAAGGGAAATTTCTGCAATTTTTCCTCGTAATAATGGAAATTTCTGCAATTTTGCCCCAAAATAAGAAGAATTTCTGTTTCTTGCCCCACAATTAGGGAAATTTCTGCAATTTTGCCCAAAAATAAGGGAAATTTCTGCCGTTTGCCACAAAATATGGGGAATTTCTGCCTTTTTGTCTGAAAATAAAAAGAATGCATACCTTTTTGCCATAAAAAAGGGAAATTTCTTCATTTTTGCTCCAAAATAAGGGGAACTTTTGCCATTTTGCCTCTAAATAAGAGGAATTTCTGTCTTTTTCCCCCAAAACAAAGGGAATTTCTGTCTTTTTTGCCCCAAAATAAGGAAAATTTCTGCCTTTTTGCCCCTAAATAAGTGGAATTTCAGCCTTTTTATCTCAAAATAAGAGAAATTTCTGCATTTTTGCAACAAAATATTAAGAATTTCTGCATTTTTGCCACAAAATATTAGGAATTTCTGCCTTTTCGCCACAAAAGAAGGAAAATTTCTGCCTTTTTTCCCTGAAATAAGTGAAATTTCTGCAAATTTGCCCCAAAATAAGAAAAATTTCTGCCTTTTTGCCCCTAAATAAGTGGAATTTCAGCCTTTTTATCTCAAAATAAGAGAAATTTCTGCATTTTTGCAACAAAATATTAAGAATTTCTGCATTTTTGCCACAGAATATTAGGAATTTCTGCCTTTTCGCCACAAAAGAAGGAAAATTTCTGCCTTTTTTCCCGGAAATAAGTGAAATTTCTGCAAATTTGCCCCAAAAAAAGGGAAATTTCTGCCTTTTGCCCCAAAATAAGGGGAATTTCAGCATTTTACCTCAAAATAAGGGAAATTTCTGATTTTTGCACCAAAATATAGAGAATTTCTGCCTTTTTGCCCCAAAATAAGAAAAATTTCTGCATTTTTACCCTGAAATAAGTGAAATTTCTGCAATTTTGCCCCAAAATAAGTGAAATTTCTGCAATTTTGCCCCAAAATAAAGAAAATTTCTGGAATTTTGCCCCTCAATTAGGGGAATTTCTGCAATTTTGCTCCAAAATACGGGGAATTTCTGCCTTTTATCCCGAAATAAAAGGAATGCATATCTTTTTGCCATAAAAAAGGGAAATTTCTTCATTTTTGTTCCAAATTAAGGGAAATTTCTGACTTTTTGCCCTGAAATATGTGAAGTTTCTGCAATTTTAGCCCAAAATAAGGTGAATTTCTGCTTTTTTGCCCCAAAATAATGGGAATTTCTGCAAATTTGCCCCAAAATAAGAAAAATTTTTGCCTTTTTTCTCCGAAATAAGTGAAATTTCTGCAATTTTGCCCTAAAATAAGGGAAATTTCTGCAATTTTTCCCCATAATAAGGGAAATTTCTGGAATTTTGCCACAAACTAAAGGGAATTTCAGTTTTTTTGCCCCCAAATAAGGGAAATTTCTGCAATTTTGCCCTAAAATAAGGGGAATTTCCGCTTTTTTGCCTCTAAATAAGTGGAATTTCTGTCTTTTTCCCCAAAAACAAAGGGAATTTCTGTCATTTTTGCCCCAAAATAAAAAAAATTTCTGACTTATTGCTCTGAAATAAGTTAAATTTCTGCACTTTTTCCCCAATATAAGGAAAATTTCTGCCTTTTTGCAGCCAAATAAGGGGAATTTCAGCCTTTTTTCCTCAAAATAAGGGGAATTTCTGAATTTTGGCACAAAATATTAGGAATTTCTGCCTTTTTTCCCCAAAATAAGGAAAATTTCTGCTTTTTTCCCTGAAATAAGTGAAATTTCTGCAATTTTGCCCCGAAATAAGTAAAATTTCTGCAATTTTGCCCCAAAATAAGGGCAATTTCTGGAATTTTTCCTTAAATTAAGTGGAATTTCTGAGTTTTGCCCCAAAATAAGGAGAATTTCTGCCTTTTTGCGCCACAATTAGTGAAATTTCTGCAAGTTTGCCGTAAAATAAGGGAAATTTCTGCAATTTTTCCTCATAATAAGGGAAATTTCTGCCTTTTGCCCCAAAATATGGGGAATTTCTGCCTTTTTGTCTAAAAATAAGAAGAATGCATACCTTTTGCCATAAAAAAGGGAAATTTCTTCATTTTTGCTCCAAAATAAGGGGAACTTTTGCCTTTTTGCCTCTAAATAAGTGGAATTTCTGTCTTTTTCCCCCAAAACAAAGGGAATTTCAGTCTTTTTTGCCCCAAAAATAAGGAAAATTTCTGACTTATAACCCTGAAATAAGTGAAATTTCTGCAAATTTGCCGCAAAATAAAAAAATTTCTGCATTTTTGCCCCCAAATAAGGGCAATTTCAGCCTTTTTATTTCAAAATAAGGGAAATTTCTGCACTTTTGCAACAAAATATTAGGATTTTCTGCATTTTTGCCACAAAATATTAGGAATTTCTGCCTTTTTGCCCCAAAATAAGGAAAATTTCTGCCTTTTTTTTCGGAAATAAGTGAAATTTCTGCAAATTTGCCCCAAAAAAGGGAAATTTCTGCCTTTTGCCCCAAAATAAAAGGAATTTCAGCATTTTACCTCAAAATAAGGGAAATTTTTAATTTTTGCAACAAAATATGGAGAATTTCTGCCTTTTTGCCCCAAAATAAGGAAAATTTCTGCCTATTTTCCCTGAAATAAGTGAAATTTCTGCAATTTTGCCCCAAAATAAGTGAAATTTCTGCAATTTTGCCCCAAAATAAGGAAAATTTCTGGAATTTTGCCACACAATTAGGGGAATTTCTGCAATTTTGCTCCAAAATACGGGGAATTTCTGCCTTTTTGCCCAAAATAAGGGGAATGCATACCTTTTTGCCATAAAAAAGGAAAATTTCTTCATTTTTGCCCCAAATTAGGGGAAATTTCTGAATTTTTGCCCTGAAATATGTAAAATTTCTGCAATTTAAGCCCAAAATAAGGTGAATTTCTGCCTTTTTGTCCCAAAATAATGGGAATTTCTGCCTTTTTTGCCCCAAAATAAGAAAAATTTTTGCCTTTTTTCTCTGAAATAAGTGAAATTTCTGCAATTTTGCCCTAAAATAAGGGAAATTTCTGCCTTTTGCCCCAAAATATGGGGAATTTCTGCTTTTTGTCTGAAAATAAGAAGAATGCATACCTTTTTGCCATAAAAAAGGGAAATTTCTTCATTTTTGCTCCAAAATAAGGGGAACTTTTGCCTTTTTGCCTCTAAATAAGTGGAATTTCTGTCTTTTTCCCCCAAAACAAAGGAATTTCTGTCTTTTTTGCTCCAAAATAAGGAAAATTTCTGACTTATAACCCTGAAATAAGTGAAATTTCTGCAAATTAGCCCCAAAATAATAAAAATTTCTGCCTTTTTGCCCCCAAATAAGTGGAATTTCAGCCTTTTTATCTCAAAATAAGGGAAATTTCTGCATTTTTGCAACAAAATATTAGGAATTTCTGCATTTTTGCCACAAAATACTAGGAATTTCTTTATTTTTGCCCCAAAATTAGAAAAATTTCTGCCTTTTTTCTCGGAAATAAGTGAAATTTCTGCAAATTTGCCCCAAAAAAAGGGAAATTTCTGCCTTTTGCCCCATAATAAGGGGAATTTCAGCATTTTACCTCAAAATATGGGAAATTTCTGATTTTTGCACCAAAATATGGAGAATTTCTGCCTTTTGCCCCAAAATAAGGAAAATTTCTGCCTATTTTCCCTGAAATAAGTGAAATTTCTGCAATTTTGCCCCAAAATAAGTGAAATTTCTGCAATTTTGCCCCAAAATATGGAAAATTTCTGGAATTTTGCCCCACAATTAGGGGAATTTCTGCAATTTTGCTCCAAAATACGGGGAATTTCTGCCTTTTTGCCCAAAATAAATGGGAATGCATACCTTTTTGCCATAAAAAAAAGAAATTTCTTCATTTTTTTCCCCAAATTAAGGGAAATTTCTGACTTTTTGCCCTGAAATATGTGAAATTTCTGCAATTTTAGCCCAAAATAAGGTGAATTTCTGCCTTTTTGCCCCAAAATAATGGGAATTTCTGCCTTTTTGCCCCAAAATAAGAAAAATTTTTGCCTATTTTCTCTGAAATAAGTGAAATTTCTGCAATTTTGCCAAAAAATAAGGGAAATTTCTGCAATTTTTCCCCATAATAAGGGAAATTTCTGGAATTTTGCCACAAAATAAGGGGAATTTCTGTTTTTTTGCCCCCTAATAAGGGAAATTTCTGCAATTTTGCCCTAAAATAAGGGGAATTTTTGCTTTTTGCCTCTAAATAAGTGGAATTTCTGTCTTTTTCCCACAAAACAAAGAGAATTTCTGTCATTTTTGCCCCAAAATAAGGAAAATTTCTGACTTATTACCCTGAAATAAGTGAAATTTCTGCACTTTTTCCCCAATATAAGGGAAATTTCTGTCTTTTTGCCCCCAAATAAGGGGAATTTCAGCCTTTTTACCTCAAAATAAGGGGAATTTCTGAATTTTGGCACAAAATATTAGGAATTTCTGCCTTTTTGCCCCCAAAAAAGGAAAATTTCTGCTTTTTTCCCTGAAATAAGTGAAATTTCTGCAATTTTGCCCCAAAATAAGTAAAATTTCTGCAATTTTGCCCCAAAATAAGGGAAATTTCTGGAATTTTGCCCCAAAATAAGTGGAATTTCTGAGTTTTGCCCCAAAATAAGGAGAATTTCTGCCTTTTTGCGCCACAATTAGTGAAATTTCTGCAATTTTGCCGTAAAATAAGGGAAATTTCTGCAATTTTTCTTCATAATAAGGGAAATTTCTGCAATTTTGCCCCAAAATAAGGGGAATTTCTGTTTTTTGCCCCACAATTAGGGAAATTTCTGCAATTTTGCCCAAAAATAAGGGAAATTTCTGCCGTGTGCCCCAAAATATGGGGAATTTCTGCCTTTTTGTCTGAAAATAAGAAGAATGCATACCTTTTTGCCATAAAATGGAAATTTCTTCATTTTTGCTCCAAAATAAGGGGAACTTTTGCCTTTTTGCCTCTAAATAAGTGGAATTTCTGTTCTTTTCCCCCAAAACAAAGGCAATTTCTGTCTTTTTTGCCCTAAAATAAGGAACATTTCTGACTTATAACCCTGAAATAAGTGAAATTTCTGCAAATTTGCCCCAAAATAAGAAATATTTCTGCCTTTTTGCCCCTAAATAAAGGGAATTTCAGCCTTTTTATCTCAAAATAAGGGAAATTTCTGCATTTTTGCAACAAAATATTAGGAATTTCTGCATTTTTGCCACAAAATATTTGGAATTCCTGCCTTTTTGCCCCAAAATAAGAAAAATTTCTGCCTTTTTTCCCGGAAATAAGTGAAATTTCTGCAATTTTGCCCCAATATAAATGAAATTTCTGCAATTTTGTCCCAAAATAAGGAAAATTTCTGGAATTTTGCCCCACAATTAGGGGAATTTCTGCAATTTTGCTCCAAAATACGGGGAATTTCTGCCTTTTTGCCCAAAATAAGGGGAATGCATACCTTTGTGCCATAAAAAAAGGGAAATTTCTTCATTTTTGCCCCAAATTAAGGGAAATTTTTAATTTTTTCCCCTGAAATATGTGAAATTTCTGCAATTTTAGCCCAAAATAAGGTGAATTTCTGCCTTTTTGCCCCAAAATAATGGGAATTTCTGCCTTTTTGCCCCAATATAAGAAAAATTTTTGCCTTTTTTCTCTGAAATAAGTGAAATTTCTGCAATTTTGCCGTAAAATAAGGGAAATTTCTGCAATTTTTCCTCGTAATAAGGGAAATTTCTGCAATTTTGCCCCAAAATAAGAAGAATTTCTGTTTTTTGCCCCACAATTAGGGAAATTTCTGCAATTTTGCCCAAAAATAAGGGAAATTTCTGCCGTTTGCCACAAAATATGGGGAATTTCTGCCTTTTTGTCTGAAAATAAAAAGAATGCATACCTTTTTGCCATAAAAAAGGGAAATTTCTTCATTTTTGCTCCAAAATAAGGGGAACTTTTGCCATTTTGCCTCTAAATAAGAGGAATTTCTGTCTTTTTCCCCCAAAACAAAGGGAATTTCTGTCTTTTTTGCCCCAAAATAAGGAAAATTTCTGACTTATAACCCTGAAATAAGTGAAATTTCTGCAAATTTGCCCTAAAATAAGAAAAATTTCTGCCTTTTTGCCCCTAAATAAGTGGAATTTCAGCCTTTTTATCTCAAAATAAGAGAAATTTCTGCATTTTTGCAACAAAATATTAGGAATTTCTGCATTTTTGCCACAAAATATTAGGAATTTCTGCCTTTTCGCCACAAAAGAAGGAAAATTTCTGCCTTTTTTCCCGGAAATAAGTGAAATTTCTGCAAATTTGCCCCAAAAAAAGGGAAATTTCTGCCTTTTGCCCCAAAATAAGGGGAATTTCAGCATTTTACCTCAAAATAAGGGAAATTTCTGATTTTTGCACCAAAATATAGAGAATTCCTGCCTTTTTGCCCCAAAATAAGAAAAATTTCTGCATTTTTTCCCTGAAATAAGTGAAATTTCTGCAATTTTGCCCCAAAATAAGTGAAATTTCTGCAATTTTGCCCCAAAATAAAGAAATTTTCTGGAATTTTGCCCCACAATTAGGGGAATTTCTGCAATTTTGCTCCAAAATACGGGGAATTTCTGCCTTTTATCCCGAAATAAAGGGAATGCATACCTTTTTGCCATAAAAAAGGGAAATTTCTTCATTTTTGCCCCAAATTAAGGGAAATTTCTGACTTTTTGCCCTGAAATATGTGAAGTTTCTGCAATTTTAGCCCAAAATAAGGTGAATTTCTGCTTTTTTGCCCCAAAATAATGGGAATTTCTGCAAATTTGCTCCAAAATAAGAAAAATTTTTGCCTTTTTTCTCCGAAATAAGTGAAATTTCTGCAATTTTGCCATAAAATAAGGGAAATTTCTGCAATTTTTCCCCATAATAAGGGAAATTTCTGGAATTTTGCCACAAACTAAGGGGAATTTCTGTTTTTTTGCCCCCAAATAAGGGAAATTTCTGCAATTTTGCCCTAAAATAAGGGGAATTTCTGCTTTTTTGCCTCTAAATAAGTGGAATTTCTGTCTTTTTCCCCCAAAACAAAGGGAATTTCTGTCATTTTTGCCCCAAAATAAAAAAAAATTCTGACTTATTACTCTGAAATAAGTGAAATTTCTGCAATTTTGCCCCAATATAAGGAAAATTTCTGCCTTTTTGCAGCCAAATAAGGGGAATTTCAGTCTTTTTTCCTCAAAATAAGGGGAATTTCTGAATTTTGGCACAAAATATTAGGAATTTCTGCCTTTTTGCCCCAAAATAAGGAAAATTTCTGCTTTTTTCCCTGAAATAAGTGAAATTTCTGCAATTTTGCCCCGAAATAAGTAAAATTTCTGCAATTTTGCCCCAAAATAAGGGCAATTTCTGGAATTTTTCCCCAAATTAAGTGGAATTTCTGAGTTTTGCCCCAAAATAAGGAGAATTTCTGCCTTTTTGCGCCACAATTAGTGAAATTTCTGCAATTTTGCCGTAAAATAAGGGAAATTTCTGCAATTTTTCCTCATAATAAGGGAAATTTCTGCCTTTTGCCCCAAAATATGGGGAATTTCTGCCTTTTTGTCTAAAAATAAGAAGAATGCATACCTTTTTGCCATAAAAAAGGGAAATTTCTTCATTTTTGCTCCAAAATAAGGGGAACTTTTGCCTTTTTGCCTCTAAATAAGTGGAATTTCTGTCTTTTTCCCCCAAAACAAAGGGAATTTCAGTCTTTTTTGCCCCAAAATAAGGAAAATTTCTGACTTATAACCCTGAAATAAGTGAAATTTCTGCAAATTTGCCACAAAATAAAAAAAATTTCTGCATTTTTGCCCCCAAATAAGGGCAATTTCAGCCTTTTTATTTCAAAATAAGGGAAATTTCTGCATTTTTGCAACAAAATATTAGGAATTTCTGCATTTTTGCCACAAAATATTAGGAAATTCTGCCTTTTTGCCCCAAAATAAGGAAAATTTCTGCCTTTTTTTCGGAAATAAGTGAAATTTCTGCAAATTTGCCCCAAAAAAGGGAAATTTCTGCCTTTTGCCCCAAAATAAAAGGAATTTCAGCATTTTACCTCAAAATAAGGGAAATTTTTAATTTTTGCAACAAAATATGGAGAATTTCTGCCTTTTTGCCCCAAAATAAGGAAAATTTCTGCCTATTTTCCCTGAAATAAGTGAAATTTCTGCAATTTTGCCCCAAAATAAGTGAAATTTCTGCAATTTTGCCCCAAAATAAGGAAAATTTCTGGAATTTTGCCACACAATAAGGGGAATTTCTGCAATTTTGCTCCAAAATACGGGGAATTTCTGCCTTTTTGCCCAAAATAAGGGGAATGCATACCTTTTTGCCATAAAAAAGGAAAATTTCTTCATTTTTGCCCCAAATTAGGGGAAATTTCTGACTTTTTGACCTGAAATATGTGAAATTTCTGCAATTTAAGCCCAAAATAAGGTGAATTTCTGCCTTTTTGTCCCAAAATAATGGGAATTTCTGCCTTTTTGCCCCAAAATAAGAAAAATTTTTGCCTTTTTTCTCTGAAATAAGTGAAATTTCTGCAATTTTGCCCTAAAATAAGGGAAATTTCTGCCTTTTGCCCCAAAATATGGGGAATTTCTGCTTTTTTGTCTGAAAATAAGAAGAATGCATACCTTTTTGCCATAAAAAAGGGAAATTTCTTCATTTTTGCTCCAAAATAAGGGGAACTTTTGCCTTTTTGCCTCTAAATAAGTGGAATTTCTGTCTTTTTCCCCCAAAACAAAGGGAATTTCTGTCTTTTTTGCTCCAAAATAAGGAAAATTTCTGACTTATAACCCTGAAATAAGTGAAATTTCTGCAAATTAGCCCCAAAATAAGAAAAATTTCTGCCTTTTTGCCCCCAAATAAGTGGAATTTCAGCCTTTTTATCTCAAAATAAGGGAAATTTCTGCATTTTTGCAACAAAATATTAGGAATTTCTGCATTTTTGCCACAAAATATTAGGAATTTCTGCCTTTTTGCCCCAAAATAAGGAAAATTTCTGCCTTTTTTTTCGGAAATAAGTGAAATTTCTGCAATTTTGCCCCAAAATAAGTGAAATTTCTGCAATTTTGCCCCAAAATAAGGAAAATTTCTGGAATTTTGCCCCACAATTAGGGGAATTTCTGCAATTTTGCTCCAAAATACGGGGAATTTCTGCCTTTTTGCCCAAAATAAATGGGAATGCATACCTTTTTGCCATAAAAAAAAGAAATTTCTTCATTTTTTTCCCCAAATTAAGGGAAATTTCTGACTTTTTGCCCTGAAATATGTGAAATTTCTGCAATTTTAGCCCAAAATAAGGTGAATTTCTGCCTTTTTGCCCCAAAATAATGGGAATTTCTGCCTTTTTGCCCCAAAATAAGAAAAATTTTTGCCTATTTTCTCTGAAATAAGTGAAATTTCTGCAATTTTGCCAAAAAATAAGGGAAATTTCTGCAATTTTTCCCCATAATAAGGGAAATTTCTGGAATTTTGCCACAAAATAAGGGGAATTTCTGTTTTTTTGCCCCCTAATAAGGGAAATTTCTGCAATTTTGCCCTAAAATAAGGGGAATTTTTGCTTTTTGCCTCTAAATAAGTGGAATTTCTGTCTTTTTCCCACAAAACAAAGAGAATTTCTGTCATTTTTGCCCCAAAATAAGGAAAATTTCTGACTTATTACCCTGAAATAAGTGAAATTTCTGCACTTTTTCCCCAATATAAGGGAAATTTCTGTCTTTTTGCCCCCAAATAAGGGGAATTTCAGCCTTTTTACCTCAAAATAAGGGGAATTTCTGAATTTTGGCACAAAATATTAGGAATTTCTGCCTTTTTGCCCCCAAAAAAGGAAAATTTCTGCTTTTTTCCCTGAAATAAGTGAAATTTCTGCAATTTTGCCCCAAAATAAGTAAAATTTCTGCAATTTTGCCCCAAAATAAGGGAAATTTCTGGAATTTTGCCCCAAAATAAGTGGAATTTCTGAGTTTTGCCCCAAAATAAGGAGAATTTCTGCCTTTTTGCGCCACAATTAGTGAAATTTCTGCAATTTTGCCGTAAAATAAGGGAAATTTCTGCAATTTTTCTTCATAATAAGGGAAATTTCTGCAATTTTGCCCCAAAATAAGGGGAATTTCTGTTTTTTGCCCCACAATTAGGGAAATTTCTGCAATTTTGCCCAAAAATAAGGGAAATTTCTGCCGTGTGCCCCAAAATATGGGGAATTTCTGCCTTTTTGTCTGAAAATAAGAAGAATGCATACCTTTTTGCCATAAAATGGAAATTTCTTCATTTTTGCTCCAAAATAAGGGGAACTTTTGCCTTTTTGCCTCTAAATAAGTGGAATTTCTGTTCTTTTCCCCCAAAACAAAGGCAATTTCTGTCTTTTTTGCCCTAAAATAAGGAACATTTCTGACTTATAACCCTGAAATAAGTGAAATTTCTGCAAATTTGCCCCAAAATAAGAAATATTTCTGCCTTTTTGCCCCTAAATAAAGGGAATTTCAGCCTTTTTATCTCAAAATAAGGGAAATTTCTGCATTTTTGCAACAAAATATTAGGAATTTCTGCATTTTTGCCACAAAATATTTGGAATTCCTGCCTTTTTGCCCCAAAATAAGAAAAATTTCTGCCTTTTTTCCCGGAAATAAGTGAAATTTCTGCAATTTTGCCCCAATATAAATGAAATTTCTGCAATTTTGTCCCAAAATAAGGAAAATTTCTGGAATTTTGCCCCACAATTAGGGGAATTTCTGCAATTTTGCTCCAAAATACGGGGAATTTCTGCCTTTTTGCCCAAAATAAGGGGAATGCATACCTTTGTGCCATAAAAAAAGGGAAATTTCTTCATTTTTGCCCCAAATTAAGGGAAATTTTTGACTTTTTGCCCTGAAATATGTGAAATTTCTGCAATTTTAGCCCAAAATAAGGTGAATTTCTGCCTTTTTGCCCCAAAATAATGGGAATTTCTGCCTTTTTGCCCCAAAATAAGAAAAATTTTTGCCTTTTTTCTCTGAAATAAGTGAAATTTCTGCAATTTTGCCATAAAATAAGGGAAATTTCTGCAATTTTTCCTCGTAATAAGGGAAATTTCTGCAATTTTGCCCCAAAATAAGAAGAATTTCTGTTTTTTGCCCCACAATTAGGGAAATTTCTGCAATTTTGCCCAAAAATAAGGGATTTTTCTGCCGTTTGCCACAAAATATGGGGAATTTCTGCCTTTTTGTCTGAAAATAAAAAGAATGCATACCTTTTTGCCATAAAAAAGGGAAATTTCTTCATTTTTGCTCCAAAATAAGGGGAACTTTTGCCATTTTGCCTCTAAATAAGAGGAATTTCTGTCTTTTTCCCCCAAAACAAAGGGAATTTCTGTCTTTTTTGCCCCAAAATAAGGAAAATTTCTGACTTATAACCCTGAAATAAGTGAAATTTCTGCAAATTTGCCCTAAAATAAGAAAAATTTCTGCCTTTTTGCCCCTAAATAAGTGGAATTTCAGCCTTTTTATCTCAAAATAAGAGAAATTTCTGCATTTTTGCAACAAATTATTAGGAATTTCTGCATTTTTGCCACAAAATATTAGGAATTTCTGCCTTTTCGCCACAAAAGAAGGAAAATTTCTGCCTTTTTTCCCGGAAATAAGTGAAATTTCTGCAAATTTGCCCCCAAAAAAGGGAAATTTCTGCCTTTTGCCCCAAAATAAGGGGAATTTCAGCATTTTACCTCAAAATAAGGGAAATTTCTGATTTGTGCACCAAAATATAGAGAATTTCTGCCTTTTTGCCCCAAAATAAGAAAAATTTCTGCATTTTTTCCCTGAAATAAGTGAAATTTCTGCAATTTTGCCCCAAAATAAGTGAAATTTCTGCAATTTTGCCCCAAAATAAAGAAATTTTCTGGAATTTTGCCCCACAATTAGGGGAATTTCTGCAATTTTGCTCCAAAATACGGGGAATTTCTGCCTTTTATCCCGAAATAAAGGGAATGCATACCTTTTTGCCATAAAAAAGGGAAATTTCTTCATTTTTGCCCCAAATTAAGGGAAATTTCTGACTTTTTGCCCTGAAATATGTGAAGTTTCTGCAATTTTAGCCCAAAATAAGGTGAATTTCTGCTTTTTTGCCCCAAAATAATGGGAATTTCTGCAAATTTGCTCCAAAATAAGAAAAATTTTTGCCTTTTTTCTCCGAAATAAGTGAAATTTCTGCAATTTTGCCATAAAATAAGGGAAATTTCTGCAATTTTTCCCCATAATAAGGGAAATTTCTGGAATTTTGCCACAAACTAAGGGGAATTTCTGTTTTTTTGCCCCCAAATAAGGGAAATTTCTGCAATTTTGCCCTAAAATAAGGGGAATTTCTGCTTTTTTGCCTCTAAATAAGTGGAATTTCTGTCTTTTTCCCCCAAAACAAAGGGAATTTCTGTCATTTTTGCCCCAAAATAAAAAAAATTTCTGACTTATTACTCTGAAATAAGTGAAATTTCTGCAATTTTGCCACAATATAAGGAAAATTTCTGCCTTTTTGCAGCCAAATAAGGGGAATTTCAGTCTTTTTTCCTCAAAATAAGGGGAATTTCTGAATTTTGGCACAAAATATTAGGAATTTCTGCCTTTTTGCCCCAAAATAAGGAAAATTTCTGCTTTTTTCCCTGAAATAAGTGAAATTTCTGCAATTTTGCCCCGAAATAAGTAAAATTTCTGCAATTTTGCCCCAAAATAAGGGCAATTTCTGGAATTTTTCCCCAAATTAAGTGGAATTTCTGAGTTTTGCCCCAAAATAAGGAGAATTTCTGCCTTTTTGCGCCACAATTAGTGAAATTTCTGCAATTTTGCCGTAAAATAAGGGAAATTTCTGCAATTTTTCCTCATAATAAGGGAATTTCTGCCTTTTGCCCCAAAATATGGGGAATTTCTGCCTTTTTGTCTAAAAATAAGAAGAATGCATACCTTTTTGCCATAAAAAAGGGAAATTTCTTCATTTTTGCTCCAAAATAAGGGGAACTTTTGCCTTTTTGCCTCTAAATAAGTGGAATTTCTGTCTTTTTCCCCCAAAACAAAGGGAATTTCAGTCTTTTTTGCCCCAAAATAAGGAAAATTTCTGACTTATAACCCTGAAATAAGTGAAATTTCTGCAAATTTGCCACAAAATAAAAAAAATTTCTGCATTTTTGCCCCCAAATAAGGGCAATTTCAGCCTTTTTATTTCAAAATAAGGGTAATTTCTGCATTTTTGCAACAAAATATTAGGAATTTCTGCATTTTTGCCACAAAATATTAGGAAATTCTGCCTTTTTGCCCCAAAATAAGGAAAATTTCTGCCTTTTTTTCGGAAATAAGTGAAATTTCTGCAAATTTGCCCCAAAAAAGGGAAATTTCTGCCTTTTGCCCCAAAATAAAAGGAATTTCAGCATTTTACCTCAAAATAAGGGAAATTTTTAATTTTTGCAACAAAATATGGAGAATTTCTGCCTTTTTGCCCCAAAATAAGGAAAATTTCTGCCTATTTTCCCTGAAATAAGTGAAATTTCTGCAATTTTGCCCCAAAATAAGTGAAATTTCTGCAATTTTGCCCCAAAATAAGGAAAATTTCTGGAATTTTGCCACACAATAAGGGGAATTTCTGCAATTTTGCTCCAAAATACGGGGAATTTCTGCCTTTTTGCCCAAAATAAGGGGAATGCATACCTTTTTGCCATAAAAAAGGAAAATTTCTTCATTTTTGCCCCAAATTAGGGGAAATTTCTGACTTTTTGCCCTGAAATATGTGAAATTTCTGCAATTTAAGCCCAAAATAAGGTGAATTTCTGCCTTTTTGTCCCAAAATAATGGGAATTTCTGCCTTTTTGCCCCAAAATAAGAAAAATTTTTGCCTTTTTTCTCTGAAATAAGTGAAATTTCTGCAATTTTGCCCTAAAATAAGGGAAATTTCTGCCTTTTGCCCCAAAATATGGGGAATTTCTGCTTTTTTGTCTGAAAATAAGAAGAATGCATACCTTTTTGCCATAAAAAAGGGAAATTTCTTCATTTTTGCTCCAAAATAAGGGGAACTTTTGCCTTTTTGCCTCTAAATAAGTGGAATTTCTGTCTTTTTCCCCCAAAACAAAGGGAATTTCTGTCTTTTTTGCTCCAAAATGAGGAAAATTTCTGACTTATAACCCTGAAATAAGTGAAATTTCTGCAAATTAGCCCCAAAATAAGAAAAATTTCTGCCTTTTTGCCCCCAAATAAGTGGAATTTCAGCCTTTTTATCTCAAAATAAGGGAAATTTCTGCATTTTTGCAACAAAATATTAGGAATTTCTGCATTTTTGCCACAAAATACTAGGAATTTCTTTATTTTTGCCCCAAAATTAGAAAAATTTCTGCCTTTTTTCCCGGAAATAAGTGAGATTTCTGCAAATTTGCCCCAAAAAAAGGGAAATTTCTGCCTTTTGCCCCATAATAAGGGGAATTTCAGCATTTTACCTCAAAATAAGGGAAATGTCTGATTTTTGCACCAAAATATGGAGAATTTCTGCATTTTGCCCCAAAATAAGGAAAATTTCTGCCTATTTTCCCTGAAATAAGTGAAATTTCTGCAATTTTGCCCCAAAATAAGTGAAATTTCTGCAATTTTGCCCCAAAATAAGGAAAATTTCTGGAATTTTGCCCCACAATTAGGGGAATTTCTGCAATTTTGCTCCAAATTACGGGGAATTTCTGCCTTTTTGCCCAAAATAAGGGGAATGCATACCTTTTTGCCATAAAAAAAAGAAATTTCTTCATTTTTTCCCCAAATTAAGGGAAATTTCTGACTTTTTGCCCTGAAATATGTGAAATTTCTGCAATTTTAGCCCAAAATAAGGTGAATTTCTGCCTTTTTGCCCCAAAATAATGGGAATTTCTGCCTTTTTGCCCCAAAATAAGAAAAATTTTTGCCTTTTTTCTCTGAAATAATTGAAATTTCTGCAATTTTCCCCTTAAATAAGGGAAATTTCTGCAATTTTTCCCCATAATAAGGGAAATTTCTGGAATTTTGCCACAAAATAAGGGGAATTTCTGTTTTTTTGCCCCCTAATAAGGGAAATTTCTGCAATTTTGCCCTAAAATAAGGGGAATTTTTGCTTTTTGCCTCTAAATAAGTGGAATTTCTGTCTTTTTCCCCCAAAACAAAGAGAATTTCTGTCATTTTTGCCCCAAAATAAGGAAAATTTCTGACTTATTACCCTGAAATAAGTGAAATTTCTGCACTTTTTCCCCAATATAAGGGAAATTTCTGTCTTTTTGCCCCCAAATAAGGGGAATTTCAGCCTTTTTACCTCAAAATAAGGGGAATTTCTGAATTTTGGCACAAAATATTAGGAATTTCTGCCTTTTTGCCCAAAAAAAGGAAAATTTCTGCTTTTTTCCCTGAAATAAGTGAAATTTCTGCAATTTTGCCCCAAAATAAGTAAAATTTCTGCAATTTTGCCCCAAAATAAGGGAAATTTCTGGAATTTTGCCCCAAAATAAGTGGAATTTCTGAGTTTTGCCCCAAAATAAGGAGAATTTCTGCCTTTTTGCGCCACAATTAGTGAAATTTCTGCAATTTTGCCGTAAAATAAGGGAAATTTCTGCAATTTTTCTTCATAATAAGGGAAATTTCTGCAATTTTGCCCCAAAATAAGGGGAATTTCTGTTTTTTGCCCCACAATTAGGGAAATTTCTGCAATTTTGCCCAAAAATAAGGGAAATTTCTGCCGTGTGCCCCAAAATATGGGGAATTTCTGCCTTTTTGTCTGAAAATAAGAAGAATGCATACCTTTTTGCCATAAAATGGAAATTTCTTCATTTTTGCTCCAAAATAAGGGGAACTTTTGCCTTTTTGCCTCTAAATAAGTGGAATTTCTGTTCTTTTCCCCCAAAACAAAGGCAATTTCTGTCTTTTTTGCCCTAAAATAAGGAACATTTCTGACTTATAACCCTGAAATAAGTGAAATTTCTGCAAATTTGCCCCAAAATAAGAAATATTTCTGCCTTTTTGCCCCTAAATAAAGGGAATTTCAGCCTTTTTATCTCAAAATAAGGGAAATTTCTGCATTTTTGCAACAAAATATTAGGAATTTCTGCATTTTTGCCACAAAATATTTGGAATTCCTGCCTTTTTGCCCCAAAATAAGAAAAATTTCTGCCTTTTTTCCCGGAAATAAGTGAAATTTCTGCAATTTTGCCCCAATATAAATGAAATTTCTGCAATTTTGTCCCAAAATAAGGAAAATTTCTGGAATTTTGCCCCACAATTAGGGGAATTTCTGCAATTTTGCTCCAAAATACGGGGAATTTCTGCCTTTTTGCCCAAAATAAGGGGAATGCATACCTTTGTGCCATAAAAAAAGGGAAATTTCTTCATTTTTGCCCCAAATTAAGGGAAATTTTTAATTTTTTCCCCTGAAATATGTGAAATTTCTGCAATTTTAGCCCAAAATAAGGTGAATTTCTGCCTTTTTGCCCCAAAATAATGGGAATTTCTGCCTTTTTGCCCCAATATAAGAAAAATTTTTGCCTTTTTTCTCTGAAATAAGTGAAATTTCTGCAATTTTGCCGTAAAATAAGGGAAATTTCTGCAATTTTTCCTCGTAATAAGGGAAATTTCTGCAATTTTGCCCCAAAATAAGAAGAATTTCTGTTTTTTGCCCCACAATTAGGGAAATTTCTGCAATTTTGCCCAAAAATAAGGGAAATTTCTGCCGTTTGCCACAAAATATGGGGAATTTCTGCCTTTTTGTCTGAAAATAAGAAGAATGCATACCTTTTTGCCATAAAAAAGAGAAATTTCTTCATTTTTGCTCCAAAATAAAAGGAACTTTTGCCTTTTTGCCTCTAAATAAGTGGAATTTCTGTCTTTTTCCCCCAAAACAAAGGGAATATCTGTCTTTTTGCCCCAAAATAAGGAAAATTTTTGACTTATAACCCTGAAATAAGTGAAATTTCTGCAAATTTGCCCCAAAATAAGAAAAATTTCTGCCTTTTTGCCCCCAAATAAGTGAAATTTCAGCCTTTTTATCTCAAAAAAAGGAAATTTTCTGCATTTTTGCAACAAAATATTAGGAATTTCTGCATTTTTGCCACAAAATATTAGAAATTTCTGCCTTTTTGCCCCAAAATAAGGAAAATTTCTGCCTTTTTTCCTGGAAATAAGTGAAATTTCTGCAAATTTGCCCCAAAAAAAGGGAAATTTCTGCCTTTTGCCCCAAAATAAGGGGAATTTCAGCATTTTACCTCAAAATAAGGGAAATTTCTGATTTTTGCACCAAAATATGGAGAATTTTTGCCTTTTTCCCTAAAATAAGGAAAATTTCTGCCTTTTTTCCCTGAAATAAGTGAAATTTCTGCAATTTTGCCACAAAATAAGTGAAATTTCTTCAATTTTGCCCCAAAATAAGGAAAATTTCTGGAATTTTGCCCCACAATTAGGGGAATTTCTGCAATTTTGCTCCAAAATACGAGGAATTTCTGCCTTTTTGCCCAAAATAGAGGGAATGCATACCTTTTTGCCATATAAAAGGGAAATTTCTTCATTTTTGCCCCAAATTAAGGGAAATTTCTGAATTTTTGCACTGAAATATGTTAAATTTCTGCAATTTTAGCCCAAAATAAGGTGAATTTCTGCCTTTTTGCCCCAAAATAATGGGAATTTCTGCCTTTTTGCCCCAAAATAAGAAAAATTTTTGCCTTTTTTCTCTGAAATAACTGAAATTTCTGCAATTTTGCCCTAAAATAAGGGAAATTTCTGCAATTTTTCCCCATAATAAGGGAAATTTCTGGAATTTTGCCACAAAATAAGGGGAATTTCTGTTTTTTGCCCCACAATTAGAGAAATTTCTGCAATTTTGCCCCAAAATAATGGGAATTTCTGCCTTTTGCCCCAAAATATGGGGAATTTCTGCCTTTTTGTCCGAAAATAAGAAGAATGCATACCTTTTTGCCATAAAAAAAGGAAATTTCTTCATTTTTGCTCCAAAATAAGGGGAACTTTTGCATTTTTGCTTCTAAATAAGTGGAATTTCTGTTTTTTTCCCCCAAAACAAAGAGAATTTCTGTCTTTTTTGCCCCAAAATAAAGAAAATTTCTGACTTATTACACTGGAATAAGTGAAATTTCTGCAAATTTGCCCCCAAAATAGGGAAATTTCTGCCTTTTGCCCCAAAATAAGGGGAATTTCAGCATTTTACCTCAAAATAAGGGAAATTTCTAATTTTTGCACCAAAATATGGAGAATTTCTGCCTTTTTGCCCCAAAATAAGGAAAATTTCTGCCTTTTTTTCCCTAAAATAAGTGATATTTCTGCAATTTTGCACCAAAATAAGGGAAATTTCTGCATTTTTGCCTCCATATAAGGGGAATTTCAGCCTTTTTACCTCAAAATAAGGGAAATTTCTGCATTTTTGCAACAAAATATTAGGAATTTCTGCATTTTTGCCACAAATTATTAAGAATTTCTGCATTTTTGCCCCAAAATAAGGAAAATTTCTGCCTTTTTTTCCCTGAAATAAGTGAAATTTCTGCAATTTTGCCTCAAAATAAGGGAAGTTTCTGCAATTTTGCCCCAAAATAAGTGGAATTTCTGAGTTTTGTCCAAAAATAAGGAGAATTTCTGCATTTTTGCCCCACAGTTAGGGGAATTTCTGCAATTTTGCTCCAAAATATGGGGAATTTCTGCCTTTTTGCCTGAAAATAAGGGGAATGCATACCTTTTTGCCATAAAAAAGGGAAATTTCTTCACTTTTGCCCCAAATTAAGAGAAATTTCTGCCTTTTTGCCCTGAAATATGTGAAATTTCTGCAATTTTAGCCCAAAATAAGGTGAATTTCTGCCTTTTTGCCCCAAAATAAGAAAAATTTTTGCTTTTTTTTCTCTGAAATAAATGAAATTTCTGCAATTTTGCCCTAAAATAAAAGAAATTTCTGCAATTTTCCCCCATAATAAAGATAATTTCTGGAATTTTGCCACAAAATAAGGAGAATTTCTGTTTTTTTTTCCCCAAATAAGGGAAATTTCTGCAATTTTGCCCTAAAATAGGGGGGATTTCTGCATTTTGCCTCTAAATAAGTGGAATTTCTGTCTTATTCCCCCAAAACAAAGGGAATTTCTTTCATTATTGCCCCAAAATAAGGAAAATTTCTGACTTATTACCCTGAAATAAGTGAAATTTCTGCAATTTTGCCCCAATATAAGGGAAATTTCTGCCTTTTTGACCCCAAATAAGAAGAATTTCAGCCTTTTTACCTCAAAATAATAGGAATTTCTGAATTTTGGCACAAAACATTAGGAATTTCTGCCTTTTTGCCCCAAAATAAGGAAAATTTCTGCCTTTTTTCCCTGAAATAAGTGAAATTTCTGCAATTTTGTCCCAAAATAAGTAAAATTTCTGCAATTTCTCTTCAAAATAAAGAAAATTTCTGGAATTTTGCCCCAAAATAAGTGGAATTTCTGAGTTTTGCCCCAAAATATGGAGGATTTGTGCCTTTTTGCCCCACAATTAGTG
This sequence comes from Micromys minutus, assembly GCF_963924665.1. Taxonomy (NCBI): domain Eukaryota; kingdom Metazoa; phylum Chordata; class Mammalia; order Rodentia; family Muridae; genus Micromys; species Micromys minutus. The sequence continues at coordinate 522,827 of NW_027667812.1, read as the reverse complement.
AAATTTCTACAATTTTGCCCTAAAATAAGGGAAATTTCTGCAATTTTTCCCCATAATAAGGGAAATTTCTGCAATTTTGCTTCAAAATAAGGGGAATTTCTGTATTTTGCCCCACAATTAGTGAAATTTCTGCAATTTTGCCCAAAAATAAGGAAAATCTCTGGAATTTTGCCCCAAAATAAGTGGAATTTCTGAGTTTTGCCCCAAATAAAGAGAATTTCTGCCTTTTTGCCCCACAATTAGGGAAATTTCTGCAATTTTGCTCCAAAATACAGGGAATTTCTGCCTTTTTGACCGAAAATAAGGGGAATGCATAACTTTTGCCATAAAAAAATGGAAATTTCTTCATTTTTGCCTTAAATTAATGGAAATTTCTGCCTTTTTGCCCTGAAATATGTGAAATTTCTTCAATTTTAGTCCAAAATAAGGTGAATTTCTGCCTTTTTGCCCCAAAATAATGGGAATTACTGCCTTTTTGGCCCCAAATAAGAAAAATTTTTGCCTTTTTTTTCTGAAATAAGTGAAATTTCTGCAATTTTGCCCTAAAATAAGGCAAATTTCTGCAATTTTTCCCCATAATAAGGGAAATTTCTGCAATTTTGCTTCAAAATAAGGGGAATTTCTGTTTTTTGCCCCAAAATCAGGGAAATTTCTGCAATTTTGCCCCAAAATAAGGGGAATTTCTGCCTTTTGCCCCATAATATGGGGAATTTCTGCCTTTTTGTCCGAAAATAAGAATGCATATCTTTTTGCCATAAAAAAGGGAAATTTCTTCATTTTTGCTCCAAAATAAGGGGAACTTTTGCCTTTTTGCTTCTAAATAAGTGGAATTTCTGTTTTTTTCCACCAAAACAAAGAGAATTTCTGTCTGTTTTGCCCCAAAATAAGGAAAATTTCTGACTTATTACCCTGAAATAAGTGAAATTTCTGCAAATTTGCCCCAAAAATAGGGAAATTTCTGCCTTTTGCCCCAAAATAAGGGGAATTTCAGCATTTTATCTCAAAATAAAGAAAAGTTCTGATTTTTGCACCAAAATATGGAGAATTTCTGCCTTTTTGCACCAAAATTAAAAAAATTTCTGCTGTTTTTCCCTGAAGTAAGTGAAGTTTCTGCAATTTTGCCCCAAAATATGGAAAATTTCTGCCTTTTTGCCCCACAATTAGGGGAATTTCTGCAATTTTGCTCCAAAATACAGGGAATTTCTGCCTTTTTGCCTGAAAATAAGGGGAATGCATAACTTTTTGCCATAAAAAAGGGAAATTTCTTCATTTTTGCCCCAAATTAAGAGAAATTTCTGCCTTTTTGCCCTGAAATATGTGAAATTTCTGCAATTTTAGCCCAAAATAAGGTGAATTTCTGCCTTTTTGCCCCAAAATAATGGGAATTTCTGCCTTTTTGCTCCAAAATAAGAAAAATTTTTGCTTTTTTTCTCTGAAATAAGTGAAATTTCTGCAATTTTGCCCTTAAATAAAAGAAATTTCTGCAATTTTTCCTTATAATATAGGAAATTTCTGGAATTTTGCCTTAAAATAAGGGGAATTTCTGGTTTTTTGCCCCTAAATAAGGGAAATTTCTGCAATTTTGCCCTAAATTAAGGGGAATTTCTGCTTTTTGCCTCTAAATAAGTGGAATTTCTGTCTTTTTCCCCCAAAACAAAGGGAATTTCTATCATTTTTGCCCCAAAATAAGGAAAATTTCTGACTTATTACCCTGAAATAAGTGAAATTTCTGCAATTTTGCCCCAATATAAGGGAAATTTTTGCATTTTTGCCCCCAAATAAGGTGAATTTCAGCCTTTTTACCTAAAAATAAGGGGAATTTCTGAATTTTGGCACAAAATATTAGGAATTTCTGCATTTTTGCCCCAAAATAAGGACAATTTCTGCCTTTTTTCCCTGAAATAAGTGAAATTTCTGCAATTTTGCCCCAAAATAAGTAAAATTTCTGAAATTTTGCCCCAAAATAAGGAAAATTACTAAAATTTTGCCCCAAAATAAGTGGAATTTCTGAGTTTTGCCCCAAAATAAGGAGAATTTCTGCCTTTTTGCCCACAATTAGTGAAATTTCTTCAATTTTGCCCTAAAATAAGAGAAATTTCTGCAATTTTTCCCCATAATAAGGGAAATTTCTGCAATTATGCTTCAAAATAAGGGGAATTTCTGTTTTTGGCCCCACAATTAGGGAAATTTCTGCAATTTTGCTCCGAAATAAAAGGAATTTCTGCCTTTTGTCCTAAGTTATAAGGAATTTCTGCCTTTTTGTCCGAAAATAAGAAGAATGCATACCTTTTTGCCATAAAAAAGGGAAATTTCTTCATTTTTTCTCCAAAATAAGGGGAACTTTTGCCTTTTTGCCTCTAAATAAATGGAATTTCTGTCTTTTTCCCCCAAAACAAAGGGAATTTCTGTCTTTTTTGCACCAAAATAAGAAAAATTTCTGACTTTTTACCCTGAAATAAGTGAAATTTCTGAAAATTTGCCCCAAAATAAGGGAAAATTCTGCTTTTTGGTTCCAAATATGGGGAATTTCAGCCTTTTTACCTCAAAATAAGGTTAATTTCTGCATTTTTGCAACAAAATATTAGGAATTTCTGCATTTTTGCCACAAAATATTAGAAATTTCTGCCTTTTTGCCCCAAAATAAGGAAAATTTCTGCTTTTATTACCTGAAATAAGTAAAATTTCTGAAATTTTGCCCCAAAATAAGTGAAATTTCTAAAATTTTGCCCCAAAATAAGTGAAATTTCTGCAATTTTGCCCCAAAATAAGGGAAATTTCTGGAATTTTGCTTCAAAATAAGTGGAATTTCTGAGTTTTGCCCCAAAATAAAAAGAATTTCTGCCTTTTTGCCCCACAATTAGGGGAATATCTGCAATTTTGCTCCAAAATACTGGGAATTTCTGCTTTTTGCCTGAAAATAATGGGAATGCATACCTTTTTGCCATAAAAATGGGAAATTTCTTCATTTTTGCCCCAACTTAAGGGAAATTTCTGCCCTTTTGCCCTGAAATATGTGAAATTTCTGCAATTTTAGCCCAAAATAAAGTGAATTTCTGCCTTTTTGCCCCATAATAAGAAAAATTTTTGCTTTTTTTCTCTGAAATAAGTGAAATTTCTGCAATTTTGCCCTAAAATAAAAGAAATTTCTGCAATTTTTCCCCATAATAAAGGAAATTTCTGAAATTTTGCCCCAAAATAAGAAGAATTTCGGTTTTTTTGCCCCCAAATAAGGGAAATGTCTGCAATGTTGCCCTAAAATAAGGGGACTTTCTGCTTTTTTGCCTCTAAATAAGTGGAATTTCTGTCTTTTTCCCCCAAAACAAAGGGAATTTCTGTCATTTTTGCCCAAAAATAAAGAAAATTTCTGACTTATTACCCTGAAATACGTGAATTTTCTGCAAATTTGCCCCAAAATAAGGGAAAATTCTGCCTTTTTGCCCCCAAATATGGGGAATTTCAGCCTTTTTACCTCAAAATAAGGGAAATTTCTTCATTTTTGCCACAAAATATTAGGAATTTCTTCATTTTTGCCACAAAATATTAGAAATTTCTGCCTATTTGCCCCAAAATAAGGAAAATTTCTGCTTTTTTTCCCTGAAATAAGTGAAATTTCTGCAATTTTGCTTCAATATAAGAGAAATTTCTGCCTTTTTGCCCCCAAATAAGGGGAATTTCAGCCTTTTTACCTCAAAATAAGGAGTATTTCTGAATTTTGGCACAAAATATAAGGAATTTCTGCTTTTTTGCCCCAAAATAAAGAAAATTTCTGCCTTTTTTCCCTGAAATAAGTGAAATTTCTGCAATTTTGCCCCAAAATAAGTAAAATTTCTGAAATTTTGCCCCAAAATAAGGAAAATTTCTGGAATTTTGCCCCAAAATAAGTGGAATTTCTGAGTTTTGCCCCAAAATAAGGAGAATTTCTGCCTTTTGGCCCACAATTATTGAAATTTCTGCAATTTTGCCCTAAAATAAGAGAAATTTCTGCAATTTTTCCCCATAATAAGGGAAATTTCTGCAATTTTGCTTCAAAATAAGGGGAATTTCTGTTTTTTGCCCCACAATTAGGGAAATTTCTGCAATTTTGCTCCAAAATAAAAGGAATTTCTGCCTTTTGTCCTAAAATATGGGGAATTTCTGCCTTTTTGTCCAAAAATAGAAAAAATGCATACCTTTTTGCCATAAAAAAGGGAAATTTCTTCATTTTTGCTTTAAAATAAGGGGAACTTTGCCTTTTTGCCTCTAAATAAGTGGAATTTCTGTTATTTTTTTCCAAAACAAAGAGAATTTCTGTCTTTTTTGCCCCAAAATAAAGAAAATTTGTGACTTATTACCCTGAAATAAGTGAAATTTCTGCAAATTTGTCTCAAAAATAAGAAAATTTCTGCCTTTTTCCCAAAAATAAGGGGAATTTCAGCATTTTACCTCAAAATAAGGGAAATTTCTGATTTTTGCACCAAAATATGGAGAATTTCTGCTTTTTTGCACCAAAATAAGGAAAATTTCTGCCTTTTTTCCTTGAAATAAGTGAAATTTCTGGAATGTTGCCCCAAAATAAGGAGAATTTCTGCCTTTTTGCCCCACAATTAGGGGAATTTTTGCAATTTTGCTACAAAATACAAGGAATTTCTGCCTTTTTGCCCGAAAATAAGGAGAATGCATAACTTTTTGCCATAAAAAAGGGAAATTTCATCATTTTTGCCCCAAATTAAGGGAAATTTCTGCCTTTTTCCTTGAAATATGTGAAATTTCTGCAATTTTAGCCCAAAATAAGGTGAATTTCTGCCTTTTTGCCCCAAAATAATGGGAATTTCTGCATTTTTGCCCCAAAATAAGAAAAATTTTTGCTTTTTTTCTCTGAAATAAGTGAAATTTCTGCAATTTTGCCTTAAAATAAAAGAAATTTCTTCAATTTTTTCCCATAATAAAGAAAATTTCTGGAATTTTGCCTTAAAATAAAAGGAATTTCTTTTTTTTGCCCCCAAATAAGGGAAATTTCTGCAATTTTGCCCTAAATTAAAAGGAATGTCTGCTTTTTTGCCTCTAAATTAGTGGAATTTTTGTCTTTTTCTTTCAAAACAAATGGAATTTCTGTCTTTTTTGCACCAAAATAAGGAAAATTTCTGACTTATTACCCTGAAATAAGTGAAATTTCTGAAAATTTGCCCCAAAATAAGGAAAATTTCTGCCTTTTTGCCTCCAAATATGGGGAATTTCAGCCTTTTTACCTCAAAATAAGGGAAATTTCTGCATTTTTGCAACAAAATATTAAAAATTTCTGCATTTTTCCCACAAAATATTAGGAATTTCTGCCTTTTTGCCCCAAAATAAGGAAAATTTCTGCCTTTTTTTCCCTGAAATAAGTGAAATTTCTGCAATTTTGCCCCAAAATATGTGAAATTTCTGCAATTTTGCCCCAAAATAAGGGAAATTTCTGGAATTTTGCCCCAAAATAAGTGGAATTTCTGAGTTTTGCCCCAAAATAAGGAAAATTTCTGCCTTTTTGCCCCACAATTAGGGGAATTTCTGCAATTTTGCTCCAAAATACGAGGAATTTCTGCCTTTTTGCCCGAAAATAAGGGGAATGCATACCTTTTTGCCATAAATAAGGGAAATTTCTTCATTTTTGCCCCAAATTAAGGGAAATTTCTGCCTTTTTGCCCTGAAATATGAGAAATTTCTGCAATTTTAGCCCAAAATAAGGTGAATTTCTGCCTTTTTGCCCCAAAATAATGGGAATTTCTGCCTTTTTGCCCCAAAATAAGAAAAATTTTTGCTTTTTTTCTCTGAAATAAGTGAAATTTCTGCAATTTTGCCCTAAAATAAAAGAAATTAATGCAATTTTTCCCCATAATAAAGGAAATTTCTGGAAGTTTGCCCCAAAATAAAAAAAATTTCTGTTTTTTTGCCCCCAAATAAGAGAAATTTCTGCAATTTTGCCCTAAATTAAGGGGAATTTCTGCTTTTTTGCCTCTAAATAAGTGGAATTTCTGTCTTTTTCCCCCAAAACAAAGAGTATTTCTGTCATTTTTGCCCCAAAATAAGAAAATTTTCTGACTTATTACACTGAAATAAGTGAAATTTCTGCAATTTTGCCCCAATATAAGGGAAATTTCTGCCTTTTTGCCCCCAAATAAGGGTAATTTCAGCCTTTTTACCTCAAAATAAGGGGAATTTCTGAATTTTGGCAGAAAATATTAGGAATTTCTGCCTTTTTGCTTCAAAATAAGGACAATTTCTGCCTTTTTTCCCTGAAATAAGTGAAATTTCTGCAATTTTGCCCCAAAATAAGTAAAATTTCTGCAATTTTGCCCCAAAATAAGTGAAATTTCTGCAATTTTGCCCTATAATAAGTAAAATTTCTGCAATTTTGCCCCAAAATAAGGGAAATTTCTAGAATTTTGACCCAAAATAAGCGGAATTTCTGAGTTTTTTTCCAAAAAAGAATTTCTGCCTTTTTGCCCCACAATTAGTGAAATTTCTGCAATTTTGCTCTAAAATAAGGGAAATTTCTTCAATTTTTCCCCATAATAAGGGAAATTTCTGCAATTTTGCTTCAAAATAAGGGGAATTTCTGTTTTTTGCCCCAAAATCAGGGAAATTTCTGCAATTTTGCCCCAAAATAAGGGGAATTTCTGCCTTTTGCCCCAAAATATGGGGAATTTCTGCCTTTTTGTCCGAAAATAAGAATGCATATCTTTTTGCCATAAAAAAGGGAAATTTCTTCATTTTTGCTCCAAAATAAGGGGAACTTTTGCCTTTTTGCTTCTAAATAAGTGGAATTTCTGTTTTTTTTCCCCAAAACAAAGAGAATTTCTGTCTGTTTTGCCCCAAAATAAGGAAAATTTCTGACTTATTACCCTGAAATAAGTGAAATTTCTGCAAATTTGCCCCCAAAATAGGGAAATTTCTGCCTTTTGCCCAAAAATAAAAGGAATTTCAGCATTTTACCTCAAAATAAGGGAAATTTCTGAATTTTGCACCAAAATATGGAGAATTTCTGCCTTTTTGCACCAAAATAAGAAAAATTTCTGCTGTTTTTCCATGAAATAAGTGAAGTTTCTGCAATTTTGCCCCAAAATATGGAAAATTTCTGCCTTTTTGCTCCACAATTAGGGGAATTTCTGCAATTTTGCTCCAAAATACAGGGAATTTCTGCCTTTTTGCCTGAAAATAAGGGGAATACATACCTTTTTGCCATAAAAAAAGGAAATTTGTTCATTTTTGCCCCAAATTAAGAGAAATTTCTGCCTTTTTGCCCTGAAATATGTGAAATTTCTGCAATTTTAGCCCAAAATAAGGTGAATTTCTGCCTTTTTGCCCCAAAATAATGGGAATTTCTGCCTTTTTGCTCCAAAATAAGAAAAATTTTTGCTTTTTTTCTTTGAAATAAGTGAAATTTCTGCAATTTTGCCCTTAAATAAAAGAAATTTCTGCAATTTTTCCTTATAATATAGGAAATTTCTGGAATTTTGCCTTAAAATAAGGGGAATTTCTGGTTTTTTGCCCCTAAATAAGGGAAATTTCTGCAATTTTGCCCTAAATTAAGGGGAATTTCTGCTTTTTTGCCTCTAAATAAGTGGAATTTCTGTCTTTTTCCCCCAAAACAAAGGGAATTTCTATCATTTTTGCCCCAAAATAAGGAAAATTTCTGACTTATTACCCTGAAATAAGTGAAATTTCTGCAATTTTGCCCCAATATAAGGGAAATTTCTGCTTTTTTGCCCCCAAATAAGGTGAATTTCAGCCTTTTTACCTCAAAATAAGGGGAATTTCTGAATTTTGGCACAAAATATTAGGAATTTCTGCATTTTTGCCCCAAAATAAAGACAATTTCTGCATTTTATCCCTGAAATAAGTGAAATTTCTGCAATTTTGCCCCAAAATAAGTAAAATTTCTGAAATTTTGCCCCAAAATAAGGAAAATTACTAAAATTTTGCCCCAAAATAAGTGGAATTTCTGAGTTTTGCCCCAAAATAAGGAGAATTTCTGCCTTTTTGCCCACAATTAGTGAAATTTCTTTAATTTTGCCCTAAAAAAAGAGAAATTTCTGCAATTTTTCCCCATAATAAGGGAAATTTCTGCAATTATGCGTCAAAATAAGGGGAATTTCTGTTTTTTGCCCCACAATTAGGGAAATTTCTGCAATTTTGCTCTGAAATAAAAGGAATTTCTGCCTTTTGTCCTAAGATATGGGGAATTTCTGCCTTTTTGTCCGAAAATAAGAAGAATGCATACCTTTTTGCCATAAAAAAGGGAAATTTCTTCATTTTTTCTCCAAAATAAGGGGAACTTTTGCCTTTTTGCCTCTAAATAAGTGGAATTTCTGTCTTTTTCCCCCAAAACAAAGGGAATTTCTGTCTTTTTTGCACCAAAATAAGGAAAATTTCTGACTTTTTACCCTGAAATAAGTGAAATTTCTGCAAATTTGCCCCAAAATAAGGGAAATTTCTGCCTTTTTTTTTCCAAATATGGGGAATTTCAGCCTTTTTACCTCAAAATAAAGGAAATTTCTGCATTTTTGCAACAAAATATTAGGAATTTCTGCATTTTTGCCACAAAATATTAGAAATTTCTGCCTTTTTGCCCCAAAATAAGGAAAATTTCTGCTTTTTTTACCTGAAATAAGTAAAATTTCTGAAATTTTGCCCCAAAATAAGTGAAATTTCTGCAATTTTGCCCCAAAATAAGGGAAATTTCTGGAATTTTGCTTCAAAATAAGTGGAATTTCTGAATTTTGCCCCAAAATAAGGAGAATTTCTGCCTTTTTGCCCCACAATTAGGGGAATTTCTGCAAGTTTGCTCCAAAATACGAGGAATTTCTGCCTTTTTGCCCGAAAATAAGGGGAATGCATAACTTTTTGCCATAAAAACGGGAAATTTCTTCATTTTTGCCCCAAATTAAGGGAAATTTCTGCCTTTTTGCCCTGAAATATGAGAAATTTCTGCAATTTTAGCCCAAAATAAGGTGAATTTCTGCCTTTTTGCCCCAAAATAATGGGAATTTCTGCCTTTTTGCCCCAAAATAAGAAAAATTTTTGCTTTTTTTCTCTGAAATAAGTGAAATTTCTGCAATTTTGCCATAAAATAAAAGAAATTAATGCAATTTTTGCCCATAATAAAGGAAATTTCTGGAAGTTTGCCCCAAAATAAGAAGAATTTCTGTTGTTTTGCCCCCAAATAAGAGAAATTTCTGCAATTTTGCCCTAAATTAAGGGGAATTTCTGCTTTTTTGCCTCTAAATAAGTGGAATTTCTGTCATTTTCCCCCAAAACAAAGGGAATTTCTGTCATTTTTGCCCCAAAATAAGGAAAATTTCTGACTTATTACACTGAAATGAGTGAAATTTCTGCAATTTTGCCCCAATATAAGGGAAATTTTTGCCTTTTTGCCCCCAAATAAGGGTAATTTCAGCCTTTTTACCTCAAAATAAGGGGAATTTCTGAATTTTGGCACAAAATATTAGGAATTTCTGCCTTTTTGCCCCAAAATAAGGACAATTTCTGCATTTTTTCCCTGAAATAAGTGAAATTTCTGCAATTTTGCCCCAAAATAAGTAAAATTTCTGCAATTTTGCCCCAAAATAAGAAAAATTTCTGTAATTTTGTCCCACAATAAGTGGAATTTCTGAGTTTTGCCCCAAAATAAGGAGAATTTCTGCCTTTTTGCCCACAATTAGTGAAATTTCTGCAATTTTGCCCTAAAATAAGAGAAATTGCTGCAATTTTTCCCAATAATAAAAGAAATTTCTGCAATTTTGCTTCAAAATAAAAGGAATTTCTGCCTTTTGTCCTAAAATATGGGGAATTTCTGCCTTTTTGTCCGAAAATAAGAAGAATGCATACCTTTTTGCCATAAAAAAGGGAAATTTCTTTATTTTTGCTCCAAAATAAGGGGAACTTTTGCTTTTTGCCTCTAAATAAGTGGAATTTCTGTCTTTTTCCCCCAAAACAAAGGGAATTTCTGTCTTTTTTGCACCAAAATAAGGAAAATTTCTGACTTTTTACACTGAAATAAGTGAAATTTCTGCAAATTTGCCCCAAAATAAGGGAAATTTCTGCCTTTTTGCCTCCAAATATGGGGAATTTCAGGCTTTTTACCTCAAAATGAAAAAAATTTTTGCATTTTTGCAACAAAATATTAGGAATTTCTGCATTTTTGCCACAAAATATTAGGAATTTTTGCCTTTTTGCCCCAAAATAAGGAAAATTTCTGCCTTTTTTTCCCAGAAATATGTGAAATTTCTGCAATTTTGCCCCAAAATATGTGAAATTTCTGCAATTTTGCCCCAAAATAAGGGAAATTTCTGAGTTTTGCCCCAAAATAAGGGGAATTTCTGCCTTTTTGCCCCACAATTAGGGGAATTTCTGCAATTTTGCTCCAAAATACGGGGAATTTCTGCCTTTTTGCCCGAAAATAAAGAAAATGCATACCTTTTTGCCATAAAAAAGGGAAATTTCTTCAGTTTTGCCCCAAATTAAGGGAAATTTCTGCCTTTTTGCCCTGAAATATGTGAAATTTCTGCAATTTTAGCCCAAAATAAGGTGAATTTCTGCCTTTTTGCCCCAAAATAATGGGAATTTCTGCCTTTTTGCTCCAAAATAAGAAAAATTTTTGCTTTTTTTCTCTGAAATAAGTGAAATTTCTGCAATTTTGCCCCAAAATATGTGAAATTTCTGCAATTTTGCCCCAAAATAAGGGAAATTTCTGGAATTTTGCCCCAAAATAAGTGGAATTTCTGAGTTTTGCCCCAAAATATGGAGAATTTCTGCCTTTTTGCCCCACAATTAGGGGAATTTCTGCAATTTTGCTCCAAAATTCGAGGAATTTCTGCCTTTTTGCCCGAAAATAAGGGGAATGCATACCTTTTTGCCATAAAAAAGGGAAATTTCTTCATTTTTGCCCCAAATTAAGGGAAATTTCGGCCTTTTTGCCCTGAAATATGAGAAATTTCTGCAATTTTAGCCCAAAATAAGGTGAATTTCTGCCTTTTTGCCCCAAAATAATGGGAATTTCTGCCTTTTTGCCCCAACATAAGAAAAATTTTTGCTTTTTTTCTCTGAAATAAGTGAAATTTCTGCAATTTTGCCCTAAAATAAAAGAAATTAATGCAATTTTTCCCCATAATAAAGGAAATTTCTGGAAGTTTGCCCCAAAATAAAAAGAATTTCTGTTTTTTTGCCCCCAAATAAGAGAAATTTCTGCAATTTTGCACTAAATTAAGGGGAATTTCTGCTTTTTTGCCTCTAAATAAGTGGAATTTCTGTCTTTTTCCCCCAAAACAAAGGGAATTTCTGTCATTTTTGCCCCAAAATAAGGAAAATTTCTGACTTATTACACTGAAATAAGTGAAATTTCTGCAATTTTGCCCCAATATAAGGAAAATTTCTGCGTTTTTGCCCCCAAATAAGGGGAATATCAGCCTTTTTACCTCAAAATAAGGGGAATTTTTGAATTTCGGCACAAAATATTAGGAATTTCTGCCTTTTTGCCCCAAAATGAAAAAAAATTTCTGCCTTTTTTCCCTGAAATAAGTGAAATTTCTGCAATTTTGCCCTATAATAAGTAAAATTTCTGCAATTTTGCCCCAAAATAAGAAAAATTCCTAGAATTTTGACCCAAAATAAGTGGAATTTCTGAGTTTTTTTCCAAAAAAAGAAGAATTTCTGCCTTTTTGCCCCACAATTAGTGAAATTTCTGCAATTTTGCCCTAAAATAAGGGACATTTCTGCAATTTTTCCCCATAATAAGGGAAATTTCTGCAATTTTGCTTCAAAATAAGGGGAATTTCTGTTTTTTGCCTCAAAATCAGGGAAATTTCTGCAATTTTGCCCCAAATAAGGGGAATTTCTGCCTTTTGCCCCAAAATATGGGGAATTTCTGCCTTTTTGACCGAAAATAAGAATGCATATATTTTTGCCATAAAAAAGGGAAATTTCTTCATTTTTGCTCCAAAATAAGGGGAACTTTTGCCTTTTTGCTTCTAAATAAGTGGAATTTCTGTTTTTTTCCCCCAAAACAAAGAGAATTTCTGTCTGTTTTGCCACAAAATAAGGAAAATTTCTGACTTATTACCCTGAAATAAGTGAAATTTCTGCAAATTTGCCCCAAAAATAGGGAAATTTCTGCCTTTTGCCCAAAAATAAAAGGAATTTCAGCATTTTACCTCAAAATAAGAGAAATTTCTGAATTTTGCACCAAAATATGGAGAATTTCTGCCTTTTTGCACCAAAATAAGAAAAATTTCTGCTGTTTTTCCCTGAAATAAGTGAAGTTTCTGCAATTTTGCCCTATAATATGGAAAATTTCTGCCTTTTTGCCCCACAATTAGGGGAATTTCTGCAATTTTGCTCCAAAATACAGGGAATTTCTGCCTTTTTGCCTGAAAATAAGGGGAATGCATACCTTTTTGCCATAAAAAAGGGAAATTTCTTCATTTTTGCCCCAAATTAAGAGAAATTTCTGCCTTTTTGCCCTGAAATATGTGAAATTTCTGCAATTTTAGCCCAAAATAAGGTGAATTTCTACATTTTTGCCCCAAAATAATGGGAATTTCTGCCTTTTGCTCCAAAATAAGAAAAATTTTTGCTTTTTTTCTCTGAAATAAGTGAAATTTCTGCAATTTTGCCCTTAAATAAAAGAAATTTCTGCAATTTTTCCTTATAATATAGGAAATTTCTGGAATTTTGCCTTAAAATAAGGGGAATTTCTGGTTTTTTGCCCCTAAATAAGGGAAATTTCTGCAATTTTGCCCTAAATTAAGGGGAATTTCTGCTTCTTTGCCTCTAAATAAGTGGAATTTCTGTCTTTTTCCCCCAAAACAAAGGGAATTTCTATCATTTTTGCCCCAAAATAAGGAAAATTTCTGACTTATTACCCTGAAATAAGTGAAATTTCTGCAATTTTGCCCCAATATAAGGGAAATTTCTGCTTTTTTGCCCCCAAATAAGGTGAATTTCAGCCTTTTTACCTCAAAATAAGGGGAATTTCTGAATTTTGGCACAAAATATTAGGAATTTCTGCATTTTTGCCCTAAAATAAGGACAATTTCTGCATTTTATCCCTGAAATAAGTGAAATTTCTGCAATTTTGCCCCAAAATAAGTAAAATTTCTGAAATTTTGCCCCAAAATAAGGAAAATTACTAAAATTTTGCCCCAAAATAAGTGGAATTTCTGAGTTTTGCCCCAAAATAAGGAGAATTTCTGCCTTTTTGCCCACAATTAGTGAAATTTCTTTAATTTTGCCCTAAAAAAAGAGAAATTTCTGCAATTTTTCCCCATAATAAGGGAAATTTCTGCAATTATGCTTCAAAAAAGGGGAATTTCTGTTTTTTGCCCCACAATTAGGGAAATTTCTGATATTTTGCTCCGAAATAAAAGGAATTTCTGCCTTTTGTCCTAAGATATGGGGAATTTCTGCCTTTTTGTCCGAAAATAAGAAGAATGCATACCTTTTTGCCATAAAAGAGGGAAATTTCTTCATTTTTTCTCCAAAATAAGGGGAACTTTTGCCTTTTTGCCTCTAAATAAGTGGAATTTCTGTCTTTTTCCCCCAAAACAAAGGGAATTTCTGTCTTTTTTGCACCAAAATAAGGAAAATTTCTGACTTTTTACCCTGAAATAAGTGAAATTTCTGCAAATTTGCCCCAAAATAAGGGAAATTTCTGCCTTTTTTTTTCCAAATATGGGGAATTTCAGCCTTTTTACCTCAAAATAAAGGAAATTTCTGCATTTTTGCAACAAAATATTAGGAATTTCTGCATTTTTGCCACAAAATATTAGAAATTTCTGCCTTTTTGCCCCAAAATAAGGAAAATTTCTGCTTTTTTTACCTGAAATAAGTAAAATTTCTGAAATTTTGCCCCAAAATAAGTGAAATTTCTGCAATTTTGCCCCAAAATAAGGGAAATTTCTGGAATTTTGCTTCAAAATAAGTGGAATTTCTGAATTTTGCCCCAAAATAAGGAGAATTTCTGCCTTTTTGCCCCACAATTAGGGGAATTTCTGCAAGTTTGCTCCAAAATACGAGGAATTTCTGCCTTTTTGCCCGAAAATAAGGGGAATGCATAACTTTTTGCCATAAAAACGGGAAATTTCTTCATTTTTGCCCCAAATTAAGGGAAATTTCTGCCTTTTTGCCCTGAAATATGAGAAATTTCTGCAATTTTAGCCCAAAATAAGGTGAATTTCTGCCTTTTTGCCCCAAAATAATGGGAATTTCTGCCTTTTTGCCCCAAAATAAGAAAAATTTTTGCTTTTTTTCTCTGAAATAAGTGAAATTTCTGCAATTTTGCCATAAAATAAAAGAAATTAATGCAATTTTTGCCCATAATAAAGGAAATTTCTGGAAGTTTGCCCCAAAATAAGAAGAATTTCTGTTGTTTTGCCCCCAAATAAGAGAAATTTCTGCAATTTTGCCCTAAATTAAGGGGAATTTCTGCTTTTTTGCCTCTAAATAAGTGGAATTTCTGTCATTTTCCCCCAAAACAAAGGGAATTTCTGTCATTTTTGCCCCAAAATAAGGAAAATTTCTGACTTATTACACTGAAATGAGTGAAATTTCTGCAATTTTGCCCCAATATAAGGGAAATTTTTGCCTTTTTGCCCCCAAATAAGGGTAATTTCAGCCTTTTTACCTCAAAATAAGGGGAATTTCTGAATTTTGGCACAAAATATTAGGAATTTCTGCCTTTTTGCCCCAAAATAAGGACAATTTCTGCATTTTTTCCCTGAAATAAGTGAAATTTCTGCAATTTTGCCCCAAAATAAGTAAAATTTCTGCAATTTTGCCCCAAAATAAGAAAAATTTCTGTAATTTTGTTTCACAATAAGTGGAATTTCTGAGTTTTGCCCCAAAATAAGGAGAATTTCTGCCTTTTTGCCCACAATTAGTGAAATTTCTGCAATTTTGCCCTAAAATAAGAGAAATTGCTGCAATTTTTCCCAATAATAAAAGAAATTTCTGCAATTTTGCTTCAAAATAAAAGGAATTTCTGCCTTTTGTCCTAAAATATGGGGAATTTCTGCCTTTTTGTCCGAAAATAAGAAGAATGCATACCTTTTTGCCATAAAAAAGGGAAATTTCTTTATTTTTGCTCCAAAATAAGGGGAACTTTTGCTTTTTGCCTCTAAATAAGTGGAATTTCTGTCTTTTTCCCCCAAAACAAAGGGAATTTCTGTCTTTTTTGCACCAAAATAAGGAAAATTTCTGACTTTTTACACTGAAATAAGTGAAATTTCTGCAAATTTGCCCCAAAATAAGGGAAATTTCTGCCTTTTTGCCTCCAAATATGGGGAATTTCAGGCTTTTTACCTCAAAATGAAAAAAATTTTTGCATTTTTGCAACAAAATATTAGGAATTTCTGCATTTTTGCCACAAAATATTAGGAATTTTTGCCTTTTTGCCCCAAAATAAGGAAAATTTCTGCCTTTTTTTCCCAGAAATATGTGAAATTTCTGCAATTTTGCCCCAAAATATGTGAAATTTCTGCAATTTTGCCCCAAAATAAGGGAAATTTCTGGAATTTTGCCCCAAAATAAGTGGAATTTCTGAGTTTTGCCCCAAAATAAGGGGAATTTCTGCCTTTTTGCCCCACAATTAGGGGAATTTCTGCAATTTTGCTCCAAAATACGGGGAATTTCTGCCTTTTTGCCCGAAAATAAAGAAAATGCATACCTTTTTGCCATAAAAAAGGGAAATTTCTTCAGTTTTGCCCCAAATTAAGGGAAATTTCTGCCTTTTTGCCCTGAAATATGTGAAATTTCTGCAATTTTAGCCCAAAATAAGGTGAATTTCTGCCTTTTTGCCCCAAAATAATGGGAATTTCTGCCTTTTTGCTCCAAAATAAGAAAAATTTTTGCTTTTTTTCTCTGAAATAAGTGAAATTTCTGCAATTTTGCCCCAAAATATGTGAAATTTCTGCAATTTTGCCCCAAAATAAGGGAAATTTCTGGAATTTTGCCCCAAAATAAGTGGAATTTCTGAGTTTTGCCCCAAAATATGGAGAATTTCTGCCTTTTTGCCCCACAATTAGGGGAATTTCTGCAATTTTGCTCCAAAATTCGAGGAATTTCTGCCTTTTTGCCCGAAAATAAGGGGAATGCATACCTTTTTGCCATAAAAAAGGGAAATTTCTTCATTTTTGCCCCAAATTAAGGGAAATTTCGGCCTTTTTGCCCTGAAATATGAGAAATTTCTGCAATTTTAGCCCAAAATAAGGTGAATTTCTGCCTTTTTGCCCCAAAATAATGGGAATTTCTGCCTTTTTGCCCCAACATAAGAAAAATTTTTGCTTTTTTTCTCTGAAATAAGTGAAATTTCTGCAATTTTGCCCTAAAATAAAAGAAATTAATGCAATTTTTCCCCATAATAAAGGAAATTTCTGGAAGTTTGCCCCAAAATAAAAAGAATTTCTGTTTTTTTGCCCCCAAATAAGAGAAATTTCTGCAATTTTGCACTAAATTAAGGGGAATTTCTGCTTTTTTGCCTCTAAATAAGTGGAATTTCTGTCTTTTTCCCCCAAAACAAAGGGAATTTCTGTCATTTTTGCCCCAAAATAAGGAAAATTTCTGACTTATTACACTGAAATAAGTGAAATTTCTGCAATTTTGCCCCAATATAAGGAAAATTTCTGCGTTTTTGCCCCCAAATAAGGGGAATATCAGCCTTTTTACCTCAAAATAAGGGGAATTTTTGAATTTCGGCACAAAATATTAGGAATTTCTGCCTTTTTGCCCCAAAATGAAAAAAAATTTCTGCCTTTTTTCCCTGAAATAAGTGAAATTTCTGCAATTTTGCCCTATAATAAGTAAAATTTCTGCAATTTTGCCCCAAAATAAGAAAAATTCCTAGAATTTTGACCCAAAATAAGTGGAATTTCTGAGTTTTTTTCCAAAAAAAGAAGAATTTCTGCCTTTTTGCCCCACAATTAGTGAAATTTCTGCAATTTTGCCCTAAAATAAGGGACATTTCTGCAATTTTTCCCCATAATAAGGGAAATTTCTGCAATTTTGCTTCAAAATAAGGGGAATTTCTGTTTTTTGCCTCAAAATCAGGGAAATTTCTGCAATTTTGCCCCAAATAAGGGGAATTTCTGCCTTTTGCCCCAAAATATGGGGAATTTCTGCCTTTTTGACCGAAAATAAGAATGCATATATTTTTGCCATAAAAAAGGGAAATTTCTTCATTTTTGCTCCAAAATAAGGGGAACTTTTGCCTTTTTGCTTCTAAATAAGTGGAATTTCTGTTTTTTTCCCCCAAAACAAAGAGAATTTCTGTCTGTTTTGCCACAAAATAAGGAAAATTTCTGACTTATTACCCTGAAATAAGTGAAATTTCTGCAAATTTGCCCCAAAAATAGGGAAATTTCTGCCTTTTGCCCAAAAATAAAAGGAATTTCAGCATTTTACCTCAAAATAAGAGAAATTTCTGAATTTTGCACCAAAATATGGAGAATTTCTGCCTTTTTGCACCAAAATAAGAAAAATTTCTGCTGTTTTTCCCTGAAATAAGTGAAGTTTCTGCAATTTTGCCCTATAATATGGAAAATTTCTGCCTTTTTGCCCCACAATTAGGGGAATTTCTGCAATTTTGCTCCAAAATACAGGGAATTTCTGCCTTTTTGCCTGAAAATAAGGGGAATGCATACCTTTTTGCCATAAAAAAGGGAAATTTCTTCATTTTTGCCCCAAATTAAGAGAAATTTCTGCCTTTTTGCCCTGAAATATGTGAAATTTCTGCAATTTTAGCCCAAAATAAGGTGAATTTCTACATTTTTGCCCCAAAATAATGGGAATTTCTGCCTTTTGCTCCAAAATAAGAAAAATTTTTGCTTTTTTTCTCTGAAATAAGTGAAATTTCTGCAATTTTGCCCTTAAATAAAAGAAATTTCTGCAATTTTTCCTTATAATATAGGAAATTTCTGGAATTTTGCCTTAAAATAAGGGGAATTTCTGGTTTTTTGCCCCTAAATAAGGGAAATTTCTGCAATTTTGCCCTAAATTAAGGGGAATTTCTGCTTCTTTGCCTCTAAATAAGTGGAATTTCTGTCTTTTTCCCCCAAAACAAAGGGAATTTCTATCATTTTTGCCCCAAAATAAGGAAAATTTCTTACTTATTACCCTGAAATAAGTGAAATTTCTGCAATTTTGCCCCAATATAAGGGAAATTTCTGCTTTTTTGCCCCCAAATAAGGTGAATTTCAGCCTTTTTACCTCAAAATAAGGGGAATTTCTGAATTTTGGCACAAAATATTAGGAATTTCTGCATTTTTGCCCTAAAATAAGGACAATTTCTGCATTTTATCCCTGAAATAAGTGAAATTTCTGCAATTTTGCCCCAAAATAAGTAAAATTTCTGAAATTTTGCCCCAAAATAAGGAAAATTACTAAAATTTTGCCCCAAAATAAGTGGAATTTCTGAGTTTTGCCCCAAAATAAGGAGAATTTCTGCCTTTTTGCCCACAATTAGTGAAATTTCTTTAATTTTGCCCTAAAAAAAGAGAAATTTCTGCAATTTTTCCCCATAATAAGGGAAATTTCTGCAATTATGCTTCAAAAAAGGGGAATTTCTGTTTTTTGCCCCACAATTAGGGAAATTTCTGATATTTTGCTCCGAAATAAAAGGAATTTCTGCCTTTTGTCCTAAGATATGGGGAATTTCTGCCTTTTTGTCCGAAAATAAGAAGAATGCATACCTTTTTGCCATAAAAGAGGGAAATTTCTTCATTTTTTCTCCAAAATAAGGGGAACTTTTGCCTTTTTGCCTCTAAATAAGTGGAATTTCTGTCTTTTTCCCCCAAAACAAAGGGAATTTCTGTCTTTTTTGCACCAAAATAAGGAAAATTTCTGACTTTTTACCCTGAAATAAGTGAAATTTCTGCAAATTTGCCCCAAAATAAGGGAAAATTCTGCCTTTTTGTTTCCAAATATGGTGAATTTCAGACTTTTTATCACAAAATAAGGGAAATTTCTGCATTTTTGCAACAAAATATTAGGAATTTCTGCATTTTTGCCACAAAATATTAGGAATTTCTGCCTTTTTGCCCCAAAATAAGGAAAATTTCTGCTTTTTTTACCTGAAATAAGTAAAATTTCTGAAATTTTGCCCCAAAATAAGTGAAATTTCTGGAATTTTGCCCTAAAATAAGTGGAATTTCTGAGTTTTGCCCCAAAATAAGGGGAATTTCTGCCTTTTTGCCCCACAATTAGGGGAATTTCTGCAATTTTGCTCCAAAATACGGGGAATTTCTGCCTTTTTGCCCGAAAATAAGGAAAATGCATACCTTTTTGCCATAAAAAAAAGAAATTTCTTCAGTTTTGCCCCAAATTAAGGGAAATTTCTGCCTTTTTGCCCTGAAATATGTGAAATTTCTGCAATTTTAGCCCAAAATAAGGTGAATTTCTGCCTTTTTGCCCCAAAATAATGGGAATTTCTGCCTTTTTGCCCCAAAATAAGAAAAATTTTTGCTTTTTTTCTCTGAAATAAGTGAAATTTCTGCAATTTTGCCCTAAAATAAAAGAAATTAATGCAATTTTTCCCCATCATAAAGGAAATTTCTGGAAGTTTGCCCCAAAATAAGAAGAATTTCTGTTTTTTTGCCCCCAAATAAGAGAAATTTTTGCAATTTTGCCCTAAATTAAGGGGAATTTCTGCTTTTTTGCCTCTAAATAAGTGGAATTTCTGTCTTTTTCCCCCAAAACAAAAGGAATTTCAGTCATTTTTGCCCCAAAATAAGGAAAAATTCTGACTTATTACACTGAAATAAGTGAAATTTCTGCAATTTTGCCCCAATATAAGGAAAATTTCTGTGTTTTTGCCCACAAATAAGGGGAATTTCAGCCTTTTTACCTCAAAATAAGGGGAATTTCTGAATTTTGGCACAAAATATTAGGAATTTCTGCCTTTTTGCCCCAAAATGAAAAAAAATTTCTGCCTTTTTTCCCTGAAATAAGTGAAATTTCTGCAATTTTGCCCTATAATAAGTAAAATTTCTGCAATTTTGCCCCAAAATAAGGGAAATTTCTAGAATTTTGACCCAAAATAAGTGGAATTTCTGAGTTTTTTTCCAAAAAAAGAAGAATTTCTACCTTTTTGCCCCACAATTAGTGAAATTTCTGCAATTTTGCCCTAAAATAAGGGAAATTTCTGCAATTTTTCCCCATAATAAGGGAAATTTCTGCAATTTTGCTTCAAAATAAGGGGAATTTCTGTTTTTTGCCCCAAAATCAGGGAAATTTCTGCAATTTTGCCCCAAAATAAGGGGAATTTCTGCCTTTTGCCCCAAAATATAGGGAATTTCTGCCTTTTTGTCCAAAAATAAGAATGCATATCTTTTTGCCATAAAAAAGGGAAATTTCTTCATTTTTGCTCCAAAATAAGGGGAACTTTTGCCTTTTTGCTTCTAAATAAGTGGAATTTCTGTTTTTTTCCCCCAAAACAAAGAGAATTTCTGTCTGTTTTGCCACAAAATAAGGAAAATTTCTGACTTATTACCCTGAAATAAGTGAAATTTCTGCAAATTTGCCCCAAAAATAGGGAAATTTCTGCCTTTTGCCCAAAAATAAAAGGAATTTCAGCATTTTACCTCAAAATAAGAGAAATTTCTGAATTTTGCACCAAAATATGGAGAATTTCTGCCTTTTTGCACCAAAATAAGAAAAATTTCTGCTGTTTTTCCCTGAAATAAGTGAAGTTTCTGCAATTTTGCCCTATAATATGGAAAATTTCTGCCTTTTTGCCCCACAATTAGGGGAATTTCTGCAATTTTGCTCCAAAATACAGGGAATTTCTGCCTTTTTGCCTGAAAATAAGGGGAATGCATACCTTTTTGCCATAAAAAAGGGAAATTTCTTCATTTTTGCCCCAAATTAAGAGAAATTTCTGCCTTTTTGCCCTGAAATATGTGAAATTTCTGCAATTTTAGCCCAAAATAAGGTGAATTTCTACCTTTTTGCCCCAAAATAATGAGAATTTCTGCCTTTTTGCTCCAAAATAAGAAAAATTTTTGCTTTTTTTCTCTGAAATAAGTGAAATTTCTACAATTTTGCCCTTAAATAAAAGAAATTTCTGCAATTTTTCCGTATAATATAGGAAATTTCTGGAATTTTGCCTTAAAATAAGGGGAATTTCTGGTTTTTTGCCCCTAAATAAAAGAAATTTCTGCAATTTTGCCCTAAATTAAGGGGAATTTCTGCTTTTTTGCCTCTAAATAAGTGGAATTTCTGTCTTTTTCCCCCCCAAAAAAGGGAATTTCTATCATTTTTGCCCCAAAATAAGGAAAATTTCTGACTTATTACCCTGAAATAAGTGAAATTTCTGCAATTTTGCCCCAATATAAGGGAAATTTCTGCTTTTTTGCCCCCAAATAAGGTGAATTTCAGCCTTTTTACCTCAAAATAAGGGGAATTTCTGAATTTTGGCACAAAATATTAGGAATTTCTGCATTTTTGCCCCAAAATAAGGACAATTTCTGCATTTTTTCCCTGAAATAAGTGAAATTTCTGCAATTTTGCCCCAAAATAAGTAAAATTTCTAAAATTTTGCCCCAAAATAAGGAAAATTACTAAAATTTTGCCCCAAAATAAGTGGAATTTCTGAGTTTTGCCCCAAAATAAGGAGAATTTCTGCCTTTTTGCCCACAATTAGTGAAATTTCTTCAATTTTGCCCTAAAATAAGAGAAATTTCTGCAATTTTTCCCCATAATAACGGAAATTTCTGCAATTATGCTTCAAAATAAGGGGAATTTCTGTTTTTGGCCCCACAATTAGGGAAATTTCTGCAATTTTGCTCCGAAATAAAAGGAATTTCTGCCTTTTGTCCTAAGTTATGGGGAATTTCTGCCTTTTTGTCCGAAAATAAGCAGAATGCATACCTTTTTGCCATAAAAAAGGGAAATTTCTGCAATTTTGCCCTAAAATAAGGGGAATTTCTGCTTTTTTGCCTCTAAATACGTGGAATTTCTGTCTTTTTCCCCCAAAACAAAGGGAATTTCTGTCATTTTTTCCCAAAAATAAAGAAAATTTCTGACTTATTACCCTGAAATACGTGAAATTTCTGCAAATTTGCCCCAAAATAAGGGAAAATTCTGCCTTTTTGCCCCCAAATATGGGGAATTTCAGCCTTGTTACCTCAAAATAAGGGAAATTTCTTCATTTTTACCACAAAATATTAGGAATTTCTTCATTTTTGCCACAAAATATTAGAAATTTCTGCCTATTTGCCCCAAAATAAGGAAAATTTCTGCTTTTTTTCCCTGAAATAAGTAAAATTTCTGCAATTTTGCCCCAAAATAAGTGAAATTTCGGCAATTTTGCCTTAAAATAAGTAAAATTTCTGCAATTTTCCCCCAAAATAAGGGAAATTTCTGGAATTTTGCTTCAAAATAAGTGTAATTTCTGAGTTTTGCCCCAAAATAAAAAGAATTTCTGCCTTTTTGCCCCACAATTAAGGGAATTTCTGCAATTTTGCTCCAAAATACGGGGAATTTCTGCCTTTTTGCCTGAAAATAAGGGGAATGCATACCTTTTTGCCATAAAAAAGGGAAATTTCTTCATTTTTGCCCCAAATTAAGGGAAATTTCTGCCTTTTTGCCCTGAAATATGTGAAATTTCTG
The DNA here is from genome assembly GCF_963924665.1 of Micromys minutus. Classification (NCBI taxonomy): domain Eukaryota; kingdom Metazoa; phylum Chordata; class Mammalia; order Rodentia; family Muridae; genus Micromys; species Micromys minutus. Next base: position 500,213 of record NW_027667812.1, on the reverse strand, counting down.
CAATTTTAGCCCAAAATAAAGTGAATTTCTGCCTTTTTGCCCCAAAATAAGAAAAATTTTTGCTTTTTTTCTCTGAAATAAGTGAAATTTCTGCAATTTTGCCCTAAAATAAAAGAAATTTCTGCAATTTTTCCCCATAATAAAGGAAATTTCTGGAATTTTGCTCCAAAATAAGAAGAATTTCTGTTTTTTTGCCCCCAAATAAGGGAAATTTCTGCAATTTTGCCCTAAAATAAAAAAAATTTCTGCTTTTTTGCCTCTAAATAAGTGGAATTTCTGTCTTTTTCCCCCAAAACAAAGGGAATTTCTGTCATTTTTGCCCAAAAATAAAGAAAATTTCTGACTTATTACCCTGAAATAAGTGAAATTTCTGCAATTTTGCCCCAATATAAGAGAAATTTCTGCCTTTTTGCCCCCAAATAAGGGGAATTTCAGCCTTTTTACCTCAAAATAAGGGGAATTTCTGAATTTTGGCACAAAATATAAGGAATTTCTGCTTTTTTGCCCCAAAATAAAGAAAATTTCTGCCTTTTTTCCCTGAAATAAGTGAAATTTCTGCAATTTTGCCCCAAAATAAGTAAAATTTCTGAAATTTTGCCCCAAAATAAGAAAAATTTCTGGAATTTTGCCCCAAAATAAGTGGAATTTCTGAGTTTTGCCCCAAAATAAGGAGAATTTCTGCCTTTTTGCCCACAATTAGTGAAATTTCTGCAATTTTGCCCTAAAATAAGAGAAATTTCTGCAATTTTTCCCCATAATAAGGGAAATTTCTGCAATTTTGCTTCAAAATAAGGGGAATTTCTTTTTTTTGCCCCACAATTAGGGAAATTTCTGCAATTTTGCTCCAAAATAAAAGGAATTTCTGCCTTTTGTCCTAAAATATGGGAATTTCTGCCTTTTTGTCCAAAAATAGGAAAAATGCATACCTTTTTGCCATAAAAAAGGGAAATTTCTTCATTTTTGCTTTAAAATAAGGGGAACTTTGCCTTTTTGCCTCTAAATAAGTGGAATTTCTATTATTTTTTTTCCAAAACAAAGAGAATTTCTGTCTTTTTTGCCCCAAAATAAGGAAAATTTGTGACTTATTACCCTGAAATAAGTAAAATTTCTGCAAATTTGTCTCAAAAATAAGAAAATTTCTGCCTTTTTCCCAAAAATAAGGGGAATTTCAGCATTTTACCTCAAAATAAGGGAAATTTCTGATTTTTGCACCAAAATATGGAGAATTTCTGCTTTTTTGCACCAAAATAAGGAAAATTTCTGCCTTTTTTCCTTGAAATAAGTGAAATTTCTGGAATTTTGCCCCAAAATAAGGAGAATTTCTGCCTTTTTGCCCCACAATTACGGGAATTTCTGCAATTTTGCTCCAAAATACGGGGAATTTCTGCCTTTTTGCCCGAAAATAAGGAGAATGCATAACTTTTTGCCATAAAAAAGGGAAATTTCATCATTTTTGCCCCAAATTAAGGGAAATTTCTGCCTTTTTCCTTGAAATATGTGAAATTTCTGCAATTTTAGCCCAAAATAAGGTGAATTTCTGCCTTTTTGCCCCAAAATAATGGGAATTTCTGCATTTTTGCCCCAAAATAAGAAAAATTTTTGCTTTTTTTCTCTGAAATAAGTGAAATTTCTGCAATTTTGCCTTAAAATAAAAGAAATTTCTGCAATTTTTTCCCATAATAAAGGAAATTTCTGGAATTTTGCCTTAAAATAAAAGGAATTTCTTTTTTTTGCCCCCAAATAAGGGAAATTTCTGCAATTTTGCCCTAAATTAAAAGGAATGTCTGCTTTTTTGTCTCTAAATTAGTGGAATTTTTGTCTTTTTCTTTCAAAACAAAGGGAATTTCTGTCTTTTTTGCACCAAAATAAGGAAAATTTCTGACTTATTACCCTGAAATAAGTGAAATTTCTGAAAATTTGCCCCAAAATAAGGAAAATTTCTGCCTTTTTGCCTCCAAATATGGGGAATTTCAGCCTTTTTACCTCAAAATAAGGGAAATTTCTGCATTTTTGCAACAAAATATTAAAAATTTCTGCATTTTTCCCACAAAATATTAGGAATTTCTGCCTTTTTGCCCCAAAATAAGGAAAATTTCTGCCTTTTTTTCCCTGAAATAAGTGGAATTTCTGCAATTTTGCCCCAAAATATGTGAAATTTCTGCAATTTTGCCCCAAAATAAGGGAAATTTCTGGAATTTTGCCCCAAAATAAGTGGAATTTCTGAGTTTTGCCCCAAAATAAGGAAAATTTCTGCCTTTTTGCCCCACAATTAGGGGAATTTCTGCAATTTTGCTCCAAAATACGAGGAATTTCTTCCTTTTTGCCAGAAAATAAGGGGAATGCATACCTTTTTGCCATTAAAAAGGGAAATTTCTTCATTTTTGCCCCAAATTAAGGGAAATTTCGGCCTTTTTGCCCTGAAATATGAGAAATTTCTGCAATTTTAGCCCAAAATAAGGTGAATTTCTGCCTTTTTGCCCCAAAATATTGGGAATTTCTGCCTTTTTGCCCCAAAATAAGAAAAATTTTTGCTTTTTTTCTTTGAAATAAGTGAAATTTCTGCAATTTTGCCCTAAAATAAAAGAAATTAATGAAATTTTTCCCCATAATAAAGGAAATTTCTGGAAGTTTGCCCCAAAATAAAAAGAATTTCTGTTTTTTTGCCCCCAAATAAGAGAAATTTCTGCAATTTTGCCCTAAATTAAGGGGAATTTCTGCTTTTTTGCCTCTAAATAAGTGGAATTTCTGTCTTTTTCCCCCAAAACAAAGGGAATTTCTGTCATTTTTGCCCCAAAATAAGGAAAATTTCTGACTTATTACACTGAAATAAGTGAAATTTCTGCAATTTTGCCCCAAAATAAGGGAAATTTCTGCCTTTTTTTCCCTGAAATAAGTGGAATTTCTGCAATTTTGCCCCAAAATATGTGAAATTTCTGCAATTTTGCCCCAAAATAAGGGAAATTTCTGGAATTTTGCCCCAAAATAAGTGGAATTTCTGAGTTTTGCCCCAAAATAAGGAAAATTTCTGCCTTTTTGCCCCACAATTAGGGGAATTTCTGCAATTTTGCTCCAAAATACGAGGAATTTCTTCCTTTTTGCCAGAAAATAAGGGGAATGCATACCTTTTTGCCATTAAAAAGGGAAATTTCTTCATTTTTGCCCCAAATTAAGGGAAATTTCTGCTTTTTGCCCTGAAATATGAGAAATTTCTGCAATTTTAGCCCAAAATAAGGTGAATTTCTGCCTTTTTGCCCCAAAATATTGGGAATTTCTGCCTTTTTGCCCCAAAATAAGAAAAATTTTTGCTTTTTTTCTCTGAAATAAGTGAAATTTCTGCAATTTTGCCCTAAAATAAAAGAAATTAATGCAATTTTTCCCCATAATAAAGGAAATTTCTGGAAGTTTGCCCCAAAATAAAAAGAATTTCTGTTTTTTTGCCCCCAAATAAGAGAAATTTCTGCAATTTTGCCCTAAATTAAGGGGAATTTCTGCTTTTTTGCCTCTAAATAAGTGGAATTTCTGTCTTTTTCCCCCAAAACAAAGGGAATTTCTGTCATTTTTGCCCCAAAATAAGGAAAATTTCTGACTTATTACACTGAAATAAGTGAAATTTCTGCAATTTTGCCCCAAAATAAGGGAAATTTCTGCCTTTTTGCCCCCAAATAAGGGTAATTTCAGCCTTTTTACCTCAAAATAAGGGGAATTTCTGAATTTTGGCACAAAATATAAGGAATTTCTGCCTTTTTGCCCCAAAATAAGGACAATTTTTGCCTTTTTTCCCTGAAATAAGTGAAATTTCTGCAATTTTGCCCCAAAATAAGTAAAATTTCTGCAATTTTGCCCCAAAATAAGTAAAATTTCTGCAATTTTGTCCCAAAATAAGTGGAATTTCTGAGTTTTGCCCCAAAATAAAGAGAATTTCTGCCTTATTGCCCACAATTAGTGAAATTTCTGCAATTTTGCCCTAAAATAAGAGAAATTGCTGCAATTTTTCCCAATAATAAAAGAAATTTCTGCAATTTTGCTTCAAAATAAAAGGAATTTCTGCCTTTTGTCTTAAAATATGAGGAATTTCTGCCTTTTTGTCCGAAAATAAGAAGAATGCATACCTTTTTGCCATAAAAAAAGGGAAATTTCTTCATTTTTTCTCTAAAATAAGGGAAACTTTTGCCTTTTTGCCTCTAAATAAATGGAATTTCTGTCTTTTTCCCCCAAAACAAAGGGAATTTCTGTCTTTTTTGCACCAAAATAAGGAAAATTTCTGACTTTTTACCCTGAAATAAGTGAAATATATGCAAATTTGCCCCAAAATAAAAGAAATTTCTGCATTTTTGCCCCCAAATATGGGGAATTTCAGCCTTTTTACCTCAAAATAAGGGAAATTTCTGCATTTTTACAACAAAATATTAGGAATTTCTGCATTTTTGCCACAAAATATTAGGAATTTCTGCCTTTTTGCCCCAAAATAAGTGAAATTTCTGCAATTTTGCCCCAAAATAAGTGAAATTTCTGCAATTTTGCCCCAAAATAAGGAAAATTTCTGGAATTTTGCCCCAAAATAAGTCGAATTTCTGAGTTTTGCCCCAAAATAAGGAGAATTTCTGCCCTTTTGTCCCACAATTAGGGGAATTTCTGCAATTTTGCTCCAAAATACGGGGAATTTCTGCCTTTTTGCCTGAAAATAAGGGGAATGCATATCTTTTTGCCATAAAAAAAGGAAATTTCATCAATTTTGCCCCAAATTAAGGGAAATTTCTGCCTTCTTGCCCTGAAATATGTGAAATTTCTGCAATTTTAGCCTAAAATAATGTGAATTTCTGCTTTTTTGCCCCAAAATAATGGGAATTTCTGCTTTTGCCCCAAAATAAGAAAAATTTTTGCTTTTTTTCTCTGAAATAAGTGAAATTTCTGCAATTTTGCCCTAAAATAAGGAAAATTTCTGCAATTTTTTCTCATAATAAGGGAAATTTCTGCAATTTTGCCCCAAAATAAGAGGAATTTCTGTTTTTTGCCCCCAAATAAGAGAAATTTCTGCAATTTTGCCCTAAAATAAGGGGAATTTCTGCCTTTTGCCCCCCCAAAAAAAGGTTCTGCATTTTTGCCCCAATATAAAGAAAATTACTGCATTTTTTACCACAAAATTAGGTGAATTTCTTCAATTTTGCTTCAAAATATGGGAATTTTCTGCCTTTTTTGCCGAAAATAAGGGGAATTTCTGCCTTTTTGCCCCAAAATTAGGGGAATTTCTGCAATTTTGCTCCAAAATACGGGGAATTTCTGCCTTTTTTGCAGAAAATAAGGGGAATTTTTGCCTTTTTGCCCCAAAATTAGGGGAATTTCTGCAATTTTGCTCCAAAATACGGGGAATTTCTGCCTTTTTGCCCGAAAATAAAGGGCATGTATACCTTTTTGCCATAAAAAAAGGGAAATTTCTTCATTTTTGCCCCAAAATAAGGGGATTATCCGCCTTTTTTTACCAAAAATAAGTGCAATTTCTGCCTTTTCCCCAAAAATAAACGAAATTTCTGTTTTTGGCCTCAAAATAAGGGGAATTTCTGATTTTTGCCCAAAAATAAGAGAAATTTCAGCCTTTTTACCTCAAAATAAGGGGAATTTCTGCCTTTTTGCCCCAAAAATATGGGGAATTTCCGCCTTTTTGCCCCAAAATAAGTAAAATTTCTGCAATTTTGTACCAAAATAAAAGAAATTTCTGCCTTTTTGCCCCAAAATGAGAAAATTTCTGCCTTTTTTCTGAAATAAGTGAAATTTCTGCAATTTTGCCCCAAAATAAGGGAAATTTCGGCAATTTTGCCCAAATGTAAAAGGAAATTTCTGCAATTTTGACCCAAAATAAGGAGAATTTCTTACTTTTTGCTCACGAAAAAAAGAAGATTTTCTGTCTTTTTGCCCCAAAATAAGGAGAATTTCTGCCTTTTTGCCCAAAAATTATGAGAATTTCTGCAATTTTGCTTCAAAATACGGGGAATTTCTGCCTTTTAGCCCCAAAATAAAGGGAATTTCTGCATTTTCCCCCAATATTTAGGAAATTTCTGCATTTTACCTCTAAATAAGGGGAATTTCTGCATTTTACCTCAAAATAAGAAGAATTTCTGCCTTTTGCCCCAAAATATGGGGAATTTTTGCCTTTTTGTTCCAAAATAAGGAAAATTTCTTCAATTTTGTACCATAATAAAAGAAATTTCTGCTTTTTGCCCCAAAAATATGGGGAATTTCTGCCTTTTTGCCCCAAAATAAGGAAAATTTCTGCAATTTTGTACCAAAATAAAAGAAATTTCTGCCTTTTTACCCCAAAATAAGAAAATTTCTGCCTTTTTTGTGAAATAAGTGAAATTTCTGCAATTTTGCCCCAAAATAAGGGAAATTTCGGCAATTTTGCCCAAATGTAAAGGAAATTTCTGCCATTTTGCCCCAAAATAAGGGGAATTTCAGCCTTATTACCTCAAAATAAGGGAAATTTCTGCCTTTTTGCCACAAAATATAAGGAATTTCTGCCTTTTTACCCCAAAATAAAAAACATTTCTGTAATTTTGCCCCAAAATAAGGGGAATTTCTCCCTTTTTGCCCCAAAATAAGGGAAATTTCAGCCTTTTTACCTGAAAATAAGTGAAATTTCTGTAATTTTGCCCCAAATAAGGGAAATTTCTGCAACTTTGCCCCAAAATGAGGGAAATTCCTACAATTTTGCCCCAAAATAAAGGAAATTTCTGGAATTTTGCTCCAAAGAAGGGGAATTTCGGATTTTGGCCCCAAAATAAAGGGAATTTCTGCCTTTTGCCCCAAAATTAGGAGAATTTCTGCAATTTTGCTCCAAAATACCAGGAATTTCTGCCTTTTTGCCCGAAAATAAGGGGAATGCATACATTTTTGCCATAAAAAAAGGGAAATTTCTTCATTTTTGCTCCAAAATAAGGGGAATTTCTGCCTTTTTGCCTCTAAATAAGTGAAATTTCTGTCTTTTCCCCCAAGACAAAAAAAATTTCTGTCTTTTTTGCCCCCAAATAAGGGGAATTTCTCACTTATTACTCTGAAATAAGTGAAATTTCTGCAATTTTACCCCAAAATAAAAGTAATTTCTGCCTTTTTGCCCCCAAATAAGGGAAATTTCAGCCTTTTTACCTCAAAATAAGAAGAATTTCTGCATTTTTCCCACAAAATATTAGGAATTTCTGCATTTTTGCACCAAATTAAGGAAAATTTCTTTCTTTTTTCCCTGAAATAAGTGAAATTTCTGAAATTTTGCCCCAAAATAAGTGAAATTTCGGCAATTTTGCCCCAAAATAAGTGGAATTTCTGAGTTTTGCCCCAAAATAAGGAGAATTTCTGCCTTTTTGCGCCAAAATAATGGGAATTTCTGCCTTTTTGCCCCAAAATAAGAAAAATTTTTGCCTTTTTTCTCTGAAATTAGTGAAATTTCTGCAATTTTGCCCTAAAATAAAGGAAATTTCTGCAATTTTTCCCCATAATAAGGGAAATTTCTGAAACTTTGCCCCAAAATAAGGGGAATTTCTGTTTTTTTGCCCCCAAATAAGGGAAATTTCTGCAATTTTGCCCTAAAATAAGGGGAATTTCTGCATTTTTGCCTCTAAATAAGTGGAATTTCTGTCTTTTTCCCCCAAAACAAAGGGAATTTCTGTCATTTTTGCCCCAAAATAAGGAAAATTTCTGACTTATTACCCTGAAATAAGTGAAATTTCTGCAATTTTTCCCCAATATAAGGGAAATTTCTGCTTTTTGCCCCCAAATAAGAGGAATTTCAGCCTTTTGACCTCAAAATAAGGGGAATTTCTGAATTTTGGCACAAAATATTAGGAATTTCTGCCTTTTTGCCCCAAAATAATGAAAATTTCGGCTTTTTTCCCTGAAATAAGTGAAATTTCTGCAATTTTGCCCAAAATAAGGAAAATTTCTGGAATTTTGCCTCAAATTAAGTGGAATTTCTGAGTTTTTCCCCAAAATAGGAGAATTTCTGCCTTTTTGCGCCACAATTAGTGAAATTTCTGTAATTTTGCCCCAAAATAAGTTAAATTTCTGCCTTTTGCCACAAAATAAGGGAAATTTCGGGTATTTTGCCCAAAAATAGGTGGAATTTCTGAGTTTTGCCTCAAAATAAGGAGAATTTCTGCCTTTTTGCCCAAGAATTAGGGGAATTTCTGCAATTTTGCTCCAAAATACGAAGAATTTCTGCTTTTTTGCCCGAAAATAAGGGGAATGCATACCTTTTTGCCATAAAAAAAGGAAATTTCTTTATTTATGCCCCAAATTAAGGGAAATTTCGGCGTTTTTGCCCTGAAATATGTGAAATTTCTGCAATTTTGCACTAAAATAAGGGAAATTTCTGCAATTTTTCCCTATAATAAGGGAAATTTCGGGAATTTTGCACCAAAATAAGGGGAATTTCTGTTTTTTTGCCCCCAAATAAGGGAAATTACTGCAATTTTGCCCTAAAATAAGGGGAATTTCTGCGTTTTTTCCTCTAAATAAGAGGAATTTCTGTCTTTTTCTCCCAAAACAAAGGGAATTTCTGTCATTTTTGCCCCAAAATAAAGGGAATTTATGCCTTTTTGCCCCAAAATAAAAAAATTTTTTGCCTTTTTTCTCTGAAATAAGTGAAATTTCTGCAATTTTGTCCTAAAATAAGGGAAATTTCTGCAATTTTTCACCCATAATAAGGGAAATTTCTGCAATTTTGCCCTAAAATAAGGGGAATTTCTGCTTTTTTGCCTCTAAATAAGTGGAATTTCTGTCTTTTTCCCCAAGACAAAGGGAATTTCTGTCATTTTTGCCCCAAAATAAAAAAAATTTCTGACTTATTACCCTGAAATAAGTGAAATTTCTGCAATTTTGCCCCAATATAAGGGAAATTTCTGACTTTTTGCCCCCAAAAAGGGGAATTACAGCTTTTTTACCTCAAAATAAGGGGAATTTCTAAATTTGGGCACAAAATATTAGGAATTTTTGCCTTTTTGCCCCAAAATAAAGAAAATTTCTGGAATTTTGCCCCAAAATTAGTGGAATTTCTGAGTTTTGCCCCAAAATAAGGAGAATTTCTGCCTTTTTGCCCCACAATTAGTGAAATTTCTGCAATTTTGCCCTAAAATAGGGGAAATTTCTGCAATTTTCCCCATAATAAGGGAAATTTCTGCAATTTTGCCTCAAAATAAGGGGAATTTTTGCCTTTTGCCCCAAAATATGGGGAATTTCTGATTTTTTGTCCAAAAATAAGTAGAATGCATACCTTTTTAACATAAAAAGGGGGAATTTCTTAATTTTTGCTCCAATATTAGGGGAACTTTTGCCTTTTTGCCTCTAAATAAGTGGAATTTCTGTCTTTGTCCCCCAAAACAAAGGGAATTTCTGTCTTTTTTGCCCCAAAATAAGGAAAATTTCTGACTTATTACCCTGAAATAAGTGAAATTTCTGCAAATTTGCCCCAAAAATAGGGAAATTTCTGCCTTTTGCCCCAAAATAAGGGGAATTTCAGCATTTTATCTCAAAATAAAGAAAAGTTCTGATTTTTGCACCAAAATATGGAGAATTTCTGCCTTTTTGGCCCAAAATAAGGAAAATTTCTGCCTTTTTTTCCTGAAATAAGTATAATTTCTGCAATTTTGCCCGAAAATAAGTGAAATTTTTGGAATTTTGCCCCAAAATAAGAGAAATTTCTTTAATTTTGCCCCAAAATAAGTGGAATTTCTGAGTTTTGCCCCAAAATAAGGAGAATTTCTTCCTTTTTGCCCCACAATTAGGGGAATTTTTGCAAATTTGCTCCAAAATACAGGGAATTTCTGCCTTTTTGCCCGAAAATAAGGGAAATGCATACCTTTTTGCGATAAAAAAGGGAAATTTCCTCATTTTTGCCCCAAATTAAGGGAAAAGTTTTCCTTTTTGCCCTGAAATATATAAAATTTCTGCAATTTTAGCCCAAAATAAGGTGAATTTCTGCCTTTTTGCCCCAAAATAAGGGAAATTTCTGCCTTTTGCCCCAAATTATGGGGAATTTCTGCCTTTTTGTCCGAAAATAAGAAGAATGCATACCTTTTTGCCATAAAAAAGGGAAATTTCTTCATTTTTGCTCCAAAATAAGGGGACCTTTTGCCTTTTGCCTCTAAATAAGTGGAATTTCTCTATTTTTCCCCCAAAACAAAGGGAATTTCTGTCTTTTTTGCCTCAAAATAAGGAAAATTTCTGACTTATTACCCTGAAATAAGTGAAATTTCTGCAAATTTGCCCCAAAATAAGGGAAATTTCTTATTTTGCCCCCAAATAATGGGAATTTCAGCCTTTTACCTCAAAATAAGGGAAATTTCTGCATTTTTGCAACAAAATATTAAAAATTTCTGCATTTTTGCCACCAAATATTAAGAATTTCTGCCTTTTTGCCCCAAAATATGGAAAATTTATGCCTTTTTTTCCCTGAAATAAGTGAAATTTCTGCAATTTTGCCCCAAAATAAGTGAAATTTCTGCAATTTTGCTCCAAAATAAGTGGAATTTCTGAGTTTTGCCCTAAAATAAGGTGAATTTCTGCCTTTTTGCTCCAAAATAATGGGAATTTCTGCCTTTTTGCCCCAAAATAAGAAAAATTTTTGCTTTTTTTTCTGAAATAAGTGAAATTTCTGCAATTTTGCCCTAAAATAAAGGAAATTTCTGCAATTTTTTCCCATAATAAGGGAAATTTCTGGAATTTTGCCCCAAAATAAGGGGAATTTCTGTTTTTTGCCCCCAAATAAGGGAAATATCTGCAATTTTGCCCTAAAATAAGGGGAATTTCTGCTTTTTTGCCTCTAAATAAGTGGAATTTCTGTTTTTTTCCCCAAAACAAAGGGAATTTCTGTCATTTTTGCCCCAAAATAAAAAAAAATTCTGACTTATTACCCTGAAATAAGTGAAATTTCTGCAATTTTGCCCTAATATAAGAGAAATTTCTGCCTTTTTGCTTCCAAATAAGGGGAATTTCAGCCTTTTTACCTCAAAATAAGGGGAATTTCTGAATTTTGGCACAAAATATTAGGAATTTCTGCCATTTTGCCCCAAAATAAGGAAAATTTCTGTTTTTTCCTTGAAATAAGTGAAATTTCTGAAAATTTGCCCCAAAAAAAGGGAAATTTCTGCATTTTGCCCCAAAATAAGGGGAATTTCAGCTTTTTACTTTAAAATAAGGGAAAGTTCTGGTTTTTGCACCAAAATATGGAGTATTTCTGCCTTTTTGCCACAAAATAAGGAAAATTTCTGCCTTTTTTCCCTGAAATAAGTGAAATTTCTGCAATTTTGCCCCAAAATAAGTGAAATTTCTGCAATTTTGCCACAAAATAAAGAAAATTTCTGGAATTTTGCCCCAAAATAAGTGGAATTTTTGAGTTTTGCCCCAAAATAAGGAGAATTTCTGCCTTTTTGCCCCACAATTAGGGGAATTTCTGCAATTTTGCTCCAAAATACGGGGAATTTCTGCCTTTTTGCCCCAAAATAAAAAAAATTTTTGATTTTTTTCTCTGAAATAAGTGAAATTTCTGCAATTTTGCCCTAAAATAAAAGAAATTTCTGCAATTTTTCCCTATAATAAGGGAAATTTCTGCAATTTTGCTCCAAAATAAGGGGAATTTCTGCTTTTTTGCCTCTAAATAAGTAGAATTTAAGTCTTTTTCCCCAAAAAAAGGGAATTTCTGTCATTATTGCCCCAAAATAAGGAAAATTTTTGACTTATTACCCTGAAATAAGTGAAATTTCTGCAATTTTTTCCCAATATAAGGGAAATTTCTGCGTATTTGCCCCCAAATAAGGGGAATTTCAGCCTTTTTACCTCAAAATAAGAGGAATTTCCGAATTTTGGCACAAAATATTAGGAATTTCTGCCTTTTTGCCCCAAAATAAGGAAAATTTCTGCTTTTTTCCCTGAAACAAATGAAATTTCTGCAATTTTGCCCCAAAATAAGTAAAATTTCTGCAATTTTGTCCAAAATAAGGGAAATTTCGGGAATTTTGCCCGAAAATAAGTGGAATTTCTGAGTTTTGCCCCAAAATAAGGAGAATTTCTGCCTTTTTGCGCCACAATTAGTGAAATTTCTGCAATTTTGCCATAAAATAAGGGAAATTTCTGCAATTTTTCCTCATAATAAGGGAAATTTCTGCAATTTTGCCCCAAAATAAGGGGAATTTCTGTTTTTTGCCCCACAATTAGGGAAATTTCTGCAATTTTGCCCCAAAATAAGGGGAATTTCTGACTTTTGCCCCAAAATATGGGGAATTTCTGCCTTTTTGTCTGAAAATAAGAAAAATGCATACCTTTTTGCCATAAAAAGGGAAATTTCTTCATTTTTGCCCCAAAATAATGGGAACTTTTGCCTTTTTGCCTCTAAATAAGTGGAATTTCTGTTTTTTTCCTTAAAACAAAATAAATTTCTGTCTTTTTTGCCCCAAAATAAGGAAAATTTCTGACTTATTACCATGAAATAAGTGAAATTTCTGAAAATTTGCCCCAAAAATAAGTAAATTTCTTCCTTTTGCCTCAAAATAAGGGGAATTTCAGCATTTTACCTAAAAATAAGATGAATTTCTGCATTTTTCCCACAAAATATTAGGAATTTCTGCCTTTTTGCCCCAAAATAAAAAAAATTTCTGCCTTTTTTCCCTGAAATAAGTGAAATTTCTGCAATTTTGCCACAAAATAATTGAAATTTCTGCAATTTTGCCCCAAAATAGGAGAAATTTCTGCAATGTTGCCCCAAAATAAGTGAAATTTCTGAAATTTTGCCTCAAAATAATGAAAATTTCTGGAATTTTGCCCCACAATTAGGGGAATTTCTGCAATTTTGCTCCAAAATATGGGGAATTTCTGCCTTTTTGCCCGAAATAAGGGGAATGCATACCTTTTTGCCATAAAAAAGGGAAATTTCTTTATTTTTTCCCCAAATTATGGGAAATTTCTGACTTTTTGCCCTGAAATATGTGAAATTTCTGCAATTTTGCCGAAAGATAAGGGAAATTTCTGCAATTTTTCCCCATAATAAGGGAAATTTCTGCAATTTTGCTTCAAAATAAGGGGAATTTCTGTTTTTTGCCCCAAAATTAGGGAAATTTCTGCAATTTTGCCTCAAAATAAGGGAAATTTCTGCCTTTTGCCCCAAAATATGGGGAATTTCTGATTTTTTGTCCGAAAATAAGAAGAATGCATACCTTTTTACCATAAAAAGGGGGAATTTCTTTATTTTTGCTCCAAAATTAGGGGAACTTTTGCCTTATTGCCTCTAAATAAGTGGAATTTCTGTCTTTGTCCCCCAAAACAAAGGGAATTTCTGTCTTTTTTGCCACAAAATAAAAAAAATTTCTGACTTATTACCCTGAAATAAGTGAAATTTCTGCAAATTTGCCCCAAAAATAAGGAAATTTCTGCCTTTTGCCCCAAAATAAGGGGAATTTGAGCATTTTATCTCAAAATAAAGAAAAGTTCTGATTTTTGCACCAAAATATGGAGAATTTCTGCCTTTTTGCCCCAAAATAAGGAAAATTTCTGCCTTTTTTCCCTGAAATAAGTATAATTTCTGCAATTTTGCCCGAAAATAAGTGAAATTTCTGGAATTTTGCCCCAAAATAAGAGAAATTTCTTTAATTTTGCCCCAAAATAAGTGGAATTTCTGAGTTTTGCCCCAAAATAAAGAGAATTTCTTCCTTTTTGCCCCACAATTAGGGGAATTTCTGCAAATTTGCTCCAAAATACAGGGAATTTCTGCCTTTTTGCCCGAAAATAAGGGAAATGGGTACCTTTTTGCAATAAAAAAGGGAAATTTCCTCATTTTTGCCCCAAATTAAGGGAAAAGTTTTCCTTTTTGCCCTGAAATATATAAAATTTCTGCAATTTTAGCCCAAAATAAGGTGAATTTCTGCCTTTTTGCCCCAAAATAAGGGAAATTTCTGCCTTTTGCCCCAAATTATGGGGAATTTCTGCCGTTTTGTCCGAAAATAAGAAGAATGCATACCTTTTTGCCATAAAAAAGGGAAATTTCTTCATTTTTGCTCCAAAATAAGGGGACCTTTTGCCTTTTGCCTCTAAATAAGTGGAATTTCTCTCTTTTTCCCCCAAAACAAAGGGAATTTCTGTCTTTTTCCCCAAAAAAAGGAAATTCTGTCATTTTTGCCCCAAAAGAAGGAAAATTTTTGACTTATTACCCTGAAATAAGTGAAATTTCTGCAATTTTTTCCCAATATAAGGGAAATTTCTATGTATTTGCCCCCAAATAAAAGGAATTTCAGCCTTTTTACCTCAAAATAAGAGGAATTTCCGAATTTTGGCACAAAATATTAGGAATTTCTGCCTTTTTGCCCCAAAATAAGAAAAATTTCTGCTTTTTTCCCTGAAACAAATGAAATTTCTGCAATTTTGCCCCAAAATAAGTAAAATTTCTGCAATTTTGCCCAAAATAAGGGAAATTTCTGATATTTTGCCCAAAAATAAGGGAAATTTCTGCCTTTTGCCCTAAAATATGTGGAATTTCTGCCTTTTTGTCTGAAAATAAGAAGAATGCATACCTTTTTGCCATAAAAAAGGGAAATTTCTTCATTTTTTGCTCCAAAATAAGGGGAACTTTTGCCTTTTTGCCTCTAAATAAGTGGAATTTCTGTCTTTTTCCCCCAAAACAAAGGGAATTTCTGTCTTTTTTGCCCCAAAATAAGGAAAATTTCTGACTTATAACCCTGAAATAAGTGAAATTTCTGCAAATTTGCCCCAAAATAAGAAAAATTTCTGCCTTTTTGCCCCTAAATAAGGGGAATTTCAGCCTTTTTATCTCAAAATAAGGGAAATTTCTGCATTTTTGCCACAAAATATTAGGAATTTCTGCATTTTTGCAACAAAATATTAGGAATTTCTGCCTTTTGCCACAAAATAAGGAAAATTTCTGCCTTTTTTCCCGGAAATATGTGAAATTTCTGCAAATTTGCCCCCAAAAAAGGGAAATTTCTGCCTTTTGCCCCAAAATAAGGGGAATTTCAGCATTTTACCTCAAAATAAGGGAAATTTCTGATTTTTGCACCAAAATATGGAGAATTTCTGCCTTTTTGCCCCAAAATAAAGAAAATTTCTGCCTTTTTTCCCTGAAATAAGTGAAATTTCTGCAATTTTGCCCCAAAATAAGTGAAACTTCTGCAATTTTGCCCCAAAATAAGGAAAATTTATGGAATTTAACCCCACAATTAGGGGAATTTCTACAATTTTGCTCCAAAATACGAGGAATTTCTGCCTTTTTGCCCAAAATAAGGGGAATGCATACCTTTTTGCCATAAAAAAGGGAAATTTCTTCATTTTTGCCCCAAATTAAGGGAAATTTCTGACTTTTTGCCCTGAAATATGTGAAATTTCTGCAATTTTAGCCCAAAATAAGGTGAATTTCTGTCTTTTTGCCCCAAAATAATGGGAATTTCTGCCTTTTTGCCCCAAAATAAGAAAAATTTTTGCCTTTTTTCTCTGAAATAAGTGAAATTTCTGCAATTTTGCCCTAACATAAGGGAAATTTCTGCAATTTTTCCCCATAATAAGGGAAATTTCTGGAATTTTGCCACAAAATAAAGGGAATTTCTGTTTTTTTGCCCCCAAATTAGGGAAATTTCTGCAATTTTGCCCTAAAATAAGGGGAATTTCTGCTTTTTTGCCTCTAAATAAGTGGAATTTCTGTCTTTTTCCCCCAAAACAAAGGGAATTTCTGTCATTTTTGCCCCAAAATAAGGAAAATTTCTGACTTATTACCCTGAAATAAGTAAAATTTCTGCAATTTTTCCCCAATATAAGGGAAATTTCTGCCTTTTTGCCCCCAAATAAGGGGAATTTCAGCCTTTTTACCTCAAAATAAGGGGAATTTCTGAATTTTGGCACAAAATATTAGGAATTTCTGCCTTTTGGCCCAAAATAAGGAAAATTTCTGCTTTTTTCCCTGAAATAAGTGAAATTTCTGCAATTTTGCCCCAAAATAAGGGAAATTTCTGGAATTTTGCCCCAAAATAAGTGGAATTTCTGAGTTTTGCCCCAAAATAAAGAGAATTTCTGCCTTTTTGCGCCACTATTAGTAAAATTTCTGCAATTTTGCCGTAAAATAAGGGAAATTTTTGCAATTTTTCCTCATAATAAAAGAAATTTCTGCAATTTTGCCCCAAAATAGAGGGAATTTTTGTTTTTTGCCCCACAATTAGGGAAATTTCTGATATTTTGCCCAAAAATAAGGGAAATTTCTGCCTTTTGCCCTAAAATATGGGGAATTTCTGCCTTTTTGTCTGAAAATAAGAAGAATGCATACCTTTTTGCCATAAAAAAGGGAAATTTCTTCATTTTTTGCTCCAAAATAAGGGGAACTTTTGCCTTTTTGCCTCTAAATAAGTGGAATTTCTGTCTTTTCCCCCCAAAACAAAGGGAATTTCTGTCTTTTTTGCCCCAAAATAAGGAAAATTTCTGACTTATAACCCTGAAATAAGTGAAATTTCTGCAAATTTGCCCCAAAATAAGAAAAATTTCTGCCTTTTTGCCCCTAAATAAGGGGAATTTCAGCCTTTTTATCTCAAAATAAGGGAAATTTCTGCCTTTTTTCCCGGAAATATGTGAAATTTCTGCAAATTTGCCCCCAAAAAAGGGAAATTTCTGCCTTTTGCCCCAAAATAAGGGGAATTTCAGCATTTTACCTCAAAATAAGGGAAATTTCTGATTTTTGCACCAAAAAATGGAGAATTTCTGCCTTTTTGCCCCAAAATAAAGAAAATTTCTGCCTTTTTTCCCTGAAATAAGTGAAATTTCTGCAATTTTGCCCCAAAATAAGTGAAACTTCTGCAATTTTGCCCCAAAATAAGGAAAATTTATGGAATTTAACCCCACAATTAGGGGAATTTCTACAATTTTGCTCCAAAATACGAGGAATTTCTGCCTTTTTGCCCAAAATAAGGGGAATGCATACATTTTTGCCATAAAAAAGGGAAATTTCTTCATTTTTGCCCCAAATTAAGGGAAATTTCTGACTTTTTGCCCTGAAATATGTGAAATTTCTGCAATTTTAGCCCAAAATAAGGTGAATTTCTGTCTTTTTGCCCCAAAATAATGGGAATTTCTGCCTTTTTGCCCCAAAATAAGAAAAATTTTTGCCTTTTTTCTCTGAAATAAGTGAAATTTCTGCAATTTTGCCCTAACATAAGAAAAATTTCTGCAATTTTTCCCCATAATAAGGGAAATTTCTGGAATTTTGCCACAAAATAAAGGGAATTTCTGTTTTTTTTGCCCCCAAATTAGGGAAATTTCTGCAATTTTGCCCTAAAATAAGGGGAATTTCTGCTTTTTTGCCTCTAAATAAGTGGAATTTCTGTCTTTTTCCCCCAAAACAAAGGAAATTTCTGTCATTTTTGCCCCAAAATAAGGAAAATTTCTGACTTATTACCCTGAAATAAGTAAAATTTCTGCAATTTTGCCCCAATATAAGGGAAATTTCTGCCTTTTTGCCCCCAAATAAGGGGAATTTCAGCCTTTTTACCTCAAAATAAGGGGAATTTCTGAATTTTGGCACAAAATATTAGGATTTTCTGCCTTTTGGCCCAAAATAAGGAAAATTTCTGCTTTTTTCCCTGAAATAAGTGAAATTTCTGCAATTTTGCCCTAAAATAAGGGAAATTTCTGGAATTTTGCCCCAAAACAAGTGGAATTTCTGAGTTTTGCCCCAAAATAAAGAGAATTTCTGCCTTTTTGCGCCACTATTAGTAAAATTTCTGCAATTTTGCCGTAAAATAAGGGAAATTTTTGCAATTTTTCCTCATAATAAAGGAAATTTCTGCAATTTTGCCCCAAAATAGAGGGAATTTTTGTTTTTTGCCCCACAATTAGGGAAATTTCTGATATTTTGCCCAAAAATAAGGGAAATTTCTGCCTTTTGCCCTAAAATATGGGGAATTTCTGCCTTTTTGTCTGAAAATAAGAAGAATGCATACCTTTTTGCCATAAAAAAGGGAAATTTCTTCATTTTTTGCTCCAAAATAAGGGGAACTTTTGCCTTTTTGCCTCTAAATAAGTGGAATTTCTGTCTTTTTCCCCCAAAACAAAGGGAATTTCTGTCTTTTTTGCCCCAAAATAAGGAAACTTTCTGACTTATAACCCTGAAATAAGTGAAATTTCTGCAAATTTGCCCCAAAATAAGAAAAATTTCTGCCTTTTTGCCCCTAAATAAGGGGAATTTCAGCCTTTTTATCTCAAAATAAGGGAAATTTCTGCATTTTTGCCACAAAATATTAGGAATTTCTGCATTTTTGCAACAAAATATTAGGAATTTCTGCCTTTTGCCACAAAATAAGGAAAATTTCTGCCTTTTTTCCCGGAAATATGTGAAATTTCTGCAAATTTGCCCCCAAAAAAGGGAAATTTCTGCCTTTTGCCCCAAAATAAGGGGAATTTCAGCATTTTACCTCAAAATAAGGGAAATTTCTGATTTTTGCACCAAAATATGGAGAATTTCTGCCTTTTTGCCCCAAAATAAAGAAAATTTCTGCCTTTTTTCCCTGAAATAAGTGAAATTTCTGCAATTTTGCCCCAAAATAAGTGAAACTTCTGCAATTTTGCCCCAAAATAAGGAAAATTTATGGAATTTAACCCCACAATTAGGGGAATTTCTACAATTTTGCTCCAAAATACGAGGAATTTCTGCCTTTTTGCCCAAAATAAGGGGAATGCATACCTTTTTGCCATAAAAAAGGGAAATTTCTTCATTTTTGCCCCAAATTAAGGGAAATTTCTGACTTTTTGCCCTGAAATATGTGAAATTTCTGCAATTTTAGCCCAAAATAAGGTGAATTTCTGTCTTTTTGCCCCAAAATAATGGGAATTTCTGCCTTTTTGCCCCAAAATAAGAAAAATTTTTGCCTTTTTTCTCTGAAATAAGTGAAATTTCTGCAATTTTGCCCTAACATAAGGGAAATTTCTGCAATTTTTCCCCATAATAAGGGAAATTTCTGGAATTTTGCCACAAAATAAAGGGAATTTCTGTTTTTTTGCCCCCAAATTAGGGAAATTTCTGCAATTTTGCCCTAAAATAAGGGGAATTTCTGCTTTTTTGCCTCTAAATAAGTGGAATTTCTGTCTTTTTCCCCCAAAACAAAGGGAATTTCTGTCATTTTTGCCCCAAAATAAGGAAAATTTCTGACTTATTACCCTGAAATAAGTAAAATTTCTGCAATTTTTCCCCAATATAAGGGAAATTTCTGCCTTTTTGCCCCCAAATAAGGGGAATTTCAGCCTTTTTACCTCAAAATAAGGGGAATTTCTGAATTTTGGCACAAAATATTAGGAATTTCTGCCTTTTGGCCCAAAATAAGGAAAATTTCTGCTTTTTTCCCTGAAATAAGTGAAATTTCTGCAATTTTGCCCCAAAATAAGGGAAATTTCTGGAATTTTGCCCCAAAATAAGTGGAATTTCTGAGTTTTGCCCCAAAATAAAGAGAATTTCTGCCTTTTTGCGCCACTATTAGTAAAATTTCTGCAATTTTGCCGTAAAATAAGGGAAATTTTTGCAATTTTTCCTCATAATAAAAGAAATTTCTGCAATTTTGCCCCAAAATAGAGGGAATTTTTGTTTTTTGCCCCACAATTAGGGAAATTTCTGATATTTTGCCCAAAAATAAGGGAAATTTCTGCCTTTTGCCCTAAAATATGGGGAATTTCTGCCTTTTTGTCTGAAAATAAGAAGAATGCATACCTTTTTGCCATAAAAAAGGGAAATTTCTTCATTTTTTGCTCCAAAATAAGGGGAACTTTTGCCTTTTTGCCTCTAAATAAGTGGAATTTCTGTCTTTTCCCCCCAAAACAAAGGGAATTTCTGTCTTTTTTGCCCCAAAATAAGGAAAATTTCTGACTTATAACCCTGAAATAAGTGAAATTTCTGCAAATTTGCCCCAAAATAAGAAAAATTTCTGCCTTTTTGCCCCTAAATAAGGGGAATTTCAGCCTTTTTATCTCAAAATAAGGGAAATTTCTGCATTTTTGCCACAAAATATTAGGAATTTCTGCATTTTTGCAACAAAATATTAGGAATTTCTGCCTTTTGCCACAAAATAAGGAAAATTTCTGCCTTTTTTCCCGGAAATATGTGAAATTTCTGCAAATTTGCCCCCAAAAAAGGGAAATTTCTGCCTTTTGCCCCAAAATAAGGGGAATTTCAGCATTTTACCTCAAAATAAGGGAAATTTCTGATTTTTGCACCAAAATATGGAGAATTTCTGCCTTTTTGCCCCAAAATAAAGAAAATTTCTGCCTTTTTTCCCTGAAATAAGTGAAATTTCTGCAATTTTGCCCCAAAATAAGTGAAACTTCTGCAATTTTGCCCCAAAATAAGGAAAATTTATGGAATTTAACCCCACAATTAGGGGAATTTCTACAATTTTGCTCCAAAATACGAGGAATTTCTGCCTTTTTGCCCAAAATAAGGGGAATGCATAACTTTTTGCCATAAAAAAAAGAAATTTCTTCATTTTTGCCCCAAATTAAGGGAAATTTCTGACTTTTTGCCCTGAAATATGTGAAATTTCTGCAATTTTAGCCCAAAATAAGGTGAATTTCTGCCTTTTTGCCCCAAAATAATGGGAATTTCTGCCTTTTTGCCCCAAAATAAGAAAAATTTTTGCCTTTTTTTCTCTGAAATAAGTGAAATTTCTGCAATTTTGCCCTATTTAAAGGAAATTTCTGCAATTTTTCCCCATAATAAGGGAAATTTCTGGAATTTTGCCCCAAAATAAGAGGAATTTCTGTTTTTTTGCCTGTAAATAAGGGAAATTTCTGCAATTTTGCCCTAAAATAAGGGGAATTTCTGCTTTTTTGCCTCTAAATAAGTGGAATTTCTGTCTTTTTCCCTTCTAAAAACGGAATTTCTGTCATTTTTTTTCCAAAATAAGGAAAATTTCTGACTTATTACCCTGAAATAAGTGAAATTTCTGCAATGTTGCCCCAATATAAGGTAAATTTCTTCCTTTTTGCCCCCAAATAAAGGGAATTTCAGCCTTTTTACCTCAAAATAAAGGGAATTTCTGAATTTTGGCGCAAAATATTAGGAATTTCTGCCTTTTTGCCCCAAAATAAAAAAAATTCTGCCTTTTTTCCCTGAAATAAGTGAAATTTCTGCAATTTTGCCCCAAAATAAGTAAAATTTCTACAATTTTGCCCCAAAATAAGGGAAATTTCTTGATTTTTGCCCCAAAATAAGTGGAATTTCTGAGTTTGGCCCCAAAATAAGGAGAATTTCTGCCTTTTTGCCCCACAATTAGTGAAATTTCTGCAATTTTGCCCTAAAATAAGGGAAATTTCTGCAATTTTTCCCCATAATAAGGGAAATTTCTGCAATTTTGCTTCAAAATAAGGGGAATTTCTGTTTTTTGCCCCACAATTAGGGAAATTTCTGCAATTTTGCCCCAAAATATTCAGAATTTTTGCCTTTTGCCCCAAAATATGGGGAATTTCTGCCTTTTTGTCCGAAAATAAGAAAAATGCATACCTTTTTGCCCTAAAAAAGGGAAATTTCTTCATTTTTGCTCCAAAATAAGGGGAACTTTTGCCTTTTTGCCTCTTAATAAGTGGAATTTCTGTTTTTTTCCCCCAAAACAAAGAAAATTTCTGTCTGTTTTGCCCCAAAATAAGGAAAATTTTTGACTTATTACTCTGAAATAAGGGAAATTTCTGGAATTTTGCCTCAAAATAAGTGGAATTTCTGAGTTTTTCCCCAAAATAAGGAGAATTTCTGGAATTTTGCCCCACAATTAGGAAAATTTCTGCAATTTTGCTCCAAAATACGGGGAATTTCTGCCTTTTGCCAGAAATAAGGGGAATGCATAACTTTTTGCAATAAAAAAGGGAAATTTCTTCATTTTTGCCCCAAATTAAGGGAAATTTCTGACTTTTTGCTCTGAAATATGTGAAATTTCTGCAATTTTAGCCCAAAATAAGGTTAATTTCTGCATTTTGGCCCCAAAATAATGGGAATTTCTGCCTTTTTGCCCTAAAATAAGAAAAATTTTTGCCTTTTTTCTCTGAAATAAGTGAAATTTCTGCAATTTTGCCCTAAAATAAAGGAAATTTCTGCAATTCTTCCCCATAATAAGGGAAATTTCTGGAATTTTGCCACAAAATAAGGGGAATTTCTGTTTTTTTGCCCCCAAATTAGGGAAATTTCTGCAATTTTGCCCTAAAATAAGGGGAATTTCTGCTTTTTTGCCTCTAAATAAGTGGAATTTCTGTCTTTTTCCCCCAAAACAAAGGGAATTTCTGTCATTTTGCCCAAAAATAAGGGAAATTTCTGCCTTTTGCCCCAAAATATGGGGAATTTCTGCCTTTTTGTCTTAAAATAAGAAAAATGCATACCTTTTTGCCATAAAAAAGAGAAATTTCTTCATTTTTGCTCCAAAATAAGGGGAACTTTTGCCTTTTTGCCTCTAAATAAGTGGAATTTCTGTCTTTTTCCCCCAAAACAAAGGCAATTTCTGTCTTTTTTGCCCCAAAATAAGGAAAATTTCTGACTTATAACCCTGAAATAAGTGAAATTTCTGCAAATTTGCCCCAAAATAAGAAAAATTTCTGCCTTTTTGCCGCCAAATAAGTGGAATTTCAGCCTTTTTATCTCAAAATAAGGGAAATTTCTGCATTTTTGCAACAAAATATTAGGAATTTCTGCATTTTTGCCACAAAATATTAGGAATTTCTGCCTTTTGCCACAAAATAAGGAAAATTTCTGCCTTTTTTCTCGGAAATAAGTGAAATTTCTGCAAATTTGCCCCAAAAAAGGGTAATTTCTGCCTTTTGACCCAAAATAAGGGGAATTTCAGCATTTTACCTCAAAATAAGAAAAATTTCTGATTTTTGCACCAAAATATGGAGAATTTCTGCCTTTTTCCCCAAAATAAGGAAAATTTCTGTCTTTTTTCCCTGAAATAAGTGAAATTTCTGCAATTTTACTTCAAAATAAGGTAAATTTCTGCAATTTTGCCCCAAAATAATTGAAATTTCTGCAATTTTGCCCCAAAATAAGGAAAATTTCTGGAATTTTGCCCCACAATTAGGGGAATTTCTGCAATTTTGCTTCAAAATACGGGGAATTTCTGCCTTTTTGCCCAAAATAAGGGGAATGCATACCTTTTTGCCATAAAAAAGGGAAATTTCTTCATTTTTGCCCCAAATTAAGGGAAATTTCTGACTTTTTGCCTTGAAATATGTGAAATTTCTGCAATTTTAGCCCAAAATAAGGTGAATTTCTGCCTTTTTGCCCCAAAATAATGGGAATTTCTGCCTTTTTGCCCCAAAATAAGAAAAATTTTTGCCTTTTTTCTCTGAAATAAGTGAAATTTCTGCAATTTTGCCCTATTTAAAGGAAATTTCTGCAATTTTTCCCCATAATAAGGGAAATTTCTGGAATTTTGCCCCAAAATAAGGGGAATTTCTGTTTTTTTGCCCATAAATAAGGGAAATTTCTGCAATTTTGCCCTAAAATAAGGGGAATTTCTGCTTTTTTGCCTCTAAATATGTGGAATTTCTGTCTTTTTCCCCTCAAAAAAGGGAATTTCTGTCATTTTTTCCCCAAAATAAGGAAAATTTCTGACTTATTACCCTGAAATAAGTAAAATTTCTGCAATGTTGCCCCAATATAAGGGAAATTTCTGCCTTTTTGCCCCCAAATAAGGGGAATTTCAGCCTTTTTACCTCAAAATAAAGGGAATTTCTGAATTTTGGCACAAAATATTAGGAATTTCTGCCTTTTTGCCCCAAAATAAAAAATTTCTGCCTTTTTTCCCTGAAATAAGTGAAATTTCTGCAATTTTGCCACAAAATAAGTAAAATTTCTACAATTTTGTCCCAAAATAAGGGAAATTTCTGGATTTTTGCCCCAAAATAAGTGGAATTTCTGAGTTTGGCCCCAAAATAAGGAGAATTTCTGCCTTTTTACCCCACAATTAGTGAAATTTCTGCAATTTTGCCCTAAAATAAGGGAAATTTCTGCAATTTTTCCCCATAATAAGGGAAATTTCTGCAATTTTGCTTCAAAATAAGGGGAATTTCTGTTTTTTGCCCCACAATTAGGGAAATTTCTGCAATTTTGCTCCAAAATATTCAGAATTTCTGCCTTTTGCCCCAAAATATGGGGAATTTCTGCCTTTTTGTCCGAAAATAAGAAAAATGCATACCTTTTTGCCCTAAAAAAGGGAAATTTCTTCATTTTTGCTCCAAAATAAGGGGAACTTTTGCCTTTTTGCCTCTTAATAAGTGGAATTTCTGTTTTTTTCCCCCAAAACAAAGAAAATTTCTGTCTTTTTTGCCCCAAAATAAGGAAAATTTTTGACTTATTACTCTGAAATAAGGGAAATTTCTGGAATTTTGCCTCAAACTAAGTGGAATTTCTGAGTTTTCCCCAAAATAAGGAGAATTTCTGGAATTTTGCCCCACAATTAGGGGAATTTCTACAATTTTGCTCCAAAATACGGGGAATTTCTGCCTTTTTGCCAGAAATAAGGGGAATGCATAACTTTTTGCAATAAAAAAGGGAAATTTCTTCATTTTTGCCCCAAATTAAGGGAAATTTCTGACTTTTTGCTCTGAAATATGTGAAATTTCTGCAATTTTAGCCCAAAATAAGGTGAATTTCTGCATTTTGGCCCCAAAATAATGGGAATTTCTGCCTTTTTGCCCTAAAATAAGAAAAATTTTTGCCTTTTTTCTCTGAAATAAGTGAAATTTCTGCAATTTTGCCCTAAAATAAGGGAAATTTCAGCAATTTTGCCCCAATATAAGGGAAATTTCTGCCTTTTTGCTTTAAATAAGGGGAATTTCAGCCTTTTTACCTCAAAATAAGGGGAATTTCTGAATTTTGGCACAAAATATTAGGAATTTCTGCCTTTTTGCCCCAAAATAAGGAAAATTTCTGTTTTTCCTTGAAATTAGTGAAATTTCTGAAAATTTGCCCCCAAAAAAGGGAAATTTCTGCATTTTGCCCCAAAATAAGGGGAATTTCAGCTTTTTACCTCAAAATAAGGGAAATTTCTGGTTTTTGCACCAAAATATGGAGTATTTCTCCCTTTTTGCCACAAAATAAGGAAAATTTCTGCCTTTTTTCCCTGAAATAAGTGAAATTTCTGCAATTTTGCCCCAAAATAAGTGAAATTTCTGCAATTTTGCCAAAAAATAAAGAAAATTTCTGGAATTTTGCCCCAAAATATGTGGAATTTTTGAGTTTTGCCCCAAAATAAGGAGAATTTCTGCCTATTTGCCCCACAATTAGGGGAATTTCTGCAATTTTGCTCCAAAATACGGGGAATTTCTGCCTTTTTGCCCCAAAATAAAAAAAATTTTTGCTTTTTTTCTCTGAAATAAGTGAAATTTCTGCAATTTTGCCCTAAAAAAAAGAAATTTCTGCAATTTTTCCCTATAATAAGGGAAATTTCTGCAATTTTGCCCTAAAATAAGGGGAATTTCTGCTTTTTTGCCTCTAAATAAGTAGAATTTCTGTCTTTTTCCCCCAAAAAAGAGAAATTCTGTAAGTTTTGCCCCAAAATAAGGAAAATTTTTGACTTATTACTCTGAAATAAGTGAAATTTCTGCAATTTTTTCCCAATATAAGGGAAATTTCTGCGTATTTGCCCCCAAATAAGGGGAATTTCAGCCTTTTTACCTCAAAATAAGAGGAATTCCCGAATTTTGGCACAAAATATTAGGAATTTCTGCCTTTTTGCCCCAAAATAAGAAAAATTTCTGCAATTTTGCCCAAAATAAGGAAAATTTCTGGAATTTTGCCCCAAAATAAGTGGAATTTCTGAGTTTTGCGCCAAAATAAGGAGAATTTCTGCCTTTTTGCGCCACAATTAGTGAAATTTCTGCAATTTTGCCATAAAATATGGGAAATTTCTGCAATTTTTCCTCATAATAAGGGAAATTTCTGCAATTTTGCCCCAAAATAAGGGGAATTTCTGTTTTTTGCCCCACAATTAGGGAAATTTCTGCAATTTTGCCCCAAAATAAGAAGACTTTCTGACTTTTGCCCCAAAATATGAGGAATTTCTGCCTTTTTGTCCGAAAATAAGAAAAATGCATACCTTTTTGCCATAAAAAGGGAAATTTCTTCATTTTTGCTCCAAAATAAGGGGAACTTTTGCCTTTTGCCTCTAAATAAGTGGAATTTCTCTCTTTTTCCCTTAAAACAAAGGGAATTTCTGTCTTTTTTGCCCCAAAATAAGGAAAATTTCTGACTTATTACCCTGAAATAAGTGAAATTTCTGCAATTTTGCCCCAAAATAAGGGAAATTTCTGCCTTTTTGACCCCAAATAAGGGGAATTTCAGCCTTTTTACCTCAAAATAAGGGGAATTTCTGCATTTTTGCCCCAAAATATGGGAAATTTCTGCCTTTTTGCCCCCAAATAATGGGAATTTCAGCCTTTTACCTCAAAATAAGGGAAATTTCTGCATTTTTGCAACAAAATATTAAAAATTTCTGCATTTTTGCCAGAAAATATTACGAATTTCTGCCTTTTTGCCCCAAAATATGGAAAATTTATGCCTTTTTTTCCCTGAAATAAGTGAAATTTCTGCAATTTTGCCCCAAAATAAGTGAAATTTCTGCAATTTTGCCCCAAAATAAGTGGAATTTCTGAGTTTTGCCCTAAAATAAGGTGAATTTCTGCCTTTTTGCTCCAAAATAATGGGAATTTCTGCCTTTTTGCCCCAAAATAAGAAAAATTTTTGCTTTTTTTCTCTGAAATAAGTGAAATTTCTGCAATTTTGCCCTAAAATAAAGGAAATTTCTGCAATTTTTTCCCATAATAAGGGAAATTTCTGGAATTTTGCCCCAAAATAAGGGGAATTTCTGTTTTTTGCCCCCAAATAAGGGAAATATCTGCAATTTTTCCCTAAAATAAGGGGAATTTCTGCTTTTTTGCCTCTAAATAAGTGGAATTTCTGTTTTTTCCCCAAAACAAAATGAATTTCTGTCATTTTTGCCCCAAAATAAAAAAAATTTCTGACTTATTACCCTGAAATAAGTGAAATTTCTGCAATTTTGCCCCAATATAAGAAAAATTTCTGCCTTTTTGCTTCCAAATAAGGGGAATTTCAGCCTTTTTACCTCAAAATAAGGGGAATTTCTGAATTTTGGCACAAAATATTAGGAATTTCTGCCTTTTTGCCCCAAAATAAGGAAAATTTCTGTTTTTTCCTTGAAATAAGTGAAATTTCTGAACATTTGCCCCCCAAAAAAAAGAAATTTCTGCATTTTGCCCCAAAATAAGGGGAATTTCAGCTTTTTACCTCAAAATAAGGGAAATTTCTGGTTTTTGCACCAAAATATGGAGTATTTCTGCCTTTTTGCCACAAAATAAGGAAAATTTCTGCCTTTTTCCTGAAATAAGTGAAATTTCTGCAATTTTGCCTCAAAATAAGTGAAATTTCTGCAATTTTGCCACAAAATAAGGAAAATTTCTGGAATTTTGCCCCAAAATAAGTGGAATTTTTGAGTTTTGCCCCAAAATAAGGAGAATTTCTGCCTTTTTGCCCCACAATTAGGGGAATTTCTGCAATTTTGCTTCAAAATATGGGGAATTTCTGCCTTTTTGCCCCAAAATAAAAAAAATTTTTGCTTTTTTTCTCTGAAATAAGTGAAATTTCTGCAATTTTGCCCTAAAAAAGGGAAATTTCTGCAATTTTTCCCTATAATAAGGGAAATTTCTGCAATTTTGCCCTAAAATAAAGGGAATTTCTGCTTTTTTGCTTCTAAATAAGTAGAATTTCTGTCTTTTTCCCCCAAAAAAGAGAAATTCTGTCAGTTTTGCCCCAAAATAAGGAAAATT
Source organism: Micromys minutus (assembly GCF_963924665.1). Lineage (NCBI taxonomy): Eukaryota > Metazoa > Chordata > Mammalia > Rodentia > Muridae > Micromys > Micromys minutus. Next base: position 472,379 of record NW_027667812.1, on the reverse strand, counting down.
TTTGACTTATTATCCTGAAATAAGTGAAATTTCTGCAATTTTTTCCCAAAATAAGGGAAATTTCTGTGTATTTGCCCCCAAATAAAAGGAATTTCAGCCTTTTTACCTCAAAATAAGAGGAATTTCCGAATTTTGGCACAAAATATTAGGAATTTCTGCCTTTTTGCCCCAAAATAAGAAAAATTTCTGCTTTTTTCCCTGAAACAAATGAAATTTCCTCAATTTTGCCCCAAAATAAGTAAAATTTCTGAAATTTGCCCAAAATAAGGGAAATTTCTGGAATTTTGCCCCAAAATAAGTGGAATTTCTGAGTTTTGCCCCAAAATAAGGAGAATTTCTGCCTTTTTTGCGCCATAATTAGTGAAATTTCTGCAATTTTGCCGTAAAATAAGGGAAATTTCTGCAATTTTTCCTCATAATAAGGGAAATTTCAGCAATTTTGCCACAAAATAACGGGAATTTCTGGAATTTTGCCCCACAATTAGGGGAATTTCTGCAATTTTGCTCTAAAATACGGGGAATTTCTGCCTTTTTGCCCGAAATAAGGGGAATGCATACCTTTTTGCCATAAAAAAGGGAAATTTCTTCATTTTTTCCCCAAATTAAGGTAAATTTCTGACTTTTTGCCCTGAAATATGTGAAATTTCTGCAATTTTGCCTTAAATAAGGGAAATTTCTGCAATTTTTCTCCATAAATAGGGAAATATCTGCAATTTTGCTTCAAAATAAGGGGAATTTCTGTTTTTTGCCCCACAATTAGGGTAATTTCTGCAATTTTGCCTCAAAATAAGGGGAATTTCTTCCTTTTGCCCCAAAATATGGGGAATTTCTGACTTTTTGTCTGAAAATAAGAAGAATGCATACCTTTTTACCATAAAAAGGGGGAATTTCTTTATTTTTGCTCCAAAATTAGGGGAACCTTTGCCTTTTTGCCTCTAAATAAGTGGAATTTTTGTCTTTGTCAACCAAAACAAAGGGAATTTCTGTCTTTTTTGCCCCAAAATAAGGTAAATTTCTGACTTATTACCCTGAAATAAGTGAAATTTCTGCAAATTTGCCCCAAAAATAAGGAAATTTCTGCCTTTTGCCCCAAAATAAGGGGAATTTGAGCATTTTATCTCAAAATAAAGAAAAGTTCTGATTTTTGCACCAAAATATGGAGAATTTCTGCCTTTTTGCCCCAAAATAAGGAAAATTTCTGACTTTTTTCCCTGAAATAAGTATAATTTCTGCAATTTTGCCCGAAAATAAGTGAAATTTCTGGAATTTTGCCCCAAAATAAGAGAAATTTCTTTAATTTTGCCCCAAAATAAGTGGAATTTCTGAGTTTTGCCCCAAAATAAGGAGAATTTCTTCCTTTTTGCCCCACAATTAGGGGAATTTCTGCAAATTTGCTCCAAAATACAGGGAATTTCTGCCTCTTTGCCCGAAAATAAGGAAAATGCATACCTTTTTGCCATAAAAAAGGGAAATTTCCTCATTTGTGCCCCAAATTAAGGTAAAAGTTTTCCTTTTTGCCCTGAAATATATGAAATTTCTGCAATTTTAGCCCAAAATAAGGTGAATTTCTGCCTTTTTGCCCCAAAATAAGGGAAATTTCTGCCTTTTGCCCCAAATTATGGGGAATTTCTGCCTTTTTGTCCGAAAATAAGAAGAATGCATACCTTTTTGCCATAAAAAAGGGAAATTTCTTCATTTTTGCTCCAAAATAAGGGGACCTTTTGCCTTTTGCCTCTAAATAAGTGGAATTTCTCTCTTTTTCCCCCAAAACAAAGGGAATTTCTGTTATTTTTGCCCCAAAATAAGGAAAATTTCTGACTTATTACCCAGAAATAAGTGAAATTTCTGCAAATTTGCCCCAAAATAAGGGAAATTTCTGCCTTTTGGCCCCCAAATAATGGGAATTTCAGCTTTTTACCTCAAAATAAGGGAAATTTCTGCATTTTTGCAACAAAATATTAAAAATTTCTGCATTTTTGCCACAAAATATTAGGAATTTCTGCCTTTTTGCCCCAAAATATGGAAAATTTATGCCTTTTTTTCACTGAAATAAGTGAAATTTCTGCAATTTTGCCCCAAAATAAGTAAAATTTCTGCAATTTTGCCCCAAAATAAGTGGAATTTCTGAGTTTTGCCCTAAAATAAGATGAATTTCTGCCTTTTTGCTCCAAAATAATGGGAATTTCTGCCTTTTTGCCCCAAAATAAGAAAAAATTTTTGCTTTTTTTCTCTGAAATAAGTGAAATTTCTGCAATTTTGCCCTAAAATAAAGGAAATTTCTGCAATTTTTTCCCATAATAAGAGAAATTTCTGGAATTTTGCCCCAAAATAAGGGGAATTTCTGTTTTTTGCCCCCAAATAAGGGAAATATCTGCAATTTTGCCCTAAAATAAGGGGAATTTCTGTTTTTTGCCTCTAAATAAGTGGAATTTCTGTTTTTTCCCGCAAAACAAAGGGAATTTCTGTCATTTTTGCCCCAAAATAAAAAAAATTTCTGACTTATTACCCTGAAATAAGTGAAATTTCTGCAATTTTGCCCCAATATAAGGGAAATTTCTGTTTTTTTGCTCCAAATAAGGGGAATTTCAGCCTTTTTACCTCAAAATAAGGGGAATTTCTGAATTTTGGCACAAAATATTAGGAATTTCTGCCTTTTTGCCCCAAAATAAGGAAAATTTCTGTTTTTTCCTTGAAATAAGTGAAATTTCTGAAAATTTGCCCCAAAAAAAGGGAAATTTCTGCATTTTGCCCCAAAATAAGGGGAATTTCAGCTTTTTACCTCAAAATAAGGGAAATTTCTGGTTTTTGCACCAAAATATGGAGTATTTCTGCCTTTTTGCCACAAAATAACAAAAATTTCTGCCTTTTTTCCCTGAAATAAGTGAAATTTCTGCAATTTTGCTCCAAAATAAGTGAAATTTCTGCAATTTTGCCACAAAATAAAGAAAATTTCTGGAATTTTGCCCCAAAATAAGTGGAATTTTTGAGTTTTGCCCCAAAATAAGGAGAATTTCTGCCTTTTTGCCCCACAATTAGGGGAATTTCTGCAATTTTGCTCCAAAATACGGGGAATTTCTGCCTTTTTGCCCCAAAATAAAAAAAAAAATTTGCTTTTTTTCTCTGAAATAAGTGAAATTTCTGCAATTTTGCCCTAAAAAAGGGAAATTTCTGCAATTTTTCCCTATAATAAGGGAAATTTCTGCAATTTTGCCCTAAAATAAGGGGAATTTCTGCTTTTTTGCCTCTAAATAAGTAGAATTTCTGTCTTTTTCCCAAAAAAAAGGGAATTTCTGTCATTTTTGCCCCAAAATAAGGAAAATTTTTGACTTATTACCCTGAAATAAGTGAAATTTCTGCAATTTTGCCCCAATATAAGGGAAATTTCTGCCTTTTTGCTTCCAAATAAGGGGAATTTCAGCCTTTTTACCTCAAAATAAGGGGAATTTCTGAATTTTGGCACAAAATATTAGGAATTTCTGCCTTTTTGCCCCAAAATAAGGAAAATTTCTGTTTTTTCCTTGAAATAAGTGAAATTTCTGAACATTTGCCCCCCAAAAAAAAGAAATTTCTGCATTTTGCCCCAAAATAAGGGGAATTTCAGCTTTTTACCTCAAAATAAGGGAAATTTCTGGTTTTTGCACCAAAATATGGAGTATTTCTGCCTTTTTGCCACAAAATAAGGAAAATTTCTGCCTTTTTCCTGAAATAAGTGAAATTTCTGCAATTTTGCCTCAAAATAAGTGAAATTTCTGCAATTTTGCCACAAAATAAGGAAAATTTCTGGAATTTTGCCCCAAAATAAGTGGAATTTTTGAGTTTTGCCCCAAAATAAGGAGAATTTCTGCCTTTTTGCCCCACAATTAGGGGAATTTCTGCAATTTTGCTTCAAAATATGGGGAATTTCTGCCTTTTTGCCCCAAAATAAAAAAAATTTTTGCTTTTTTTCTCTGAAATAAGTGAAATTTCTGCAATTTTGCCCTAAAAAAGGGAAATTTCTGCAATTTTTCCCTATAATAAGGGAAATTTCTGCAATTTTGCCCTAAAATAAAGGGAATTTCTGCTTTTTTGCTTCTAAATAAGTAGAATTTCTGTCTTTTTCCCCCAAAAAAGAGAAATTCTGTCAGTTTTGCCCCAAAATAAGGAAAATTTTTGACTTATTATCCTGAAATAAGTGAAATTTCTGCAATTTTTTCCCAAAATAAGGGAAATTTCTGTGTATTTGCCCCCAAATAAAAGGAATTTCAGCCTTTTTACCTCAAAATAAGAGGAATTTCCGAATTTTGGCACAAAATATTAGGAATTTCTGCCTTTTTGCCCCAAAATAAGAAAAATTTCTGCTTTTTTCCCTGAAACAAATGAAATTTCCTCAATTTTGCCCCAAAATAAGTAAAATTTCTGAAATTTGCCCAAAATAAGGGAAATTTCTGGAATTTTGCCCCAAAATAAGTGGAATTTCTGAGTTTTGCCCCAAAATAAGGAGAATTTCTGCCTTTTTTGCGCCATAATTAGTGAAATTTCTGCAATTTTGCCGTAAAATAAGGGAAATTTCTGCAATTTTTCCTCATAATAAGGGAAATTTCAGCAATTTTGCCACAAAATAACGGGAATTTCTGGAATTTTGCCCCACAATTAGGGGAATTTCTGCAATTTTGCTCTAAAATACGGGGAATTTCTGCCTTTTTGCCCGAAATAAGGGGAATGCATACCTTTTTGCCATAAAAAAGGGAAATTTCTTCATTTTTTCCCCAAATTAAGGTAAATTTCTGACTTTTTGCCCTGAAATATGTGAAATTTCTGCAATTTTGCCTTAAATAAGGGAAATTTCTGCAATTTTTCTCCATAAATAGGGAAATATCTGCAATTTTGCTTCAAAATAAGGGGAATTTCTGTTTTTTGCCCCACAATTAGGGTAATTTCTGCAATTTTGCCTCAAAATAAGGGGAATTTCTTCCTTTTGCCCCAAAATATGGGGAATTTCTGACTTTTTGTCTGAAAATAAGAAGAATGCATACCTTTTTACCATAAAAAGGGGGAATTTCTTTATTTTTGCTCCAAAATTAGGGGAACCTTTGCCTTTTTGCCTCTAAATAAGTGGAATTTTTGTCTTTGTCAACCAAAACAAAGGGAATTTCTGTCTTTTTTGCCCCAAAATAAGGTAAATTTCTGACTTATTACCCTGAAATAAGTGAAATTTCTGCAAATTTGCCCCAAAAATAAGGAAATTTCTGCCTTTTGCCCCAAAATAAGGGGAATTTGAGCATTTTATCTCAAAATAAAGAAAAGTTCTGATTTTTGCACCAAAATATGGAGAATTTCTGCCTTTTTGCCCCAAAATAAGGAAAATTTCTGACTTTTTTCCCTGAAATAAGTATAATTTCTGCAATTTTGCCCGAAAATAAGTGAAATTTCTGGAATTTTGCCCCAAAATAAGAGAAATTTCTTTAATTTTGCCCCAAAATAAGTGGAATTTCTGAGTTTTGCCCCAAAATAAGGAGAATTTCTTCCTTTTTGCCCCACAATTAGGGGAATTTCTGCAAATTTGCTCCAAAATACAGGGAATTTCTGCCTCTTTGCCCGAAAATAAGGAAAATGCATACCTTTTTGCCATAAAAAAGGGAAATTTCCTCATTTGTGCCCCAAATTAAGGTAAAAGTTTTCCTTTTTGCCCTGAAATATATGAAATTTCTGCAATTTTAGCCCAAAATAAGGTGAATTTCTGCCTTTTTGCCCCAAAATAAGGGAAATTTCTGCCTTTTGCCCCAAATTATGGGGAATTTCTGCCTTTTTGTCCGAAAATAAGAAGAATGCATACCTTTTTGCCATAAAAAAGGGAAATTTCTTCATTTTTGCTCCAAAATAAGGGGACCTTTTGCCTTTTGCCTCTAAATAAGTGGAATTTCTCTCTTTTTCCCCCAAAACAAAGGGAATTTCTGTCTTTTTTGCCCCAAAATAAGGAAAATTTCTGACTTATTACCCAGAAATAAGTGAAATTTCTGCAAATTTGCCCCAAAATAAGGGAAATTTCTGCCTTTTGGCCCCCAAATAATGGGAATTTCAGCTTTTTACCTCAAAATAAGGGAAATTTCTGCATTTTTGCAACAAAATATTAAAAATTTCTGCATTTTTGCCACAAAATATTAGGAATTTCTGCCTTTTTGCCCCAAAATATGGAAAATTTATGCCTTTTTTTCACTGAAATAAGTGAAATTTCTGCAATTTTGCCCCAAAATAAGTAAAATTTCTGCAATTTTGCCCCAAAATAAGTGGAATTTCTGAGTTTTGCCCTAAAATAAGATGAATTTCTGCCTTTTTGCTCCAAAATAATGGGAATTTCTGCCTTTTTGCCCCAAAATAAGAAAAAATTTTTGCTTTTTTTCTCTGAAATAAGTGAAATTTCTGCAATTTTGCCCTAAAATAAAGGAAATTTCTGCAATTTTTTCCCATAATAAGAGAAATTTCTGGAATTTTGCCCCAAAATAAGGGGAATTTCTGTTTTTTGCCCCCAAATAAGGGAAATATCTGCAATTTTGCCCTAAAATAAGGGGAATTTCTGTTTTTTGCCTCTAAATAAGTGGAATTTCTGTTTTTTCCCGCAAAACAAAGGGAATTTCTGTCATTTTTGCCCCAAAATAAAAAAAATTTCTGACTTATTACCCTGAAATAAGTGAAATTTCTGCAATTTTGCCCCAATATAAGGGAAATTTCTGTTTTTTTGCTCCAAATAAGGGGAATTTCAGCCTTTTTACCTCAAAATAAGGGGAATTTCTGAATTTTGGCACAAAATATTAGGAATTTCTGCCTTTTTGCCCCAAAATAAGGAAAATTTCTGTTTTTTCCTTGAAATAAGTGAAATTTCTGAAAATTTGCCCCAAAAAAAGGGAAATTTCTGCATTTTGCCCCAAAATAAGGGGAATTTCAGCTTTTTACCTCAAAATAAGGGAAATTTCTGGTTTTTGCACCAAAATATGGAGTATTTCTGCCTTTTTGCCACAAAATAACGAAAATTTCTGCCTTTTTTCCCTGAAATAAGTGAAATTTCTGCAATTTTGCTCCAAAATAAGTGAAATTTCTGCAATTTTGCCACAAAATAAAGAAAATTTCTGGAATTTTGCCCCAAAATAAGTGGAATTTTTGAGTTTTGCCCCAAAATAAGGAGAATTTCTGCCTTTTTGCCCCACAATTAGGGGAATTTCTGCAATTTTGCTCCAAAATACGGGGAATTTCTGCCTTTTTGCCCCAAAATAAAAAAAAAATTTGCTTTTTTTCTCTGAAATAAGTGAAATTTCTGCAATTTTGCCCTAAAAAAGGGAAATTTCTGCAATTTTTCCCTATAATAAGGGAAATTTCTGCAATTTTGCCCTAAAATAAGGGGAATTTCTGCTTTTTTGCCTCTAAATAAGTAGAATTTCTGTCTTTTTCCCAAAAAAAAGGGAATTTCTGTCATTTTTGCCCCAAAATAAGGAAAATTTTTGACTTATTACTCTGAAATAAGTGAAATTTCTGCAATTTTTTCCCAATATAAGGGAAATTTCTGCGTATTTGCCCCCAAATAAAGGGAATTTCAGCCTTTTTACCTCAAAATAAGAGGAATTTCCGAATTTTGGCACAAAATATTAGGAATTTCTGCCTTTTTGCCCCAAAATAAGGAAAATTTCTGCAATTTTGCCCAAAATAAGGGAAATTTCTGGAATTTTGCCCCAAAATAAGTGGAATTTCTGAGTTTTGCCCCAAAATAAGGAGAATTTCTGCCTTTTTGCGCAACAATTAGTGAAATTTCTGCAATTTTGCCGTAAAATAAGGGAAATTTCTGCAATTTTTCCTCATAATAAGGGAAATTTCTGCAATTTTGCCCCAAAATAAGGGGAATTTCTGTTTTTTGCCCCACTCTTAGGGAAATTTCTGCAATTTTGCCCCAAAATAAGGGGAATTTCTGACTTTTGCCCCAAAATATGAGGAATTTCTGCCTTTTTGTCAGAAAATAAGAAAAATGCATATCTTTTTGCCATAAAAAGGGAAATTTCTTCATTTTTGCTCCAAAATAAGGGGAACTTTTGCCTTTTTGCCTCTAAATAAGTGGAATTTCTGTTTTTTTCCCCCAAAACAAAAAGAATTTCTGTCTTTTTTGCCCCAAAATAAGGAAAATTTCTGACTTATTACCATGAAATAAGTGAAATTTCTGAAAATTTGCCCCAAAAATAAGGAAATTTCTGCCTTTTGCCCCAAAATAAGGGGAATTTCAGCATTTTACCTAAAAATAAGGGGTATTTCTGCATTTTTGCCACAAAATATTAGGAATTTCTGCCTTTTTGCCCCAAAATAAAAAAAATTTCTGCCTTTTTTCCCTGAAATAAGTGAAATTTCTGCAATTTTTGCCCCAAAATAAGTGAAATTTCTGCAATTTTGCCCCAAAGTAAGGGAAATTTCTGCAATTTGCCCCAAAATAAGTGAAATTTCTGCAATTTTGCCCCAAAATAACGAAAATTTCTGTAATTTTGCTCCACAATTAGGGGAATTTCTGCAATTTTGCTCCAAAATACGAGGAATTTCTGCCTTTTTGCCCGAAATAAGGGGAATGCATACCTTTTTGCCATAAAAAAGGGAAATTTCTTCATTTTTCCCCAAATTAAGGGAAATTTCTGACTTTTTGCCCTGAAATATGGGAAATTTCTGCAATTTTAGCCCAAAATAAGGTGAATTTCTGCCTTTTTGCCCCAAAATAATGGGAATTTCTGCATTTTTGCCCCAAAATAAGAAAAGTTTTTGCCTTTTTTCTCTGAAATAAGTGAAATTTCTGCAATTTTGCCCTAAAATAAGAGAAATTTCTGCAATTTTTCCCCATAATAAGGGAAATTTCGGGAATTTTGACACAAAATAAGGGGAATTTCTGTTATTTTGCCCCCAAATAAGGGAAATTTCTGCAATTTTGCCCTAAAATAAGGGGAATTTCTGCTTTTTTGCCTCTAAATAAGTGGAATTTCTATCTTTTTCCCCCAAAACAAAAAGAATTTCTGTCATTTTCGCACCAAAATAAGAAAAATTTCTGACTTATTACCCTGAAATAGGTGAAATTTCTGCAATTTTGCCCCAATATAAGGAAAATTTCTGCCTTTTTGCTTCCAAATAAGGGGAATTTCAGCCTTTTTACCTCAAAATAAGGGGAATTTCTGAATTTTGGCAGAAAATATTAGGAATTTCTGCCTTTTTGCCCCAAAATAAGGAAAATTTCTGTTTTTTCCTTGAAATAAGTGAAATTTCTGAAAATTTCCCCCAAAAAAGGGAAATTTCTGCATTTTGCCCCAAAATAAGGGGAATTTCAGCTTTTTACCTCAAAATAAGGGAAATTTCTGGTTTTTGCACCAAAATATGGAGTATTTCTGCCTTTTTGCCACAAAATAAGAAAATTTCTGCCTTTTTTTTCTGAAATAAGTGAAATTTCGGCAATTTTGCCCCAAAATAAGTGAAATTTCTGCAATTTTGCCACAAAATAAGGAAAATTTCTGGAATTTTGCCCCAAAATAAGTGGAATTTTTGAGTTTTGCCCCAAAATAAAGAGAATTTCTGCCTTTTTGCCCCACAATTAGGGGAATTTCTGCAATTTTGCTCCAAAATATGGGGAATTTCTGCCTTTTTGCCCCAAAATAAAAAAATTTTTGCTTTTTTTCTCTGAAATAAGTGAAATTTCTGCAATTTTGCCCTAAAAAAAGGGAAATTTCTGCAATTTTTCCCTATAATAAGGGAAATTTCTGCAATTTTGCCCTAAAATAAAGGGAATTTCTGCTTTTTTGCCTCTAAATAAGTAGAATTTCTGTCTTTTTCCCCAAAAAAGGGAAATTCTGTCAGTTTTGCCCCAAAATAAGGAAAATTTCTGACTTATTACCCTGAAATAAGTGAAATTTCTGCAATTTTTTCCCAATATAAGGGAAATTTCTGTGTATTTGCCCCCAAATAAAAGGAATTTCAGCCTTTTTACCTCAAAATAAGAGCAATTTCCGAATTTTGGCACAAAATATTAGGAATTTCAGCCTTTTTGCCCCAAAATAAGGAAAATTTCTGCTTTTTTCCCTGAAACAAATGAAATTTCCTCAATTTTGCCCCAAAATAAGTAAAATTTCTGCAATTTTGCCCAAAATAATGGAAATTTCTGGAATTTTGCCCCAAAATAAGTGGAATTTCTGAGTTTTGCCCCAAAATAAAGAGAATTTCTGCTTTTTTGCGCCATAATTAGTGAAATTTCTGCAATTTTGCCGTAAAATAAGGGAAATTTCTGCAATTTTTCCTCATAATAAGGGAAATTTCAGCAATTTTTCCCCAAAATAAGGGGAATTTCTGTTTTTTGCCCCACAATTAGGGAAATTTCTGCAATTTTGCCCCAAAATAAGGGGAATTTCTGCCTTTTGCCACAAAATATGGGGAATTTTTGCCTTTTTGTCCGAAAATAAGAAAAATGCATACCTTTTTGCCATAAAAAGGGAAATTTCTTCATTTTTGCTCCAAAATAAGGGGAACTTTTGCCTTTTTGCCTCTAAATAAGTGGAATTTCTGTTTTTTTCGCCAAAAACAAAAAGAATTTCTGTCTTTTTTGCCCCAAAATAAGGAAAATTTCTGACTTATTACCATGAAATAAGTCAAATTTCTGAAAATTTGCCCCAAAAAAAAGAAAATTTCTGCCTTTTGCCCCAAAATAAGGCGAATTTCAGCATTTTACCTAAAAATAAGAGGAATTTCTGCATTTTTGCCACAAAATATTAGGAATTTCTGTCTTTTTGCCCCAAAATAAAAAAATTTCTGCCTTTTTTCCTTGAAATAAGTGAAATTTCTGCAATTTTGCCCCAAAATAAGTGAAATTTCTGCAATTTTGCCCCAAAATAAGGGAAATTTCTGCAATTTTGCCCCAAAATAAGTGAAATTTCTGCAATTTTGCCCCAAAATAAGAGAAATTTCTATAATGTTGCCCCAAAATAAGTGAAATTTCTGCAATTTTGCCCCAAAATAACGAAAATTTCTGGAATTTTGCCCCACAATTAGGGGAATTTCTGCAATTTTGCTCTAAAATACGGGGAATTTCTGCCTTTTTGCCCGAAATAAGGGGAATGCATACCTTTTTGCCATAAAAAAGGGAAATTTCCTCATTTTTTCCCCAAATTAAGGTAAATTTCTGACTTTTTTCCCTGAAATATGTGAAATTTCTGGAATTTTGCCGTAAAATAAGGGAAATTTCTGCAATTTTTCCACATAAATAGGGAAATTTCTGCAATTTTGCTTCAAAATAAGGGGAATTTCTGTTTTTTGCCCCACAATTAGGGAAATTTCTGCAATTTTGCTCTGAAATAAAAGGAATTTCTGCCTTTTGTCCTAAGATATGGGGAATTTCTGACTTTTTGTCCGAAAATAAGAAGAATGCATACCTTTTTACCATAAAAAGGGGGAATTTCTTCATTTTTGCTCCAAAATTAGGGGAACTTTTGCCTTTTTGCCACTAAATAAGTGGAATTTTTGTCTTTGTCCCCCAAAACAAAGGGAATTTCTGTCTTTTTTGCCCCAAAATAAGGAAAATTTCTGACTTATTACCCTGAAATAAGTGAAATTTCTGCAAATTTGCCCCAAAAATAAGGAAATTTCTGCCTTTTGCCCCAAAATAAGGGGAATTTCAGCATTTTATCTCAAAATAAAGAAAAGTTCTGATTTTTGCACCAAAATATGGAGAATTTCTGCCTTTTTGCCCCAAAATAAGGAAAATTTCTGCCTTTTTTCCCTGAAATAAGTATAATTTCTGCAATTTTGCCCGAAAATAAGTGAAATTTCTGGAATTTTGCCCCAAAATAAGAGAAATTTCTTTAATTTTGCCCCAAAATAAGTGGAATTTCTGAGTTTTGCCCCAAAATAAGGAGAATTTCTTCCTTTTTGCCCCACAATTAGGGGAATTTCTGCAAATTTGCTCCAAAATACAGGGAATTTCTGCCTCTTTGCCCGAAAATAAGGGAAATGCATACATTTTTGCCATAAAAAAGGGAAATTTCCTCATTTTTGCCCCAAATTAAGGGAAAAGTTTTCCTTTTTGCCCTGAAATATATGAAATTTCTGCAATTTTAGCCCAAAATAAGGTGAATTTCTGCCTTTTTGCCCCAAAATAAGGGAAATTTCTGCCTTTTGCCCCAAATTATGGGGAATTTCTGCCTTTTTGTCCGAAAATAAGAAGAATGCATACCTTTTTGCCATAAGAAAGGGAAATTTCTTCATTTTTGCTCCAAAATAAGGGGAACTTTTGCCTTTTTGCCTCTAAATAAGTGGAATTTCTCTCTTTTTCCCCCCAAACAAAGGGAATTTCTGTCTTTTTTGCCCCAAAATAAGGAAAATTTCTGACTTATTACCCTGAAATAAGTGAAATTTCTGCAAATTTGTCCCAAAATAAGGGAAATTTCTGCCTTTTACCCCCAGATAATGGGAATTTCAGCTTTTTACCTCAAAATAAGGGAAATTTCTGCATTTTTGCAACAAAATATTAAAAATTTCTGCATTTTTGCCACAAAATATTAGGAATTTCTGCCTTTTTGCCCCAAAATATGGAAAATTTATGCCTTTTTTCCCTGAAATAAGTGAAATTTCTGCAATTTTGACCCAAAATAAGTGAAATTTCTGCAATTTTGCCCCAAAATATGTGGAATTTCTGAGTTTTGCCCTAAAATAAGGTGAATTTCTGCCTTTTTGCTCCAAAATAATGGGAATTTCTGCATTTTTGCCCCAAAATAAGAAAAATTTTTGCTTTTTTTCTCTGAAATAAGTGAAATTTCTGGAATTTTGCCCCAAAATAAAGGGAATTTCTGTTTTTTGCCCTCAAATAAGGGAAATATTTGCAATTTTGCCCTAAAATAAAAGGAATTTCTGCTTTTTTGCCTCTAAATAAGTGGAATTTCTGTTTTTTCCCCCAAAACAAAGCGAATTTCTGTCATTTTTGCCCCAAAATAAAAAAAATTTCTGACTTATTACCCTGAAATAAGTGAAATTTCTGCAATTTTGCCCCAATATAAGGGAAATTTCTGCCTTTTTGCTACAAATAAAGGGAATTTCAGGTTTTTTACCTCAAAATAAGGGGAATTTCTGAATTTTGGCACAAAATATTAGGAATTTCTGCCTTTTTGCCCCAAAATAAGGAAAATTTCTGTTTTTTCCTTGAAATAAGTGAAATTTCTGAAAATTTGCCCCCAAAAAAGGGAAATTTCTGCATTTTGCCCCAAAATAAGGGGAATTTCAGCTTTTTACCTCAAAATAAGGGAAATTTCTCGTTTTTGCACCAAAATATGGAGTATTTCTGCCTTTTTGCCACAAAATAAGGAAAATTTCTGCCTTTTTTCCCTGAAATAAGTGAAATTTCTGCAATTTTGCCCCAAAATAAGTGAAATTTCTGCAATTTTGCCACAAAATAAAGAAAATTTCTGGAATTTTGCCCCAAAATAAGTGGAATTTTTGAGTTTTGCCCCAAAATAAGGAAAATTTCTGCCCTTTTGCCCCACAATTAGGGGAATTTCTGCAATTTTGCTCCAAAATACGGGGAATTTCTGCCTTTTTGCCCCAAAATAAAAAAAATTTTTGCTTTTTTTCTCTGAAATAAGTGAAATTTCTGCAATTTTGCCCTAAAAAAAAGAAATTTCTGCAATTTTTCCCTATAATAAGGGAAATTTCTGCAATTTTGCCCTAAAATAAGGGGAATTTCTGCTTTTTTGCCTCTAAATAAGTAGAATTTCTGTCTTTTTCCCCCAAAAAAGGGAATTTCTGTCATTTTTGCCCCAAAATAAGGAAAATTTTTGACTTATTACTCTGAAATAAGTGAAATTTCTGCAATTTTTTCCCAATATAAGGGAAATTTCTGCGTATTTGCCCCCAAATAAGGGGAATTTCAGCCTTTTTACCTCAAAATAAGAGGAATTTCCGAATTTTGGCACAAAATATTAGGAATTTCTGCCTTTTTGCCCCAAAATAAGAAAAATTTCTGCAATTTTGCCCAAAATAAGGAAAATTTCTGGAATTTTGCCCCAAAATAAGTGGAATTTCTGAGTTTTGCGCCAAAATAATGAGAATTTCTGCCTTTTTGCGCCACAATTAGTGAAATTTCTGCAATTTTGCCGTAAAATATGGGAAATTTCTGCAATTTTTCCTCATAATAAGGGAAATTTCTGCAATTTTGCTTCAAAATAAGGGGAATTTCTGTTTTTTGCCCCACAATTAGGGAAATTTCTGCAATTTTGCCCCAAAATAAGGGGACTTTCTGACTTTTGCCCCAAAATATGAGGAATTTCTGCCTTTTTGTCCGAAAATAAGAAAAATGCATACCTTTTTGCCATAAAAAGGGAAATTTCTTCATTTTTGCTCCAAAATAAGGGGAACTTTTGCCTTTTTGCCTCTAAATAAGTGGAATTTCTGTTTTTTTCCCCCAATACAAAAAGAATTTCTGTCTTTTTTGCCCCAAAATAAGGAAAATTTCTCACTTATTACAATGAAATAAGTGAAATTTCTGAAAATTTGCCCCAAAAATAAGGAAATTTCTGCCTTTTGCCCCAAAATAAGGGGAATTTCAGCATTTTACCTAAAAATAAGGGGAATTTCTGCATTTTTGCCACAAAATATTAGGAATTTCTGCCTTTTTGCCCCAAAATAAAAAAAATTTCTGCCTTTTTTCCCTGAGATAAGTTAAATTTCTGCAATTTTGCCCCAAAATAAGTGAAATTTCTGAAATTTTGCCCCAAAATAAGGGAAATTTCTGCAACTTGCCCCAAAATAAGTGAAATTTCTGCAATTTTGCCCCAAAATAAGAGAAATTTCTGGAATTTTGTTCCAAAATAAGTGGAATTTCTGAGTTTTGCCCCAAAATAAGGAAAATTTCTGCCTTTTTGCGCCACAATTAGTGAAATTTCTGCAATTTTGCCGTAAAATAAGGGAAATTACTGCAATTTTTTCTCATAATAAGGGAAATTTCTGCAATTTTGCCCCAAAATAAGGAGAATTTCTGTTTTTTTGCCCCACAATTAGGGAAATTTCTGCAATTTTGCCCAAAAACAAGGGAAATTTCTGCCTTTTGCCCCAAAATATGGGGAATTTCTGCCTTTTTGTCTTAAAATAAGAAAAATGCATACCTTTTTGCCATAAAAAGAGAAATTTCTTCATTTTTGCTCTAAAATAAGGGGAACTTTTGCCTTCTTGCCTCTAAATAAGTGGAATTTCTGTCTTTTTCCCCCAAAAGAAAGGGAATTTCTGTCTTTTTTGCCCCAAAATAAGGAAAATTTCTGACTTATAATCCTGAAATAAGTGAAATTTCTGCAAATTTGCCCCAAAATAAGAAAAATTTCTGCATTTTTGCCCCCAAATAAGGGGAATTTCAACCTTTTTATCTCAAAATAAGGGAAATTTCTGCATTTTTGCAACAAAATATTAGGAATTTCTGCATTTTTGCCACAAAATATTAGGAATTTCTGCCTTTTCGCCACAAAAGAAGGAAAATTTCTGCCTTTTTTCCCGGAAATAAGTGAAATTTCTGCAAATTTGCCCCAAAAAAAGGGAAATTTCTGCCTTTTGCCCCAAAATAAGGGGAATTTCAGCATTTTACCTCAAAATAAGGGAAATTTCTGATTTTTGCACCAAAATATAGAGAATTTCTGCCTTTTTGCCCCAAAATAAGAAAAATTTCTGCATTTTTACCCTGAAATAAGTGAAATTTCTGCAATTTTGCCCCAAAATAAGTGAAATTTCTGCAATTTTGCCCCAAAATAAAGAAAATTTCTGGAATTTTGCCCCTCAATTAGGGGAATTTCTGCAATTTTGCTCCAAAATACGGGGAATTTCTGCCTTTTATCCCGAAATAAAAGGAATGCATATCTTTTTGCCATAAAAAAGGGAAATTTCTTCATTTTTGCCCCAAATTAAGGGAAATTTCTGACTTTTTGCCCTGAAATATGTGAAGTTTCTGCAATTTTAGCCCAAAATAAGGTGAATTTCTGCTTTTTTGCCCCAAAATAATGGGAATTTCTGCAAATTTGCCCCAAAATAAGAAAAATTTTTGCCTTTTTTCTCCGAAATAAGTGAAATTTCTGCAATTTTGCCCTAAAATAAGGGAAATTTCTGCAATTTTTCCCCATAATAAGGGAAATTTCTGGAATTTTGCCACAAACTAAAGGGAATTTCTGTTTTTTTGCCCCCAAATAAGGGAAATTTCTGCAATTTTGCCCTAAAATAAGGGGAATTTCTGCTTTTTTGCCTCTAAATAAGTGGAATTTCTGTCTTTTTCCCCAAAAACAAAGGGAATTTCTGTCATTTTTGCCCCAAAATAAAAAAAATTTCTGACTTATTACTCTGAAATAAGTGAAATTTCTGCACTTTTTCCCCAATATAAGGAAAATTTCTGCCTTTTTGCAGCCAAATAAGGGGAATTTCAGCCTTTTTTCCTCAAAATAAGGGGAATTTCTGAATTTTGGCACAAAATATTAGGAATTTCTGCCTTTTTGCCCCAAAATAAGGAAAATTTCTGCTTTTTTCCCTGAAATAAGTGAAATTTCTGCAATTTTGCCCCGAAATAAGTAAAATTTCTGCAATTTTGCCCCAAAATAAGGGCAATTTCTGGAATTTTTCCTTAAATTAAGTGGAATTTCTGAGTTTTGCCCCAAAATAAGGAGAATTTCTGCCTTTTTGCGCCACAATTAGTGAAATTTCTGCAAGTTTCCCGTAAAATAAGGGAAATTTCTGCAATTTTTCCTCATAATAAGGGAAATTTCTGCCTTTTGCCCCAAAATATGGGGAATTTCTGCCTTTTTGTCTAAAAATAAGAAGAATGCATACCTTTTTGCCATAAAAAAGGGAAATTTCTTCATTTTTGCTCCAAAATAAGGGGAACTTTTGCCTTTTTGCCTCTAAATAAGTGGAATTTCTGTCTTTTTCCCCCAAAACAAAGGGAATTTCAGTCTTTTTTGCCCCAAAAATAAGGAAAATTTCTGACTTATAACCCTGAAATAAGTGAAATTTCTGCAAATTTGCCGCAAAATAAAAAAATTTCTGCATTTTTGCCCCCAAATAAGGGCAATTTCAGCCTTTTTATTTCAAAATAAGGGAAATTTCTGCACTTTTGCAACAAAATATTAGGAATTTCTGCATTTTTGCCACAAAATATTAGGAATTTCTGCCTTTTTGCCCCAAAATAAGGAAAATTTCTGCCTTTTTTTTCGGAAATAAGTGAAATTTCTGCAAATTTGCCCCAAAAAAGGGAAATTTCTGCCTTTTGCCCCAAAATAAGGGGAATTTCAGCATTTTACCTCAAAATAAGGGAAATTTTTAATTTTTGCAACAAAATATGGAGAATTTCTGCCTTTTTGCCCCAAAATAAGGAAAATTTCTGCCTATTTTCCCTGAAATAAGTGAAATTTCTGCAATTTTGCCCCAAAATAAGTGAAATTTCTGCAATTTTGCCCCAAAATAAGGAAAATTTCTGGAATTTTGCCACACAATTAGGGGAATTTCTGCAATTTTGCTCCAAAATACGGGGAATTTCTGCCTTTTTGCCCAAAATAAGGGGAATGCATACCTTTTTGCCATGAAAAAGGAAAATTTCTTCATTTTTGCCCCAAATTAGGGGAAATTTCTGAATTTTTGCCCTGAAATATGTAAAATTTCTGCAATTTAAGCCCAAAATAAGGTGAATTTCTGCCTTTTTGTCCCAAAATAATGGGAATTTCTGCCTTTTTTGCCCCAAAATAAGAAAAATTTTTGCCTTTTTTCTCTGAAATAAGTGAAATTTCTGCAATTTTGCCCTAAAATAAGGGAAATTTCTGCCTTTTGCCCCAAAATATGGGGAATTTCTGCTTTTTTGTCTGAAAATAAGAAGAATGCATACCTTTTTGCCATAAAAAAGGGAAATTTCTTCATTTTTGCTCCAAAATAAGGGGAACTTTTGCCTTTTTGCCTCTAAATAAGTGGAATTTCTGTCTTTTACCCCCAAAACAAAGGAATTTCTGTCTTTTTTGCTCCAAAATAAGGAAAATTTCTGACTTATAACCCTGAAATAAGTGAAATTTCTGCAAATTAGCCCCAAAATAAGAAAAATTTCTGCCTTTTTGCCCCCAAATAAGTAGAATTTCAGCCTTTTTATCTCAAAATAAGGGAAATTTCTGCATTTTTGCAACAAAATATTAGGAATTTCTGCATTTTTGCCACAAAATACTAGGAATTTCTTTATTTTTGCCCCAAAATTAGAAAAATTTCTGCCTTTTTTCTTGGAAATAAGTGAAATTTCTGCAAATTTGCCCCAAAAAAAGGGAAATTTCTGCCTTTTGCCCCATAATAAGGGGAATTTCAGCATTTTACCTCAAAATATGGGAAATTTCTGATTTTTGCACCAAAATATGGAGAATTTCTGCCTTTTGCCCCAAAATAAGGAAAATTTCTGCCTATTTTCCCTGAAATAAGTGAAATTTCTGCAATTTTGCCCCAAAATAAGTGAAATTTCTGAAATTTTGCCCCAAAATATGGAAAATTTCTGGAATTTTGCCCCACAATTAGGGGAATTTCTGCAATTTTGCTCCAAAATACGGGGAATTTCTGCCTTTTTGCCCAAAATAAATGGGAATGCATACCTTTTTGCCATAAAAAAAAGAAATTTCTTCATTTTTTCCCCAAATTAAGGGAAATTTCTGAGTTTTTGCCCTGAAATATGTGAAATTTCTGCAATTTTAGCCCAAAATAAGGTGAATTTCTGCCTTTTTGACCCAAAATAATGGGAATTTCTGCCTTTTTGCCCCAAAATAAGAAAAATTTTTGCCTCTTTTCTCAGCAATAAGTGAAATTTCTGCAATTTTGCCCTAAAATAAGGGAAATTTCTGCAATTTTTCCCCATAATAAGGGAAATTTCTGGAATTTTGCCACAAAATAAGGGGAATTTCTGTTTTTTTGCCCCCTAATAACGGAAATTTCTGCAATTTTGCCCTAAAATAAGGGGAATTTTTGCTTTTTGCCTCTAAATAAGTGGAATTTCTGTCTTTTTCCCCCAAAACAAAGAGAATTTCTGTCATTTTTGCCCCAAAATAAGGAAAATTTCTGACTTATTACCCTGAAATAAGTGAAATTTCTGCACTTTTTCCCCAATATAAGGGAAATTTCTGTCTTTTTGCCCCCAAATAAGGGGAATTTCAGCCTTTTTACTTCAAAATAAGGGGAATTTCTGAATTTTGGCACAAAATATTAGGAATTTCTGCCTTTTTGCCCCCAAAAAAGGAAAATTTCTGCTTTTTTCCCTGAAATAAGTGAAATTTCTGCAATTTTGCCCCAAAATAAGTAAAATTTCTGCAATTTTGCCCCAAAATAAGGGAAATTTCTGGAATTTTGCCCCAAAATAAGTGGAATTTCTGAGTTTTGCCCCAAAATAAGGAGAATTTCTGCCTTTTTGCGCCACAATTAGTGAAATTTCTGCAATTTTGCCGTAAAATAAGGGAAATTTCTGCAATTTTTCTTCATAATAAGGGAAATTTCTGCAATTTTGCCCCAAAATAAGGGGAATTTCTGTTTTTTGCCCCACAATAAGGGAAATTTCTGCAATTTTGCCCAAAAATAAGGGAAATTTCTGCCGTGTGCCCCAAAATATGGGGAATTTCTGCCTTTTTGTCTGAAAATAAGAAGAATGCATACCTTTTTGCCATAAAATGGAAATTTCTTCATTTTTGCTCCAAAATAAGGGGAACTTTTGCCTTTTTGCCTCTAAATAAGTGGAATTTCTGTTCTTTTCCCCAAAAACAAAGGCAATTTCTGTCTTTTTTGCCCTAAAATAAGGAACATTTCTGACTTATAACCCTGAAATAAGTGAAATTTCTGCAAATTTGCCCCAAAATAAGAAATATTTCTGCCTTTTTGCCCCTAAATAAAGGGAATTTCAGCCTTTTTATCTCAAAATAAGGGAAATTTCTGCATTTTTGCAACAAAATATTAGGAATTTCTGCATTTTTGCCACAAAATATTTGGAATTCCTGCCTTTTTGCCCCAAAATAAGAAAAATTACTGCCTTTTTTCCCGGAAATAAGTGAAATTTCTGCAATTTTGCCCCAATATAAATGAAATTTCTGCAATTTTGTCCCAAAATAAGGAAAATTTCTGGAATTTTGCCCCACAATTAGGGGAATTTCTGCAATTTTGCTCCAAAATACGGGGAA
The DNA here is from genome assembly GCF_963924665.1 of Micromys minutus. Lineage (NCBI taxonomy): Eukaryota > Metazoa > Chordata > Mammalia > Rodentia > Muridae > Micromys > Micromys minutus. Next base: position 452,205 of record NW_027667812.1, on the reverse strand, counting down.
TTTCTGCCTTTTTGCCCAAAATAAGGGGAATGCATACCTTTGTGCCATAAAAAAAGGGAAATTTCTTCATTTTTGCCCCAAATTAAGGGAAATTTTTGACTTTTTGCCCTGAAATATGTGAAATTTCTGCAATTTTAGCCCAAAATAAGGTGAATTTCTGCCTTTTTGCCCCAAAATAATGGGAATTTCTGCCTTTTTGCCCCAAAATAAGAAAAATTTTTGCCTTTTTTCTCTGAAATAAGTGAAATTTCTGCAATTTTGCCGTAAAATAAGGGAAATTTCTGCAATTTTTCCTCGTAATAAGGGAAATTTCTGCAATTTTGCCCCAAAATAAGAAGAATTTCTGTTTTTTGCCCCACAATTAGGGAAATTTCTGCAATTTTGCCCAAAAATAAGGGAAATTTCTGCCGTTTGCCACAAAATATGGGGAATTTCTGCCTTTTTGTCTGAAAATAAAAAGAATGCATACCTTTTTGCCATTAAAAAGGGAAATTTCTTCATTTTTGCTCCAAAATAAGGGGAACTTTTGCCATTTTGCCTCTAAATAAGAGGAATTTCTGTCTTTTTCCCCCAAAACAAAGGGAATTTCTGTCTTTTTTGCCCCAAAATAAGGAAAATTTCTGACTTATAACCCTGAAATAAGTGAAATTTCTGCAAATTTGCCCTAAAATAAGAAAAATTTCTGCCTTTTTGCCCCTAAATAAGTGGAATTTCAGCCTTTTTATCTCAAAATAAGAGAAATTTCTGCATTTTTGCAACAAAATATTAGGAATTTCTGCATTTTTGCCACAAAATATTAGGAATTTCTGCCTTTTCGCCACAAAAGAAGGAAAATTTCTGCCTTTTTTCCCGGAAATAAGTGAAATTTCTGCAAATTTGCCCCAAAAAAAGGGAAATTTCTGCCTTTTGCCCCAAAATAAGGGGAATTTCAGCATTTTACCTCAAAATAAGGGAAATTTCTGATTTTTGCACCAAAATATAGAGAATTTCTGCCTTTTTGCCCCAAAATAAGAAAAATTTCTGCATTTTTTCCCTGAAATAAGTGAAATTTCTGCAATTTTGCCCCAAAATAAGTGAAATTTCTGCAATTTTGCCCCAAAATAAAGAAAATTTCTGGAATTTTGCCCCACAATTAGGGGAATTTCTGCAATTTTGCTCCAAAATACGGGGAATTTCTGCCTTTTATCCCGAAATAAAGGGAATGCATACCTTTTTGCCATAAAAAAGGGAAATTTCTTCATTTTTGCCCCAAATTAAGGGAAATTTCTGACTTTTTGCCCTGAAATATGTGAAGTTTCTGCAATTTTAGCCCAAAATAAGGTGAATTTCTGCTTTTTTGCCCCAAAATAATGGGAATTTCTGCAAATTTGCTCCAAAATAAGAAAAATTTTTGCCTTTTTTCTCCGAAATAAGTGAAATTTCTGCAATTTTGCCATAAAATAAGGGAAATTTCTGCAATTTTTCCCCATAATAAGGGAAATTTCTGGAATTTTGCCACAAACTAAGGGGAATTTCTGTTTTTTTGCCCCCAAATAAGGGAAATTTCTGCAATTTTGCCCTAAAATAAGGGGAATTTCTGCTTTTTTGCCTCTAAATAAGTGGAATTTCTGTCTTTTTCCCCCAAAACAAAGGGAATTTCTGTCATTTTTGCCCCAAAATAAAAAAAATTTCTGACTTATTACTCTGAAATAAGTGAAATTTCTGCAATTTTGCCCCAATATAAGGAAAATTTCTGCCTTTTTGCAGCCAAATAAGGGGAATTTCAGTCTTTTTTCCTCAAAATAAGGGGAATTTCTGAATTTTGGCACAAAATATTAGGAATTTCTGCCTTTTTGCCCCAAAATAAGGAAAATTTCTGCTTTTTTCCCTGAAATAAGTGAAATTTCTGCAATTTTGCCCCGAAATAAGTAAAATTTCTGCAATTTTGCCCCAAAATAAGGGCAATTTCTGGAATTTTTCCCCAAATTAAGTGGAATTTCTGAGTTTTGCCCCAAAATAAGGAGAATTTCTGCCTTTTTGCGCCACAATTAGTGAAATTTCTGCAATTTTGTCCCAAAATAAGGAAAATTTCTGGAATTTTTGCCCCACAATTAGGGGAATTTCTGCAATTTTGCTCCAAAATACGGGGAATTTCTGCCTTTTTGCCCAAAATAAGGGGAATGCATACCTTTTTGCCATAAAAAAGGGAAATTTCTTCATTTTTACCCCAAATTAAGGGAAATTTCTGACTTTTTGCCCTGAAATATGTGATATTTCTGCAATTTTAGCCCAAAATAAGGTGAAATTCTGCCCTTTGCCCCAAAATATGGGGAATTTCTGCCTTTTTGTCTGAAAATAAGAAGAATGCATACCTTTTTGCCATAAAAAAGAGAAATTTCTTCATTTTTGCTCCAAAATAAAAGGAACTTTTGCCTTTTTGCCTCTAAATAAGTGGAATTTCTGTCTTTTTCCCCCAAAACAAAGGGAATATCTGTCTTTTTGCCCCAAAATAAGGAAAATTTCTGACTTATAACCCTGAAATAAGTGAAATTTCTGCAAATTTGCCCCAAAATAAGAAAAATTTCTGCCTTTTTGCCCCCAAATAAGGGGAATTTCAGCCTTTTTATCTCAAAAAAAGGGAATTTTCTGCATTTTTGCAACAAAATATTAGGAATTTCTGCATTTTTGCCCCAAAATATTAGAAATTTCTGCCTTTTTGCCCCAAAATAAGGAAAATTTCTGCCTTTTTTCCTGGAAATAAGTGAAATTTCTGCAAATTTGCCCCAAAAAAAGGGAAATTTCTGCCTTTTGCCCCAAAATAAGGGGAATTTCAGCATTTTACCTCAAAATAAGGGAAATTTCTGATTTTTGCACCAAAATATGGAGAATTTTTGCCTTTTTCCCCAAAATAAGGAAAATTTCTGCCTTTTTTCCCTGAAATAAGTGAAATTTCTGCAATTTTGCCACAAAATAAGTGAAATTTCTTCAATTTTGCCCCCAAATAAGGAAAATTTCTGGAATTTTGCCCCACAATTAGGGGAATTTCTGCAATTTTGCTTCAAAATACGAGGAATTTCTGCCTTTTTGCCCAAAATAGAGGGAATGCATACCTTTTTGCCATATAAAAGGGAAATTTCTTCATTTTTGCCCCAAATTAAGGGAAATTTCTGAATTTTTGCACTGAAATATGTTAAATTTCTGCAATTTTAGCCCAAAATAAGGTGAATTTCTGCCTTTTTGCCCCCAAAAAATGGGAATTTCTGCCTTTTTGCCCCAAAATAAGAAAAATTTTTGCCTTTTTTCTCTGAAATAACTGAAATTTCTGCAATGTTGCCCTAAAATAAGGGAAATTTCTGCAATTTTTTCCATAATAAGAGAAAATCTAAAATTTTGCCACAAAATAAAGGGAATTTCTGTTTTTTTGCTCCCAAATAAGGGAAATTTCTGCAATTTTGCCCTAAAATAAGGGGAATTTCTGCTTTTTTGCCTCTAAATAAGTGGAATTTCTGTCTTTTTCCCACAAAACAAAGGGAATTTCTGTCATTTTCGCCCCAAAATAAGGAAAATTTCTGACTTATTACCCTGAAATAGGTGAAATTTCTGCAATTTTACCCCAAAATAAGAAAAATTTCTGCCTTTTTGCCCCTAAATAAGAGGAATTTCAGCCTTTTTATTTCAAAATAAGGGAAATATCTGCATTTTTGCAACAAAATATTAGGAATTTCTGCATTTTTGCCACAAATTATTAGGAATTTCTGCTTTTGCCCCAAAATAAGGAAAAATTTATGCCTTTTTTTCCTGAAATAAGTAAAATTTCTGCAATTTTGCCCCAAAATAAGTGAAATTTCTGCAATTTTGCCCCAAAATAAAAAAAATTTCTCGAATTTTGTCCCCCAATTATGGGAATTTCTGCCATTTTGCTCCAAAATACGGGGAATTTCTGCCTTTTTGCCCAAAATAAGGGGAATGCATACCTTTTTGCCATAAAAATAGGAAATTTCTTCATTTTTGCCCCAAATTGAGGGAAATTTCTGACTTTTTGCCCTGAAATATGTGAAATTTCTGCAATTTTAGCCCAAAATAAGGTGAATTTCTTCCTTTTAGCCCCAATATAATGGGAATTTCTGCATTTTTGCCCCAAAATAAGAAAAATTTTTGCCTTTTTTCTCTGAAATAAGTGAAATTTCTGCAATTTTGCCCTAAAATAAGGGAAATTTCTGCAATTTTTCCCCATAATAAGGGAAATTTCTGCAATTTTGCCACAAAATAAGGGGAATTTCTGTTTTTTGCCCCACAATTAGGGAAATTTCTGCAATTTTGCCTCAAAATAAGGAGAATTTCTGCCTTTTGCCCCAAAATATGGGGAATTTCTGCCTTTTTGTCTGAAAATGAGAAAAATGCATACATTTTGCCATAAAAAAGGGAAATTTCTTCATTTTTGCTCCAAAATAAGGGGAACATTTGCCTTTTTGCCTCTAAATTAGAGGAATTTCTGTTTTTTTTCCCCAAATCAAAGAGAATTTCTGTCTTTTGTGCCCCAAAATAAAAAAAATTTCTGACTTATTACCATGAAATAAGTGAAATTTCTGCAAATTTGTCCCAAAAATAGAAAAATTTCTGCCTTTTGCCCTAAAATAAGTAAAATTTCAGCATTTTACCTCAAAATAAGGGGAATATCTGCCTTTTTGCCCCAAAATAAGGAAAATTTCTGCCTTTTTTCTCTGAAATAAGTGAAATTTCTGCAATTTTGCCTTAAAATAAGTGAAATTTCGGCAATTTTGCCCCAAAATAAGGGAAATTTCTGCAATTTTGCCCCAAAATAAGTGGAATTTATGAGTTTTTTTCAAAATTAAGGAGAATTTCTGCATTTTTGCCCCACAATTAGGGGAATTTCTGCAATTTTGCTCCAAAATACGGGGAATTTCTGCCTTTTTGCCCGAAAATAAAGGGAATGAATACCTTTTTGCCATAAAAAAGGGAAATTTCTTCATTTTTGCCACAAATTAAGGGAAATTTCTGCCTTTTTGCCCTTAAATATGTGAAATTTCTGCAATTTTAGCCCAAAATAAAGTGAATTTCTGCCTTTTTGCCCCAAAATAATGGAATTTCTGCCTTTTTGCCCCAAAATAAGAAAAATATTTGCCTTTTTTCTCTGAAATAAGTGAAATTTCTGCAATTTTGCCCAATTTAAAGGAAATTTCTGCAATTTTTCCCCATAATAAGGGAAATTTCTGGAATTTTGCCCCAAAATAAGAGGAATTTCTGTTTTTTTGCCCCCAAATAAGGGAAATTTCTGCAATTTTGTCCTAAAATAAGAGGAATTTCTGCTTTTTTGCCTCTAAATAAGTGGAATTTCTGTCTTTTTCCCCCAAAACAAAGGGAATTTCTATCATTTTTGCCCCAAAATAATAAAAATTTCTGACTTATTACCCTGAAATAAGTTAAATTTCTGCAATTTTGCCCCAATATAAGGAAAATTTCTGCCTTTTTGCCCCCAAATAAGGCGAATTTCAGCCTTTTTACCTCAAAATAAGGGGAATTTCTGAATTTTGTCACAAAATATTAGGAATTTCTGCTTTTTTGCCTCAAAATAAGGAAAATTTCTGCTTTTTTCCCTGAAATAAGTGAAATTTCTGCAATTTTGCCCCAAAATAAGTAAAATTTCTGCAATTTTGCCCCAAAATAAGGGAAATTTCTGGAATTTTTCCCCAAAATAAGTGGAATTTCTGAGTTTTGCCCCAAAATAAGGAGAATTTCTGCATTTTTGCGCCACAATTAGTGAAATTTCTGCAATTTTGCCGTAAAATAAGAGAAATTTCTGCAATTTTTCCTCATAATAAGGGAAATTTCTGCAATTTTGCCCCAAAATATGGGGAATTTCTGCTTTTTGTCTAAAAATAAGAAGAATGCATACCTTTTGGCCATAAAAAAGGGAAATTTCTTCATTTTTGCTCCAAAATAAGGGGAACTTTTGCCTTTTTGCCTCTAAATAAGTGGAATTTCTGTCTTTTTCCCCCAAAACAAAGGGAATTTCAGTCTTTTTTGCCCCAAAATAAGGAAAATTTCTGACTTATAACCCTGAAATTAGTGAAATTTCTGCAAATTTGCCGCAAAATAAAAAAAATTTCTGCATTTTTGCCCCCAAATAAGGGCAATTTCAGCCTTTTTATTTCAAAATAAGGGAAATTTGTGCATTTTTGCAACAAAATATTAGGAATTTCTGCATTTTTGCCACAAAATATTAGGAATTTCTGCCTTTTTGCCCCAAAATAAGGAAAATTTCTGCCTTTTTTTTCGGAAATAAGTGAAATTTCTGCAAATTTGCCCCAAAAAAGGGAAATTTCTGCCTTTTGCCCCAAAATAAAAGGAATTTCAGCATTTTACCTCAAAATAAGGGAAATTTTTAATTTTTGCAACAAAATATGGAGAATTTCTGCCTTTTTGCCCCAAAATAAGGAAAATTTCTGCCTATTTTCCCTGAAATAAGTGAAATTTCTGCAATTTTGCCCCAAAATAAGTGAAATTTCTGCAATTTTGCCCCAAAATAATGAAAATTTCTGGAATTTTGCCACACAATTAGGGGAATTTCTGCAATTTTGCTCCAAAATACGGGGAATTTCTGCCTTTTTGCCCAAAATAAGGGGAATGCATACCTTTTTGCCATAAAAAAGAAAAATTTCTTCATTTTTGCCCCAAATTAGGGGAAATTTCTGACTTTTTGCCCTGAAATATGTGAAATTTCTGCAATTTAAGCCCAAAATAAGGTGAATTTCTGCCTTTTTGTCCCAAAATAATGGGAATTTCTGCCTTTTTGCCCCAAAATAAGAAAAATTTTTGCCTTTTTTCTCTGAAATAAGTGAAATTTCTGCAATTTTGCCCTAAAATAAGGGAAATTTCTGCCTTTTGCCCCAAAATATGGGGAATTTCTGCTTTTTTGTCTGAAAATAAGAAGAATGCATACCTTTTTGCCATAAAAAAGGGAAATTTCTTCATTTTTGCTCCAAAATAAGGGGAACTTTTGCCTTTTTGCCTCTAAATAAGTGGAATTTCTGTCTTTTTCCCCCAAAACAAAGGGAATTTCTGTCTTTTTTGCTCCAAAATAAGGAAAATTTCTGACTTATAACCCTGAAATAAGTGAAATTTCTGCAAATTAGCCCCAAAATAAGAAAAATTTCTGCCTTTTTGCCCCCAAATAAGTGGAATTTCAGCCTTTTTATCTCAAAATAAGGGAAATTTCTGCATTTTTGCAACAAAATATTAGGAATTTCTGCATTTTTGCCACAAAATACTAGGAATTTCTTTATTTTTGCCCCAAAATTAGAAAAATTTCTGCCTTTTTTCCCGGAAATAAGTGAAATTTCTGCAAATTTGCCCCAAAAAAAGGGAAATTTCTGCCTTTTGCCCCATAATAATGGGAATTTCAGCATTTTACCTCAAAATATGGGAAATTTCTGATTTTTGCACCAAAATATGGAGAATTTCTGCCTTTTGCCCCAAAATAAGGAAAATTTCTGCCTATTTTCCCTGAAATAAGTGAAATTTCTGCAATTTTGCCCCAAAATAAGTGAAATTTCAGCAATTTTGCCCTAAAATAAGGAAAATTTCTGGAATTTTGCCCCACAATTAGGGGAATTTCTGCAATTTTGCTCCAAATTACGGGGATATTCTGCCTTTTTGCCCAAAATAAATGGGAATGCATACCTTTTTGCCATAAAAAAAAGAAATTTCTTCATTTTTTCCCCAAATTAAGGGAAATTTCTGACTTTTTGCCCTGAAATATGTGAAATTTCTGCAATTTTAGCCCAAAATAAGGTGAATTTCTGCCTTTTTGCCCCAAAAAAATGGGAATTTCTGCCTTTTTGCCCCAAAATAAGAAAAATTTTTGCCTTTTTTCTCTGAAATAAGTGAAATTTCTGCAATTTTGCCCTAAAATAAGGGAAATTTCTGCAATTTTTCCCCATAATAAGGGAAATTTCTGTAATTTTGCCACAAAATAAGGGGAATTTCTGTTTTTTTGCCCCCTAATAAGGGAAATTTCTGCAATTTTGCCCTAAAATAAGGGGAATTTTTGCTTTTTGCCTCTAAATAAGTGGAATTTCTGTCTTTTTCCCCCAAAACAAAGGGAATTTCTGTCATTTTTGCCCAAAAATAAGGAAAATTTCTGACTTATTACCCTGAAATAAGTGAAATTTCTGCACTTTTCCCCCAATATAAGGGAAATTTCTGTCTTTTTGCCCCCAAATAAGGGGAATTTCAGCCTTTTTACCTCAAAATAAGGGGAATTTCTCATTTTTGGCACAAAATATTAGGAATTTCTGCCTTTTTGCCCAAAAAAAGGAAAATTTCTGCTTTTTTCCCTGAAATAAGTGAAATTTCTGCAATTTTGCCCCAAAATAAGTAAAATTTCTGCAATTTTGCCCCAAAATAAGGGAAATTTCTGGAATTTTGCCCCAAAATAAGTGGAATTTCTGAGTTTTGCCCCAAAATAAGGAGAATTTCTGCCTTTTTGCGCCAAAATTAGTGAAATTTCTGCAATTTTGCCGTAAAATAAGGGAAATTTCTGCAATTTTTCTTCATAATAAGGGAAATTTCTGCAATTTTGCCCCAAAATAAGGGGAATTTCTGTTTTTTGCCCCACAATTAGGGAAATTTCTGCAATTTTGCCCAAAAATAAGGGAAATTTCTGCCGTGTGCCCCAAAATATGGGGAATTTCTGCCTTTTTGTCTGAAAATAAGAAGAATGCATACCTTTTTGCCATAAAATGGAAATTTCTTCATTTTTGCTCCAAAATAAGGGGAACTTTTGCCTTTTTGCCTCTAAATAAGTGGAATTTCTGTTCTTTTCCCCCAAAACAAAGGCAATTTCTGTCTTTTTTGCCCTAAAATAAGGAACATTTCTGACTTATAACCCTGAAATAAGTGAAATTTCTGCAAATTTGCCCCAAAATAAGAAATATTTCTGCCTTTTTGCCCCTAAATAAAGGGAATTTCAGCCTTTTTATCTCAAAATAAGGGAAATTTCTGCATTTTTGCAACAAAATATTAGGAATTTCTGCATTTTTGCCACAAAATATTTGGAATTCCTGCCTTTTTGCCCCAAAATAAGAAAAATTTCTGCCTTTTTTTCCGGAAATAAGTGAAATTTCTGCAATTTTGCCCCAATATAAATGAAATTTCTGCAATTTTGTCCCAAAATAAGGAAAATTTCTGGAATTTTGCCCCACAATTAGGGGAATTTCTGCAATTTTGCTCCAAAATACGGGGAATTTCTGCCTTTTTGCCCAAAATAAGGGGAATGCATACCTTTTTGCCATAAAAAAGGGAAATTTCTTCATTTTTACCCCAAATTAAGGGAAATTTCTGACTTTTTGCCCTGAAATATGTGATATTTCTGCAATTTTAGCCCAAAATAAGGTGAAATTCTGCCCTTTGCCCCAAAATATGGGGAATTTCTGCCTTTTTGTCTGAAAATAAGAAGAATGCATACCTTTTTGCCATAAAAAAGAGAAATTTCTTCATTTTTGCTCCAAAATAAAAGGAACTTTTGCCTTTTTGCCTCTAAATAAGTGGAATTTCTGTCTTTTTCCCCCAAAACAAAGGGAATATCTGTCTTTTTGCCCCAAAATAAGGAAAATTTTTGACTTATAACCCTGAAATAAGTGAAATTTCTGCAAATTTGCCCCAAAATAAGAAAAATTTCTGCCTTTTTGCCCCCAAATAAGGGGAATTTCAGCCTTTTTATCTCAAAAAAAGGGTATTTTCTGCATTTTTGCAACAAAATATTAGGAATTTCTGCATTTTTGCCACAAAATATTAGAAATTTCTGCCTTTTTGCCCCAAAATAAGGAAAATTTCTGCCTTTTTTCCTGGAAATAAGTGAAATTTCTGCAAATTTGCCCCCAAAAAAGGGAAATTTCTGCCTTTTGCCCCAAAATAAGGGGAATTTCAGCATTTTACCTCAAAATAAGGGAAATTTCTGATTTTTGCACCAAAATATGGAGAATTTTTGCCTTTTTCCCTAAAATAAGGAAAATTTCTGCCTTTTTTCCCTGAAATAAGTGAAATTTCTGCAATTTTGCCACAAAATAAGTGAAATTTCTTCAATTTTGCCCCAAAATAAGGAAAATTTCTGGAATTTTGCCCCACAATTAGGGGAATTTCTGCAATTTTGCTCCAAAATACGAGGAATTTCTGCCTTTTTGCCCAAAATAGAGGGAATGCATACCTTTTTGCCATATAAAAGGGAAATTTCTTCATTTTTGCCCCAAATTAAGGGAAATTTCTGAATTTTTGCACTGAAATATGTTAAATTTCTGCAATTTTAGCCCAAAATAAGGTGAATTTCTGCCTTTTTGCCCCAAAATAATGGGAATTTCTGCCTTTTTGCCCCAAAATAAGAAAAATTTTTGCCTTTTTTCTCTGAAATAAGTGAAATTTCTGCAATTTTGCCCTAAAATAAGGGAAATTTCTGCAATTTTTCCCCATAATAAGGGAAATTTCTGGAATTTTGCCACAAAATAAGGGGAATTTCTGTTTTTTGCCCCACAATTAGAGAAATTTCTGCAATTTTGCCCCAAAATAATGGGAATTTCTGCCTTTTGCCCCAAAATATGGGGAATTTCTGCCTTTTTGTCTGAAAATAAGAAGAATGCATACCTTTTTGCCATAAAAAAAGGAAATTTCTTCATTTTTGCTCCAAAATAAGGGGAACTTTTGCATTTTTGCTTCTAAATAAGTGGAATTTCTGTTTTTTTCCCCCAAAACAAAGAGAATTTCTGTCTTTTTTGCCCCAAAATAAAGAAAATTTCTGACTTATTACACTGAAATAAGTGAAATTTCTGCAAATTTGCCCCCAAAATAGGGAAATTTCTGCCTTTTGCCCCAAAATAAGGGGAATTTCAGCATTTTACCTCAAAATAAGGGAAATTTCTAATTTTTGCACCAAAATATGGAGAATTTCTGCCTTTTTGCCCCAAAATAAGGAAAATTTCTGCCTTTTTTTCCCTAAAATAAGTGAAATTTCTGCAATTTTGCACCAAAATAAGGGAAATTTCTGCATTTTTGCCTCCATATAAGGGGAATTTCAGCCTTTTTACCTCAAAATAAGGGAAATTTCTGCATTTTTGCAACAAAATATTAGGAATTTCTGCATTTTTGCCACAAATTATTAAGAATTTCTGCATTTTTGCCCCAAAATAAGGAAAATTTCTGCCTTTTTTTCCCTGAAATAAGTGAAATTTCTGCAATTTTGCCTCAAAATAAGGGAAATTTCTGCAATTTTGCCCCAAAATAAGTGGAATTTCTGAGTTTTGTCCAAAAATAAGGAGAATTTCTGCATTTTTGCCCCACAGTTAGGGGAATTTCTGCAATTTTGCTCCAAAATATGGGAATTTCTGCCTTTTTGCCTGAAAATAAGGGGAATGCATACCTTTTTGCCATAAAAAAGGGAAATTTCTTCACTTTTGCCCCAAATTAAGAGAAATTTCTGCCTTTTTGCCCTGAAATATGTGAAATTTCTGCAATTTTAGCCCAAAATAAGGTGAATTTCTGCCTTTTTGCCCCAAAATAAGAAAAATTTTTCCTTTTTTTTCTCTGAGATAAATGAAATTTCTGCAATTTTGCCCTAAAATAAAAGAAATTTCTGCAATTTTCCCCCATAATAAAGATAATTTCTGGAATTTTGCCACAAAATAAGGAGAATTTCTGTTTTTTTTCCCCAAATAAGGGAAATTTCTGCAATTTTGCCCTAAAATAGGGGGGATTTCTGCATTTTGCCTCTAAATAAGTGGAATTTCTGTCTTATTCCCCCAAAACAAAGGGAATTTCTTTCATTATTGCCCCAAAATAAGGAAAATTTCTGACTTATTACCCTGAAATAAGTGAAATTTCTGCAATTTTGCCCCAATATAAGGGAAATTTCTGCCTTTTTGACCCCAAATAAGAAGAATTTCAGCCTTTTTACCTCAAAATAATAGGAATTTCTGAATTTTGGCACAAAACATTAGGAATTTCTGCCTTTTTGCCCCAAAATAAGGAAAATTTCTGCCTTTTTTCCCTGAAATAAGTGAAATTTCTGCAATTTTGTCCCAAAATAAGTAAAATTTCTGCAATTTCTCTTCAAAATAAAGAAAATTTCTGGAATTTTGCCCCAAAATAAGTGGAATTTCTGAGTTTTGCCCCAAAATATGGAGGATTTGTGCCTTTTTGCCCCACAATTAGTGAAATTTCTACAATTTTGCCCTAAAATAAGGGAAATTTCTGCAATTTTTCCCCATAATAAGGGAAATTTCTGCAATTTTGCTTCAAAATAAGGGGAATTTCTGTATTTTGCCCCACAATTAGTGAAATTTCTGCAATTTTGCCCCAAAATAAGAAAAATCTCTGGAATTTTGCCCCAAAATAAGTGGAATTTCTGAGTTTTGCCCCAAATAAAGAGAATTTCTGCCTTTTTGCCCCACAATTAGGGAAATTTCTGCAATTTTGCTCCAAAATACAGGGAATTTCTGCCTTTTTGACCGAAAATAAGGGGAATGCATAACTTTTGCCATAAAAAAATGGAAATTTCTTCATTTTTGCCTTAAATTAATGGAAATTTCTGCCTTTTTGCCCTGAAATATGTGAAATTTCTTCAATTTTAGTCCAAAATAAGGTGAATTTCTGCCTTTTTGCCCCAAAATAATGGGAATTACTGCCTTTTTGGCCCCAAATAAGAAAAATTTTTGCCTTTTTTTTCTGAAATAAGTGAAATTTCTGCAATTTTGCTCTAAAATAAGGCAAATTTCTGCAATTTTTCCCCATAATAAGGGAAATTTCTGCAATTTTGCTTCAAAATAAGGGGAATTTCTGTTTTTTGCCCCAAAATCAGGGAAATTTCTGCAATTTTGCCCCAAAATAAGGGGAATTTCTGCCTTTTGCCCCAAAATATGGGGAATTTCTGCCTTTTTGTCCGAAAATAAGAATGCATATCTTTTTGCCATAAAAAAGGGAAATTTCTTCACTTTTGCTCCAAAATAAGGGGAACTTTTGCCTTTTTGCTTCTAAATAAGTGGAATTTCTGTTTTTTTCCACCAAAACAAAGAGAATTTCTGTCTGTTTTGCCCCAAAATAAGGAAAATTTCTGACTTATTACCCTGAAATAAGTGAAATTTCTGCAAATTTGCCCCAAAAATAGGGAAATTTCTGCCTTTTGCCCCAAAATAAGGGGAATTTCAGCATTTTATCTCAAAATAAAGAAAAGTTCTGATTTTTGCACCAAAATATGGAGAATTTCTGCCTTTTTGCACCAAAATTAAAAAAATTTCTGCTGTTTTTCCCTGAAGTAAGTGAAGTTTCTGCAATTTTGCCCCAAAATATGGAAAATTTCTGCCTTTTTGCCCCACAATTAGGGGAATTTCTGCAATTTTGCTCCAAAATACAGGGAATTTCTGCCTTTTTGCCTGAAAATAAGGGGAATGCATAACTTTTTGCCATAAAAAAGGGAAATTTCTTCACTTTTGCCCCAAATTAAGAGAAATTTCTGCCTTTTTGCCCTGAAATATGTGAAATTTCTGCAATTTTAGCCCAAAATAAGGTGAATTTCTGCCTTTTTGCCCCAAAATAATGGGAATTTCTGCCTTTTTGCTCCAAAATAAGAAAAATTTTTGCTTTTTTTCTCTGAAATAAGTGAAATTTCTGCAATTTTGCCCCAAAATATGTGAAATTTCTGCAATTTTGCCCCAAAATAAGGGAAATTTCTGGAATTTTGCCCCAAAATAAGTGGAATTTCTGAGTTTTGCCCCAAAATAAGGAGAATTTCTGCCTTTTTGCCCCACAATTAGGGGAATTTCTGCAATTTTGCTCCAAAATTCGAGGAATTTCTGCCTTTTTGCCCGAAAATAAGGGGAATGCATACCTTTTTGCCATAAAAAAGGGAAATTTCTTCATTTTTGCCCCAAATTAAGGGTAATTTCGGCCTTTTTGCCCTGAAATATGAGAAATTTCTGCAATTTTAGCCCAAAATAAGGTGAATTTCTGCCTTTTTGCCCCAAAATAATGGGAATTTCTGCCTTTTTGCCCCAACATAAGAAAAATTTTTGCTTTTTTTCTCTGAAATAAGTGAAATTTCTGCAATTTTGCCCTAAAATAAAAGAAATTAATGCAATTTTTCCCCATAATAAAGGAAATTTCTGGAAGTTTGCCCCAAAATAAAAAGAATTTCTGTTTTTTTTGCCCCCAAATAAGAGAAATTTCTGCAATTTTGCACTAAATTAAGGGGAATTTCTGCTTTTTTGCCTCTAAATAAGTGGAATTTCTGTCTTTTTCCCCCAAAACAAAGGGAATTTCTGTCATTTTTGCCCCAAAATAAGGAAAATTTCTGACTTATTACACTGAAATAAGTGAAATTTCTGCAATTTTGCCCCAATATAAGGAAAATTTCTGCGTTTTTGCCCCCAAATAAGGGGAATATCAGCCTTTTTACCTCAAAATAAGGGGAATTTTTGAATTTCGGCACAAAATATTAGGAATTTCTGCCTTTTTGCCCCAAAATGAAAAAAAATTTCTGCCTTTTTTCCCTGAAATAAGTGAAATTTCTGCAATTTTGCCCTATAATAAGTAAAATTTCTGCAATTTTGCCCCAAAATAAGAAAAATTCCTAGAATTTTGACCCAAAATAAGTGGAATTTCTGAGTTTTTTTCCAAAAAAAGAAGAATTTCTGCCTTTTTGCCCCACAATTAGTGAAATTTCTGCAATTTTGCCCTAAAATAAGGGACATTTCTGCAATTTTTCCCCATAATAAGGGAAATTTCTGCAATTTTGCTTCAAAATAAGGGGAATTTCTGTTTTTTGCCTCAAAATCAGGGAAATTTCTGCAATTTTGCCCCAAATAAGGGGAATTTCTGCCTTTTGCCCCAAAATATGGGGAATTTCTGCCTTTTTGACCGAAAATAAGAATGCATATATTTTTGCCATAATAAAGGGAAATTTCTTCATTTTTGCTCCAAAATAAGGGGAACTTTTGCCTTTTTGCTTCTAAATAAGTGGAATTTCTGGTTTTTTCCCCCAAAACAAAGAGAATTTCTGTCTGTTTTGCCACAAAATAAGGAAAATTTCTGACTTATTACCCTGAAATAAGTGAAATTTCTGCAAATTTGCCCCAAAAATAGGGAAATTTCTGCCTTTTGCCCAAAAATAAAAGGAATTTCAGCATTTTACCTCAAAATAAGGGAAATTTCTGAATTTTGCACCAAAATATGGAGAATTTCTGCATTTTTGCACCAAAATAAGAAAAATTTCTGCTGTTTTTCCCTGAAATAAGTGAAGTTTCTGCAATTTTGCCCCAAAATATGGAAAATTTCTGCCTTTTTGCCCCACAATTAGGGGAATTTCTGAAATTTTGCTCCAAAATACAGGGAATTTCTGCCTTTTTGCCTGAAAATAAGGGGAATGCATACCTTTTTGCCATAAAAAAGGGAAATTTCTTCATTTTTGCCCCAAATTAAGAGAAATTTCTGCCTTTTTGCCCTGAAATATGTGAAATTTCTGCAATTTTAGCCCAAAATAAGGTGAATTTCTGCCTTTTTGCCCCAAAATAATGGGAATTTCTGCCTTTTGCTCCAAAATAAGAAAAATTTTTGCTTTTTTTCTCTGAAATAAGTGAAATTTCTGCAATTTTGCCCTTAAATAAAAGAAATTTCTGCAATTTTTCCTTATAATATAGGAAATTTCTGGAATTTTGCCTTAAAATAAGGGGAATTTCTGGTTTTTTGCCCCTAAATAAGGGAAATTTCTGCAATTTTGCCCTAAATTAAGGGGAATTTCTGCTTCTTTGCCTCTAAATAAGTGGAATTTCTGTCTTTTTCCCCCAAAACAAAGGGAATTTCTATCATTTTTGCCCCAAAATAAGGAAAGTTTCTGACTTATTACCCTGAAATAAGTGAAATTTCTGCAATTTTGCCCCAATATAAGGGAAATTTCTGCTTTTTTGCCCCCAAATAAGGTGAATTTCAGCCTTTTTACCTCAAAATAAGGGGAATTTCTGAATTTTGGCACAAAATATTAGGAATTTCTGCATTTTTGCCCCAAAATAAGGACAATTTCTGCCTTTTATCCCTGAAATAAGTGAAATTTCTGCAATTTTGCCCCAAAATAAGTAAAATTTCTGAAATTTTGCCCCAAAATAAGGAAAATTACTAAAATTTTGCCCCAAAATAAGTGGAATTTCTGAGTTTTGCCCCAAAATAAGGAGAATTTCTGCCTTTTTGCCCACAATTAGTGAAATTTCTTTAATTTTGCCCTAAAAAAAGAGAAATTTCTGCAATTTTTCCCCATAATAAGGGAAATTTCTGCAATTATGCTTCAAAAAAGGGGAATTTCTGTTTTTTGCCCCACAATTAGGGAAATTTCTGATATTTTGCTCCGAAATAAAAGGAATTTCTGCCTTTTGTCCTAAGATATGGGGAATTTCTGCCTTTTTGTCCGAAAATAAGAAGAATGCATACCTTTTTGCCATAAAAGAGGGAAATTTCTTCATTTTTTCTCCAAAATAAGGGGAACTTTTGCCTTTTTGCCTCTAAATAAGTGGAATTTCTGTCTTTTTCCCCCAAAACAAAGGGAATTTCTGTCTTTTTTGCACCAAAATAAGGAAAATTTCTGACTTTTTACCCTGAAATAAGTGAAATTTCTGCAAATTTGCCCCAAAATAAGGGAAAATTCTGCCTTTTTGTTTCCAAATATGGTGAATTTCAGACTTTTTATCACAAAATAAGGGAAATTTCTGCATTTTTGCAACAAAATATTAGGAATTTCTGCATTTTTGCCACAAAATATTAGGAATTTCTGCCTTTTTGCCCCAAAATAAGGAAAATTTCTTCTTTTTTTACCTGAAATAAGTAAAATTTCTGAAATTTTGCCCCAAAATAAGTGAAATTTCTGGAATTTTGCCCTAAAATAAGTGGAATTTCTGAGTTTTGCCCCAAAATAAGGGGAATTTCTGCCTTTTTGCCCCACAATTAGGGGAATTTCTGCAATTTTGCTCCAAAATACGGGGAATTTCTGCCTTTTTGCCCGAAAATAAGGAAAATGCATACCTTTTTGCCATAAAAAAAAGAAATTTCTTCAGTTTTGCCCCAAATTAAGGGAAATTTCTGCCTTTTTGCCCTGAAATATGTGAAATTTCTGCAATTTTAGCCCAAAATAAGGTGAATTTCTGCCTTTTTGCCCCAAAATAATGGGAATTTCTGCCTTTTTGCCCCAAAATAAGAAAAATTTTTGCTTTTTTTCTCTGAAATAAGTGAAATTTCTGCAATTTTGCCCTAAAATAAAAGAAATTAATGCAATTTTTCCCCATCATAAAGGAAATTTCTGGAAGTTTGCCCCAAAATAAGAAGAATTTCTGTTTTTTTGCCCCCAAATAAGAGAAATTTCTGCAATTTTGCCCTAAATTAAGGGGAATTTCTGCTTTTTTGCCTCTAAATAAGTGGAATTTCTGTCTTTTTCCCCCAAAACAAAAGGAATTTCAGTCATTTTTGCCCCAAAATAAGGAAAATTTCTGACTTATTACACTGATATAAGTGAAATTTCTGCAATTTTGCCCCAATATAAGGAAAATTTCTGTGTTTTTGCCCCCAAATAAGGGGAATTTCAGCCTTTTTACCTCAAAATAAGGGGAATTTCTGAATTTCGGCACAAAATATTAGGAATTTCTGCCTTTTTGCCCCAAAATGAAAAAAAATTTCTGCCTTTTTTCCCTGAAATAAGTGAAATTTCTGCAATTTTGCCCTATAATAAGTAAAATTTCTGCAATTTTGCCCCAAAATAAGGGAAATTTCTAGAATTTTGACCCAAAATAAGTGGAATTTCTGAGTTTTTTTCCAAAAAAAGAAGAATTTCTACCTTTTTGCCCCACAATTAGTGAAATTTCTGCAATTTTGCCCTAAAATAAGGGAAATTTCTGCAATTTTTCCCCATAATAAGGGAAATTTCTGCAATTTTGCTTCAAAATAAGGGGAATTTCTGTTTTTTGCCCCAAAATCAGGGAAATTTCTGCAATTTTGCCCCAAAATAAGGGGAATTTCTGCCTTTTGCCCCAAAATATAGGGAATTTCTGCCTTTTTGTCCGAAAATAAAAATGCATATCTTTTTGCCATAAAAAAGGGAAATTTCTTCATTTTTGCTCCAAAATAAGGGGAACTTTTGCCTTTTTGCTTCTAAATAAGTGGAATTTCTGTTTTTTTCCCCCAAAACAAAGAGAATTTCTGTCTTTTTTGCCACAAAATAAGGAAAATTTCTGACTTATTACCCTGAAATAAGTGAAATTTCTGCAAATTTGCCCCAAAAATAGGGAAATTTCTGCCTTTTGCCCAAAAATAAAAGGAATTTCAGCATTTTACCTCAAAATAAGAGAAATTTCTGAATTTTGCACCAAAATATGGAGAATTTCTGCCTTTTTGCACCAAAATAAGAAAAATTTCTGCTGTTTTTCCCTGAAATAAGTGAAGTTTCTGCAATTTTGCCCTATAATATGGAAAATTTCTGCCTTTTTGCCCCACAATTAGGGGAATTTCTGCAATTTTGCTCCAAAATACAGGGAATTTCTGCCTTTTTGCCTGAAAATAAGGGGAATGCATACCTTTTTGCCATAAAAAAGGGAAATTTCTTCATTTTTGCCCCAAATTAAGAGAAATTTCTGCCTTTTTGCCCTGAAATATGTGAAATTTCTGCAATTTTAGCCCAAAATAAGGTGAATTTCTACCTTTTTGCCCCAAAATAATGAGAATTTCTGCCTTTTTGCTCCAAAATAAGAAAAATTTTTGCTTTTTTTCTCTGAAATAAGTGAAATTTCTGCAATTTTGCCCTTAAATAAAAGAAATTTCTGCAATTTTTCCTTATAATATTGGAAATTTCTGGAATTTTGCCTTAAAATAAGGGGAATTTCTGGTTTTTTGCCCCTAAATAAAAGAAATTTCTGCAATTTTGCCCTAAATTAAGGGGAATTTCTGCTTTTTTGCCTCTAAATAAGTGGAATTTCTGTCTTTTTCCCCCCAAAAAAAGGGAATTTCTATCATTTTTGCCCCAAAATAAGGAAAATTTCTGACTTATTACCCTGAAATAAGTGAAATTTCTGCAATTTTGCCCCAATATAAGGGAAATTTCTGCTTTTTTGCCCCCAAATAAGGTGAATTTCAGCCTTTTTACCTCAAAATAAGGGGAATTTCTGAATTTTGGCACAAAATATTAGGAATTTCTGCATTTTTGCCCCAAAATAAGGACAATTTCTGCATTTTTTCCCTGAAATAAGTGAAATTTCTGCAATTTTGCCCCAAAATAAGTAAAATTTCTAAAATTTTGCCCCAAAATAAGGAAAATTACTAAAATTTTGCCCCAAAATAAGTGGAATTTCTGAGTCTTGCCCCAAAATAAGGAGAATTTCTGCCTTTTTGCCCACAATTAGTGAAATTTCTTCAATTTTGCCCTAAAATAAGAGAAATTTCTGCAATTTTTCCCCATAATAACGGAAATTTCTGCAATTATGCTTCAAAATAAGGGGAATTTCTGTTTTTGGCCCCACAATTAGGGAAATTTCTGCAATTTTGCTCCGAAATAAAAGGAATTTCTGCCTTTTGTCCTAAGTTATGGGGAATTTCTGCCTTTTTGTCCGAAAATAAGAAGAATGCATACCTTTTTGCCATAAAAAAGGGAAATTTCTTCATTTTTTCTCCAAAATAAGGGGAACTTTTGCCTTTTTGCCTCTAAATAAATGGAATTTTTGTCTTTTTCCCCCAAAACAAAGGGAATTTCTGTCTTTTTTGCACCAAAATAAGAAAAATTTCTGACTTTTTACCCTGAAATAAGTGAAATTTCTGAAAATTTGCCCCAAAATAAGGGAAAATTCTGCTTTTTGGTTCCAAATATGGGGAATTTCAGCCTTTTTACCTCAAAATAAGGTTAATTTCTGCATTTTTGCAACAAAATATTAGGAATTTCTGCATTTTTGCCACAAAATATTAGAAATTTCTGCCTTTTTGCCCCAAAATAAGGAAAATTTCTGCTTTTATTACCTGAAATAAGTAGAATTTCTGAAATTTTGCCCATAATTAAGTGAAATTTCTGCAATTTTGCCCCAAAATAAGTGAAATTTCTGCAATTTTGCCCCAAAATAAGGGAAATTTCTGGAATTTTGCTTCAAAATATGTGGAATTTCTGAGTTTTGCCCCAAAATAAAAAGAATTTCTGCCTTTTTGCCCCACAAATAGGGGAATTTCTGCAATTTTGCTCCAAAATACTGGGAATTTCTGCTTTTTGCCTGAAAATAATGGGAATGCATACCTTTTTGCCATAAAAATGGGAAATTTCTTCATTTTTGCCCCAAATTAAGGGAAATTTCTGCCCTTTTGCCCTGAAATATGTGAAATTTCTGCAATTTTAGCCCAAAATAAAGTGAATTTCTGCCTTTTTGCCCCATAATAAGAAAAATTTTTGCTTTTTTTCTCTGAAATAAGTGAAATTTCTGCAATTTTGCCCTAAAATAAAAGAAATTTCTGCAATTTTTCCCCATAATAAAGGAAATTTCTGAAATTTTGCCCCAAAATAAGAAGAATTTCGGTTTTTTTGCCCCCAAATAAGGGAAATGTCTGCAATGTTGCCCTAAAATAAGGGGACTTTCTGCTTTTTTGCCTCTAAATAAGTGGAATTTCTGTCTTTTTCCCCCAAAACAAAGGGAATTTCTGTCATTTTTGCCCAAAAATAAAGAAAATTTCTGACTTATTACCCTGAAATACGTGAATTTTCTGCAAATTTGCCCCAAAATAAGGGAAAATTCTGCCTTTTTGCCCCCAAATATGGGGAATTTCAGCCTTTTTACCTCAAAATAAGGGAAATTTCTTCATTTTTGCCACAAAATATTAGGAATTTCTTCATTTTTGCCACAAAATATTAGAAATATCTGCCTATTTGCCCCAAAATAAGGAAAATTTCTGCTTTTTTTCCCTGAAATAAGTGAAATTTTTGCAATTTTGCTTCAATATAAGAGAAATTTCTGCCTTTTTGCCCCCAAATAAGGGGAATTTCAGCCTTTTTACCTCAAAATAAGGAGTATTTCTGAATTTTGGCACAAAATATAAGGAATTTCTGCTTTTTTGCCCCAAAATAAAGAAAATTTCTGCCTTTTTTCCCTGAAATAAGTGAAATTTCTGCAATTTTGCCCCAAAATAAGTAAAATTTCTGAAATTTTGCCCCAAAATAAGGAAAATTTCTGGAATTTTGCCCCAAAATAAGTGGAATTTCTGAGTTTTGCCCCAAAATAAGGAGAATTTCTGCCTTTTGGCCCACAATTATTGAAATTTCTGCAATTTTGCCCTAAAATAAGAGAAATTTCTGCAATTTTTCCCCATAATAAGGGAAATTTCTGCAATTTTGCTTCAAAATAAGGGGAATTTCTGTTTTTTGCCCCACAATTAGGGAAATTTCTGCAATTTTGCTCCAAAATAAAAGGAATTTCTGCCTTTTGTCCTAAAATATGGGGAATTTCTGCCTTTTTGTCCAAAAATAGGAAAAATGCATACCTTTTTGCCATAAAAAAGGGAAATTTCTTCATTTTTGCTTTAAAATAAGGGGAACTTTGCCTTTTTGCCTCTAAATAAGTGGAATTTCTGTTATTTTTTTCCAAAACAAAGAGAATTTCTGTCTTTTTTGCCCCAAAATAAAGAAAATTTGTGACTTATTACCCTGAAATAAGTGAAATTTCTGCAAATTTGTCTCAAAAATAAGAAAATTTCTGCCTTTTTCCCAAAAATAAGGGGAATTTCAGCATTTTACCTCAAAATAAGGGAAATTTCTGATTTTTGCACCAAAATATGGAGAATTTCTGCTTTTTTGCACCAAAATAAGGAAAATTTCTGCCTTTTTTCCTTGAAATAAGTGAAATTTCTGGAATGTTGCCCCAAAATAAGGAGAATTTCTGCCTTTTTGCCCCACAATTAGGGGAATTTTTGCAATTTTGCTACAAAATACAAGGAATTTCTGCCTTTTTGCCCGAAAATAAGGAGAATGCATAACTTTTTGCCATAAAAAAGGGAAATTTCATCATTTTTGCCCCAAATTAAGGGAAATTTCTGCCTTTTTCCTTGAAATATGTGAAATTTCTGCAATTTTAGCCCAAAATAAGGTGAATTTCTGCCTTTTTGCCCCAAAATAATGGGAATTTCTGCATTTTTGCCCCAAAATAAGAAAAATTTTTGCTTTTTTTCTCTGAAATAAGTGAAATTTCTGCAATTTTGCCTTAAAATAAAAGAAATTTCTTCAATTTTTTCCCATAATAAAGAAAATTTCTGGAATTTTGCCTTAAAATAAAAGGAATTTCTTTTTTTTACCCCCAAATAAGGGAAATTTCTGCAATTTTGCCCTAAATTAAAAGGAATGTCTGCTTTTTTGCCTCTAAATTAGTGGAATTTTTGTCTTTTTCTTTCAAAACAAATGGAATTTCTGTCTTTTTTGCACCAAAATAAGGAAAATTTCTGACTTATTACCCTGAAATAAGTGAAATTTCTGAAAATTTGCCCCAAAATAAGGAAAATTTCTGCATTTTTGCCTCCAAATATGGGGAATTTCAGCCTTTTTACTTCAAAATAAGGGAAATTTCTGCATTTTTGCAACAAAATATTAAAAATTTCTGCATTTTTCCCACAAAATATTAGGAATTTCTGCCTTTTTGCCCCAAAATAAGGAAAATTTCTGCCTTTTTTTCCCTGAAATAAGTGAAATTTCTGCAATTTTGCCCCAAAATATGTGAAATTTCTGCAATTTTGCCCCAAAATAAGGGAAATTTCTGGAATTTTGCCTCAAAATAAGTGGAATTTTCGAGTTTTGCCCCAAAATAAGGAAAATTTCTGCCTTTTTGCCCCACAATTAGGGGAATTTCTGCAATTTTGCTCCAAAATACGAGGAATTTCTGCCTTTTTGCCCGAAAATAAGGGGAATGCATACCTTTTTGCCATAAATAAGAGAAATTTCTTCATTTTTGCCCCAAATTAAGGGAAATTTTTGCCTTTTTGCCCTGAAATATGAGAAATTTCTGCAATTGTAGCCCAAAATAAGGTGAATTTCTGCCTTTTTGCCCCAAAATAATGGGAATTTCTGCCTTTTTGCCCCAAAATAAGAAAAATTTTTGCTTTTTTTCTCTGAAATAAGTGAAATTTCTGCAATTTTGCCCTAAAATAAAAGAAATTAATGCAATATTTCCCCATAATAAAGGAAATTTCTGGAAGTTTGCCCCAA
The DNA here is from genome assembly GCF_963924665.1 of Micromys minutus. Taxonomy (NCBI): domain Eukaryota; kingdom Metazoa; phylum Chordata; class Mammalia; order Rodentia; family Muridae; genus Micromys; species Micromys minutus. The sequence continues at coordinate 428,975 of NW_027667812.1, read as the reverse complement.
AATAAAAAAAATTTCTGTTTTTTTGCCCCCAAATAAGAGAAATTTCTGCAATTTTGCCCTAAATTAAGGGGAATTTCTGCTTTTTTGCCTCTAAATAAGTGGAATTTCTGTCTTTTTCCCCCAAAACAAAGAGAATTTCTGTCATTTTTGCCCCAAAATAAAGAAATTTTCTGACTTATTACACTGAAATAAGTGAAATTTCTGCAATTTTGCCCCAATATAAGGGAAATTTCTGCCTTTTTGCCCCCAAATAAGGGCAATTTCAGCCTTTTTACCTCAAAATAAGGGGAATTTCTGAATTTTGGCACAAAATATTAGGAATTTCTGCCTTTTTGCTTCAAAATAAGGACAATTTCTGCCTTTTTTCCCTGAAATAAGTGAAATTTCTGCAATTTTGCCCCAAAATAAGTAAAATTTCTGCAATTTTGCCCCAAAATAAGTGAAATTTCTGCAATTTTGCCCTATAATAAGTAAAATTTCTGCAATTTTGCCCCAAAATAAGGGAAATTTCTAGAATTTTGACCCAAAATAAGCGGAATTTCTGAGTTTTTTTCCAAAAAAAGAATTTCTGCCTTTTTGCCCCACAATTAGTGAAATTTCTGCAATTTTGCCCTAAAATAAGGGAAATTTCTTCAATTTTTCCCCATAATAAGGGAAATTTCTGCAATTTTGCTTCAAAATAAGGGGAATTTCTGTTTTTTGCCCCAAAATCAGGGAAATTTCTGCAATTTTGCCCCAAAATAAGGGGAATTTCTGCCTTTTGCCCCAAAATATGGGGAATTTCTGCCTTTTTTCCGAAAATAAGAATGCATATCTTTTTGCCATAAAAAAGGGAAATTTCTTCATTTTTGCTCCAAAATAAGGGGAACTTTTGCCTTTTTGCTTCTAAATAAGTGGAATTTCTGTTTTTTTTCCCCAAAACAAAGAGAATTTCTGTCTGTTTTGCCACAAAATAAGGAAAATTTCTGACTTATTACCCTGAAATAAGTGAAATTTCTGCAAATTTGCCCCAAAAATAGGAAATTTCTGCCTTTTGCCCAAAAATAAAAGGAATTTCAGCATTTTACCTCAAAATAAGAGAAATTTCTGAATTTTGCACCAAAATATGGAGAATTTCTGCCTTTTTGCACCAAAATAAGAAAAATTTCTGCTGTTTTTCCCTGAAATAAGTGAAGTTTCTGCAATTTTGCCCTATAATATGGAAAATTTCTGCCTTTTTGCCCCACAATTAGGGGAATTTCTGCAATTTTGCTCCAAAATACGAGGAATTTCTGCCTTTTTGCCCGAAAATAAGGGGAATGCATACCTTTTTGCCATAAATAAGAGAAATTTCTTCATTTTTGCCCCAAATTAAGGGAAATTTCTGCCTTTTTGCCCTGAAATATGAGAAATTTCTGCAATTGTAGCCCAAAATAAGGTGAATTTCTGCCTTTTTGCCCCAAAATAATGGGAATTTCTGCCTTTTTGCCCCAAAATAAGAAAAATTTTTGCTTTTTTTCTCTGAAATAAGTGAAATTTCTGCAATTTTGCCCTAAAATAAAAGAAATTAATGCAATATTTCCCCATAATAAAGGAAATTTCTGGAAGTTTGCCCCAAAATAAAAAAAATTTCTGTTTTTTTGCCCCCAAATAAGAGAAATTTCTGCAATTTTGCCCTAAATTAAGGGGAATTTCTGCTTTTTTGCCTCTAAATAAGTGGAATTTCTGTCTTTTTCCCCCAAAACAAAGAGAATTTCTGTCATTTTTGCCCCAAAATAAGGAAATTTTCTGACTTATTACACTGAAATAAGTGAAATTTCTGCAATTTTGCCCCAATATAAGGGAAATTTCTGCCTTTTTGCCCCCAAATAAGGGTAATTTCAGCCTTTTTACCTCAAAATAAGGGGAATTTCTGAATTTTGGCACAAAATATTAGGAATTTCTGCCTTTTTGCTTCAAAATAAGGACAATTTCTGCCTTTTTTCCCTGAAATAAGTGAAATTTCTGCAATTTTGCCCCAAAATAAGTAAAATTTCTGCAATTTTGCCCCAAAATAAGTGAAATTTCTGCAATTTTGCCCTATAATAAGTAAAATTTCTGCAATTTTGCCCCAAAATAAGGGAAATTTCTAGAATTTTGACCCAAAATAAGCGGAATTTCTGAGTTTTTTTCCAAAAAAAGAATTTCTGCCTTTTTGCCCCACAATTAGTGAAATTTCTGCAATTTTGCCCTAAAATAAGGGAAATTTCTTCAATTTTTCCCCATAATAAGGGAAATTTCTGCAATTTTGCTTCAAAATAAGGGGAATTTCTGTTTTTTGCCCCAAAATCAGGGAAATTTCTGCAATTTTGCCCCAAAATAAGGGGAATTTCTGCCTTTTGCCCCAAAATATGGGGAATTTCTGCCTTTTTTCCGAAAATAAGAATGCATATCTTTTTGCCATAAAAAAGGGAAATTTCTTCATTTTTGCTCCAAAATAAGGGGAACTTTTGCCTTTTTGCTTCTAAATAAGTGGAATTTCTGTTTTTTTTCCCCAAAACAAAGAGAATTTCTGTCTGTTTTGCCACAAAATAAGGAAAATTTCTGACTTATTACCCTGAAATAAGTGAAATTTCTGCAAATTTGCCCCAAAAATAGGGAAATTTCTGCCTTTTGCCCAAAAATAAAAGGAATTTCAGCATTTTACCTCAAAATAAGGGAAATTTCTGAATTTTGCACCAAAATATGGAGAATTTCTGCCTTTTTGCACCAAAATAAGAAACATTTCTGCTGTTTTTCCATGAAATAAGTGAAGTTTCTGCAATTTTGCCCCAAAATATGGAAAATTTCTGCCTTTTTGCTCCACAATTAGGGGAATTTCTGCAATTTTGCTCCAAAATACAGGGAATTTCTGCCTTTTTGCCTGAAAATAAGGGGAATACATACCTTTTTGCCATAAAAAAAGGAAATTTGTTCATTTTTGCCCCAAATTAAGAGAAATTTCTGCCTTTTTGCCCTGAAATATGTGAAATTTCTGCAATTTTAGCCCAAAATAAGGTGAATTTCTGCCTTTTTGCCCCAAAATAATGGGAATTTCTGCCTTTTTGCTCCAAAATAAGAAAAATTTTTGCTTTTTTTCTCTGAAATAAGTGAAATTTCTGCAATTTTGCCCTTAAATAAAAGAAATTTCTGCAATTTTTCCTTATAATATAGGAAATTTCTGGAATTTTGCCTTAAAATAAGGGGAATTTCTGGTTTTTTGCCCCTAAATAAGGGAAATTTCTGCAATTTTGCCCTAAATTAAGGGGAATTTCTGCTTTTTTGCCTCTAAATAAGTGGAATTTCTGTCTTTTTCCCCCAAAACAAAGGGAATTTCTATCATTTTTGCCCCAAAATAAGGAAAATTTCTGACTTATTACCCTGAAATAAGTGAAATTTCTGCAATTTTGCCCCAATATAAGGGAAATTTCTGCTTTTTTGCCCCCAAATAAGGTGAATTTCAGCCTTTTTACCTCAAAATAAGGGGAATTTCTGAATTTTGGCACAAAATATTAGGAATTTCTGCATTTTTGCCCCAAAATAAAGACAATTTCTGCCTTTTTTCCCTGAAAGAAGTGAAATTTCTGCAATTTTGCCCCAAAATAAGTAAAATTTCTGAAATTTTGCCCCAAAATAAGGAAAATTACTAAAATTTTGCCCCAAAATAAGTGGAATTTCTGAGTTTTGCCCCAAAATAAGGAGAATTTCTGCCTTTTTGCCCACAATTAGTGAAATTTCTTTAATTTTGCCCTAAAATAAGAGAAATTTCTGCAATTTTTCCCCATAATAAGGGAAATTTCTGCAATTATGCGTCAAAATAAGGGGAATTTCTGTTTTTTGCCCCACAATTAGGGAAATTTCTGCAATTTTGCTCTGAAATAAAAGGAATTTCTGCCTTTTGTCCTAAGATATGGGGAATTTCTGCCTTTTTGTCCGAAAATAAGAAGAATGCATACCTTTTTGCCATAAAAAAGGGAAATTTCTTCATTTTTTCTCCAAAATAAGGGGAACTTTTGCCTTTTTGCCTCTAAATAAGTGGAATTTCTGTCTTTTTCCCCCAAAACAAAGGGAATTTCTGTCTTTTTTGCACCAAAATAAGGAAAATTTCTGACTTTTTACCCTGAAATAAGTGAAATTTCTGCAAATTTGCCCCAAAATAAGGGAAATTTCTGCCTTTTTCTTTCCAAATATGGGGAATTTCAGCCTTTTTACCTCAAAATAAAGGAAATTTCTGCATTTTTGCAACAAAATATTAGGAATTTCTGCATTTTTGCCACAAAATATTAGAAATTTCTGCCTTTTTGCCCCAAAATAAGGAAAATTTCTGCTTTTTTTACCTGAAATAAGTAAAATTTCTGAAATTTTGCCCCAAAATAAGTGAAATTTCTGCAATTTTGCCCCAAAATAAGGGAAATTTCTGGAATTTTGCTTCAAAATAAGTGGAATTTCTGAATTTTGCCCCAAAATAAGGAGAATTTCTGCCTTTTTGCCCCACAATTAGGGGAATTTCTGCAATTTTGCTCCAAAATACGAGGAATTTCTGCCTTTTTGCCCGAAAATAAGGGGAATGCATAACTTTTTGCCATAAAAACGGGAAATTTCTTCATTTTTGCCCCAAATTAAGGGAAATTTCTGCCTTTTTGCCCTGAAATATGAGAAATTTCTGCAATTTTAGCCCAAAATAAGGTGAATTTCTGCCTTTTTGCCCCAAAATAATGGGAATTTCTGCCTTTTTGCCCCAAAATAAGAAAAATTTTTGCTTTTTTTCTCTGAAATAAGTAAAATTTCTGCAATTTTGCCATAAAATAAAAGAAATTAATGCAATTTTTGCCCATAATAAAGGAAATTTCTGGAAGTTTGCCCCAAAATAAGAAGAATTTCTGTTGTTTTGCCCCCAAATAAGAGAAATTTCTGCAATTTTGCCCTAAATTAAGGGGAATTTCTGCTTTTTTGCCTCTAAATAAGTGGAATTTCTGTCATTTTCCCCCAAAACAAAGGGAATTTCTGTCATTTTTGCCCCAAAATAAGGAAAATTTCTGACTTATTACACTGAAATGAGTGAAATTTCTGCAATTTTGCCCCAATATAAGGGAAATTTTTGCCTTTTTGCCCCCAAATAAGGGTAATTTCAGCCTTTTTACCTCAAAATAAGGGGAATTTCTGAATTTTGGCACAAAATATTAGGAATTTCTGCCTTTTTGCCCCAAAATAAGGACAATTTCTGCATTTTTTCCCTGAAATAAGTGAAATTTCTGCAATTTTGCCCCAAAACAAGTAAAATTTCTGCAATTTTGCCCCAAAATAAGAAAAATTTCTGTAATTTTGTCCCACAATAAGTGGAATTTCTGAGTTTTGCCCCAAAATAAGGAGAATTTCTGCCTTTTTGCCCACAATTAGTGAAATTTCTGCAATTTTGCCCTAAAATAAGAGAAATTGCTGCAATTTTTCCCAATAATAAAAGAAATTTCTGCAATTTTGCTTCAAAATAAAAGGAATTTCTGCCTTTTGTCCTAAAATATGGGGAATTTCTGCCTTTTTGTCCGAAAATAAGAAGAATGCATACCTTTTTGCCATAAAAAAGGGAAATTTCTTTATTTTTGCTCCAAAATAAGGGGAACTTTTGCTTTTTGCCTCTAAATAAGTGGAATTTCTGTCTTTTTCCCCCAAAACAAAGGGAATTTCAGTCTTTTTTGCCCCAAAATAAGGAAAATTTCTGACTTATAACCCTGAAATTAGTGAAATTTCTGCAAATTTGCCGCAAAATAAAAAAAATTTCTGCATTTTTGCCCCCAAATAAGGGCAATTTCAGCCTTTTTATTTCAAAATAAGGGAAATTTGTGCATTTTTGCAACAAAATATTAGGAATTTCTGCATTTTTGCCACAAAATATTAGGAATTTCTGCCTTTTTGCCCCAAAATAAGGAAAATTTCTGCCTTTTTTTTCGGAAATAAGTGAAATTTCTGCAAATTTGCCCCAAAAAAGGGAAATTTCTGCCTTTTGCCCCAAAATAAAAGGAATTTCAGCATTTTACCTCAAAATAAGGGAAATTTTTAATTTTTGCAACAAAATATGGAGAATTTCTGCCTTTTTGCCCCAAAATAAGGAAAATTTCTGCCTATTTTCCCTGAAATAAGTGAAATTTCTGCAATTTTGCCCCAAAATAAGTGAAATTTCTGCAATTTTGCCCCAAAATAATGAAAATTTCTGGAATTTTGCCACACAATTAGGGGAATTTCTGCAATTTTGCTCCAAAATACGGGGAATTTCTGCCTTTTTGCCCAAAATAAGGGGAATGCATACCTTTTTGCCATAAAAAAGAAAAATTTCTTCATTTTTGCCCCAAATTAGGGGAAATTTCTGACTTTTTGCCCTGAAATATGTGAAATTTCTGCAATTTAAGCCCAAAATAAGGTGAATTTCTGCCTTTTTGTCCCAAAATAATGGGAATTTCTGCCTTTTTGCCCCAAAATAAGAAAAATTTTTGCCTTTTTTCTCTGAAATAAGTGAAATTTCTGCAATTTTGCCCTAAAATAAGGGAAATTTCTGCAATTTTTCCCCATAATAAGGGAAATTTCTGTAATTTTGCCACAAAATAAGGGGAATTTCTGTTTTTTTGCCCCCTAATAAGGGAAATTTCTGCAATTTTGCCCTAAAATAAGGGGAATTTTTGCTTTTTGCCTCTAAATAAGTGGAATTTCTGTCTTTTTCCCCCAAAACAAAGGGAATTTCTGTCATTTTTGCCCAAAAATAAGGAAAATTTCTGACTTATTACCCTGAAATAAGTGAAATTTCTGCACTTTTCCCCCAATATAAGGGAAATTTCTGTCTTTTTGCCCCCAAATAAGGGGAATTTCAGCCTTTTTACCTCAAAATAAGGGGAATTTCTGATTTTTGGCACAAAATATTAGGAATTTCTGCCTTTTTGCCCAAAAAAAGGAAAATTTCTGCTTTTTTCCCTGAAATAAGTGAAATTTCTGCAATTTTGCCCCAAAATAAGTAAAATTTCTGCAATTTTGCCCCAAAATAAGGGAAATTTCTGGAATTTTGCCCCAAAATAAGTGGAATTTCTGAGTTTTGCCCCAAAATAAGGAGAATTTCTGCCTTTTTGCGCCAAAATTAGTGAAATTTCTGCAATTTTGCCGTAAAATAAGGGAAATTTCTGCAATTTTTCTTCATAATAAGGGAAATTTCTGCAATTTTGCCCCAAAATAAGGGGAATTTCTGTTTTTTGCCCCACAATTAGGGAAATTTCTGCAATTTTGCCCAAAAATAAGGGAAATTTCTGCCGTGTGCCCCAAAATATGGGGAATTTCTGCCTTTTTGTCTGAAAATAAGAAGAATGCATACCTTTTTGCCATAAAATGGAAATTTCTTCATTTTTGCTCCAAAATAAGGGGAACTTTTGCCTTTTTGCCTCTAAATAAGTGGAATTTCTGTTCTTTTCCCCCAAAACAAAGGCAATTTCTGTCTTTTTTGCCCTAAAATAAGGAACATTTCTGACTTATAACCCTGAAATAAGTGAAATTTCTGCAAATTTGCCCCAAAATAAGAAATATTTCTGCCTTTTTGCCCCTAAATAAAGGGAATTTCAGCCTTTTTATCTCAAAATAAGGGAAATTTCTGCATTTTTGCAACAAAATATTAGGAATTTCTGCATTTTTGCCACAAAATATTTGGAATTCCTGCCTTTTTGCCCCAAAATAAGAAAAATTTCTGCCTTTTTTCCCGGAAATAAGTGAAATTTCTGCAATTTTGCCCCAATATAAATGAAATTTCTGCAATTTTGTCCCAAAATAAGGAAAATTTCTGGAATTTTGCCCCACAATTAGGGGAATTTCTGCAATTTTGCTCCAAAATACGGGGAATTTCTGCCTTTTTGCCCAAAATAAGGGGAATGCATACCTTTTTGCCATAAAAAAGGGAAATTTCTTCATTTTTACCCCAAATTAAGGGAAATTTCTGACTTTTTGCCCTGAAATATGTGATATTTCTGCAATTTTAGCCCAAAATAAGGTGAAATTCTGCCCTTTGCCCCAAAATATGGGGAATTTCTGCCTTTTTGTCTGAAAATAAGAAGAATGCATACCTTTTTGCCATAAAAAAGAGAAATTTCTTCATTTTTGCTCCAAAATAAAAGGAACTTTTGCCTTTTTGCCTCTAAATAAGTGGAATTTCTGTCTTTTTCCCCCAAAACAAAGGGAATATCTGTCTTTTTGCCCCAAAATAAGGAAAATTTTTGACTTATAACCCTGAAATAAGTGAAATTTCTGCAAATTTGCCCCAAAATAAGAAAAATTTCTGCCTTTTTGCCCCCAAATAAGGGGAATTTCAGCCTTTTTATCTCAAAAAAAGGGTATTTTCTGCATTTTTGCAACAAAATATTAGGAATTTCTGCATTTTTGCCACAAAATATTAGAAATTTCTGCCTTTTTGCCCCAAAATAAGGAAAATTTCTGCCTTTTTTCCTGGAAATAAGTGAAATTTCTGCAAATTTGCCCCAAAAAAAGGGAAATTTCTGCCTTTTGCCCCAAAATAAGGGGAATTTCAGCATTTTACCTCAAAATAAGGGAAATTTCTGATTTTTGCACCAAAATATGGAGAATTTTTGCCTTTTTCCCTAAAATAAGGAAAATTTCTGCCTTTTTTCCCTGAAATAAGTGAAATTTCTGCAATTTTGCCACAAAATAAGTGAAATTTCTTCAATTTTGCCCCAAAATAAGGAAAATTTCTGGAATTTTGCCCCACAATTAGGGGAATTTCTGCAATTTTGCTCCAAAATACGAGGAATTTCTGCCTTTTTGCCCAAAATAGAGGGAATGCATACCTTTTTGCCATATAAAAGGGAAATTTCTTCATTTTTGCCCCAAATTAAGGGAAATTTCTGAATTTTTGCACTGAAATATGTTAAATTTCTGCAATTTTAGCCCAAAATAAGGTGAATTTCTGCCTTTTTGCCCCAAAATAATGGGAATTTCTGCCTTTTTGCCCCAAAATAAGAAAAATTTTTGCCTTTTTTCTCTGAAATAACTGAAATTTCTGCAATTTTGCCCTAAAATAAGGGAAATTTCTGCAATTTTTCCCCATAATAAGGGAAATTTCTGGAATTTTGCCACAAAATAAGGGGAATTTCTGTTTTTTGCCCCACAATTAGAGAAATTTCTGCAATTTTGCCCCAAAATAATGGGAATTTCTGCCTTTTGCCCCAAAATATGGGGAATTTCTGCCTTTTTGTCTGAAAATAAGAAGAATGCATACCTTTTTGCCATAAAAAAAGGAAATTTCTTCATTTTTGCTCCAAAATAAGGGGAACTTTTGCATTTTTGCTTCTAAATAAGTGGAATTTCTGTTTTTTTCCCCCAAAACAAAGAGAATTTCTGTCTTTTTTGCCCCAAAATAAAGAAAATTTCTGACTTATTACACTGAAATAAGTGAAATTTCTGCAAATTTGCCCCCAAAATAGGGAAATTTCTGCCTTTTGCCCCAAAATAAGGGGAATTTCAGCATTTTACCTCAAAATAAGGGAAATTTCTAATTTTTGCACCAAAATATGGAGAATTTCTGCCTTTTTGCCCCAAAATAAGGAAAATTTCTGCCTTTTTTTCCCTAAAATAAGTGAAATTTCTGCAATTTTGCACCAAAATAAGGGAAATTTCTGCATTTTTGCCTCCATATAAGGGGAATTTCAGCCTTTTTACCTCAAAATAAGGGAAATTTCTGCATTTTTGCAACAAAATATTAGGAATTTCTGCATTTTTGCCACAAATTATTAAGAATTTCTGCATTTTTGCCCCAAAATAAGGAAAATTTCTGCCTTTTTTTCCCTGAAATAAGTGAAATTTCTGCAATTTTGCCTCAAAATAAGGGAAATTTCTGCAATTTTGCCCCAAAATAAGTGGAATTTCTGAGTTTTGTCCAAAAATAAGGAGAATTTCTGCATTTTTGCCCCACAGTTAGGGGAATTTCTGCAATTTTGCTCCAAAATATGGGAATTTCTGCCTTTTTGCCTGAAAATAAGGGGAATGCATAACTTTTTGCCATAAAAAAGGGAAATTTCTTCACTTTTGCCCCAAATTAAGAGAAATTTCTGCCTTTTTGCCCTGAAATATGTGAAATTTCTGCAATTTTAGCCCAAAATAAGGTGAATTTCTGCCTTTTTGCCCCAAAATAAGAAAAATTTTTCCTTTTTTTTCTCTGAGATAAATGAAATTTCTGCAATTTTGCCCTAAAATAAAAGAAATTTCTGCAATTTTCCCCCATAATAAAGATAATTTCTGGAATTTTGCCACAAAATAAGGAGAATTTCTGTTTTTTTTCCCCAAATAAGGGAAATTTCTGCAATTTTGCCCTAAAATAGGGGGGATTTCTGCATTTTGCCTCTAAATAAGTGGAATTTCTGTCTTATTCCCCCAAAACAAAGGGAATTTCTTTCATTATTGCCCCAAAATAAGGAAAATTTCTGACTTATTACCCTGAAATAAGTGAAATTTCTGCAATTTTGCCCCAATATAAGGGAAATTTCTGCCTTTTTGACCCCAAATAAGAAGAATTTCAGCCTTTTTACCTCAAAATAATAGGAATTTCTGAATTTTGGCACAAAACATTAGGAATTTCTGCCTTTTTGCCCCAAAATAAGGAAAATTTCTGCCTTTTTTCCCTGAAATAAGTGAAATTTCTGCAATTTTGTCCCAAAATAAGTAAAATTTCTGCAATTTCTCTTCAAAATAAAGAAAATTTCTGGAATTTTGCCCCAAAATAAGTGGAATTTCTGAGTTTTGCCCCAAAATATGGAGGATTTGTGCCTTTTTGCCCCACAATTAGTGAAATTTCTACAATTTTGCCCTAAAATAAGGGAAATTTCTGCAATTTTTCCCCATAATAAGGGAAATTTCTGCAATTTTGCTTCAAAATAAGGGGAATTTCTGTATTTTGCCCCACAATTAGTGAAATTTCTGCAATTTTGCCCCAAAATAAGAAAAATCTCTGGAATTTTGCCCCAAAATAAGTGGAATTTCTGAGTTTTGCCCCAAATAAAGAGAATTTCTGCCTTTTTGCCCCACAATTAGGGAAATTTCTGCAATTTTGCTCCAAAATACAGGGAATTTCTGCCTTTTTGACCGAAAATAAGGGGAATGCATAACTTTTGCCATAAAAAAATGGAAATTTCTTCATTTTTGCCTTAAATTAATGGAAATTTCTGCCTTTTTGCCCTGAAATATGTGAAATTTCTTCAATTTTAGTCCAAAATAAGGTGAATTTCTGCCTTTTTGCCCCAAAATAATGGGAATTACTGCCTTTTTGGCCCCAAATAAGAAAAATTTTTGCCTTTTTTTTCTGAAATAAGTGAAATTTCTGCAATTTTGCTCTAAAATAAGGCAAATTTCTGCAATTTTTCCCCATAATAAGGGAAATTTCTGCAATTTTGCTTCAAAATAAGGGGAATTTCTGTTTTTTGCCCCAAAATCAGGGAAATTTCTGCAATTTTGCCCCAAAATAAGGGGAATTTCTGCCTTTTGCCCCAAAATATGGGGAATTTCTGCCTTTTTGTCCGAAAATAAGAATGCATATCTTTTTGCCATAAAAAAGGGAAATTTCTTCACTTTTGCTCCAAAATAAGGGGAACTTTTGCCTTTTTGCTTCTAAATAAGTGGAATTTCTGTTTTTTTCCACCAAAACAAAGAGAATTTCTGTCTGTTTTGCCCCAAAATAAGGAAAATTTCTGACTTATTACCCTGAAATAAGTGAAATTTCTGCAAATTTGCCCCAAAAATAGGGAAATTTCTGCCTTTTGCCCCAAAATAAGGGGAATTTCAGCATTTTATCTCAAAATAAAGAAAAGTTCTGATTTTTGCACCAAAATATGGAGAATTTCTGCCTTTTTGCACCAAAATTAAAAAAATTTCTGCTGTTTTTCCCTGAAGTAAGTGAAGTTTCTGCAATTTTGCCCCAAAATATGGAAAATTTCTGCCTTTTTGCCCCACAATTAGGGGAATTTCTGCAATTTTGCTCCAAAATACAGGGAATTTCTGCCTTTTTGCCTGAAAATAAGGGGAATGCATAACTTTTTGCCATAAAAAAGGGAAATTTCTTCACTTTTGCCCCAAATTAAGAGAAATTTCTGCCTTTTTGCCCTGAAATATGTGAAATTTCTGCAATTTTAGCCCAAAATAAGGTGAATTTCTGCCTTTTTGCCCCAAAATAATGGGAATTTCTGCCTTTTTGCTCCAAAATAAGAAAAATTTTTGCTTTTTTTCTCTGAAATAAGTGAAATTTCTGCAATTTTGCCCCAAAATATGTGAAATTTCTGCAATTTTGCCCCAAAATAAGGGAAATTTCTGGAATTTTGCCCCAAAATAAGTGGAATTTCTGAGTTTTGCCCCAAAATAAGGAGAATTTCTGCCTTTTTGCCCCACAATTAGGGGAATTTCTGCAATTTTGCTCCAAAATTCGAGGAATTTCTGCCTTTTTGCCCGAAAATAAGGGGAATGCATACCTTTTTGCCATAAAAAAGGGAAATTTCTTCATTTTTGCCCCAAATAAGGGTAATTTCGGCCTTTTTGCCCTGAAATATGAGAAATTTCTGCAATTTTAGCCCAAAATAAGGTGAATTTCTGCCTTTTTGCCCCAAAATAATGGGAATTTCTGCCTTTTTGCCCCAACATAAGAAAAATTTTTGCTTTTTTTCTCTGAAATAAGTGAAATTTCTGCAATTTTGCCCTAAAATAAAAGAAATTAATGCAATTTTTCCCCATAATAAAGGAAATTTCTGGAAGTTTGCCCCAAAATAAAAAGAATTTCTGTTTTTTTTGCCCCCAAATAAGAGAAATTTCTGCAATTTTGCACTAAATTAAGGGGAATTTCTGCTTTTTTGCCTCTAAATAAGTGGAATTTCTGTCTTTTTCCCCCAAAACAAAGGGAATTTCTGTCATTTTTGCCCCAAAATAAGGAAAATTTCTGACTTATTACACTGAAATAAGTGAAATTTCTGCAATTTTGCCCCAATATAAGGAAAATTTCTGCGTTTTTGCCCCCAAATAAGGGGAATATCAGCCTTTTTACCTCAAAATAAGGGGAATTTTTGAATTTCGGCACAAAATATTAGGAATTTCTGCCTTTTTGCCCCAAAATGAAAAAAAATTTCTGCCTTTTTTCCCTGAAATAAGTGAAATTTCTGCAATTTTGCCCTATAATAAGTAAAATTTCTGCAATTTTGCCCCAAAATAAGAAAAATTCCTAGAATTTTGACCCAAAATAAGTGGAATTTCTGAGTTTTTTTCCAAAAAAAGAAGAATTTCTGCCTTTTTGCCCCACAATTAGTGAAATTTCTGCAATTTTGCCCTAAAATAAGGGACATTTCTGCAATTTTTCCCCATAATAAGGGAAATTTCTGCAATTTTGCTTCAAAATAAGGGGAATTTCTGTTTTTTGCCTCAAAATCAGGGAAATTTCTGCAATTTTGCCCCAAATAAGGGGAATTTCTGCCTTTTGCCCCAAAATATGGGGAATTTCTGCCTTTTTGACCGAAAATAAGAATGCATATATTTTTGCCATAATAAAGGGAAATTTCTTCATTTTTGCTCCAAAATAAGGGGAACTTTTGCCTTTTTGCTTCTAAATAAGTGGAATTTCTGTTTTTTTCCCCCAAAACAAAGAGAATTTCTGTCTGTTTTGCCACAAAATAAGGAAAATTTCTGACTTATTACCCTGAAATAAGTGAAATTTCTGCAAATTTGCCCCAAAAATAGGGAAATTTCTGCCTTTTGCCCAAAAATAAAAGGAATTTCAGCATTTTACCTCAAAATAAGGGAAATTTCTGAATTTTGCACCAAAATATGGAGAATTTCTGCATTTTTGCACCAAAATAAGAAAAATTTCTGCTGTTTTTCCCTGAAATAAGTGAAGTTTCTGCAATTTTGCCCCAAAATATGGAAAATTTCTGCCTTTTTGCCCCACAATTAGGGGAATTTCTGAAATTTTGCTCCAAAATACAGGGAATTTCTGCCTTTTTGCCTGAAAATAAGGGGAATGCATACCTTTTTGCCATAAAAAAGGGAAATTTCTTCATTTTTGCCCCAAATTAAGAGAAATTTCTGCCTTTTTGCCCTGAAATATGTGAAATTTCTGCAATTTTAGCCCAAAATAAGGTGAATTTCTGCCTTTTTGCCCCAAAATAATGGGAATTTCTGCCTTTTGCTCCAAAATAAGAAAAATTTTTGCTTTTTTTCTCTGAAATAAGTGAAATTTCTGCAATTTTTTCCTTAAATAAAAGAAATTTCTGCAATTTTTCCTTATAATATAGGAAATTTCTGGAATTTTGCCTTAAAATAAGGGGAATTTCTGGTTTTTTGCCCCTAAATAAGGGAAATTTCTGCAATTTTGCCCTAAATTAAGGGGAATTTCTGCTTCTTTGCCTCTAAATAAGTGGAATTTCTGTCTTTTTTCCCCAAAACAAAGGGAATTTCTATCATTTTTGCCCCAAAATAAGGAAAGTTTCTGACTTATTACCCTGAAATAAGTGAAATTTCTGCAATTTTGCCCCAATATAAGGGAAATTTCTGCTTTTTTGCCCCCAAATAAGGTGAATTTCAGCCTTTTTACCTCAAAATAAGGGGAATTTCTGAATTTTGGCACAAAATATTAGGAATTTCTGCATTTTTGCCCCAAAATAAGGACAATTTCTGCCTTTTATCCCTGAAATAAGTGAAATTTCTGCAATTTTGCCCCAAAATAAGTAAAATTTCTGAAATTTTGCCCCAAAATAAGGAAAATTACTAAAATTTTGCCCCAAAATAAGTGGAATTTCTGAGTTTTGCCCCAAAATAAGGAGAATTTCTGCCTTTTTGCCCACAATTAGTGAAATTTCTTTAATTTTGCCCTAAAAAAAGAGAAATTTCTGCAATTTTTCCCCATAATAAGGGAAATTTCTGCAATTATGCTTCAAAAAAGGGGAATTTCTGTTTTTTGCCCCACAATTAGGGAAATTTCTGATATTTTGCTCCGAAATAAAAGGAATTTCTGCCTTTTGTCCTAAGATATGGGGAATTTCTGCCTTTTTGTCCGAAAATAAGAAGAATGCATACCTTTTTGCCATAAAAGAGGGAAATTTCTTCATTTTTTCTCCAAAATAAGGGGAACTTTTGCCTTTTTGCCTCTAAATAAGTGGAATTTCTGTCTTTTTCCCCCAAAACAAAGGGAATTTCTGTCTTTTTTGCACCAAAATAAGGAAAATTTCTGACTTTTTACCCTGAAATAAGTGAAATTTCTGCAAATTTGCCCCAAAATAAGGGAAAATTCTGCCTTTTTGTTTCCAAATATGGTGAATTTCAGACTTTTTATCAAAAAATAAGGGAAATTTCTGCATTTTTGCAACAAAATATTAGGAATTTCTGCATTTTTGCCACAAAATATTAGGAATTTCTGCCTTTTTGCCCCAAAATAAGGAAAATTTCTGCTTTTTTTACCTGAAATAAGTAAAATTTCTGAAATTTTGCCCCAAAATAAGTGAAATTTCTGGAATTTTGCCCTAAAATAAGTGGAATTTCTGAGTTTTGCCCCAAAATAAGGGGAATTTCTGCCTTTTTGCCCCACAATTAGGGGAATTTCTGCAATTTTGCTCCAAAATACGGGGAATTTCTGCCTTTTTGCCCGAAAATAAGGAAAATGCATACCTTTTTGCCATAAAAAAAAGAAATTTCTTCATTTTTGCCCCAAATTAAGGGAAATTTCTGCCTTTTTGCCCTGAAATATGTGAAATTTCTGCAATTTTAGCCCAAAATAAGGTGAATTTCTGCCTTTTTGCCCCAAAATAATGGGAATTTCTGCCTTTTTGCCCCAAAATAAGAAAAATTTTTGCTTTTTTTCTCTGAAATAAGTGAAATTTCTGCAATTTTGCCCTAAAATAAAAGAAATTAATGCAATTTTTCCCCATCATAAAGGAAATTTCTGGAAGTTTGCCCCAAAATAAGAAGAATTTCTGTTTTTTTGCCCCCAAATAAGAGAAATTTCTGCAATTTTGCCCTAAATTAAGGGGAATTTCTGCTTTTTTGCCTCTAAATAAGTGGAATTTCTGTCTTTTTCCCCCAAAACAAAAGGAATTTCAGTCATTTTTGCCCCAAAATAAGGAAAATTTCTGACTTATTACACTGATATAAGTGAAATTTCTGCAATTTTGCCCCAATATAAGGAAAATTTCTGTGTTTTTGCCCCCAAATAAGGGGAATTTCAGCCTTTTTACCTCAAAATAAGGGGAATTTCTGAATTTCGGCACAAAATATTAGGAATTTCTACCTTTTTGCCCCAAAATGAAAAAAAATTTCTGCCTTTTTTCCCTGAAATAAGTGAAATTTCTGCAATTTTGCCCTATAATAAGTAAAATTTCTGCAATTTTGCCCCAAAATAAGGGAAATTTCTAGAATTTTGACCCAAAATAAGTGGAATTTCTGAGTTTTTTTCCAAAAAAAGAAGAATTTCTACCTTTTTGCCCCACAATTAGTGAAATTTCTGCAATTTTGCCCTAAAATAAGGGAAATTTCTGCAATTTTTCCCCATAATAAGGGAAATTTCTGCAATTTTGCTTCAAAATAAGGGGAATTTCTGTTTTTTGCCCCAAAATCAGGGAAATTTCTGCAATTTTGCCCCAAAATAAGGGGAATTTCTGCCTTTTGCCCCAAAATATAGGGAATTTCTGCCTTTTTGTCCGAAAATAAAAATGCATATCTTTTTGCCATAAAAAAGGGAAATTTCTTCATTTTTGCTCCAAAATAAGGGGAACTTTTGCCTTTTTGCTTCTAAATAAGTGGAATTTCTGTTTTTTTCCCCCAAAACAAAGAGAATTTCTGTCTTTTTTGCCACAAAATAAGGAAAATTTCTGACTTATTACCCTGAAATAAGTGAAATTTCTGCAAATTTGCCCCAAAAATAGGGAAATTTCTGCCTTTTGCCCAAAAATAAAAGGAATTTCAGCATTTTACCTCAAAATAAGAGAAATTTCTGAATTTTGCACCAAAATATGGAGAATTTCTGCCTTTTTGCACCAAAATAAGAAAAATTTCTGCTGTTTTTCCCTGAAATAAGTGAAGTTTCTGCAATTTTGCCCTATAATATGGAAAATTTCTGCCTTTTTGCCCCACAATTAGGGGAATTTCTGCAATTTTGCTCCAAAATACAGGGAATTTCTGCCTTTTTGCCTGAAAATAAGGGGAATGCATACCTTTTTGCCATAAAAAAGGGAAATTTCTTCATTTTTGCCCCAAATTAAGAGAAATTTCTGCCTTTTTGCCCTGAAATATGTGAAATTTCTGCAATTTTAGCCCAAAATAAGGTGAATTTCTACCTTTTTGCCCCAAAATAATGAGAATTTCTGCCTTTTTGCTCCAAAATAAGAAAAATTTTTGCTTTTTTTCTCTGAAATAAGTGAAATTTCTGCAATTTTGCCCTTAAATAAAAGAAATTTCTGCAATTTTTCCTTATAATATTGGAAATTTCTGGAATTTTGCCTTAAAATAAGGGGAATTTCTGGTTTTTTGCCCCTAAATAAAAGAAATTTCTGCAATTTTGCCCTAAATTAAGGGGAATTTCTGCTTTTTTGCCTCTAAATAAGTGGAATTTCTGTCTTTTTCCCCCCAAAAAAGGGAATTTCTATCATTTTTGCCCCAAAATAAGGAAAATTTCTGACTTATTACCCTGAAATAAGTGAAATTTCTGCAATTTTGCCCCAATATAAGGGAAATTTCTGCTTTTTTGCCCCCAAATAAGGTGAATTTCAGCCTTTTTACCTCAAAATAAGGGGAATTTCTGAATTTTGGCACAAAATATTAGGAATTTCTGCATTTTTGCCCCAAAATAAGGACAATTTCTGCATTTTTTCCCTGAAATAAGTGAAATTTCTGCAATTTTGCCCCAAAATAAGTAAAATTTCTAAAATTTTGCCCCAAAATAAGGAAAATTACTAAAATTTTGCCCCAAAATAAGTGGAATTTCTGAGTCTTGCCCCAAAATAAGGAGAATTTCTGCCTTTTTGCCCACAATTAGTGAAATTTCTTCAATTTTGCCCTAAAATAAGAGAAATTTCTGCAATTTTTCCCCATAATAACGGAAATTTCTGCAATTATGCTTCAAAATAAGGGGAATTTCTGTTTTTGGCCCCACAATTAGGGAAATTTCTGCAATTTTGCTCCGAAATAAAAGGAATTTCTGCCTTTTGTCCTAAGTTATGGGGAATTTCTGCCTTTTTGTCCGAAAATAAGAAGAATGCATACCTTTTTGCCATAAAAAAGGGAAATTTCTTCATTTTTTCTCCAAAATAAGGGGAACTTTTGCCTTTTTGCCTCTAAATAAATGGAATTTTTGTCTTTTTCCCCCAAAACAAAGGGAATTTCTGTCTTTTTTGCACCAAAATAAGAAAAATTTCTGACTTTTTACCCTGAAATAAGTGAAATTTCTGAAAATTTGCCCCAAAATAAGGGAAAATTCTGCTTTTTGGTTCCAAATATGGGGAATTTCAGCCTTTTTACCTCAAAATAAGGTTAATTTCTGCATTTTTGCAACAAAATATTAGGAATTTCTGCATTTTTGCCACAAAATATTAGAAATTTCTGCCTTTTTGCCCCAAAATAAGGAAAATTTCTGCTTTTATTACCTGAAATAAGTAGAATTTCTGAAATTTTGCCCATAATTAAGTGAAATTTCTGCAATTTTGCCCCAAAATAAGTGAAATTTCTGCAATTTTGCCCCAAAATAAGGGAAATTTCTGGAATTTTGCTTCAAAATATGTGGAATTTCTGAGTTTTGCCCCAAAATAAAAAGAATTTCTGCCTTTTTGCCCCACAAATAGGGGAATTTCTGCAATTTTGCTCCAAAATACTGGGAATTTCTGCTTTTTGCCTGAAAATAATGGGAATGCATACCTTTTTGCCATAAAAATGGGAAATTTCTTCATTTTTGCCCCAAATTAAGGGAAATTTCTGCCCTTTTGCCCTGAAATATGTGAAATTTCTGCAATTTTAGCCCAAAATAAAGTGAATTTCTGCCTTTTTGCCCCATAATAAGAAAAATTTTTGCTTTTTTTCTCTGAAATAAGTGAAATTTCTGCAATTTTGCCCTAAAATAAAAGAAATTTCTGCAATTTTTCCCCATAATAAAGGAAATTTCTGAAATTTTGCCCCAAAATAAGAAGAATTTCGGTTTTTTTGCCCCCAAATAAGGGAAATGTCTGCAATGTTGCCCTAAAATAAGGGGACTTTCTGCTTTTTTGCCTCTAAATAAGTGGAATTTCTGTCTTTTTCCCCCAAAACAAAGGGAATTTCTGTCATTTTTGCCCAAAAATAAAGAAAATTTCTGACTTATTACCCTGAAATACGTGAATTTTCTGCAAATTTGCCCCAAAATAAGGGAAAATTCTGCCTTTTTGCCCCCAAATATGGGGAATTTCAGCCTTTTTACCTCAAAATAAGGGAAATTTCTTCATTTTTGCCACAAAATATTAGGAATTTCTTCATTTTTGCCACAAAATATTAGAAATATCTGCCTATTTGCCCCAAAATAAGGAAAATTTCTGCTTTTTTTCCCTGAAATAAGTGAAATTTTTGCAATTTTGCTTCAATATAAGAGAAATTTCTGCCTTTTTGCCCCCAAATAAGGGGAATTTCAGCCTTTTTACCTCAAAATAAGGAGTATTTCTGAATTTTGGCACAAAATATAAGGAATTTCTGCTTTTTTGCCCCAAAATAAAGAAAATTTCTGCCTTTTTTCCCTGAAATAAGTGAAATTTCTGCAATTTTGCCCCAAAATAAGTAAAATTTCTGAAATTTTGCCCCAAAATAAGGAAAATTTCTGGAATTTTGCCCCAAAATAAGTGGAATTTCTGAGTTTTGCCCCAAAATAAGGAGAATTTCTGCCTTTTGGCCCACAATTATTGAAATTTCTGCAATTTTGCCCTAAAATAAGAGAAATTTCTGCAATTTTTCCCCATAATAAGGGAAATTTCTGCAATTTTGCTTCAAAATAAGGGGAATTTCTGTTTTTTGCCCCACAATTAGGGAAATTTCTGCAATTTTGCTCCAAAATAAAAGGAATTTCTGCCTTTTGTCCTAAAATATGGGGAATTTCTGCCTTTTTGTCCAAAAATAGGAAAAATGCATACCTTTTTGCCATAAAAAAGGGAAATTTCTTCATTTTTGCTTTAAAATAAGGGGAACTTTGCCTTTTTGCCTCTAAATAAGTGGAATTTCTGTTATTTTTTTCCAAAACAAAGAGAATTTCTGTCTTTTTTGCCCCAAAATAAAGAAAATTTGTGACTTATTACCCTGAAATAAGTGAAATTTCTGCAAATTTGTCTCAAAAATAAGAAAATTTCTGCCTTTTTCCCAAAAATAAGGGGAATTTCAGCATTTTACCTCAAAATAAGGGAAATTTCTGATTTTTGCACCAAAATATGGAGAATTTCTGCTTTTTTGCACCAAAATAAGGAAAATTTCTGCCTTTTTTCCTTGAAATAAGTGAAATTTCTGGAATGTTGCCCCAAAATAAGGAGAATTTCTGCCTTTTTGCCCCACAATTAGGGGAATTTTTGCAATTTTGCTACAAAATACAAGGAATTTCTGCCTTTTTGCCCGAAAATAAGGAGAATGCATAACTTTTTGCCATAAAAAAGGGAAATTTCATCATTTTTGCCCCAAATTAAGGGAAATTTCTGCCTTTTTCCTTGAAATATGTGAAATTTCTGCAATTTTAGCCCAAAATAAGGTGAATTTCTGCCTTTTTGCCCCAAAATAATGGGAATTTCTGCATTTTTGCCCCAAAATAAGAAAAATTTTTGCTTTTTTTCTCTGAAATAAGTGAAATTTCTGCAATTTTGCCTTAAAATAAAAGAAATTTCTTCAATTTTTTCCCATAATAAAGAAAATTTCTGGAATTTTGCCTTAAAATAAAAGGAATTTCTTTTTTTTACCCCCAAATAAGGGAAATTTCTGCAATTTTGCCCTAAATTAAAAGGAATGTCTGCTTTTTTGCCTCTAAATTAGTGGAATTTTTGTCTTTTTCTTTCAAAACAAATGGAATTTCTGTCTTTTTTGCACCAAAATAAGGAAAATTTCTGACTTATTACCCTGAAATAAGTGAAATTTCTGAAAATTTGCCCCAAAATAAGGAAAATTTCTGCATTTTTGCCTCCAAATATGGGGAATTTCAGCCTTTTTACTTCAAAATAAGGGAAATTTCTGCATTTTTGCAACAAAATATTAAAAATTTCTGCATTTTTCCCACAAAATATTAGGAATTTCTGCCTTTTTGCCCCAAAATAAGGAAAATTTCTGCCTTTTTTTCCCTGAAATAAGTGAAATTTCTGCAATTTTGCCCCAAAATATGTGAAATTTCTGCAATTTTGCCCCAAAATAAGGGAAATTTCTGGAATTTTGCCTCAAAATAAGTGGAATTTTCGAGTTTTGCCCCAAAATAAGGAAAATTTCTGCCTTTTTGCCCCACAATTAGGGGAATTTCTGCAATTTTGCTCCAAAATACGAGGAATTTCTGCCTTTTTGCCCGAAAATAAGGGGAATGCATACCTTTTTGCCATAAATAAGAGAAATTTCTTCATTTTTGCCCCAAATTAAGGGAAATTTCTGCCTTTTTGCCCTGAAATATGAGAAATTTCTGCAATTGTAGCCCAAAATAAGGTGAATTTCTGCCTTTTTGCCCCAAAATAATGGGAATTTCTGCCTTTTTGCCCCAAAATAAGAAAAATTTTTGCTTTTTTTCTCTGAAATAAGTGAAATTTCTGCAATTTTGCCCTAAAATAAAAGAAATTAATGCAATATTTCCCCATAATAAAGGAAATTTCTGGAAGTTTGCCCCAAAATAAAAAAAATTTCTGTTTTTTTGCCCCCAAATAAGAGAAATTTCTGCAATTTTGCCCTAAATTAAGGGGAATTTCTGCTTTTTTGCCTCTAAATAAGTGGAATTTCTGTCTTTTTCCCCCAAAACAAAGAGAATTTCTGTCATTTTTGCCCCAAAATAAGGAAATTTTCTGACTTATTACACTGAAATAAGTGAAATTTCTGCAATTTTGCCCCAATATAAGGGAAATTTCTGCCTTTTTGCCCCCAAATAAGGGTAATTTCAGCCTTTTTACCTCAAAATAAGGGGAATTTCTGAATTTTGGCACAAAATATTAGGAATTTCTGCCTTTTTGCTTCAAAATAAGGACAATTTCTGCCTTTTTTCCCTGAAATAAGTGAAATTTCTGCAATTTTGCCCCAAAATAAGTAAAATTTCTGCAATTTTGCCCCAAAATAAGTGAAATTTCTGCAATTTTGCCCTATAATAAGTAAAATTTCTGCAATTTTGCCCCAAAATAAGGGAAATTTCTAGAATTTTGACCCAAAATAAGCGGAATTTCTGAGTTTTTTTCCAAAAAAAGAATTTCTGCCTTTTTGCCCCACAATTAGTGAAATTTCTGCAATTTTGCCCTAAAATAAGGGAAATTTCTTCAATTTTTCCCCATAATAAGGGAAATTTCTGCAATTTTGCTTCAAAATAAGGGGAATTTCTGTTTTTTGCCCCAAAATCAGGGAAATTTCTGCAATTTTGCCCCAAAATAAGGGGAATTTCTGCCTTTTGCCCCAAAATATGGGGAATTTCTGCCTTTTTTCCGAAAATAAGAATGCATATCTTTTTGCCATAAAAAAGGGAAATTTCTTCATTTTTGCTCCAAAATAAGGGGAACTTTTGCCTTTTTGCTTCTAAATAAGTGGAATTTCTGTTTTTTTTCCCCAAAACAAAGAGAATTTCTGTCTGTTTTGCCACAAAATAAGGAAAATTTCTGACTTATTACCCTGAAATAAGTGAAATTTCTGCAAATTTGCCCCAAAAATAGGGAAATTTCTGCCTTTTGCCCAAAAATAAAAGGAATTTCAGCATTTTACCTCAAAATAAGGGAAATTTCTGAATTTTGCACCAAAATATGGAGAATTTCTGCCTTTTTGCACCAAAATAAGAAAAATTTCTGCTGTTTTTCCATGAAATAAGTGAAGTTTCTGCAATTTTGCCCCAAAATATGGAAAATTTCTGCCTTTTTGCTCCACAATTAGGGGAATTTCTGCAATTTTGCTCCAAAATACAGGGAATTTCTGCCTTTTTGCCTGAAAATAAGGGGAATACATACCTTTTTGCCATAAAAAAAGGAAATTTGTTCATTTTTGCCCCAAATTAAGAGAAATTTCTGCCTTTTTGCCCTGAAATATGTGAAATTTCTGCAATTTTAGCCCAAAATAAGGTGAATTTCTGCCTTTTTGCCCCAAAATAATGGGAATTTCTGCCTTTTTGCTCCAAAATAAGAAAAATTTTTGCTTTTTTTCTCTGAAATAAGTGAAATTTCTGCAATTTTGCCCTTAAATAAAAGAAATTTCTGCAATTTTTCCTTATAATATAGGAAATTTCTGGAATTTTGCCTTAAAATAAGGGGAATTTCTGGTTTTTTGCCCCTAAATAAGGGAAATTTCTGCAATTTTGCCCTAAATTAAGGGGAATTTCTGCTTTTTTGCCTCTAAATAAGTGGAATTTCTGTCTTTTTCCCCCAAAACAAAGGGAATTTCTATCATTTTTGCCCCAAAATAAGGAAAATTTCTGACTTATTACCCTGAAATAAGTGAAATTTCTGCAATTTTGCCCCAATATAAGGGAAATTTCTGCTTTTTTGCCCCCAAATAAGGTGAATTTCAGCCTTTTTACCTCAAAATAAGGGGAATTTCTGAATTTTGGCACAAAATATTAGGAATTTCTGCATTTTTGCCCCAAAATAAAGACAATTTCTGCCTTTTTTCCCTGAAAGAAGTGAAATTTCTGCAATTTTGCCCCAAAATAAGTAAAATTTCTGAAATTTTGCCCCAAAATAAGGAAAATTACTAAAATTTTGCCCCAAAATAAGTGGAATTTCTGAGTTTTGCCCCAAAATAAGGAGAATTTCTGCCTTTTTGCCCACAATTAGTGAAATTTCTTTAATTTTGCCCTAAAATAAGAGAAATTTCTGCAATTTTTCCCCATAATAAGGGAAATTTCTGCAATTATGCGTCAAAATAAGGGGAATTTCTGTTTTTTGCCCCACAATTAGGGAAATTTCTGCAATTTTGCTCTGAAATAAAAGGAATTTCTGCCTTTTGTCCTAAGATATGGGGAATTTCTGCCTTTTTGTCTGAAAATAAGAAGAATGCATACCTTTTTGCCATAAAAAAGGGAAATTTCTTCATTTTTTCTCCAAAATAAGGGGAACTTTTGCCTTTTTGCCTCTAAATAAGTGGAATTTCTGTCTTTTTCCCCCAAAACAAAGGGAATTTCTGTCTTTTTTGCACCAAAATAAGGAAAATTTCTGACTTTTTACCCTGAAATAAGTGAAATTTCTGCAAATTTGCCCCAAAATAAGGGAAATTTCTGCCTTTTTTTTTCCAAATATGGGGAATTTCAGCCTTTTTACCTCAAAATAAAGGAAATTTCTGCATTTTTGCAACAAAATATTAGGAATTTCTGCATTTTTGCCACAAAATATTAGAAATTTCTGCCTTTTTGCCCCAAAATAAGGAAAATTTCTGCTTTTTTTACCTGAAATAAGTAAAATTTCTGAAATTTTGCCCCAAAATAAGTGAAATTTCTGCAATTTTGCCCCAAAATAAGGGAAATTTCTGGAATTTTGCTTCAAAATAAGTGGAATTTCTGAATTTTGCCCCAAAATAAGGAGAATTTCTGCCTTTTTGCCCCACAATTAGGGGAATTTCTGCAATTTTGCTCCAAAATACGAGGAATTTCTGCCTTTTTGCCCGAAAATAAGGGGAATGCATACCTTTTTGCCATAAAAACGGGAAATTTCTTCATTTTTGCCCCAAATTAAGGGAAATTTCTGCCTTTTTGCCCTGAAATATGAGAAATTTCTGCAATTTTAGCCCAAAATAAGGTGAATTTCTGCCTTTTTGCCCCAAAATAATGGGAATTTCTGCCTTTTTGCCCCAAAATAAGAAAAATTTTTGCTTTTTTTCTCTGAAATAAGTGAAATTTCTGCAATTTTGCCATAAAATAAAAGAAATTAATGCAATTTTTGCCCATAATAAAGGAAATTTCTGGAAGTTTGCCCCAAAATAAGAAGAATTTCTGTTGTTTTGCCCCCAAATAAGAGAAATTTCTGCAATTTTGCCCTAAATTAAGGGGAATTTCTGCTTTTTTGCCTCTAAATAAGTGGAATTTCTGTCATTTTCCCCCAAAACAAAGGGAATTTCTGTCATTTTTGCCCCAAAATAAGGAAAATTTCTGACTTATTACACTGAAATGAGTGAAATTTCTGCAATTTTGCCCCAATATAAGGGAAATTTTTGCCTTTTTGCCCCCAAATAAGGGTAATTTCAGCCTTTTTACCTCAAAATAAGGGGAATTTCTGAATTTTGGCACAAAATATTAGGAATTTCTGCCTTTTTGCCCCAAAATAAGGACAATTTCTGCATTTTTTCCCTGAAATAAGTGAAATTTCTGCAATTTTGCCCCAAAACAAGTAAAATTTCTGCAATTTTGCCCCAAAATAAGAAAAATTTCTGTAATTTTGTCCCACAATAAGTGGAATTTCTGAGTTTTGCCCCAAAATAAGGAGAATTTCTGCCTTTTTGCCCACAATTAGTGAAATTTCTGCAATTTTGCCCTAAAATAAGAGAAATTGCTGCAATTTTTCCCAATAATAAAAGAAATTTCTGCAATTTTGCTTCAAAATAAAAGGAATTTCTGCCTTTTGTCCTAAAATATGGGGAATTTCTGCCTTTTTGTCCGAAAATAAGAAGAATGCATACCTTTTTGCCATAAAAAAGGGAAATTTCTTTATTTTTGCTCCAAAATAAGGGGAACTTTTGCTTTTTGCCTCTAAATAAGTGGAATTTCTGTCTTTTTCCCCCAAAACAAAGGGAATTTCTGTCTTTTTTGCACCAAAATAAGGAAAATTTCTGACTTTTTACACTGAAATAAGTGAAATTTCTGCAAATTTGCCCCAAAATAAGGGAAATTTCTGCCTTTTTGCCTCCAAATATGGGGAATTTCAGGCTTTTTACCTCAAAATGAAAAAAATTTTTGCATTTTTGCAACAAAATATTAGGAATTTCTGCATTTTTGCCACAAAATATTAGAAATTTTTGCCTTTTTGCCCCAAAATAAGGAAAATTTCTGCCTTTTTTTCCCAGAAATATGTGAAATTTCTGCAATTTTGCCCCAAAATATGTGAAATTTCTGCAATTTTGCCCCAAAATAAGGGAAATTTCTGGAATTTTGCCCCAAAATAAGTGGAATTTCTGAGTTTTGCCCCAAAATAAGGGGAATTTCTGCCTTTTTGCCCCACAATTAGGGGAATTTCTGCAATTTTGCTCCAAAATACGGGGAATTTCTGCCTTTTTGCCCGAAAATAAAGAAAATGCATACCTTTTTGCCATAAAAAAGGGAAATTTCTTCAGTTTTGCCCCAAATTAAGGGAAATTTCTGCCTTTTTGCCCTGAAATATGTGAAATTTCTGCAATTTTAGCCCAAAATAAGGTGAATTTCTGCCTTTTTGCCCCAAAATAATGGGAATTTCTGCCTTTTTGCTCCAAAATAAGAAAAATTTTTGCTTTTTTTCTCTGAAATAAGTGAAATTTCTGCAATTTTGCCCCAAAATATGTGAAATTTCTGCAATTTTGCCCCAAAATAAGGGAAATTTCTGGAATTTTGCCCCAAAATAAGTGGAATTTCTGAGTTTTGCCCCAAAATAAGGAGAATTTCTGCCTTTTTGCCCCACAATTAGGGGAATTTCTGCAATTTTGCTCCAAAATTCGAGGAATTTCTGCCTTTTTGCCCGAAAATAAGGGGAATGCATACCTTTTTGCCATAAAAAAGGGAAATTTCTTCATTTTTGCCCCAAATTAAGTGAAATTTCGGCCTTTTTGCCCTGAAATATGAGAAATTTCTGCAATTTTAGCCCAAAATAAGGTGAATTTCTGCCTTTTTGCCCCAAAATAATGGGAATTTCTGCCTTTTTGCCCCAACATAAGAAAAATTTTTGCTTTTTTTCTCTGAAATAAGTGAAATTTCTGCAATTTTGCCCTAAAATAAAAGAAATTAATGCAATTTTTCCCCATAATAAAGGAAATTTCTGGAAGTTTGCCCCAAAATAAAAAGAATTTCTGTTTTTTTTGCCCCCAAATAAGAGAAATTTCTGCAATTTTGCACTAAATTAAGGGGAATTTCTGCTTTTTTGCCTCTAAATAAGTGGAATTTCTGTCTTTTTCCCCCAAAACAAAGGGAATTTCTGTCATTTTTGCCCCAAAATAAGGAAAATTTCTGACTTATTACACTGAAATAAGTGAAATTTCTGCAATTTTGCCCCAATATAAGGAAAATTTCTGCGTTTTTGCCCCCAAATAAGGGGAATATCAGCCTTTTTACCTCAAAATAAGGGGAATTTTTGAATTTCGGCACAAAATATTAGGAATTTCTGCCTTTTTGCCCCAAAATGAAAAAAAATTTCTGCCTTTTTTCCCTGAAATAAGTGAAATTTCTGCAATTTTGCCCTATAATAAGTAAAATTTCTGCAATTTTGCCCCAAAATAAGAAAAATTCCTAGAATTTTGACCCAAAATAAGTAGAATTTCTGAGTTTTTTTCCAAAAAAAGAAGAATTTCTGCCTTTTTGCCCCACAATTAGTGAAATTTCTGCAATTTTGCCCTAAAATAAGGGACATTTCTGCAATTTTTCCCCATAATAAGGGAAATTTCTGCAATTTTGCTTCAAAATAAGGGGAATTTCTGTTTTTTGCCTCAAAATCAGGGAAATTTCTGCAATTTTGCCCCAAATAAGGGGAATTTCTGCCTTTTGCCCCAAAATATGGGGAATTTCTGCCTTTTTGACCGAAAATAAGAATGCATATATTTTTGCCATAAAAAAGGGAAATTTCTTCATTTTTGCTCCAAAATAAGGGGAACTTTTGCCTTTTTGCTTCTAAATAAGTGGAATTTCTGTTTTTTTCCCCCAAAACAAAGAGAATTTCTGTCTGTTTTGCCACAAAATAAGGAAAATTTCTGACTTATTACCCTGAAATAAGTGAAATTTCTGCAAATTTGCCCCAAAAATAGGGAAATTTCTGCCTTTTGCCCAAAAATAAAAGGAATTTCAGCATTTTACCTCAAAATAAGGGAAATTTCTGAATTTTGCACCAAAATATGGAGAATTTCTGCATTTTTGCACCTTAATAAGAAAAATTTCTGCTGTTTTTCCCTGAAATAAGTGAAGTTTCTGCAATTTTGCCCCAAAATATGGAAAATTTCTGCCTTTTTGCCCCACAATTAGGGGAATTTCTGAAATTTTGCTCCAAAATACAGGGAATTTCTGCCTTTTTGCCTGAAAATAAGGGGAATGCATACCTTTTTGCCATAAAAAAGGGAAATTTCTTCATTTTTGCCCCAAATTAAGAGAAATTTCTGCCTTTTTGCCCTGAAATATGTGAAATTTCTGCAATTTTAGCCCAAAATAAGGTGAATTTCTGCCTTTTTGCCCCAAAATAATGGGAATTTCTGCCTTTTGCTCCAAAATAAGAAAAATTTTTGCTTTTTTTCTCTGAAATAAGTGAAATTTCTGCAATTTTGCCCTTAAATAAAAGAAATTTCTGCAATTTTTCCTTATAATATAGGAAATTTCTGGAATTTTGCCTTAAAATAAGGGGAATTTCTGGTTTTTTGCCCCTAAATAAGGGAAATTTCTGCAATTTTGCCCTAAATTAAGGGGAATTTCTGCTTCTTTGCCTCTAAATAAGTGGAATTTCTGTCTTTTTCCCCCAAAACAAAGGGAATTTCTATCATTTTTGCCCCAAAATAAGGAAAATTTCTGACTTATTACCCTGAAATAAGTGAAATTTCTGCAATTTTGCCCCAATATAAGGGAAATTTCTGCTTTTTTGCCCCCAAATAAGGTGAATTTCAGCCTTTTTACCTCAAAATAAGGGGAATTTCTGAATTTTGGCACAAAATATTAGGAATTTCTGCATTTTTGCCCCAAAATAAGGACAATTTCTGCCTTTTATCCCTGAAATAAGTGAAATTTCTGCAATTTTGCCCCAAAATAAGTAAAATTTCTGAAATTTTGCCCCAAAATAAGGAAAATTACTAAAATTTTGCCCCAAAATAAGTGGAATTTCTGAGTTTTGCCCCAAAATAAGGAGAATTTCTGCCTTTTTGCCCACAATTAGTGAAATTTCTTTAATTTTGCCCTAAAAAAAGAGAAATTTCTGCAATTTTTCCCCATAATAAGGGAAATTTCTGCAATTATGCTTCAAAAAAGGGGAATTTCTGTTTTTTGCCCCACAATTAGGGAAATTTCTGATATTTTGCTCCGAAATAAAAGGAATTTCTGCCTTTTGTCCTAAGATATGGGGAATTTCTGCCTTTTTGTCCGAAAATAAGAAGAATGCATACCTTTTTGCCATAAAAGAGGGAAATTTCTTCATTTTTTCTCCAAAATAAGGGGAACTTTTGCCTTTTTGCCTCTAAATAAGTGGAATTTCTGTCTTTTTCCCCCAAAACAAAGGGAATTTCTGTCTTTTTTGCACCAAAATAAGGAAAATTTCTGACTTTTTACCCTGAAATAAGTGAAATTTCTGCAAATTTGCCCCAAAATAAGGGAAAATTCTGCCTTTTTGTTTCCAAATATGGTGAATTTCAGACTTTTTATCAAAAAATAAGGGAAATTTCTGCATTTTTGCAACAAAATATTAGGAATTTCTGCATTTTTGCCACAAAATATTAGGAATTTCTGCCTTTTTGCCCCAAAATAAGGAAAATTTCTGCTTTTTTTACCTGAAATAAGTAAAATTTCTGAAATTTTGCCCCAAAATAAGTGAAATTTCTGGAATTTTGCCCTAAAATAAGTGGAATTTCTGAGTTTTGCCCCAAAATAAGGGGAATTTCTGCCTTTTTGCCCCACAATTAGGGGAATTTCTGCAATTTTGCTCCAAAATACGGGGAATTTCTGCCTTTTTGCCCGAAAATAAGGAAAATGCATACCTTTTTGCCATAAAAAAAAGAAATTTCTTCATTTTTGCCCCAAATTAAGGGAAATTTCTGCCTTTTTGCCCTGAAATATGTGAAATTTCTGCAATTTTAGCCCAAAATAAGGTGAATTTCTGCCTTTTTGCCCCAAAATAATGGGAATTTCTGCCTTTTTGCCCCAAAATAAGAAAAATTTTTGCTTTTTTTTCTCTGAAATAAGTGAAATTTCTGCAATTTTGCCCTAAAATAAAAGAAATTAATGCAATTTTTCCCCATCATAAAGGAAATTTCTGGAAGTTTGCCCCAAAATAAGAAGAATTTCTGTTTTTTTGCCCCCAAATAAGAGAAATTTCTGCAATTTTGCCCTAAATTAAGGGGAATTTCTGCTTTTTTGCCTCTAAATAAGTGGAATTTCTGTCTTTTTCCCCCAAAACAAAAGGAATTTCAGTCATTTTTGCCCCAAAATAAGGAAAATTTCTGACTTATTACACTGAAATAAGTGAAATTTCTGCAATTTTGCCCCAATATAAGGAAAATTTCTGTGTTTTTGCCCCCAAATAAGGGGAATTTCAGGCTTTTTACCTCAAAATAAGGGGAATTTCTGAATTTCGGCACAAAATATTAGGAATTTCTGCCTTTTTGCCCCAAAATGAAAAAAAATTTCTGCCTTTTTTCCCTGAAATAAGTGAAATTTCTGCAATTTTGCCCTATAATAAGTAAAATTTCTGCAATTTTGCCCCAAAATAAGGGAAATTTCTAGAATTTTGACCCAAAATAAGTGGAATTTCTGAGTTTTTTTCCAAAAAAAGAAGAATTTCTACCTTTTTGCCCCACAATTAGTGAAATTTCTGCAATTTTGCCCTAAAATAAGGGAAATTTCTGCAATTTTTCCCCATAATAAGGGAAATTTCTGCAATTTTGCTTCAAAATAAGGGGAATTTCTGTTTTTTGCCCCAAAATCAGGGAAATTTCTGCAATTTTGCCCCAAAATAAGGGGAATTTCTGCCTTTTGCCCCAAAATATAGGGAATTTCTGCCTTTTTGTCCGAAAATAAAAATGCATATCTTTTTGCCATAAAAAAGGGAAATTTCTTCATTTTTGCTCCAAAATAAGGGGAACTTTTGCCTTTTTGCTTCTAAATAAGTGGAATTTCTGTTTTTTTCCCCCAAAACAAAGAGAATTTCTGTCTTTTTTGCCACAAAATAAGGAAAATTTCTGACTTATTACCCTGAAATAAGTGAAATTTCTGCAAATTTGCCCCAAAAATAGGGAAATTTCTGCCTTTTGCCCAAAAATAAAAGGAATTTCAGCATTTTACCTCAAAATAAGAGAAATTTCTGAATTTTGCACCAAAATATGGAGAATTTCTGCCTTTTTGCACCAAAATAAGAAAAATTTCTGCTGTTTTTCCCTGAAATAAGTGAAGTTTCTGCAATTTTGCCCTATAATATGGAAAATTTCTGCCTTTTTGCCCCACAATTAGGGGAATTTCTGCAATTTTGCTCCAAAATACAGGGAATTTCTGCCTTTTTGCCTGAAAATAAGGGGAATGCATACCTTTTTGCCATAAAAAAGGGAAATTTCTTCATTTTTGCCCCAAATTAAGAGAAATTTCTGCCTTTTTGCCCTGAAATATGTGAAATTTCTGCAATTTTAGCCCAAAATAAGGTGAATTTCTACCTTTTTGCCCCAAAATAATGAGAATTTCTGCCTTTTTGCTCCAAAATAAGAAAAATTTTTGCTTTTTTTCTCTGAAATAAATGAAATTTCTGCAATTTTGCCCTTAAATAAAAGAAATTTCTGCAATTTTTCCTTATAATATAGGAAATTTCTGGAATTTTGCCTTAAAATAAGGGGAATTTCTGGTTTTTTGCCCCTAAATAAAAGAAATTTCTGCAATTTTGCCCTAAATTAAGGGGAATTTCTGCTTTTTTGCCTCTAAATAAGTGGAATTTCTGTCTTTTTCCCCCCAAAAAAAGGGAATTTCTATCATTTTTGCCCCAAAATAAGGAAAATTTCTGACTTATTACCCTGAAATAAGTGAAATTTCTGCAATTTTGCCCCAATATAAGGGAAATTTCTGCTTTTTTGCCCCCAAATAAGGTGAATTTCAGCCTTTTTACCTCAAAATAAGGGGAATTTCTGAATTTTGGCACAAAATATTAGGAATTTCTGCATTTTTGCCCCAAAATAAGGACAATTTCTGCATTTTTTCCCTGAAATAAGTGAAATTTCTGCAATTTTGCCCCAAAATAAGTAAAATTTCTAAAATTTTGCCCCAAAATAAGGAAAATTACTAAAATTTTGCCCCAAAATAAGTGGAATTTCTGAGTCTTGCCCCAAAATAAGGAGAATTTCTGCCTTTTTGCCCACAATTAGTGAAATTTCTTCAATTTTGCCCTAAAATAAGAGAAATTTCTGCAATTTTTCCCCATAATAACGGAAATTTCTGCAATTATGCTTCAAAATAAGGGGAATTTCTGTTTTTGGCCCCACAATTAGGGAAATTTCTGCAATTTTGCTCCGAAATAAAAGGAATTTCTGCCTTTTGTCCTAAGTTATGGGGAATTTCTGCCTTTTTGTCCAAAAATAAGAAGAATGCATACCTTTTTGCCATAAAAAAGGGAAATTTCTGCAATTTTGCCCTAAAATAAGGGGAATTTCTGCTTTTTTGCCTCTAAATAAGTGGAATTTCTGTCTTTTTCCCCCAAAACAAAGGGAATTTCTGTCATTTTTTCCCAAAAATAAAGAAAATTTCTGACTTATTACCCTGAAATACGTGAAATTTCTGCAAATTTGCCCCAAAATAAGGGAAAATTCTGCCTTTTTGCCTCCAAATATGGGGAATTTCAGCCTTGTTACCTCAAAATAAGGGAAATTTCTTCATTTTTACCACAAAATATTAGGAATTTCTTCATTTTTGCCACAAAATATTAGAAATTTCTGCCTATTTGCCCCAAAATAAGGAAAATTTCTGCTTTTTTTCCCTGAAATAAGTAAAATTTCTGCAATTTTGCCCCAAAATAAGTGAAATTTCGGCAATTTTGCCTTAAAATAAGTAAAATTTCTGCAATTTTCCCCCAAAATAAGGGAAATTTCTGGAATTTTGCTTCAAAATAAGTGTAATTTCTGAGTTTTGCCCCAAAATAAAAAGAATTTCTGCCTTTTTGCCCCACAATTAAGGGAATTTCTGCAATTTTGCTCCAAAATACGGGGAATTTCTGCCTTTTTGCCTGAAAATAAGGGGAATGCATACCTTTTTGCCATAAAAAAGGGAAATTTCTTCATTTTTGCCCCAAATTAAGGGAAATTTCTGCCTTTTTGCCTTGAAATATGTGAAATTTCTGCAATTTTAGCCCAAAATAAAGTGAATTTCTGCCTTTTTGCCCCAAAATAAGAAAAATTTTTGCTTTTTTTCTCTGAAATAAGTGAAATTTCTGCAATTTTGCCCTAAAATAAAAGAAATTTCTGCAATTTTTCCCCATAATAAAGGAAATTTCTGGAATTTTGCTCCAAAATAAGAAGAATTTCTGTTTTTTTGCCCCCAAATAAGGGAAATTTCTGCAATTTTGCCCTAAAATAAGAAAAATTTCTGCTTTTTTGCCTCTAAATAAGTGGAATTTCTGTCTTTTTCCCCCAAAACAAAGGGAATTTCTGTCATTTTTGCCCAAAAATAAAGAAAATTTCTGACTTATTACCCTGAAATAAGTGAAATTTCTGCAATTTTGCCCCAATATAAGAGAAATTTCTGCCTTTTTGCCCCCAAATAAGGGGAATTTCAGCCTTTTTACCTCAAAATATGGGGAATTTCTGAATTTTGGCACAAAATATAAGGAATTTCTGCTTTTTTGCCCCAAAATAAAGAAAATTTCTGCCTTTTTTCTCTGAAATAAGTGAAATTTCTGCAATTTTGCCCCAAAATAAGTAAAATTTCTGGAATTTTGCCCCAAAATAAGTGGAATTTCTGAGTTTTGCCCCAAAATAAGGAGAATTTCTGCCTTTTTGCCCACAATTAGTGAAATTTCTGCAATTTTGCCCTAAAATAAGAGAAATTTCTGCAATTTTTCCCCATAATAAGGGAAATTTCTGCAATTTTGCTTCAAAATAAGGGGAATTTCTTTTTTTTGCCCCACAATTAGGGAAATTTCTGCAATTTTGCTCCAAAATAAAAGGAATTTCTGCCTTTTGTCCTAAAATATGGGGAATTTCTGCCTTTTTGTCCAAAAATAGGAAAAATGCATACCTTTTTGCCATAAAAAAGGGAAATTTCTTCATTTTTGCTTTAAAATAAGGGGAACTTTGCCTTTTTGCCTCTAAATAAGTGGAATTTCTATTATTTTTTTTCCAAAACAAAGAGAATTTCTGTCTTTTTTGCCCCAAAATAAGGAAAATTTGTGACTTATTACCCTGAAATAAGTGAAATTTCTGCAAATTTGTCTCAAAAATAAGAAAATTTCTGCCTTTTTCCCAAAAATAAGGGGAATTTCAGCATTTTACCTCAAAATAAGGGAAATTTCTGATTTTTGCACCAAAATATGGAGAATTTCTGCTTTTTTGCACCAAAATAAGGAAAATTTCTGCCTTTTTTCCTTGAAATAAGTGAAATTTCTGGAATTTTGCCCCAAAATAAGGAGAATTTCTGCCTTTTTGCCCCACAATTAGGAGAATTTCTGCAATTTTGCTCCAAAATACGGGGAATTTCTGCCTTTTTGCCCGAAAATAAGGAGAATGCATAACTTTTTGCCATAAAAAAGGGAAATTTCATCATTTTTGCCCCAAATTAAGGGAAATTTCTGCCTTTTTCCTTGAAATATGTGAAATTTCTGCAATTTTAGCCCAAAATAAGGTGAATTTCTGCCTTTTTGCCCCAAAATAATGGGAATTTCTGCATTTTTGCCCCAAAATAAGAAAAATTTTTGCTTTTTTTCTCTGAAATAAGTGAAATTTCTGCAATTTTGCCTTAAAATAAAAGAAATTTCTGCAATTTTTTCCCATAATAAAGGAAATTTCTGGAATTTTGCCTTAAAATAAAAGGAATTTCTTTTTTTTGCCCCCAAATAAGGGAAATTTCTGCAATTTTGCCCTAAATTAAAAGGAATGTCTGCTTTTTTGTCTCTAAATTAGTGGAATTTTTGTCTTTTTCTTTCAAAACAAAGGGAATTTCTGTCTTTTTTGCACCAAAATAAGGAAAATTTCTGACTTATTACCCTGAAATAAGTGAAATTTCTGAAAATTTGCCCCAAAATAAGGAAAATTTCTGCCTTTTTGCCTCCAAATATGGGGAATTTCAGCTTTTTTACCTCAAAATAAGGGAAATTTCTGCATTTTTGCAACAAAATATTAAAAATTTCTGCATTTTTCCCACAAAATATTAGGAATTTCTGCCTTTTTGCCCCAAAATAAGGAAAATTTCTGCCTTTTTTTCCCTGAAATAAGTGGAATTTCTGCAATTTTGCCCCAAAATATGTGAAATTTCTGCAATTTTGCCCCAAAATAAGGGAAATTTCTGGAATTTTGCCCCAAAATAAGTGGAATTTCTGAGTTTTGCCCCAAAATAAGGAAAATTTCTGCCTTTTTGCCCCACAATTAGGGGAATTTCTGCAATTTTGCTCCAAAATACGAGGAATTTCTTCCTTTTTGCCAGAAAATAAGGGGAATGCATACCTTTTTGCCATTAAAAAGGGAAATTTCTTCATTTTTGCCCCAAATTAAGGGAAATTTCTGCTTTTTGCCCTGAAATATGAGAAATTTCTGCAATTTTAGCCCAAAATAAGGTGAATTTCTGCCTTTTTGCCCCAAAATATTGGGAATTTCTGCCTTTTTGCCCCAAAATAAGAAAAATTTTTGCTTTTTTTCTCTGAAATAAGTGAAATTTCTGCAATTTTGCCCTAAAATAAAAGAAATTAATGCAATTTTTCCCCATAATAAAGGAAATTTCTGGAAGTTTGCCCCAAAATAAAAAGAATTTCTGTTTTTTTGCCCCCAAATAAGAGAAATTTCTGCAATTTTGCCCTAAATTAAGGGGAATTTCTGCTTTTTTGCCTCTAAATAAGTGGAATTTCTGTTTTTTCCCCCAAAACAAAGGGAATTTCTGTCATTTTTGCCCCAAAATAAGGAAAATTTCTGACTTATTACACTGAAATAAGTGAAATTTCTGCAATTTTGCCCCAAAATAAGGGAAATTTCTGCCTTTTTGCCCCCAAATAAGGGTAATTTCAGCCTTTTTACCTCAAAATAAGGGGAATTTCTGAATTTTGGCACAAAATATAAGGAATTTCTGCCTTTTTGCCCCAAAATAAGGACAATTTCTGCCTTTTTTCCCTGAAATAAGTGAAATTTCTGCAATTTTGCCCCAAAATAAGTAAAATTTCTGCAATTTTGCCCCAAAATAAGTAAAATTTCTGCAATTTTGTCCCAAAATAAGTGGAATTTCTGAGTTTTGCCCCAAAATAAAGAGAATTTCTGCCTTATTGCCCACAATTAGTGAAATTTCTGCAATTTTGCCCTAAAATAAGAGAAATTGCTGCAATTTTTCCCAATAATAAAAGAAATTTCTGCAATTTTGCTTCAAAATAAAAGGAATTTCTGCCTTTTGTCCTAAAATATGAGGAATTTCTGCCTTTTTGTCCGAAAATAAGAAGAATGCATACCTTTTTGCCATAAAAAAGGGAAATTTCTTCATTTTTTCTCCAAAATAAGGGGAACTTTTGCCTTTTTGCCTCTAAATAAATGGAATTTCTGTCTTTTTCCCCCAAAACAAAGGGAATTTCTGTCTTTTTTGCACCAAAATAAGAAAAATTTCTGACTTTTTACCCTGAAATAAGTGAAATTTCTGAAAATTTGCCACAAAATAAGGGAAAATTCTGCCTTTTTGTTTCCAAATATGGGGAATTTCAGCCTTTTTACCTCAAAATAAGGTTAATTTCTGCATTTTTGCAACAAAATATTAGGAATTTCTGCATTTTTGCCACAAAATATTAGAAATTTCTGCCTTTTTGCCCCAAAATAAGGAAAATTTCTGCTTTTATTACCTGAAATAAGTAAAATTTCTGAAATTTTGCCCCAAAATAAGTGAAATTTCTGCAATTTTGCCCCAAAATAAGTGAAATTTCTGCAATTTTGCCCCAAAATAAGGGAAATTTCTGGAATTTTGCTTCAAAATAAGTGGAATTTCTGAGTTTTGCCCCAAAATAAAAAGAATTTCTGCCTTTTTGCCCCACAATTAGGGGAATTTCTGCAATTTTGCTCCAAAATACTGGGAATTTCTGCCTTTTTGCCTGAAAATAATGGGAATGCATACCTTTTTGCCATAAAAAAGGGAAATTTCTTCATTTTTGCCCCAAATTAAGGGAAATTTCTGCCCTTTTGCCCTGAAATATGTGAAATTTCTGCAATTTTAGCCCAAAATAAAGTGAATTTCTGCCTTTTTGCCCCATAATAAGAAAAATTTTTTGCTTTTTTTCTCTGAAATAAGTGAAATTTCTGCAATTTTGCCCTA
Organism: Micromys minutus; assembly: GCF_963924665.1. NCBI lineage: Eukaryota > Metazoa > Chordata > Mammalia > Rodentia > Muridae > Micromys > Micromys minutus. The sequence continues at coordinate 391,456 of NW_027667812.1, read as the reverse complement.
AAATAAAAGAAATTTCTGCAATTTTTCATCCATAATAAAGGAAATTTCTGAAATTTTGCCACAAAATAAGAAGAATTTCTGTTTTTTTGCCCCCAAATAAGGGAAATGTCTGCAATTTTGCCCTAAAATAAGGGGAATTTCTGCTTTTTTGCCTCTAAATAAGTGGAATTTCTGTCTTTTTCCCCCAAAACAAAGGGAATTTCTGTCATTTTTGCCCAAAAATAAAGAAAATTTCTGACTTATTACCCTGAAATACGTGAAATATCTGCAAATTTGCCCCAAAATAAGGGAAAATTCTGCCTTTTTGCCCCCAAATATGGGAAATTTCAGCCTTGTTACCTCAAAATAAGGGAAATTTCTTCATTTTTGCCACAAAATATTAGGAATTTCTTCATTTTTGCCACAAAATATTAGAAATTTCTGCCTATTTGCCCCAAAATAAAGAAAAATTTCTGCTTTTTTTCCCTGAAATAAGTAAAATTTCTGCAATTTTGCCCCAAAATAAGTGAAATTTCGGCAATTTTGCCTTAAAATAAGTAAAATTTCTGCAATTTTCCCCCAAAATAAGGGAAATTTCTGGAATTTTGCTTCAAAATAAGTGTAATTTCTGAGTTTTGCCCCAAAATAAAAAGAATTTCTGCCTTTTTGCCCCACAATTAAGGGAATTTCTGCAATTTTGCTCCAAAATACAGGGAATTTCTGCCTTTTTGCCTGAAAATAAGCGGAATGCATACCTTTTTGCCATAAAAAAGGGAAATTTCTTCATTTTTGCCCCAAATTAAGGGAAATTTCTGCCTTTTTGCCCTGAAATATGTGAAATTTCTGCAATTTCAGCCCAAAATAAAGTGAATTTCTGCCTTTTTGCCCCAAAATAAGAAAAATTTTTGCTTTTTTTCTCTGAAATAAGTGAAATTTCTGCAATTTTGCCCTAAAATAAAAGAAATTTCTGCAATTTTTCCCCATAATAAAGGAAATTTCTGGAATTTTGCTCCAAAATAAGAAGAATTTCTGTTTTTTTGCCCCCAAATAAGGGAAATTTCTGCAATTTTGCCCTAAATTAAGGGGAAGTTCTGCTTTTTTGCCTCTAAATAAGTGGAATTTCTGTCTTTTTCCCCAAAAACAAAGGGAATTTCTGTCATTTTTGCCCAAAAATAATGAAAATTTCTGACTTATTACCCTGAAATAAGTGAAATTTCTGCAATTTTGCCCCAATATAAGAGAAATTTCTGCCTTTTTGCCCCCAAATAAGGGGAATTTCAGCCTTTTTACCTCAAAATAAGGGGAATTTCTGAATTTTGGCACAAAATATAAGGAATTTCTGCTTTTTTGCCCCAAAATAAAGAAAATTTCTGCCTTTTTTCCCTGAAATAAGTGAAATTTCTGCAATTTTGCCCCAAAATAAGTAAAATTTCTGAAATTTTGCCCCAAAATAAGGAAAATTTCTGGAATTTTGCCCCAAAATAAGTGGAATTTCTGAGTTTTGCCCCAAAATAAGGAGAATTTCTGCCTTTTTGCCCACAATTAGTGAAATTTCTGCAATTTTGCTTCAAAATAAGGGGAATTTCTGTTTTTTGCCCCACAATTAGGGAAATTTCTGCAATTTTGCTCCAAAATAAAAGGAATTTCTGCCTTTTGTCCTAAAATATGGGGAATTTCTGCCTTTTTGTCCAAAAATAGGAAAAATGCATACCTTTTTGCCATAAAAAAGGAAATTTCTTCATTTTTGCTTTAAAATAAGGGGAACTTTGCCTTTTTGCCTCTAAATAAGTGGAATTTCTGTTATTTTTTTTCCAAAACAAAGAGAATTTCTGTCTTTTTTGCCCCAAAATAAGGAAAATTTGTGACTTATTACCCTGAAATAAGTGAAATTTCTGCAAATTTGTGTCAAAAATAAGAAAATTTCTGCCTTTTTCCCAAAAATAAGGGGAATTTCAGCATTTTACCTCAAAATAACGGAAATTTCTGATTTTTGCACCAAAATATGGAGAATTTCTGCTTTTTTGCACCAAAATAAGGAAAATTTCTGCCTTTTTTCCTTGAAATAGGTGAAATTTCTGGAATTTTGCCCCAAAATAAGGAGAATTTCTGCCTTTTTGCCCCACAATTAGGGGAATTTTTGCAATTTTGCTACAAAATACAAGGAATTTCTGCCTTTTTGCCCGAAAATAAGGAGAATGCATAACTTTTTGCCATAAAAAAGGGAAATTTCATCATTTTTGCCCCAAATTAAGGGAAATTTCTGCCTTTTTCCTTGAAATATGTGAAATTTCTGCAATTTTAGCCCAAAATAAAGTGAATTTCTGCCTTTTTGCCCCAAAATAATGGGAATTTCTGCATTTTTGCCCCAAAATAAGAAAAATTTTTGCTTTTTTTCTCTGAAATAAGTGAAATTTCTGCAATTTTGCCTTAAAATAAAAGAAATTTCTGCAATTTTTTCCCATAATAAAGGAAATTTCTGGAATTTTGAATGAAAATAAAAGGAATTTCTTTTTTTTGCCCCCAAATAAGGGAAATTTCTGCAATTTTGCCCTAAATAAAAAGGAATGTCTGCTTTTTTGCCTCTAAATTAGTGGAATTTTTGTCTTTTTCTTTCAAAACAAAGGGAATTTCTGTCTTTTTTGCACCAAAATAAGGAAAATTTCTGACTTATTACCCTGAAATAAGTGAAATTTCTGAAAATTTGCCCCAAAATAAGGAAAATTTCTGCCTTTTTGCCAACAAATATGGGGAATTTCAGCCTTTTTACCTCAAAATAAGGGAAATTTCTGCATTTTTGCAACAAAATATTAAAAATTTCTGCATTTTTCCCACAAAATATTAGGAATTTCTGCCTTTTTGCCCCAAAATAAGGAAAATTTCTGCCTTTTTTTCCCTGAAATAAGTGGAATTTCTGCAATTTTGCCCCAAAATATGTGAAATTTCTGCAATTTTGCCCCAAAATAAGGGAAATTTCTGGAATTTTGCCCCAAAATAAGTGGAATTTCTGAGTTTTGCCCCAAAATAAGGAAAATTTCTGCCTTTTTGCCCCACAATTAGGGGAATTTCTGCAATTTTGCTCCAAAATACGAGGAATTTCTTCCTTTTTGCCCGAAAATAAGGGGAATGCATACATTTTTGCCATAAAAAAGGGAAATTTCTTCATTTTTGCCCCAAATTAAGGGAAATTTCTGCCTTTTTGGCCTGAAATATGAGAAATTTCTGCAATTTTAGCCCAAAATAAGGTGAATTTCTGCCTTTTTGCCCCAAAATAATGGGAATTTCTGCCTTTTTGCCCCAAAATAAGAAAAATTTTTGCTTTTTTTCTCTGAAATAAGTGAAATTTCTGCAATTTTGCCCTAAAATAAAAGAAATTAATGCAATTTTTTCCCATAATAAAGGAAATTTCTGGAAGTTTGCCCCAAAATAAAAAGAATTTCTGTTTTTTTGCCCCCAAATAAGAGAAATTTCTGCAATTTTGCCCTAAATTAAGGGGAATTTCTGCTTTTTGCCTCTAAATAAGTGGAATTTCTGTCTTTTTCCCCCAAAACAAAGGGAATTTCTGTCATTTTTGCCCCAAAATAAGGAAAATTTCTGACTTATTACACTGAAATAAGTGAAATTTCTGCAATTTTGCCCCAAAATAAGGGAAATTTCTGCCTTTTTGCCCCCAAATAAGGGTAATTTCAGCCTTTTTACCTCAAAATAAGGGGAATTTCTGAATTTTGGCACAAAATATTAGGAATTTCTGCCTTTTTGCCCCAAAATAAGGACAATTTCTGCCTTTTTTCCCTGAAATAAGTAAAATTTCTGCAATTTTTCCCCAAAATAAGTAAAATTTCTGCAATTTTGTCCCAAAATAAGTGGAATTTCTGAGTTTTGCCCCAAATAAGGAGAATTTCTGCCTTTTTGCCCACAATTAGTGAAATTTCTGCAATTTTGCCCTAAAATAAGAGAAATTGCTGCAATTTTTCCCAATAATAAAAGAAATTTCTGCAATTTTGCTTCAAAATAAAAGGAATTTCTGCCTTTTGTTTTAAAATATGGGGAATTTCTGCCTTTTTGTCCGAAAATAAGAAGAATGCATACCTTTTTGCCATAAAAAAGGGAAATTTCTTTATTTTTGCTCCAAAATAAGGGGAACTTTTGCTTTTTGCTTCTAAATAAGTGGAATTTCTGTCTTTTTCCCCCAAAAGAAAGGGAATTTCTGTCTTTTTTGCACCAAAATAAGGAAAATTTCTGACTTTTTACACTGAAATAAGTGAAATTTCTGCAAATTTGCCCCAAAATAAGGGAAATTTCTGCCTTTTTGCCTCCAAATATGGGGAATTTCAGCCTTTTTACCTCAAAATCAAAAAAATTTCTACATTTTTGCAACAAAATATTAGGAATTTCTGCATTTTTGCCACAAAATATTAGGAATTTTTGCCTTTTTGCCCCAAAATAAGGAAAATTTCTGCCTTTTTTTCCCTGAAATAAGTGAAATTTCTGCAATTTTGCCCCAAAATATGTGAAATTTCTGCAATTTTGATCCAAAATAAGAGAAATTTCTGGAATTTTGCCCCAAAATAAGTGGAATTTCTGAGTTTTGCCCCAAAATAAGGGGAATTTTTGCCTTTTTGCCCCACAATTAGGGGAATTTCTGCAATTTTGCTCCAAAATACGGGGAATTTCTGCCTTTTTGCTTGAAAATAAGGAAAATGCATACCTTTTTGCCATAAAAAAGGGAAATTTCTTCATTTTTGCCCCAAATTAAGGGAAATTTCTGCCTTTTTGCCCTGAAATATGTGAAATTTCTGCAATTTTAGCCCACAATAAGGTGAATTTCTGCCTTTTTGCCCCAAAATAATGGGAATTTCTGCCTTTTTGCTCCAAAATAAGAAAAATTTTTGCTTTTTTTCTCTGAAATAAGTGAAATTTCTGCAATTTTGCCCTAAAATAAAAGAAATTTCTGCAATTTTTCCCCATAATAAAGTAAATTTCTTGAATTTCGCCTTAAAATAAGGGGAATTTCTGGTTTTTTGCCCCCAAATAAGGGAAATTTCTGCAATTTTGCACTAAATTAAGGGGAAGTTCTGCTTTTTTGCCTCTAAATAAGTGGAATTAGTATCTTTTTCCCCCAAAACAAAGGGAATTTCTGTCATTTTTGCCCCAAAATAAGGAAAATTTCTGACTTATTACCCTGAAATAAGTGAAATCTCTACAATTTTGCCCCAATATAAAGGAAATTTCTGCCTTTTTGCCCCCAAATAAGGTGAATTTCAGACTTTTTACCTCAAAATAAGGGGAATTTCTGATTTTTGGCACAAAATATTAGGAATTTCTTCATTTTTGCCCCAAAATAAGGACAATTTCTGCCTTTTTTCCCTGAAATAAGTGAAATTTCTGCAATTTTGCCCCAAAATAAGTAAAATTTCTGAAATTTTGCCCCAAAATAAGGAAAATTTCTGGAATTTTGCTCCAAAATAAGTGGAATTTCTGAGTTTTGGCCCAAAATAAGGAGAATTTCTGCCTTTTTGCCCACAATTAGTTAAATTTCTGCAATTTTGCCCAAAAATAAGAGAAATTTCTGCAATTTTTCCCCATAATAAGGGAAATTTCTGCAATTTTGCTTCAAAATAAGGGGAATTTCTGATTTTTGCCCCACAATTAGGGAAATTTCTGCAATTTTGCTCCAAAATAAAAGGAATTTCTGCCTTTTGTCCTAAAATATGGGGAATTTCTGCCTTTTTGTCCAAAAATAGGAAAAATGCATACCTTTTTGCCATAAAAAAGGGAAATTTCTTCATTTTTGCTTTAAAATAAGGGGAACTTTGCCTTTTTGCCTCTAAATAAGTGGAATTTCTGTTATTTTTTTTCCAAAACAAAGAGAATTTCTGTCTTTTTTGCCCCAAAATAAGGAAAATTTGTGACTTATTACCCTGAAATAAGTGAAATTTCTGCAAATTTGTCTCAAAAATAAGAAAATTTCTGCCTTTTTCCCAAAAATAAGGGGAATTTCAGCATTTTACCTCAAAATAAGGGAAATTTCTGATTTTTGCACCAAAATATGGAGAATTTCTGCTTTTTTGCGCCAAAATAAGGAAAATTTCTGCCTTTTTTCCTTGAAATAAGTGAAATTTCTGGAATTTTGCCCCAAAATAAGGAGAATTTCTGCCTTTTTGCCCCACAATTAGGGGAATTTTTGCAATTTTGCTACAAAATACAAGGAATTTCTGCCTTTTTGCCCGAAAATAAGGAGAATGCATAACTTTTTGCCATAAAAAAGGGAAATTTCATCATTTTTGGCCCAAATTAAGGGAAATTTCTGCCTTTTTCCTTGAAATATGTGAAATTTCTGCAATTTTAGCCCAAAATAAGGTGAATTTCTGCCTTTTTGCCCCAAAATAATGGGAATTTCTGCATTTTTGCCCCAAAATAAGAAAAATTTTTGCTTTTTTTCTCTGAAATAAGTGAAATTTCTGCAATTTTGCCTTAAAATAAAAGAAATTTCTGCAATTTTTTCCCATAATAAAGGAAATTTCTGGAATTTTGCCTTAAAATAAAAGGAATTTCTTTTTTTTGCCCCCAAATAAAAGAAATTTCTGCAATTTTGCCCTAAATTAAAAGGAATGTCTGCTTTTTTGCCTCTAAATTAGTGGAATTTTTGTCTTTTTCTTTTAAAACAATGGGAATTTCTGTCTTTTTTGCACCAAAATAAGGAAAATTTCTGACTTATTACCCTGAAATAAGTGAAATTTCTGAAAATTTGCCCCAAAATAAGGAAAATTTCTGCCTTTTTGCCTCCAAATATGGGGAATTTCAGCCTTTTTACCTCAAAATAAGGGAAATTTCTGCATTTTTGCAACAAAATATTAAAAATTTCTGCATTTTTCCCACAAAATATTAGGAATTTCTGCCTTTTTGCCTCAAAATAAGGAAAATTTCTGCCTTTTTTTCCCTGAAATAAGTTAAATTTCTGCAATTTTGCCCCAAAATAAGTGAAATTTCTGCAATTTTGCCCTAAAATAAGTGAAATTTCTGCAATTTTGCCCCAAAATAAGGGAAATTTCTGGAATTTTGCCCCAAAATAAGTGGAATTTCTGAGTTTTGCCCCAAAATAAGGAAAATTTCTGCCTTTTTGCCCCACAATTAGGGGAATTTCTGCAATTTTGCTCCAAAATACGGGGAATTTCTGCCTTTTTGCCTGAAAATAAGGGGATTGCATACCTTTGTGCCATAAAAAAGGGAAATTTCTTCATTTTTGCCCCAAATTATGGGAAATTTCTGCCTTTTTGCCCTGAAATATGTGAAATTTCTGCAATTTTAGCCCAAAATAAAGTGCATTTCTGCATTTTTGCCTTAAAATAAGAAAATTTTTTGCTTTTTTTCTCTGAAATAAGTGAAATTTCTGCAATTTTGCCCTAAAATAAAAGAAATTTCTGCAATTTTTCCCCATAATAAAGGAAATTTCTGGAATTTTGCCCCAAAATAAGAAGAATTTCTGTTTTTTGCCCCCAAATAAGGGAAATTTCTCCAATTTTGCCCTAAAATAAGGGGAATTTCTGCTTTTTTGCCTCTAAATAAGTGGAATTTCTGTCTTTTTCCCCCAAAACAAAGGGAATTTCTGTCATTTTTGCCCCAAAATAAGGAAAATTTCTGACTTATTACCCTGAAATAAGTGAAATTTCTGCAATTATGCCCCAATATAAGGGAAATTTCTGCCTTTTTGCCCCCAAATAAGGGGAATTTCAGCCTTTTTACCTCAAAATAAGGGGAATTTCTGAATTTTGGCACAAAATATTAGGAATTTCTGCCTTTTTGCCCCAAAATAAGAAAAATTTCTGCATTTTTTCCCTGAAATAAGTGAAATTTCTTCAATTTTGCCCCAAAATAAGTAAAATTTCTGCAATTTTGCCCCAAAATAAGGAAAATTTCTGGAATTTTGCCCCAAAATAAGTGGAATTTCTGAGTTTTGCCCCAAAATAAGGAGAATTTCTGCTTTTTTGCCCACAATTAGTGAAATTTCTGCAATTTTGCCCCATAATAAGGGGACTTTCTGCAATTTTGCTTCAAAATAAGGGGAATTTCTGTTTTTTGCCCCACAATTAGGGAAATTTCTGCAATTTTGCTCCAAAATGAAAGTAATTTCTGCCTTTTGTTCTAAAATATGGGGAATTTCTGCCTTTTTGTCCGAAAATAATCAGAATGCATACCTTTATGCCATAATAAAGGGAAATTTCTTCATTTTTGCTCCAAAATTAGGGGAACTTTTGCTTTTTGCCTCTAAATAAGTGGAATTTCTGTCTTTTTCCCCCAAAACAAAGGGAATTTCTGTCTTTTTTGCACCAAAATAAGGAAAATTTCTGACTTTTTACCCTGAAATAAGTGAAATTTCTGCAAATATGCCCCAAAATAAAAGAAATTTCTGCATTTTTGCCCCCAAATATGGGGAATTTCAGCCTTTTTACCTCAAAATAAGGGAAATTTCTGCATTTTTACAACAAAATATTAGGAATTTCTGCATTTTTGCCACAAAATATTAGGAATTTCTGCCTTTTTGCCCCAAAATAAGTGAAATTTCTGCAATTTTGCCCCAAAATAAGTGAAATTTCTGCAATTTTGCCCCAAAATAAGGGAAATTTCTGGAATTTTGCCCCAAAATAAGTCGAATTTCTGAGTTTTGCCCCAAAATAAGGAGAATTTCTGCCTTTTTGTCCCACAATTAGGGGAATTTCTGCAATTTTGCTCCAAAATACGGGGAATTTCTGCCTTTTTGCCTGAAAATAAGGGGAATGCATATCTTTTTGCCATAAAAAAAGGAAATTTCATCAATTTTGCCCCAAATTAAGGGAAATTTCTGCCTTCTTGCCCTGAAATATGTGAAATTTCTGCAATTTTAGCCTAAAATAATGTGAATTTCTGCTTTTTTGCCCCAAAATAATGGGAATTTCTGCTTTTGCCCCAAAATAAGAAAAATTTTTGCTTTTTTTCTCTGAAATAAGTGAAATTTCTGCAATTTTGCCCTAAAATAAGGAAAATTTCTGCAATTTTTTCTCATAATAAGGGAAATTTCTGCAATTTTGCCCCAAAATAAGAGGAATTTCTGTTTTTTGCCCCCAAATAAGAGAAATTTCTGCAATTTTGCCCTAAAATAAGGGGAATTTCTGCCTTTTGCCCCCCCAAAAAAAAGGTTCTGCATTTTTGCCCCAATATAAAGAAAATTACTGCATTTTTTACCACTAAATTAGGTGAATTTCTTCAATTTTGCTTCAAAATATGGGAATTTTCTGCCTTTTTTGCCGAAAATAAGGGGAATTTCTGCCTTTTTGCCCCAAAATTAGGGGAATTTCTGCAATTTTGCTCCAAAATACGGGGAATTTCTGCCTTTTTTGCCGAAAATAAGGGGAATTTTTGCCTTTTTGCCCCAAAATTAGGGGAATTTCTGCAATTTTGCTCCAAAATACGGGGAATTTCTGCCTTTTTGCCCGAAAATAAAGGGCATGTATACCTTTTTGCCATAAAAAAAGGGAAATTTCTTCATTTTTGCCCCAAAATAAGGGGATTATCCGCCTTTTTTTACTAAAAATAAGTGCAATTTCTGCCTTTTCCCCAAAAATAAACGAAATTTCTGTTTTTGGCCTCAAAATAAGGGGAATTTCTGACTTTTTGCCCAAAAATAAGAGAAATTTCAGCCTTTTTACCTCAAAATAAGGGGAATTTCTGCCTTTTTGCCCCAAAAATATGGGGAATTTCCGCCTTTTTGCCCCAAAATAAGTAAAATTTCTGCAATTTTGTACCAAAATAAAAGAAATTTCTGCCTTTTTGCCCCAAAATGAGAAAATTTCTGCCTTTTTTCTGAAATAAGTGAAATTTCTGCAATTTTGCCCCAAAATAAGGGAAATTTCGGCAATTTTGCCCAAATGTAAAAGGAAATTTCTGCAATTTTGACCCAAAATAAGGAGAATTTCTTACTTTTTGCTCACGAAAAAAAGAAGATTTTCTGTCTTTTTGCCCCAAAATAAGGAGAATTTCTGCCTTTTTGCCCAAAAATTATGAGAATTTCTGCAATTTTGCTTCAAAATACGGGGAATTTCTGCCTTTTAGCCCCAAAATAAAGGGAATTTCTGCATTTTCCCCCAATATTTAGGAAATTTCTGCATTTTACCTCTAAATAAGGGGAATTTCTGCATTTTATCTCAAAATAAGAAGAATTTCTGCCTTTTGCCCCAAAATATGGGGAATTTTTGCCTTTTTGTTCCAAAATAAGGAAAATTTCTTCAATTTTGTACCATAATAAAAGAAATTTCTGCTTTTTGCCCCAAAAATATGGGGAATTTCTGCCTTTTTGCCCCAAAATAAGGAAAATTTCTGCAATTTTGTACCAAAATAAAAGAAATTTCTGCCTTTTTACCCCAAAATAAGAAAATTTCTGCCTTTTTTGTGAAATAAGTGAAATTTCTGCAATTTTGCCCCAAAATAAGGGAAATTTCGGCAATTTTGCCCAAATGTAAAGGAAATTTCTGCCATTTTGCCCCAAAATAAGGGGAATTTCAGCCTTATTACCTCAAAATAAGGGAAATTTCTGCCTTTTTGCCACAAAATATAAGGAATTTCTGCCTTTTTACCCCAAAATAAAAAACATTTCTGTAATTTTGCCCCAAAATAAGGGGAATTTCTCCCTTTTTGCCCCAAAATAAAGGAAATTTCAGCCTTTTTACCTGAAAATAAGTGAAATTTCTGTAATTTTGCCCCAAATAAGGGAAATTTCTGCAACTTTGCCCCAAAATGAGGGAAATTCCTACAATTTTGCCCCAAAATAAAGGAAATTTCTGGAATTTTGCTCCAAAGAAGGGGAATTTCGGATTTTGGCCCCAAAATAAAGAGAATTTCTGCCTTTTGCCCCAAAATTAGGAGAATTTCTGCAATTTTGCTCCAAAATACCAGGAATTTCTGCCTTTTTGCCCGAAAATAAGGGGAATGCATACCTTTTTGCCATAAAAAAGGGAAATTTCTTCATTTTTGCTCCAAAATAAGGGGAATTTCTGCCTTTTTGCCTCTAAATAAGTGAAATTTCTATCTTTTTCCCCCAAGACAAAAAAAATTTCTGTCTTTTTTGCCCCCAAATAAGGGGAATTTCTCACTTATTACTCTGAAATAAGTGAAATTTCTGCAATTTTACCCCAAAATAAAAGTAATTTCTGCCTTTTTGCCCCCAAATAAGGGAAATTTCAGCCTTTTTACCTCAAAATAATAAGAATTTCTGCATTTTTCCCACAAAATATTAGGAATTTCTGCATTTTTGCACCAAATTAAGGAAAATTTCTTTCTTTTTTCCCTGAAATAAGTGAAATTTCTGAAATTTTGCCCCAAAATAAGTGAAATTTCGGCAATTTTGCCCCAAAATAAGTGGAATTTCTGAGTTTTGCCCCAAAATAAGGAGAATTTCTGCCTTTTTGCGCCAAAATAATGGGAATTTCTGCCTTTTTGCCCCAAAATAAGAAAAATTTTTGCCTTTTTTCTCTGAAATTAGTGAAATTTCTGCAATTTTGCCCTAAAATAAAGGAAATTTCTGCAATTTTTCCCCATAATAAGGGAAATTTCTGAAACTTTGCCCCAAAATAAGGGGAATTTCTGTTTTTTGCCCCCAAATAAGGGAAATTTCTGCAATTTTGCCCTAAAATAAGGGGAAATTCTGCATTTTTGCCTCTAAATAAGTGGAATTTCTGTCTTTTTCCCCCAAAACAAAGGGAATTTCTGTCATTTTTGCCCCAAAATAAGGAAAATTTCTGACTTATTACCCTGAAATAAGTGAAATTTCTGCAATTTTTCCCCAATATAAGGGAAATTTCTGCTTTTTGCCCCCAAATAAGAGGAATTTCAGCCTTTTGACCTCAAAATAAGGGGAATTTCTGAATTTTGGCACAAAATATTAGGAATTTCTGCCTTTTTGCCCCAAAATAATGAAAATTTCGGCTTTTTTCCCTGAAATAAGTGAAATTTCTGCAATTTTGCCCAAAATAAGGAAAATTTCTGGAATTTTGCCTCAAATTAAGTGGAATTTCTGAGTTTTTCCCCAAAATAGGAGAATTTCTGCCTTTTTGCGCCACAATTAGTGAAATTTCTGTAATTTTGCCCCAAAATAAGTTAAATTTCTGCCTTTTGCCACAAAATAAGGGAAATTTCGGGTATTTTGCCCAAAAATAGGTGGAATTTCTGAGTTTTGCCTCAAAATAAGGAGAATTTCTGCCTTTTTGCCCAAGAATTAGGGGAATTTCTGCAATTTTGCTCCAAAATACGAAGAATTTCTGCTTTTTTGCCCGAAAATAAGGGGAATGCATAACTTTTTGCCATAAAAAAGGGAAATTTCTTTATTTATGCCCCAAATTAAGGGAAATTTCGGCGTTTTTGCCCTGAAATATGTGAAATTTCTGCAATTTTGCACTAAAATAAGGGAAATTTCTGCAATTTTTCCCTATAATAAGGGAAATTTCGGGAATTTTACGCCAAAATAAGGGGAATTTCTGTTTTTTTGCCCCCAAATAAGGGAAATTACTGCAATTTTGCCCTAAAATAAGGGGAATTTCTGCGTTTTTTCCTCTAAATAAGAGGAATTTCTGTCTTTTTCTCCCAAAACAAAGGGAATTTCTGTCATTTTTGCCCCAAAATAAAGGGAATTTATGCCTTTTTGCCCCAAAATAAAAAAATTTTTTGCCTTTTTTCTCTGAAATAAGTGAAATTTCTGCAATTTTGTCCTAAAATAAGGGAAATTTCTGCAATTTTTCACCCATAATAAGGGAAATTTCTGCAATTTTGCCCTAAAATAAGGGGAATTTCTGCTTTTTTGCCTCTAAATAAGTGGAATTTCTGTCTTTTTCCCCAAGACAAAGGGAATTTCTGTCATTTTTGCCCCAAAATAAAAAAAATTTCTGACTTATTACCCTGAAATAAGTGAAATTTCTGCAATTTTGCCCCAATATAAGGGAAATTTCTGACTTTTTGCCCCCAAAAAAGGGGAATTACAGCTTTTTTACCTCAAAATAAGGGGAATTTCTAAATTTTGGCACAAAATATTAGGAATTTTTGCCTTTTTGCCCCAAAATAAGGAAAATTTCTGGAATTTTGCCCCAAAATTAGTGGAATTTCTGAGTTTTGCCCCAAAATAAGGAGAATTTCTGCCTTTTTGCCCCACAATTAGTGAAATTTCTGCAATTTTGCCCTAAAATAGGGGAAATTTCTGCAATTTTCCCCATAATAAGGGAAATTTCTGCAATTTTGCCTCAAAATAAGGGGAATTTTTGCCTTTTGCCCCAAAATATGGGGAATTTCTGATTTTTTGTCCGAAAATAAGTAGAATGCATACCTTTTTAACATAAAAAGGGGGAATTTCTTAATTTTTGCTCCAATATTAGGGGAACTTTTGCCTTTTTGCCTCTAAATAAGTGGAATTTCTGTCTTTGTCCCCCAAAACAAAGGGAATTTCTGTCTTTTTTGCCCCAAAATAAGGAAAATTTCTGACTTATTACCCTGAAATAAGTGAAATTTCTGCAAATTTGCCCCAAAAATAGGGAAATTTCTGCCTTTTGCCCCAAAATAAGGGGAATTTCAGCATTTTATCTCAAAATAAAGAAAAGTTCTGATTTTTGCACCAAAATATGGAGAATTTCTGCCTTTTTGGCCCAAAATAAGGAAAATTTCTGCCTTTTTTCCCTGAAATAAGTATAATTTCTGCAATTTTGCCCGAAAATAAGTGAAATTTTTGGAATTTTGCCCCAAAATAAGAGAAATTTCTTTAATTTTGCCCCAAAATAAGTGGAATTTCTGAGTTTTGCCCCAAAATAAGGAGAATTTCTTCCTTTTTGCCCCACAATTAGGGGAATTTTTGCAAATTTGCTCCAAAATACAGGGAATTTCTGCCTTTTTGCCCGAAAATAAGGGAAATGCATACCTTTTTGCGATAAAAAAGGGAAATTTCCTCATTTTTGCCCCAAATTAAGGGAAAAGTTTTCCTTTTTGCCCTGAAATATATAAAATTTCTGCAATTTTAGCCCAAAATAAGGTGAATTTCTGCCTTTTTGCCCCAAAATAAGGGAAATTTCTGCCTTTTGCCCAAAATTATAGGGAATTTCTGCCTTTTTGTCCGAAAATAAGAAGAATGCATACCTTTTTGCCATAAAAAAGGGAAATTTCTTCATTTTTGCTCCAAAATAAGGGGACCTTTTGCCTTTTGCCTCTAAATAAGTGGAATTTCTCTATTTTTCCCCCAAAACAAAGGGAATTTCTGTCTTTTTTGCCTCAAAATAAGGAAAATTTCTGACTTATTACCCTGAAATAAGTGAAATTTCTGCAAATTTGCCCCAAAATAAGGGAAATTTCTTTTTTTTTTGCCCCCAAATAATGGGAATTTCAGCCTTTTACCTCAAAACAAGGGAAATTTCTGCATTTTTGCAACAAAATATTAAAAATTTCTGCATTTTTGCCACCAAATATTAAGAATTTCTGCCTTTTTGCCCCAAAATATGGAAAATTTATGCCTTTTTTTCCCTGAAATAAGTGAAATTTCTGCAATTTTGCCCCAAAATAAGTGAAATTTCTGCAATTTTGCTCCAAAATAAGTGGAATTTCTGAGTTTTGCCCTAAAATAAGGTGAATTTCTGCCTTTTTGCTCCAAAATAATGGGAATTTCTGCCTTTTTGCCCCAAAATAAGAAAAATTTTTGCTTTTTTTCTCTGAAATAAGTGAAATTTCTGCAATTTTGCCCTAAAATAAAGGAAATTTCTGCAATTTTTTCCCATAATAAGGGAAATTTCTGGAATTTTGCCCCAAAATAAGGGGAATTTCTTTTTTTGCCCCCAAATAAGGGAAATATCTGCAATTTTGCCCTAAAATAAGGGGAATTTCTGCTTTTTTGCCTCTAAATAAGTGGAATTTCTGTTTTTTTCCCCAAAACAAAGGGAATTTCTGTCATTTTTGCCCCAAAATAAAAAAAATTTCTGACTTATTACCCTGAAATAAGTGAAATTTCTGCAATTTTGCCCTAATATAAGAGAAATTTCTGCCTTTTTGCTTCCAAATAAGGGGAATTTCAGCCTTTTTACCTCAAAATAAGGGGAATTTCTGAATTTTGGCACAAAATATTAGGAATTTCTGCCTTTTTGCCCCAAAATAAGGAAAATTTCTGTGTTTTCCTTGAAATAAGTGAAATTTCTGAAAATTTGCCCCAAAAAAAGGGAAATTTCTGCATTTTGCCCCAAAATAAGGGGAATTTCAGCTTTTTACTTTAAAATAAGGGAAAGTTCTGGTTTTTGCACCAAAATATGGAGTATTTCTGCCTTTTTGCCACAAAATAAGGAAAATTTCTGCCTTTTTTCCCTGAAATAAGTGAAATTTCTTAAATTTTGCTCCAAAATAAGTGAAATTTCTGCAATTTTGCCACAAAATAAGGAAAATTTCTGGAATTTTGCCCCAAAATAAGTGGAATTTTTGAGTTTTGCCCCAAAATAAGGAGAATTTCTGCCTTTTTGCCCCACAATTAGGGGAATTTCTGCAATTTTGCTACAAAATACGGGGAATTTCTGCCTTTTTGCCCCAAAATAAGAAAAATTTTTGCTTTTTTTCTCTGAAATAAGTGAAATTTCTGAAATTTTGCCCTAAAAATGAAAAATTTCTGCAATATTTCCCTATAATAAGGGAAATTTCTGCAATTTTGCCCCAAAATAAGGGGAATTTCTGCTTTTTTGCCTCTAAATAAGTAGAATTTAAGTCTTTTTCCCCAAAAAAAGGGAATTTCTGTCATTATTGCCCCAAAATAAGGAAAATTTTTGACTTATTACCCTGAAATAAGTGAAATTTCTGCAATTTTTTCCCAATATAAGGGAAATTTCTGCGTATTTGCCCCCAAATAAGGGGAATTTCAGCCTTTTTACCTCAAAATAAGAGGAATTTCCGAATTTTGGCACAAAATATTAGGAATTTCTGCCTTTTTGCCCCAAAATAAGGAAAATTTCTGCTTTTTTCCCTGAAACAAATGAAATTTCTGCAATTTTGCCCCAAAATAAGTAAAATTTCTGCAATTTTGTCCAAAATAAGGGAAATTTCGGGAATTTTGCCCGAAAATAAGTGGAATTTCTGAGTTTTGCCCCAAAATAAGGAGAATTTCTGCCTTTTTGCGCCACAATTAGTGAAATTTCTGCAATTTTGCCATAAAATAAGGGAAATTTCTGCAATTTTTCCTCATAATAAGGGAAATTTCTGCAATTTTGCCCCAAAATAAGGGGAATTTCTGTTTTTTGCCCCACAATTAGGGAAATTTCTGCAATTTTGCCCCAAAATAAGGGGAATTTCTGACTTTTGCCCCAAAATATGGGGAATTTCTGCCTTTTTGTCTGAAAATAAGAAAAATGCATACCTTTTTGCCATAAAAAGGGAAATTTCTTCATTTTTGCCCCAAAATAAGGGGAACTTTTGCCTTTTTGCCTCTAAATAAGTGGAATTTCTGTTTTTTTCCCCCAAAACAAAAAGAATTTCTGTCTTTTTTGCCCCAAAATAAGGAAAATTTCTGACTTATTACCATGAAATAATTGAAATTTCTGAAAATTTGCCCCAAAAATAAGTAAATTTCTTCCTTTTGCCTCAAAATAAGGGGAATTTCAGCATTTTACCTAAAAATAAGAGGAATTTCTGCATTTTTCCCACAAAATATTAGGAATTTCTGTTTTTTTGCCCCAAAATAAAAAAAATTTCTGCCTTTTTTCCCTGAAATAAGTGAAATTTCTGCAATTTTGCCACAAAATAATTGAAATTTCTGCAATTTTGCCCCAAAATAAGGGAAATTTCTGCAATTTTGCCCCAAAATAAGTGAAATTTCTGCAATTTTGCCCCAAAATAGGAGAAATTTCTGCAATGTTGCCCCAAAATAAGTGAAATTTCTGAAATTTTGCCCCAAAATAATGAAAATTTCTGGAATTTTGCCCCACAATTAGGGGAATTTCTGCAATTTTGCTCCAAAATACGGGGAATTTCTGCCTTTTTGCCCGAAATAAGGGGAATGCATACCTTTTTGCCATAAAAAAGGGAAATTTCTTTATTTTTTCCCCAAATTATGGGAAATTTCTGACTTTTTGCCCTGAAATATGTGAAATTTCTGCAATTTTGCCGTAAGATAAGGGAAATTTCTGCAATTTTTCCCCATAATAAGGGAAATTTCTGCAATTTTGCTTCAAAATAAGGGGAATTTCTGTTTTTTGCCCCAAAATTAGGGAAATTTCTGCAATTTTGCCTCAAAATAAGGGAAATTTCTGCCTTTTGCCCCAAAATATGGGGAATTTCTGATTTTTTGTCCGAAAATAAGAAGAATGCATACCTTTTTACCATAAAAAGGGGGAATTTCTTTATTTTTGCTCCAAAATTAGGGGAACTTTTGCCTTATTGCCTCTAAATAAGTGGAATTTCTGTCTTTGTCCCCCAAAACAAAGGGAATTTCTGTCTTTTTTGCCACAAAATAAAAAAAATTTCTGACTTATTACCCTGAAATAATTGAAATTTCTGAAAATTTGCCCCAAAAATAGCAAAATTTCTGACTTTTGCCCCAAAATAAGGGGAATTTCAGCATTTTATCTCAAAATAAAGAAAAGTTCTGATTTTTGCACCAAAATATGGAGAATTTCTGCCTTTTTGCCCCAAAATAAGGAAAATTTCTGCCTTTTTTCCCTGAAATAAGTATAATTTCTGCAATTTTGCCCGAAAATAAGTGAAATTTCTGGAATTTTGCCCCAAAATAAGAGAAATTTCTTTAATTTTGCCCCAAAATAAGTGGAATTTCTGAGTTTTGCCCCAAAATAAGGAGAATTTCTTCCTTTTTGCGCCACAATTAGGGGAATTTCTGCAAATTTGCTCCAAAATACAGGGAATTTCTGCCTTTTTGCCCGAAAATAAGGGAAATGGGTACCTTTTTGCCATAAAAAAGGGAAATTTCCTCATTTTTGCCCCAAATTAAGGGAAAAGTTTTCCTTTTTGCCCTGAAATATATAAAATTTCTGCAATTTTAGCCCAAAATAAGGTGAATTTCTGCCTTTTTGCCCCAAAATAAGGGAAATTTCTGCCTTTTGCCCCAAATTATGGGGAATTTCTGCCGTTTTGTCCGAAAATAAGAAGAATGCATACCTTTTTGCCATAAAAAAGGGAAATTTCTTCATTTTTGCTCCAAAATAAGGGGACCTTTTGCCTTTTGCCTCTAAATAAGTGGAATTTCTCTCTTTTTCCCCCAAAACAAAGGGAATTTCTGTCTTTTTCCCCAAAAAAAGGAAATTCTGTCATTTTTGCCCCAAAAGAAGGAAAATTTTTGACTTATTACCCTGAAATAAGTGAAATTTCTGCAATTTTTTCCCAATATAAGGGAAATTTCTATGTATTTGCCCCCAAATAAAAGGAATTTCAGCCTTTTTACCTCAAAATAAGAGGAATTTCCGAATTTTGGCACAAAATATTAGGAATTTCTGCCTTTTTGCCCCAAAATAAGGAAAATTTTTGCTTTTTTCCCTGAAACAAATGAAATTTCTGCAATTTTGCCCCAAAATAAGTAAAATTTCTGCAATTTTGCCCAAAATAAGGGAAATTTCTGATATTTTGCCCAAAAATAAGGGAATTTCTGCCTTTTGCCCTAAAATATGGGGAATTTCTGCCTTTTTGTCTGAAAATAAGAAGAATGCATACCTTTTTGCCATAAAAAAGGGAAATTTCTTCATTTTTTGCTCCAAAATAAGGGGAACTTTTGCCTTTTTGCCTCTAAATAAGTGGAATTTCTGTCTTTTTCCCCCAAAACAAAGGGAATTTCTGTCTTTTTTGCCCCAAAATAAGGAAAATTTCTGACTTATAACCCTGAAATAAGTGAAATTTCTGCAAATTTGCCCCAAAATAAGAAAAATTTCTGCCTTTTTGCCCCTAAATAAGGGGAATTTCAGCCTTTTTATCTCAAAATAAGGGAAATTTCTGCATTTTTGCCACAAAATATTAGGAATTTCTGCATTTTTGCAACAAAATATTAGGAATTTCTGCCTTTTGCCACAAAATAAGGAAAATTTCTGCCTTTTTTCCTGGAAATATGTGAAATTTCTGCAAATTTGCCCCCAAAAAAGGGAAATTTCTGCCTTTTGCCCCAAAATAAGGGGAATTTCAGCATTTTACCTCAAAATAAGGGAAATTTCTGATTTTTGCACCAAAATATGGAGAATTTCTGCCTTTTTGCCCCAAAATAAAGAAAATTTCTGCCTTTTTTCCCTGAAATAAGTGAAATTTCTGCAATTTTGCCCCAAAATAAGTGAAACTTCTGCAATTTTGCCCCAAAATAAGGAAAATTTATGGAATTTAACCCCACAATTAGGGGAATTTCTACAATTTTGCTCCAAAATACGAGGAATTTCTGCCTTTTTGCCCAAAATAAGGGGAATGCATACCTTTTTGCCATAAAAAAGGGAAATTTCTTCATTTTTGCCCCAAATTAAGGGAAATTTCTGACTTTTTGCCCTGAAATATGTGAAATTTCTGCAATTTTAGCCCAAAATAAGGTGAATTTCTGTCTTTTTGCCCCAAAATAATGGGAATTTCTGCCTTTTTGCCCCAAAATAAGAAAAATTTTTGCCTTTTTTCTCTGAAATAAGTGAAATTTCTGCAATTTTGCCCTAACATAAGGGAAATTTCTGCAATTTTTCCCCATAATAAGGGAAATTTCTGGAATTTTGCCACAAAATAAAGGGAATTTCTGTTTTTTTGCCCCCAAATTAGGGAAATTTCTGCAATTTTGCCCTAAAATAAGGGGAATTTCTGCTTTTTTGCCTCTAAATAAGTGGAATTTCTGTCTTTTTCCCCCAAAACAAAGGGAATTTCTGTCATTTTTGCCCCAAAATAAGGAAAATTTCTGACTTATTACCCTGAAATAAGTAAAATTTCTGCAATTTTGCCCCAATATAAGGGAAATTTCTGCCTTTTTGCCCCCAAATAAGGGGAATTTCAGCCTTTTTACCTCAAAATAAGGGGAATTTCTGAATTTTGGCACAAAATATTAGGAATTTCTGCCTTTTGGCCCAAAATAAGTAAAATTTCTGCTTTTTTCCCTGAAATAAGTGAAATTTCTGCAATTTTGCCCCAAAATAAGGGAAATTTCTGGAATTTTGCCCCAAAATAAGTGGAATTTCTGAGTTTTGCCCCAAAATAAAGAGAATTTCTGCCTTTTTGCGCCACTATTAGTAAAATTTCTGCAATTTTGCCGTAAAATAAGGGAAATTTTTGCAATTTTTCCTCATAATAAGGGAAATTTCTGCAATTTTGCCCCAAAATAGAGGGAATTTTTGTTTTTTGCCCCACAATTAGGGAAATTTCTGATATTTTGCCCAAAAATAAGGGAAATTTCTGCCTTTTGCCCTAAAATATGGGGAATTTCTGCCTTTTTGTCTGAAAATAAGAAGAATGCATACCTTTTTGCCATAAAAAAGGGAAATTTCTTCATTTTTTGCTCCAAAATAAGGGGAACTTTTGCCTTTTTGCCTCTAAATAAGTGGAATTTCTGTCTTTTCCCCCCAAAACAAAGGGAATTTAGGTCTTTTTGCCCCAAAATAAGGAAAATTTCTGACTTATAACCCTGAAATAAGTGAAATTTCTGCAAATTTGCCCCAAAATAAGAAAAATTTCTGCCTTTTTGCCCCTAAATAAGGGGAATTTCAGCCTTTTTATCTCAAAATAAGGGAAATTTCTGCATTTTTGCCACAAAATATTAGGAATTTCTGCATTTTTGCAACAAAATATTAGGAATTTCTGCCTTTTGCCACAAAATAAGGAAAATTTCTGCCTTTTTTCCCGGAAATATGTGAAATTTCTGCAAATTTGCCCCCAAAAAAGGGAAATTTCTGCCTTTTGCCCCAAAATAAGGGGAATTTCAGCATTTTACCTCAAAATAAGGGAAATTTCTGATTTTTGCACCAAAATATGGAGAATTTCTGCCTTTTTGCCCCAAAATAAAGAAAATTTCTGCCTTTTTTCCCTGAAATAAGTGAAATTTCTGCAATTTTGCCCCAAAATAAGTGAAACTTCTGCAATTTTGCCCCAAAATAAGGAAAATTTATGGAATTTAACCCCACAATTAGGGGAATTTCTACAATTTTGCTCCAAAATACGAGGAATTTCTGCCTTTTTGCCCAAAATAAGGGGAATGCATACCTTTTTGCCATAAAAAAGGGAAATTTCTTCATTTTTGCCCCAAATTAAGGGAAATTTCTGACTTTTTGCCCTGAAATATGTGAAATTTCTGCAATTTTAGCCCAAAATAAGGTGAATTTCTGTCTTTTTGCCCCAAAATAATGGGAATTTCTGCCTTTTTGCCCCAAAATAAGAAAAATTTTTGCCTTTTTTCTCTGAAATAAGTGAAATTTCTGCAATTTTGCCCTAACATAAGGGAAATTTCTGCAATTTTTCCCCATAATAAGGGAAATTTCTGGAATTTTGCCACAAAATAAAGGGAATTTCTGTTTTTTTGCCCCCAAATTAGGGAAATTTCTGCAATTTTGCCCTAAAATAAGGGGAATTTCTGCTTTTTTGCCTCTAAATAAGTGGAATTTCTGTCTTTTTCCCCCAAAACAAAGGGAATTTCTGTCATTTTTGCCCCAAAATAAGGAAAATTTCTGACTTATTACCCTGAAATAAGTAAAATTTCTGCAATTTTGCCCCAATATAAAGGAAATTTCTGCCTTTTTGCCCCCAAATAAGGGGAATTTCAGCCTTTTTACCTCAAAATAAGGGGAATTTCTGAATTTTGGCACAAAATATTAGGATTTTCTGCCTTTTGGCCCAAAATAAGGAAAATTTCTGCTTTTTTCCCTGAAATAAGTGAAATTTCTGCAATTTTGCCCTAAAATAAGGGAAATTTCTGGAATTTTGCCCCAAAATAAGTGGAATTTCTGAGTTTTGCCCCAAAATAAAGAGAATTTCTGCATTTTTGCGCCACTATTAGTAAAATTTCTGCAATTTTGCCGTAAAATAAGGGAAATTTTTGCAATTTTTCCTCATAATAAAGGAAATTTCTGCAATTTTGCCCCAAAATAGAGGGAATTTTTGTTTTTTGCCCCACAATTAGGGAAATTTCTGATATTTTGCCCAAAAATAAGGGAAATTTCTGCCTTTTGCCCTAAAATATGGGGAATTTCTGCCTTTTTGTCTGAAAATAAGAAGAATGCATACCTTTTTGCCATAAAAAAGGGAAATTTCTTCATTTTTTGCTCCAAAATAAGGGGAACTTTTGCCTTTTTGCCTCTAAATAAGTGGAATTTCTGTCTTTTTCCCCCAAAACAAAGGGAATTTCTGTCTTTTTTGCCCCAAAATAAGGAAAATTTCTGACTTATAACCCTGAAATAAGTGAAATTTCTGCAAATTTGCCCCAAAATAAGAAAAATTTCTGCCTTTTTGCCCCTAAATAAGGGGAATTTCAGCCTTTTTATCTCAAAATAAGGGAAATTTCTGCATTTTTGCCACAAAATATTAGGAATTTCTGCATTTTTGTAACAAAATATTAGGAATTTCTGCCTTTTGCCACAAAATAAGGAAAATTTCTGCCTTTTTTCCCGGAAATATGTGAAATTTCTGCAAATTTGCCCCCAAAAAAGGGAAATTTCTGCCTTTTGCCCCAAAATAAGGGGAATTTCAGCATTTTACCTCAAAATAAGGGAAATTTCTGATTTTTGCACCAAAATATGGAGAATTTCTGCCTTTTTGCCCCAAAATAAAGAAAATTTCTGCCTTTTTTCCCTGAAATAAGTGAAATTTCTGCAATTTTGCCCCAAAATAAGTGAAACTTCTGCAATTTTGCCCCAAAATTAGGAAAATTTATGGAATTTAACCCCACAATTAGGGGAATTTCTACAATTTTGCTCCAAAATACGAGGAATTTCTGCCTCTTTGCCCAAAATAAGGGGAATGCATACCTTTTTGCCATAAAAAAGGGAAATTTCTTCATTTTTGCCCCAAATTAAGGGAAATTTCTGACTTTTTGCCCTGAAATATGTGAAATTTCTGCAATTTTAGCCCAAAATAAGGTGAATTTCTGTCTTTTTGCCCCAAAATAATGGGAATTTCTGCCTTTTTGCCCCAAAATAAGAAAAATTTTTGCCTTTTTTCTCTGAAATAATTGAAATTTCTGCAATTTTGCCCTAACATAAGGGAAATTTCTGCAATTTTTCCCCATAATAAGGGAAATTTCTGGAATTTTGCCACAAAATAAAGGGAATTTCTGGTTTTTTGCCCCCAAATTAGGGAAATTTCTGCAATTTTGCCCTAAAATAAGGGGAATTTCTGCTTTTTTGCCTCTAAATAAGTGGAATTTCTGTCTTTTTCCCCCAAAACAAAGGGAATTTCTGTCATTTTTGCCCCAAAATAAGGAAAATTTCTGACTTATTACCCTGAAATAAGTGAAATTTCTGCAATTTTGCCCCAATATAAGGGAAATTTCTGCCTTTTTGCCCCCAAATAAGGGGAATTTCAGCCTTTTTACCTCAAAATAAGGGGAATTTCTGAATTTTGGCACAAAATATTAGGAATTTCTGCCTTTTGGCCCAAAATAAGGAAAATTTCTGCCTTTTTTTCCTGAAATAAGTGAAATTTCTGCAATTGTGACCCAACATAAATGAAATTTCTGCAATTTTGCCCCAAAATAAGGAAAATTTCTGGAATTTTGCCCCACAATTAGGGGAATTTCTGCAATTTTGCTCCAAAATACGGGGAATTTCTGCCTTTTTGCCCGAAATAAGGGGAATGCATAACTTTTTGCAATAAAAAAGGGAAATTTCTTCATTTTTGCCCCAAATTAAGGGAAATTTCTGACTTTTTGCTCTGAAATATGTGAAATTTCTGCAATTTTAGCCCAAAATAAGGTGAATTTCTGCCTTTTTGCCCCAAAATAATGGGAATTTTTGCCTTTTTTCTCTGAAATAAGTGAAATTTCTGCAATTTTGCCCTAAAATAAGGGAAATTTCTGCAATTCTTCCGCATAATAAGGGAAATTTCTGGAATTTTGCCACAAAATAAGGGGAATTTCTGTTTTTTTGCCCCCAAATAAGGGAAATTTCTGCAATTTTGCCCTAAAATAAGGGGAATTTCTGCTTTTTTGCCTCTAAATAAGTGGAATTTCTGTCTTTTTCCCCCAAAACAAAAGGAATTTCTGTCATTTTTGCCCAAAAATAAGGAAAATTTCTGACTTATTACCCTGAAATAAGTGAAATTTCTGCAAATTTGCCCCAATATAAGGGAAATTTCTGCCTTTTTGCCCCCAAATAAGGGAAATTTCAGCCTTTTTACCTCAAAATAAGGGGAATTTCTGAATTTTGGCACAAAATATTAGGAATTTCTGCCTTTTTGCCCCAAAATAAGGGAAATTTCTGTATTTTTCCCTGAAATAAGTGAAATTTCTTCAATTGTGCCCCAACATAAATGAAATTTCTGCAATTTTGCCCCAAAATAAGGAAAATTTCTGGAATTTTGCCCCACAATTAGGGGAATTTCTGCAATTTTGCTCCAAAATACGGGGAATTTCTGCCTTTTTGCCCGAAATAAGGGGAATGCATACCTTTTTGCCATAAAAAAGAGAAATTTCTTCATTTTTGCCCCAAATTAAGGGAAATTTCTGACTTTTTGCCCTGAAATATGTGAAATTTCTGCAATTTTAGCCCAAAATAAGGTGAACTTCTGCCTTTTTGCCCCAAAATAATGAGAATTTCTGCCTTTTTGCCCCAAAATAAGAAAAATTTTTGCCTTTTTTCTCTGCAATAAGTATAATTTCTGCAATTTTGCCCTAAAATAAGGGAAATTTCTGCAATTCTTCCCCATAATAAGGGAAATTTCTGGAATTTTGCCACAAAATAAGGGGAATTTCTGGTTTTTTGCCCCCAAATAAGGGAAATTTCTGCAATTTTGCCCTAAAGTAAAAGGAATTTCTGCTTTTTTGCCTCTAAATAAGTGGAATTTATGTTTTTTTCCCCCAAAACAAAAGGAATTTCTGTCATTTTTTCCCAAAAATAAGGAAAATTTCTGACTTATTACCCTGAAATAAGTGAAATTTCTGCAATTTTGCCCGAATATAAGGGAAATTTCTGCCTTTTTGCCCCCAAATAAGGGGAATTTCAGCCGTTTTACCTCAAAATAAGGGGAATTTCTGAATTTTGGCACAAAATATTAGGAATTTCTGCCTTTTTGCCCCAAAATTAGGAAAATTTCTGTATTTTTCCCTGAAATAAGTGAAATTTCTGCAATTTTGCCCCAAAATAAGTGAAATTTCTGCAATTTTGCCCCAAAATAAGAGAAATTTCTGGAATTTTGCCCCAAAATAAGTGGAATTTCTGAGTTTTGCCCCAAAATAAGGAAAATTTCTGCCTTTTTGCGCCACAATTAGTGAAATTTCTGCAATTTTGCCGTAAAATAAGGGAAATTTCTGCAATTTTTTCTCATAATAACGGAAATTTCTGCAATTTTGCCCCAAAATAAGGGGAATTTCTGTTTTTGTGCCCCACAATTAGGGAAATTTCTGCAGTTTTGCCCAAAAATAAGGGAAATTTCTGCCTTTTGCCCCAAAATATGGGGAATTTCTGCCTTTTTGTCTTAAAATAAGAAAAATGCATACCTTTTTACCATAAAAAAGAGAAATTTCTTCATTTTTGCTCCAAAATAAGGGGAACTTTTGCCTTTTTGCCTCTAAATAAGTGGAATTTCTGTCTATTTCCCCCAAAACAAAGGGAATTTCTGTCTTTTTTGCCCCAAAATAAGGAAAATTTCTGACTTATAACCCTGAAATAAGTGAAATTTCTGCAAATTTGCCCCAAAATAAGAAAAATTTCTGCCTTTTTGCCCCCAAATAAGGGGAATTTCAGCCTTTTTATCTCAAAATAAGGGAAATTTCTGCATTTTTGCAACAAAATATTAGGAATTTCTGCATTTTTGCCACAAAATATTAGGAATTTCTGCCTTTTTGCCCCAAAATAAGGTAAATTTCTGCCTTTTTTCTCGGAAATAAGTGAAATTTCTGCAAATTTGCCCCAAAAAAAGGGTAATTTCTGCCTTTTGCCCCAAAATAAAGGGAATTTCAGCATTTTACCTCAAAATAAGAAAAATTTCTGATTTTTGCACCAAAATATGGAGAATTTCTGCCTTTTTCCCTAAATAAGGAAAATTTCTGCCTTTTTTCCCTGAAATAAGTGAAATTTCTGCAATTTTGCTTCAAAATAAGGGAAATTTCTGCAATTTTGCCCCAAAATAAGTGAAATTTCTGCAATTTTGCCCCAAAATAAGGAAAATTTCTGGAATTTTGCCCCACAATTAGGGGAATTTCTGCAATTTTGCTTCAAAATACGGGGAATTTCTGCCTTTTCGCCCAAAATAAGGGGAATGCATACCTTTTTGCCATAAAAAAGGGAAATTTCTTCATTTTTGCCCCAAATTAAGGGAAATTTCTGACTTTTTGCCCTGAAATATGTGAAATTTCTGCAATTTTAGCCCAAAATAAGGTGAATTTCTGCCTTTTTGCCCCAAAATAATGGGAATTTCTGCCTTTTTGCCCCAAAATAAGAGCAATTTTTGCCTTTTTTCTCTGAAATAAGTGAAATTTCTGCAATTTTGCCCTATTTAAAGGAAATTTCTGCAATTTTTCCCCATAATAGGGGGAAATTTCTGGAATTTTGCCCCAAAATAAGGGGAATTTCTGTTTTTTTGCCCGTAAATAAGGGAAATTTCTGCAATTTTGCCCTAAAATAAGGGGAATTTCTGCTTTTTTGCCTCTAAATAAGTGGAATTTCTGTCTTTTTCCCCTCAAAAAAGGGAATTTCTCTCATTTTTTCCCCAAAATAAGGAAAATTTCTGACTTATTACCCTGAAATAAGTGAAATTTCTGCAATTTTGCCCCAATATAAGGTAAATTTCTTCCTTTTTGCCCCCACATAAGGGGAATTTCAGCCTTTTTACCTCAAAATAAAGGGAATTTCTGAATTTTGGCACAAAATATTAGGAATTTCTGCCTTTTTGCCCCAAAATAAAAAAATTTCTGCCTTTTTTCCCTGAAATAAGTGAAATTTCTGCAATTTTGCCCCAACATAAGTAAAATTTCTACAATTTTGCCCCAAAATAAGGGAAATTTCTGGATTTTTGCCCCAAAATAAGTGGAATTTCTGAGTTTGGCCCCAAAATAAGGAGAATTTCTGCCTTTTTGCCCCACAATTAGTGAAATTTCTGCAAGTTTGCCCTAAAATAAGGGAAATTTCTGCAATTTTTCCCTATAATAAGGGAAATTTCTGCAATTTTGCTTCAAAATCAGGGGAATTTCTGTTTTTTTGCCCCACAATTAGGGAAATTTCTGCAATTTTGCCCCAAAATATTCAGAATTTCTGCCTTTTGCCCCAAAATATGGGGATTTTTTCTGCCTTTTTGTCCGAAAATAAGAAAAATGCATACCTTTTTGCCCTAAAAAAGGGAAATTTCTTCATTTTTGCTCCAAAATAAGGGGAACTTTTGCCTTTTTGCCTCTTAATAAGTGGAATTTCTGTTTTTTTCCTCCAAAACAAAGAAAATTTCTGTCTTTTTTGCCCCATAATAAGGAAAATTTTTGATTTATTACTCTGAAATAAGGGAAATTTCTGGAATTTTGCCTCAAACTAAGTGGAATTTCTGAGTTTTTCCCCAAAATAAAAAGAATTTCTGGAATTTTGCCCCACAATTAGGGGAATTTCTGCAATTTTGCTCCAAAATACGGGGAATTTCTGCCTTTTTGCCCGAAATAAGGGGAATGCATAACTTTTTGCAATAAAAAAGGGAAATTTCTTCATTTTTGCCGCAAATTAAGAGAGATTTCTGACTTTTTGCTCTGAAATATGTGAAATTTCTGCAATTTTAGCCCAAAATAAGGTGAATTTCTGCATTTTTGCCCCAAAATAATTGGAATTTCTGCCTTTTTGCCCTAAAATAAGAAAAATTTTTGCCTTTTTTCTCTGAAATAAGTGAAATTTCTGCAATTTTGCCCTAAAATAAGGGAAATTTCTGCAATTCTTCCCCATAATAAGGGAAATTTCTGGAATTTTGCCACAAAATAAGGGAAATTTCTGTTTTTTTGCCCCCAAATAAGGGAAATTTCTGCAATTTTGCCCTAAAATAAGGGGAATTTCTGCCTTTTTGCCTCTAAATAAGTGGAATTTCTGTCTTTTCCCCCAAAACAAAGGGAATTTCTGTCATTTTTGCCCGAAAATAAGGAAAATTTCTGTCTTATTACCCTGAAATAAGTGAAATTTCTGCAAATTTGCCCAAATATAAGGGAAATTTCTGCCTTTTTGCCCCCAAATAAGGGAAATTTCAGCCTTTTTACCTCAAAATAAGGGGAATTTCTGAATTTTGGCACAAAATATTAGGAATTTCTGCCTTTTTGCCCCAAAATAAGGAAAATTTCTGTATTTTTCCCTGAAATAAGTGAAATTTCTGCAATTGTGCCCCAACATAAATGAAATTTCTGCAATTTTGCCCCAAAATAAGGAAAATTTCTGGAATTTTGCCCCACAATTAGGGGAATTTCTGCAATTTTGCTCCAAAATACGGGGAATTACTGCCTTTTTGCCCGAAATAAGGGGAATGCATAACTTTTTGCCATAAAAAAGGGAAATTTCTTCATTTTTGCCCCAAATTAAGGGAAATTTCTGACTTTTTGCCCTGAAATATTTGAAATTTCTGCAATTTTAGCCCAAAATAAGGTGAATTTCTGCCTTTTTGCCCCAAAATAATGGGAATTTCTGCCTTTTTGCCCCAAATTAAGAAAAATTTTTGCCTCTTTTCTCAGCAATAAGTGAAATTTCTGCAATTTTGCCCTAAAATAAGGGAAATTTCTGCAATTCTTCCCCATAATAAGAAAAATTTCTGGAATTTTGCCACAAAATAAGGGGAATTTCTGTTTTTTGCCCCCAAATAAGGGAAATTTCTGCAATTTTGCCCTAAAATAAGGGGAATTTTTGCTTTTTTGCCTCTAAATAAGTGCAATTTTTGTCTTTTTCCCCCAAAACAAAGGGAATTTCTGTCATTTTTGCCCAAAAATAAGAAAAATTTCTTACTTATTACCCTGAAATTAGTTAAATTTCTGCAATTTTGCCCCAATATAAAGGAAATTTCTGCCTTTTTGCCCCCAAATAAGGAAAATTTCAGCCTTTTTACCTCAAAATAAGGGGAATTTCTGAATTTTGGCACAAAATATTAGGAATTTCTGCCTTTTTGCCCCAAAATAAGGAAAATTTCTGTATTTTTCCCTGAAATAAGTGAAATTTCTGCAATTTTGCCCCAAAATAAGTGAAATTTCTGCAATTTTGCCCCAAAATAAGAGAAATTTCTGGACTTTTGCCCCAAAATAAGTGGAATTTCTGAGTTTTGCCCCAAAATAAGGAAAATTTCTGCCTTTTTGCGCCACAATTAGTGAAATTTCTGCAATTTTGCCGTAAAATAAGGGAAATTTCTGCAATTTTTTCTCATAATAAGGGAAATTTCTTCCTTTTGCCCCAAAATATGGGGAATTTCTGCCTTTTTGTCTTACAATAAGAAAAATGCATACCTTTTTGCCATAAAAAAGAGAAATTTCTTCATTTTTGCTCCAAAATAAGGGGAACTTTTGCCTTTTTGCCTCTAAATAAGTGGTATTTCTGTCTTTTTCCCCCAAAACAAAGGCAATTTCTGTCTTTTTTGCCCCAAAATAAGGAAAATTTCTGACTTATAACCCTGAAATAAGTGAAATTTCTAGCAAATTTGCCCCAAAATAAGAAAAATTTCTGCCTTTTTGCCCCCAAATAAGGGGAATTTCAGCCTTTTTATCTCAAAATAAGGGAAATTTCTGCATTTTTGCAACAAAATATTAGGAATTTCTGCATTTTTGCCACAAAATATTAGGAATTTCTGCCTTTTTGCCCCAAAATAAGGAAAATTTCTGCCTTTTTTCTCGGAAATAAGTGAAATTTCTGCAATTTTGCCCCAAAAAAAGGGTAATTTCTGCCTTTTGCCCCAAAATAAAGGGAATTTCAGCATTTTACCTCAAAATAAGAAAAATTTCTGATTTTTGCACCAAAATATGGAGAATTTCTGCCTTTTTCCCCAAAATAAGGAAAATTTCTGCCTTTTTTCCCTGAAATAAGTGAAATTTCTGCAATTTTGCTTCAAAATAAGGGAAATTTCTGCAATTTTGCCCCAAAATAAGTGAAATTTCTGCAATTGTGCCCCAAAATATGGAAAATTTCTGGAATTTTGCCCCACAATTAGGGGAATTTCTGCAATTTTGCTTCAAAAATACGGGGAATTTCTGCCTTTTTGCCCAAAATAAGGGGAATGCATACCGTTTTGCCATAAAAAAGGGAAATTTCTTCATTTTTGCCCAAAATTAAGGGAAATTTCTGACTTTTTGCCCTGAAATATGTGAAATTTCAGCAATTTTAGCCCAAAATAAGGTGAATTTCTGCCTTTTTGCCCCAAAATAATGGGAATTTCTGCCTTTTTGCCCCAAAATAAGAACAATTTTTGCCTTTTTTTCTCTGAAATAAGTGAAATTTCTGCAATTTTGCCCTATTTAAAGGAAATTTCTGCAATTTTTCCCC
The DNA here is from genome assembly GCF_963924665.1 of Micromys minutus. NCBI lineage: Eukaryota > Metazoa > Chordata > Mammalia > Rodentia > Muridae > Micromys > Micromys minutus. The sequence goes on along the minus strand of NW_027667812.1, from coordinate 360,872 downwards.
ATAATAAGGGAAATTTCTGGAATTTTGCCCCAAAATAAGAGGAATTTCTGTTTTTTTGCCCGTAAATAAGGGAAATTTCTGCAATTTTGCCCTAAAATAAGGGGAATTTCTGCTTTTTTGCCTCTAAATAAGTGGAATTTCTGTCTTTTTCCCTTCTAAAAACGGAATTTCTGTCATTTTTTTTCCAAAATAAGGAAAATTTCTGACTTATTACCCTGAAATAAGTGAAATTTCTGCAATGTTGCCCCAATATAAGGTAAATTTCTTCCTTTTTGCCCCCAAATAAAGGGAATTTCAGCCTTTTTACCTCAAAATAAAGGGAATTTCTGAATTTTGGCGCAAAATATTAGGAATTTCTGCCTTTTTGCCCCAAAATAAAAAAAATTCTGCCTTTTTTCCCTGAAATAAGTGAAATTTCTGCAATTTTGCCCCAAAATAAGTAAAATTTCTACAATTTTGCCCCAAAATAAGGGAAATTTCTTGATTTTTGCCCCAAAATAAGTGGAATTTCTGAGTTTGGCCCCAAAATAAGGAGAATTTCTGCCTTTTTGCCCCACAATTAGTGAAATTTCTGCAATTTTGCCCTAAAATAAGGGAAATTTCTGCAATTTTTCCCCATAATAAGGGAAATTTCTGCAATTTTGCTTCCAAATATGGGGAATTTCTGTTTTTTGCCCCACAATTAGGGAAATTTCTGCAATTTTGCCCCAAAATATTCAGAATTTCTGCCTTTTGCCCCAAAATATGGGGAATTTCTGCCTTTTTGTCCGAAAATAAGAAAAATGCATACCTTTTTGCCCTAAAAAAGGGAAATTTCTTCATTTTTGCTCCAAAATAAGGGGAACTTTTGCCTTTTTGCCTCTTAATAAGTGGAATTTCTGTTTTTTTCCTCCAAAACAAAGAAAATTTCTGTCTTTTTTGCCCCATAATAAGGAAAATTTTTGATTTATTACTCTGAAATAAGGGAAATTTCTGGAATTTTGCCTCAAACTAAGTGGAATTTCTGAGTTTTTCCCCAAAATAAAAAGAATTTCTGGAATTTTGCCCCACAATTAGGGGAATTTCTGCAATTTTGCTCCAAAATACGGGGAATTTCTGCCTTTTTGCCCGAAATAAGGGGAATGCATAACTTTTTGCAATAAAAAAGGGAAATTTCTTCATTTTTGCCGCAAATTAAGAGAGATTTCTGACTTTTTGCTCTGAAATATGTGAAATTTCTGCAATTTTAGCCCAAAATAAGGTGAATTTCTGCATTTTTGCCCCAAAATAATTGGAATTTCTGCCTTTTTGCCCTAAAATAAGAAAAATTTTTGCCTTTTTTCTCTGAAATAAGTGAAATTTCTGCAATTTTGCCCTAAAATAAGGGAAATTTCTGCAATTCTTCCCCATAATAAGGGAAATTTCTGGAATTTTGCCACAAAATAAGGGAAATTTCTGTTTTTTTGCCCCCAAATAAGGGAAATTTCTGCAATTTTGCCCTAAAATAAGGGGAATTTCTGCCTTTTTGCCTCTAAATAAGTGGAATTTCTGTCTTTTCCCCCAAAACAAAGGGAATTTCTGTCATTTTTGCCCGAAAATAAGGAAAATTTCTGTCTTATTACCCTGAAATAAGTGAAATTTCTGCAAATTTGCCCAAATATAAGGGAAATTTCTGCCTTTTTGCCCCCAAATAAGGGAAATTTCAGCCTTTTTACCTCAAAATAAGGGGAATTTCTGAATTTTGGCACAAAATATTAGGAATTTCTGCCTTTTTGCCCCAAAATAAGGAAAATTTCTGTATTTTTCCCTGAAATAAGTGAAATTTCTGCAATTGTGCCCCAACATAAATGAAATTTCTGCAATTTTGCCCCAAAATAAGGAAAATTTCTGGAATTTTGCCCCACAATTAGGGGAATTTCTGCAATTTTGCTCCAAAATACGGGGAATTACTGCCTTTTTGCCCGAAATAAGGGGAATGCATAACTTTTTGCCATAAAAAAGGGAAATTTCTTCATTTTTGCCCCAAATTAAGGGAAATTTCTGACTTTTTGCCCTGAAATATTTGAAATTTCTGCAATTTTAGCCCAAAATAAGGTGAATTTCTGCCTTTTTGCCCCAAAATAATGGGAATTTCTGCCTTTTTGCCCCAAATTAAGAAAAATTTTTGCCTCTTTTCTCAGCAATAAGTGAAATTTCTGCAATTTTGCCCTAAAATAAGGGAAATTTCTGCAATTCTTCCCCATAATAAGAAAAATTTCTGGAATTTTGCCACAAAATAAGGGGAATTTCTGTTTTTTGCCCCCAAATAAGGGAAATTTCTGCAATTTTGCCCTAAAATAAGGGGAATTTTTGCTTTTTTGCCTCTAAATAAGTGCAATTTTTGTCTTTTTCCCCCAAAACAAAGGGAATTTCTGTCATTTTTGCCCAAAAATAAGAAAAATTTCTTACTTATTACCCTGAAATTAGTTAAATTTCTGCAATTTTGCCCCAATATAAAAAAAATTTCTGCCTTTTTGCCCCCAAATAAGGAAAATTTCAGCCTTTTTACCTCAAAATAAGGGGAATTTCTGAATTTTGGCACAAAATATTAGGAATTTCTGCCTTTTTGCCCCAAAATAAGGAAAATTTCTGTATTTTTCCCTGAAATAAGTGAAATTTCTGCAATTTTGCCCCAAAATAAGTGAAATTTCTGCAATTTTGCCCCAAAATAAGAGAAATTTCTGGACTTTTGCCCCAAAATAAGTGGAATTTCTGAGTTTTGCCCCAAAATAAGGAAAATTTCTGCCTTTTTGCGCCACAATTAGTGAAATTTCTGCAATTTTGCCGTAAAATAAGGGAAATTTCTGCAATTTTTTCTCATAATAAGGGAAATTTCTTCCTTTTGCCCCAAAATATGGGGAATTTCTGCCTTTTTGTCTTACAATAAGAAAAATGCATACCTTTTTGCCATAAAAAAGAGAAATTTCTTCATTTTTGCTCCAAAATAAGGGGAACTTTTGCCTTTTTGCCTCTAAATAAGTGGTATTTCTGTCTTTTTCCCCCAAAACAAAGGCAATTTCTGTCTTTTTTGCCCCAAAATAAGGAAAATTTCTGACTTATAACCCTGAAATAAGTGAAATTTCTAGCAAATTTGCCCCAAAATAAGAAAAATTTCTGCCTTTTTGCCCCCAAATAAGGGGAATTTCAGCCTTTTTATCTCAAAATAAGGGAAATTTCTGCATTTTTGCAACAAAATATTAGGAATTTCTGCATTTTTGCCACAAAATATTAGGAATTTCTGCCTTTTTGCCCCAAAATAAGGAAAATTTCTGCCTTTTTTCTCGGAAATAAGTGAAATTTCTGCAATTTTGCCCCAAAAAAAGGGTAATTTCTGCCTTTTGCCCCAAAATAAAGGGAATTTCAGCATTTTACCTCAAAATAAGAAAAATTTCTGATTTTTGCACCAAAATATGGAGAATTTCTGCCTTTTTCCCCAAAATAAGGAAAATTTCTGCCTTTTTTCCCTGAAATAAGTGAAATTTCTGCAATTTTGCTTCAAAATAAGGGAAATTTCTGCAATTTTGCCCCAAAATAAGTGAAATTTCTGCAATTGTGCCCCAAAATATGGAAAATTTCTGGAATTTTGCCCCACAATTAGGGGAATTTCTGCAATTTTGCTTCAAAATACGGGGAATTTCTGCCTTTTTGCCCAAAATAAGGGGAATGCATACCGTTTTGCCATAAAAAAGGGAAATTTCTTCATTTTTGCCCAAAATTAAGGGAAATTTCTGACTTTTTGCCCTGAAATATGTGAAATTTCAGCAATTTTAGCCCAAAATAAGGTGAATTTCTGCCTTTTTGCCCCAAAATAATGGGAATTTCTGCCTTTTTGCCCCAAAATAAGAACAATTTTTGCCTTTTTTTCTCTGAAATAAGTGAAATTTCTGCAATTTTGCCCTATTTAAAGGAAATTTCTGCAATTTTTCCCCATAATAAGGGAAATTTCTGGAATTTTGCCCCAAAATAAGAGGAATTTCTGTTTTTTTGCCCGTAAATAAGGGAAATTTCTGCAATTTTGCCCTAAAATAAGGGGAATTTCTGCTTTTTTGCCTCTAAATAAGTGGAATTTCTGTCTTTTTCCCTTCTAAAAACGGAATTTCTGTCATTTTTTTTCCAAAATAAGGAAAATTTCTGACTTATTACCCTGAAATAAGTGAAATTTCTGCAATGTTGCCCCAATATAAGGTAAATTTCTTCCTTTTTGCCCCCAAATAAAGGGAATTTCAGCCTTTTTACCTCAAAATAAAGGGAATTTCTGAATTTTGGCGCAAAATATTAGGAATTTCTGCCTTTTTGCCCCAAAATAAAAAAAATTCTGCCTTTTTTCCCTGAAATAAGTGAAATTTCTGCAATTTTGCCCCAAAATAAGTAAAATTTCTACAATTTTGCCCCAAAATAAGGGAAATTTCTTGATTTTTGCCCCAAAATAAGTGGAATTTCTGAGTTTGGCCCCAAAATAAGGAGAATTTCTGCCTTTTTGCCCCACAATTAGTGAAATTTCTGCAATTTTGCCCTAAAATAAGGGAAATTTCTGCAATTTTTCCCCATAATAAGGGAAATTTCTGCAATTTTGCTTCCAAATATGGGGAATTTCTGTTTTTTGCCCCACAATTAGGGAAATTTCTGCAATTTTGCCCCAAAATATTCAGAATTTCTGCCTTTTGCCCCAAAATATGGGGAATTTCTGCCTTTTTGTCCGAAAATAAGAAAAATGCATACCTTTTTGCCCTAAAAAAGGGAAATTTCTTCATTTTTGCTCCAAAATAAGGGGAACTTTTGCCTTTTTGCCTCTTAATAAGTGGAATTTCTGTTTTTTTCCCCCAAAACAAAGAAAATTTCTGTCTGTTTTGCCCCAAAATAAGGAAAATTTTTGACTTATTACTCTGAAATAAGGGAAATTTCTGGAATTTTGCCTCAAACTAAGTGGAATTTCTGAGTTTTTCCCCAAAATAAGGAGAATTTCTGGAATTTTGCCCCACAATTAGGGGAATTTCTGCAATTTTGCTCCAAAATACGGGGAATTTCTGCCTTTTTGCCAGAAATAAGGGGAATGCATAACTTTTTGCAATAAAAAAGGGAAATTTCTTCATTTTTGCCCCAAATTAAGGGAAATTTCTGACTTTTTGCTCTGAAATATGTGAAATTTCTGCAATTTTAGCCCAAAATAAGGTGAATTTCTGCATTTTGGCCCCAAAATAATGGGAATTTCTGCCTTTTTGCCCTAAAATAAGAAAAATTTTTGCCTTTTTTCTCTGAAATAAGTGAAATTTCTGCAATTTTGCCCTAAAATAAGGGAAATTTCTGCAATTCTTCCCCATAATAAGGGAAATTTCTGGAATTTTGCCACAAAATAAGGGGAATTTCTGTTTTTTTGCCCCCAAATTAGGGAAATTTCTGCAATTTTGCCCTAAAATAAGGGGAATTTCTGCTTTTTGGCCTCTAAATAAGTGGAATTTCTGTCTTTTTCCCCCAAAACAAAGGGAATTTCTGTCATTTTGCCCAAAAATAAGGGAAATTTCTGCCTTTTGCCCCAAAATATGGGGAATTTCTGCCTTTTTGTCTTAAAATAAGAAAAATGCATACCTTTTTGCCATAAAAAAGAGAAATTTCTTCATTTTTGCTCCAAAATAAGGGGAACTTTTGCCTTTTTGCCTCTAAATAAGTGGAATTTCTGTCTTTTTCCCCCAAAACAAAGGCAATTTCTGTCTTTTTTGCCCCAAAATAAGGAAAATTTCTGACTTATAACCCTGAAATAAGTGAAATTTCTGCAAATTTGCCCCAAAATAAGAAAAATTTTTGCCTTTTTGCCGCCAAATATGTGGAATTTCAGCCTTTTTATCTCAAAATAAGGGAAATTTCTGCATTTTTGCAACAAAATATTAGGAATTTCTGCATTTTTGCCACAAAATATTAGGAATTTCTGCCTTTTGCCACAAAATAAGGAAAATTTCTGCCTTTTTTCTCGGAAATAAGTGAAATTTCTGCAAATTTGCCCCAAAAAAGGGTAATTTCTGCCTTTTGACCCAAAATAAGGGGAATTTCAGCATTTTACCTCAAAATAAGAAAAATTTCTGATTTTTGCACCAAAATATGGAGAATTTCTGCCTTTTTCCCTAAATAAGGAAAATTTCTGCCTTTTTTCCCTGAAATAAGTGAAATTTCTGCAATTTTGCTTCAAAATAAGGGAAATTTCTGCAATTTTGCCCCAAAATAAGTGAAATTTCTGCAATTTTGCCCCAAAATAAGGAAAATTTCTGGAATTTTGCCCCACAATTAGGGGAATTTCTGCAATTTTGCTTCAAAATACGGGGAATTTCTGCCTTTTCGCCCAAAATAAGGGGAATGCATACCTTTTTGCCATAAAAAAGGGAAATTTCTTCATTTTTGCCCCAAATTAAGGGAAATTTCTGACTTTTTGCCCTGAAATATGTGAAATTTCTGCAATTTTAGCCCAAAATAAGGTGAATTTCTGCCTTTTTGCCCCAAAATAATGGGAATTTCTGCCTTTTTGCCCCAAAATAAGAGCAATTTTTGCCTTTTTTCTCTGAAATAAGTGAAATTTCTGCAATTTTGCCCTATTTAAAGGAAATTTCTGCAATTTTTCCCCATAATAGGGGGAAATTTCTGGAATTTTGCCCCAAAATAAGGGGAATTTCTGTTTTTTTGCCCATAAATAAGGGAAATTTCTGCAATTTTGCCCTAAAATAAGGGGAATTTCTGCTTTTTTGCCTCTAAATAAGTGGAATTTCTGTCTTTTTCCCCTCAAAAAAGGGAATTTCTGTCATTTTTTCCCCAAAATAAGGAAAATTTCTGACTTATTACCCTGAAATAAGTGAAATTTCTGCAATGTTGCCCCAATATAAGTGGAATTTCTGAGTTTTGCCCTAAAATAAGGTGAATTTCTGCCTTTTTGCTCCAAAATAATGGGAATTTCTGCCTTTTTGCCCCAAAATAAGAAAAATTTTTGCTTTTTTTCTCTGAAATAAGTGAAATTTCTGCAATTTTGCCCTAAAATAAAGGAAATTTCTGCAATTTTTTCCCATAATAAGGGAAATTTCTGGAATTTTGCCCCAAAATAAGGGGAATTTCTTTTTTTGCCCCCAAATAAGGGAAATATCTGCAATTTTGCCCTAAAATAAGGGGAATTTCTGCTTTTTTGCCTCTAAATAAGTGGAATTTCTGTTTTTTTCCCCAAAACAAAGGGAATTTCTGTCATTTTTGCCCCAAAATAAAAAAAATTTCTGACTTATTACCCTGAAATAAGTGAAATTTCTGCAATTTTGCCCTAATATAAGAGAAATTTCTGCCTTTTTGCTTCCAAATAAGGGGAATTTCAGCCTTTTTACCTCAAAATAAGGGGAATTTCTGAATTTTGGCACAAAATATTAGGAATTTCTGCCTTTTTGCCCCAAAATAAGGAAAATTTCTGTGTTTTCCTTGAAATAAGTGAAATTTCTGAAAATTTGCCCCAAAAAAAGGGAAATTTCTGCATTTTGCCCCAAAATAAGGGGAATTTCAGCTTTTTACTTTAAAATAAGGGAAAGTTCTGGTTTTTGCACCAAAATATGGAGTATTTCTGCCTTTTTGCCACAAAATAAGGAAAATTTCTGCCTTTTTTCCCTGAAATAAGTGAAATTTCTTAAATTTTGCTCCAAAATAAGTGAAATTTCTGCAATTTTGCCACAAAATAAGGAAAATTTCTGGAATTTTGCCCCAAAATAAGTGGAATTTTTGAGTTTTGCCCCAAAATAAGGAGAATTTCTGCCTTTTTGCCCCACAATTAGGGGAATTTCTGCAATTTTGCTACAAAATACGGGGAATTTCTGCCTTTTTGCCCCAAAATAAGAAAAATTTTTGCTTTTTTTCTCTGAAATAAGTGAAATTTCTGAAATTTTGCCCTAAAAATGAAAAATTTCTGCAATATTTCCCTATAATAAGGGAAATTTCTGCAATTTTGCCCCAAAATAAGGGGAATTTCTGCTTTTTTGCCTCTAAATAAGTAGAATTTAAGTCTTTTTCCCCAAAAAAAGGGAATTTCTGTCATTATTGCCCCAAAATAAGGAAAATTTTTGACTTATTACCCTGAAATAAGTGAAATTTCTGCAATTTTTTCCCAATATAAGGGAAATTTCTGCGTATTTGCCCCCAAATAAGGGGAATTTCAGCCTTTTTACCTCAAAATAAGAGGAATTTCCGAATTTTGGCACAAAATATTAGGAATTTCTGCCTTTTTGCCCCAAAATAAGGAAAATTTCTGCTTTTTTCCCTGAAACAAATGAAATTTCTGCAATTTTGCCCCAAAATAAGTAAAATTTCTGCAATTTTGTCCAAAATAAGGGAAATTTCGGGAATTTTGCCCGAAAATAAGTGGAATTTCTGAGTTTTGCCCCAAAATAAGGAGAATTTCTGCCTTTTTGCGCCACAATTAGTGAAATTTCTGCAATTTTGCCATAAAATAAGGGAAATTTCTGCAATTTTTCCTCATAATAAGGGAAATTTCTGCAATTTTGCCCCAAAATAAGGGGAATTTCTGTTTTTTGCCCCACAATTAGGGAAATTTCTGCAATTTTGCCCCAAAATAAGGGGAATTTCTGACTTTTGCCCCAAAATATGGGGAATTTCTGCCTTTTTGTCTGAAAATAAGAAAAATGCATACCTTTTTGCCATAAAAAGGGAAATTTCTTCATTTTTGCCCCAAAATAAGGGGAACTTTTGCCTTTTTGCCTCTAAATAAGTGGAATTTCTGTTTTTTTCCCCCAAAACAAAAAGAATTTCTGTCTTTTTTGCCCCAAAATAAGGAAAATTTCTGACTTATTACCATGAAATAATTGAAATTTCTGAAAATTTGCCCCAAAAATAAGTAAATTTCTTCCTTTTGCCTCAAAATAAGGGGAATTTCAGCATTTTACCTAAAAATAAGAGGAATTTCTGCATTTTTCCCACAAAATATTAGGAATTTCTGTTTTTTTGCCCCAAAATAAAAAAAATTTCTGCCTTTTTTCCCTGAAATAAGTGAAATTTCTGCAATTTTGCCACAAAATAATTGAAATTTCTGCAATTTTGCCCCAAAATAAGGGAAATTTCTGCAATTTTGCCCCAAAATAAGTGAAATTTCTGCAATTTTGCCCCAAAATAGGAGAAATTTCTGCAATGTTGCCCCAAAATAAGTGAAATTTCTGAAATTTTGCCCCAAAATAATGAAAATTTCTGGAATTTTGCCCCACAATTAGGGGAATTTCTGCAATTTTGCTCCAAAATACGGGGAATTTCTGCCTTTTTGCCCGAAATAAGGGGAATGCATACCTTTTTGCCATAAAAAAGGGAAATTTCTTTATTTTTTCCCCAAATTATGGGAAATTTCTGACTTTTTGCCCTGAAATATGTGAAATTTCTGCAATTTTGCCGTAAGATAAGGGAAATTTCTGCAATTTTTCCCCATAATAAGGGAAATTTCTGCAATTTTGCTTCAAAATAAGGGGAATTTCTGTTTTTTGCCCCAAAATTAGGGAAATTTCTGCAATTTTGCCTCAAAATAAGGGAAATTTCTGCCTTTTGCCCCAAAATATAGGGAATTTCTGATTTTTTGTCCGAAAATAAGAAGAATGCATACCTTTTTACCATAAAAAGGGGGAATTTCTTTATTTTTGCTCCAAAATTAGGGGAACTTTTGCCTTATTGCCTCTAAATAAGTGGAATTTCTGTCTTTGTCCCCCAAAACAAAGGGAATTTCTGTCTTTTTTGCCACAAAATAAAAAAAATTTCTGACTTATTACCCTGAAATAATTGAAATTTCTGCAAATTTGCCCCAAAAATAGCAAAATTTCTGACTTTTGCCCCAAAATAAGGGGAATTTCAGCATTTTATCTCAAAATAAAGAAAAGTTCTGATTTTTGCACCAAAATATGGAGAATTTCTGCCTTTTTGCCCCAAAATAAGGAAAATTTCTGCCTTTTTTCCCTGAAATAAGTATAATTTCTGCAATTTTGCCCGAAAATAAGTGAAATTTCTGGAATTTTGCCCCAAAATAAGAGAAATTTCTTTAATTTTGCCCCAAAATAAGTGGAATTTCTGAGTTTTGCCCCAAAATAAGGAGAATTTCTTCCTTTTTGCGCCACAATTAGGGGAATTTCTGCAAATTTGCTCCAAAATACAGGGAATTTCTGCCTTTTTGCCCGAAAATAAGGGAAATGGGTACCTTTTTGCCATAAAAAAGGGAAATTTCCTCATTTTTGCCCCAAATTAAGGGAAAAGTTTTCCTTTTTGCCCTGAAATATATAAAATTTCTGCAATTTTAGCCCAAAATAAGGTGAATTTCTGCCTTTTTGCCCCAAAATAAGGGAAATTTCTGCCTTTTGCCCCAAATTATGGGGAATTTCTGCCGTTTTGTCCGAAAATAAGAAGAATGCATACCTTTTTGCCATAAAAAAGGGAAATTTCTTCATTTTTGCTCCAAAATAAGGGGACCTTTTGCCTTTTGCCTCTAAATAAGTGGAATTTCTCTCTTTTTCCCCCAAAACAAAGGGAATTTCTGTCTTTTTCCCCAAAAAAAGGAAATTCTGTCATTTTTGCCCCAAAAGAAGGAAAATTTTTGACTTATTACCCTGAAATAAGTGAAATTTCTGCAATTTTTTCCCAATATAAGGGAAATTTCTATGTATTTGCCCCCAAATAAAAGGAATTTCAGCCTTTTTACCTCAAAATAAGAGGAATTTCCGAATTTTGGCACAAAATATTAGGAATTTCTGCCTTTTTGCCCCAAAATAAGGAAAATTTTTGCTTTTTTCCCTGAAACAAATGAAATTTCTGCAATTTTGCCCCAAAATAAGTAAAATTTCTGCAATTTTGCCCAAAATAAGGGAAATTTCTGATATTTTGCCCAAAAATAAGGGAATTTCTGCCTTTTGCCCTAAAATATGGGGAATTTCTGCCTTTTTGTCTGAAAATAAGAAGAATGCATACCTTTTTGCCATAAAAAAGGGAAATTTCTTCATTTTTTGCTCCAAAATAAGGGGAACTTTTGCCTTTTTGCCTCTAAATAAGTGGAATTTCTGTCTTTTTCCCCCAAAACAAAGGGAATTTCTGTCTTTTTTGCCCCAAAATAAGGAAAATTTCTGACTTATAACCCTGAAATAAGTGAAATTTCTGCAAATTTGCCCCAAAATAAGAAAAATTTCTGCCTTTTTGCCCCTAAATAAGGGGAATTTCAGCCTTTTTATCTCAAAATAAGGGAAATTTCTGCATTTTTGCCACAAAATATTAGGAATTTCTGCATTTTTGCAACAAAATATTAGGAATTTCTGCCTTTTGCCACAAAATAAGGAAAATTTCTGCCTTTTTTCCTGGAAATATGTGAAATTTCTGCAAATTTGCCCCCAAAAAAGGGAAATTTCTGCCTTTTGCCCCAAAATAAGGGGAATTTCAGCATTTTACCTCAAAATAAGGGAAATTTCTGATTTTTGCACCAAAATATGGAGAATTTCTGCCTTTTTGCCCCAAAATAAAGAAAATTTCTGCCTTTTTTCCCTCAAATAAGTGAAATTTCTGCAATTTTGCCCCAAAATAAGTGAAACTTCTGCAATTTTGCCCCAAAATAAGGAAAATTTATGGAATTTAACCCCACAATTAGGGGAATTTCTACAATTTTGCTCCAAAATACGAGGAATTTCTGCCTTTTTGCCCAAAATAAGGGGAATGCATACCTTTTTGCCATAAAAAAGGGAAATTTCTTCATTTTTGCCCCAAATTAAGGGAAATTTCTGACTTTTTGCCCTGAAATATGTGAAATTTCTGCAATTTTAGCCCAAAATAAGGTGAATTTCTGTCTTTTTGCCCCAAAATAATGGGAATTTCTGCCTTTTTGCCCCAAAATAAGAAAAATTTTTGCCTTTTTTCTCTGAAATAAGTGAAATTTCTGCAATTTTGCCCTAACATAAGGGAAATTTCTGCAATTTTTCCCCATAATAAGGGAAATTTCTGGAATTTTGCCACAAAATAAAGGGAATTTCTGTTTTTTTGCCCCCAAATTAGGGAAATTTCTGCAATTTTGCCCTAAAATAAGGGGAATTTCTGCTTTTTTGCCTCTAAATAAGTGGAATTTCTGTCTTTTTCCCCCAAAACAAAGGGAATTTCTGTCATTTTTGCCCCAAAATAAGGAAAATTTCTGACTTATTACCCTGAAATAAGTAAAATTTCTGCAATTTTGCCCCAATATAAGGGAAATTTCTGCCTTTTTGCCCCCAAATAAGGGGAATTTCAGCCTTTTTACCTCAAAATAAGGGGAATTTCTGAATTTTGGCACAAAATATTAGGAATTTCTGCCTTTTGGCCCAAAATAAGTAAAATTTCTGCTTTTTTCCCTGAAATAAGTGAAATTTCTGCAATTTTGCCCCAAAATAAGGGAAATTTCTGGAATTTTGCCCCAAAATAAGTGGAATTTCTGAGTTTTGCCCCAAAATAAAGAGAATTTCTGCCTTTTTGCGCCACTATTAGTAAAATTTCTGCAATTTTGCCGTAAAATAAGGGAAATTTTTGCAATTTTTCCTCATAATAAGGAAAATTTCTGCAATTTTGCCCCAAAATAGAGGGAATTTTTGTTTTTTGCCCCACAATTAGGGAAATTTCTGATATTTTGCCCAAAAATAAGGGAAATTTCTGCCTTTTGCCCTAAAATATGGGGAATTTCTGCCTTTTTGTCTGAAAATAAGAAGAATGCATACCTTTTTGCCATAAAAAAGGGAAATTTCTTCATTTTTTGCTCCAAAATAAGGGGAACTTTTGCCTTTTTGCCTCTAAATAAGTGGAATTTCTGTCTTTTCCCCCCAAAACAAAGGGAATTTAGGTCTTTTTGCCCCAAAATAAGGAAAATTTCTGACTTATAACCCTGAAATAAGTGAAATTTCTGCAAATTTGCCCCAAAATAAGAAAAATTTCTGCCTTTTTGCCCCTAAATAAGGGGAATTTCAGCCTTTTTATCTCAAAATAAGGGAAATTTCTGCATTTTTGCCACAAAATATTAGGAATTTCTGCATTTTTGCAACAAAATATTAGGAATTTCTGCCTTTTGCCACAAAATAAGGAAAATTTCTGCCTTTTTTCCCGGAAATATGTGAAATTTCTGCAAATTTGCCCCCAAAAAAGGGAAATTTCTGCCTTTTGCCCCAAAATAAGGGGAATTTCAGCATTTTACCTCAAAATAAGGGAAATTTCTGATTTTTGCACCAAAATATGGAGAATTTCTGCCTTTTTGCCCCAAAATAAAGAAAATTTCTGCCTTTTTTCCCTGAAATAAGTGAAATTTCTGCAATTTTGCCCCAAAATAAGTGAAACTTCTGCAATTTTGCCCCAAAATAAGGAAAATTTATGGAATTTAACCCCACAATTAGGGGAATTTCTACAATTTTGCTCCAAAATACGAGGAATTTCTGCCTTTTTGCCCAAAATAAGGGGAATGCATACCTTTTTGCCATAAAAAAGGGAAATTTCTTCATTTTTGCCCCAAATTAAGGGAAATTTCTGACTTTTTGCCCTGAAATATGTGAAATTTCTGCAATTTTAGCCCAAAATAAGGTGAATTTCTGTCTTTTTGCCCCAAAATAATGGGAATTTCTGCCTTTTTGCCCCAAAATAAGAAAAATTTTTGCCTTTTTTCTCTGAAATAAGTGAAATTTCTGCAATTTTGCCCTAACATAAGGGAAATTTCTGCAATTTTTCCCCATAATAAGGGAAATTTCTGGAATTTTGCCACAAAATAAAGGGAATTTCTGTTTTTTTGCCCCCAAATTAGGGAAATTTCTGCAATTTTGCCCTAAAATAAGGGGAATTTCTGCTTTTTTGCCTCTAAATAAGTGGAATTTCTGTCTTTTTCCCCCAAAACAAAGGGAATTTCTGTCATTTTTGCCCCAAAATAAGGAAAATTTCTGACTTATTACCCTGAAATAAGTAAAATTTCTGCAATTTTGCCCCAATATAAAGGAAATTTCTGCCTTTTTGCCCCCAAATAAGGGGAATTTCAGCCTTTTTACCTCAAAATAAGGGGAATTTCTGAATTTTGGCACAAAATATTAGGATTTTCTGCCTTTTGGCCCAAAATAAGGAAAATTTCTGCTTTTTTCCCTGAAATAAGTGAAATTTCTGCAATTTTGCCCTAAAATAAGGGAAATTTCTGGAATTTTGCCCCAAAATAAGTGGAATTTCTGAGTTTTGCCCCAAAATAAAGAGAATTTCTGCATTTTTGCGCCACTATTAGTAAAATTTCTGCAATTTTGCCGTAAAATAAGGGAAATTTTTGCAATTTTTCCTCATAATAAAGGAAATTTCTGCAATTTTGCCCCAAAATAGAGGGAATTTTTGTTTTTTGCCCCACAATTAGGGAAATTTCTGATATTTTGCCCAAAAATAAGGGAAATTTCTGCCTTTTGCCCTAAAATATGGGGAATTTCTGCCTTTTTGTCTGAAAATAAGAAGAATGCATACCTTTTTGCCATAAAAAAGGGAAATTTCTTCATTTTTTGCTCCAAAATAAGGGGAACTTTTGCCTTTTTGCCTCTAAATAAGTGGAATTTCTGTCTTTTTCCCCCAAAACAAAGGGAATTTCTGTCTTTTTTGCCCCAAAATAAGGAAAATTTCTGACTTATAACCCTGAAATAAGTGAAATTTCTGCAAATTTGCCCCAAAATAAGAAAAATTTCTGCCTTTTTGCCCCTAAATAAGGGGAATTTCAGCCTTTTTATCTCAAAATAAGGGAAATTTCTGCATTTTTGCCACAAAATATTAGGAATTTCTGCATTTTTGCAACAAAATATTAGGAATTTCTGCCTTTTGCCACAAAATAAGGAAAATTTCTGCCCTTTTTCCCGGAAATATGTGAAATTTCTGCAAATTTGCCCCCAAAAAAGGGAAATTTCTGCCTTTTGCCCCAAAATAAGGGGAATTTCAGCATTTTACCTCAAAATAAGGGAAATTTCTGATTTTTGCACCAAAATATGGAGAATTTCTGCCTTTTTGCCCCAAAATAAAGAAAATTTCTGCCTTTTTTCCCTGAAATAAGTGAAATTTCTGCAATTTTGCCCCAAAATAAGTGAAACTTCTGCAATTTTGCCCCAAAATTAGGAAAATTTATGGAATTTAACCCCACAATTAGGGGAATTTCTACAATTTTGCTCCAAAATACGAGGAATTTCTGCCTCTTTGCCCAAAATAAGGGGAATGCATACCTTTTTGCCATAAAAAAGGGAAATTTCTTCATTTTTGCCCCAAATTAAGGGAAATTTCTGACTTTTTGCCCTGAAATATGTGAAATTTCTGCAATTTTAGCCCAAAATAAGGTGAATTTCTGTCTTTTTGCCCCAAAATAATGGGAATTTCTGCCTTTTTGCCCCAAAATAAGAAAAATTTTTGCCTTTTTTCTCTGAAATAATTGAAATTTCTGCAATTTTGCCCTAACATAAGGGAAATTTCTGCAATTTTTCCCCATAATAAGGGAAATTTCTGGAATTTTGCCACAAAATAAAGGGAATTTCTGGTTTTTTGCCCCCAAATTAGGGAAATTTCTGCAATTTTGCCCTAAAATAAGGGGAATTTCTGCTTTTTTGCCTCTAAATAAGTGGAATTTCTGTCTTTTTCCCCCAAAACAAAGGGAATTTCTGTCATTTTTGCCCCAAAATAAGGAAAATTTCTGACTTATTACCCTGAAATAAGTGAAATTTCTGCAATTTTGCCCCAATATAAGGGAAATTTCTGCCTTTTTGCCCCCAAATAAGGGGAATTTCAGCCTTTTTACCTCAAAATAAGGGGAATTTCTGAATTTTGGCACAAAATATTAGGAATTTCTGCCTTTTGGCCCAAAATAAGGAAAATTTCTGCCTTTTTTTCCTGAAATAAGTGAAATTTCTGCAATTGTGACCCAACATAAATGAAATTTCTGCAATTTTGCCCCAAAATAAGGAAAATTTCTGGAATTTTGCCCCACAATTAGGGGAATTTCTGCAATTTTGCTCCAAAATACGGGGAATTTCTGCCTTTTTGCCCGAAATAAGGGGAATGCATAACTTTTTGCAATAAAAAAGGGAAATTTCTTCATTTTTGCCCCAAATTAAGGGAAATTTCTGACTTTTTGCTCTGAAATATGTGAAATTTCTGCAATTTTAGCCCAAAATAAGGTGAATTTCTGCCTTTTTGCCCCAAAATAATGGGAATTTTTGCCTTTTTTCTCTGAAATAAGTGAAATTTCTGCAATTTTGCCCTAAAATAAGGGAAATTTCTGCAATTCTTCCGCATAATAAGGGAAATTTCTGGAATTTTGCCACAAAATAAGGGGAATTTCTGTTTTTTTGCCCCCAAATAAGGGAAATTTCTGCAATTTTGCCCTAAAATAAGGGGAATTTCTGCTTTTTTGCCTCTAAATAAGTGGAATTTCTGTCTTTTTCCCCCAAAACAAAAGGAATTTCTGTCATTTTTGCCCAAAAATAAGGAAAATTTCTGACTTATTACCCTGAAATAAGTGAAATTTCTGCAAATTTGCCCCAATATAAGGGAAATTTCTGCCTTTTTGCCCCCAAATAAGGGAAATTTCAGCCTTTTTACCTCAAAGTAAGGGGAATTTCTGAATTTTGGCACAAAATATTAGGAATTTCTGCCTTTTTGCCCCAAAATAAGGGAAATTTCTGTATTTTTCCCTGAAATAAGTGAAATTTCTTCAATTGTGCCCCAACATAAATGAAATTTCTGCAATTTTGCCCCAAAATAAGGAAAATTTCTGGAATTTTGCCCCACAATTAGGGGAATTTCTGCAATTTTGCTCCAAAATACGGGGAATTTCTGCCTTTTTGCCCGAAATAAGGGGAATGCATACCTTTTTGCCATAAAAAAGAGAAATTTCTTCATTTTTGCCCCAAATTAAGGGAAATTTCTGACTTTTTGCCCTGAAATATGTGAAATTTCTGCAATTTTAGCCCAAAATAAGGAGAATTTCTGCCATTTTGCCCCAAAATAATGAGAATTTCTGCCTTTTTGCCCCAAAATAAGAAAAATTTTTGCCTTTTTTCTCTGCAATAAGTATAATTTCTGCAATTTTGCCCTAAAATAAGGGAAATTTCTGCAATTCTTCCCCATAATAAGGGAAATTTCTGGAATTTTGCCACAAAATAAGGGGAATTTCTGGTTTTTTGCCCCCAAATAAGGGAAATTTCTGCAATTTTGCCCTAAAGTAAAAGGAATTTCTGCTTTTTTGCCTCTAAATAAGTGGAATTTATGTTTTTTTCCCCCAAAACAAAAGGAATTTCTGTCATTTTTTCCCAAAAATAAGGAAAATTTCTGACTTATTACCCTGAAATAAGTGAAATTTCTGCAATTTTGCCCGAATATAAGGGAAATTTCTGCATTTTTGCCCCCAAATAAGGGGAATTTCAGCCGTTTTACCTCAAAATAAGGGGAATTTCTGAATTTTGGCACAAAATATTAGGAATTTCTGCCTTTTTGCCCCAAAATTAGGAAAATTTCTGTATTTTTCCCTGAAATAAGTGAAATTTCTGCAATTTTGCCCCAAAATAAGTGAAATTTCTGCAATTTTGCCCCAAAATAAGAGAAATTTCTGGAATTTTGCCCCAAAATAAGTGGAATTTCTGAGTTTTGCCCCAAAATAAGGAAAATTTCTGCCTTTTTGCGCCACAATTAGTGAAATTTCTGCAATTTTGCCGTAAAATAAGGGAAATTTCTGCAATTTTTTCTCATAATAACGGAAATTTCTGCAATTTTGCCCCAAAATAAGGGGAATTTCTGTTTTTGTGCCCCACAATTAGGGAAATTTCTGCAGTTTTGCCCAAAAATAAGGGAAATTTCTGCCTTTTGCCCCAAAATATGGGGAATTTCTGCCTTTTTGTCTTAAAATAAGAAAAATGCATACCTTTTTACCATAAAAAAGAGAAATTTCTTCATTTTTGCTCCAAAATAAGGGGAACTTTTGCCTTTTTGCCTCTAAATAAGTGGAATTTCTGTCTATTTCCCCCAAAACAAAGGGAATTTCTGTCTTTTTTGCCCCAAAATAAGGAAAATTTCTGACTTATAACCCTGAAATAAGTGAAATTTCTGCAAATTTGCCCCAAAATAAGAAAAATTTCTGCCTTTTTGCCCCCAAATAAGGGGAATTTCAGCCTTTTTATCTCAAAATAAGGGAAATTTCTGCATTTTTGCAACAAAATATTAGGAATTTCTGCATTTTTGCCACAAAATATTAGGAATTTCTGCCTTTTTGCCCCAAAATAAGGTAAATTTCTGCCTTTTTTCTCGGAAATAAGTGAAATTTCTGCAAATTTGCCCCAAAAAAAGGGTAATTTCTGCCTTTTGCCCCAAAATAAAGGGAATTTCAGCATTTTACCTCAAAATAAGAAAAATTTCTGATTTTTGCACCAAAATATGGAGAATTTCTGCCTTTTTCCCTAAATAAGGAAAATTTCTGCCTTTTTTCCCTGAAATAAGTGAAATTTCTGCAATTTTGCTTCAAAATAAGGGAAATTTCTGCAATTTTGCCCCAAAATAAGTGAAATTTCTGCAATTTTGCCCCAAAATAAGGAAAATTTCTGGAATTTTGCCCCACAATTAGGGGAATTTCTGCAATTTTGCTTCAAAATACGGGGAATTTCTGCCTTTTCGCCCAAAATAAGGGGAATGCATACCTTTTTGCCATAAAAAAGGGAAATTTCTTCATTTTTGCCCCAAATTAAGGGAAATTTCTGACTTTTTGCCCTGAAATATGTGAAATTTCTGCAATTTTAGCCCAAAATAAGGTGAATTTCTGCCTTTTTGCCCCAAAATAATGGGAATTTCTGCCTTTTTGCCCCAAAATAAGAGCAATTTTTGCCTTTTTTCTCTGAAATAAGTGAAATTTCTGCAATTTTGCCCTATTTAAAGGAAATTTCTGCAATTTTTCCCCATAATAGGGGGAAATTTCTGGAATTTTGCCCCAAAATAAGGGGAATTTCTGTTTTTTTGCCCGTAAATAAGGGAAATTTCTGCAATTTTGCCCTAAAATAAGGGGAATTTCTGCTTTTTTGCCTCTAAATAAGTGGAATTTCTGTCTTTTTCCCCTCAAAAAAGGGAATTTCTGTCATTTTTTCCCCAAAATAAGGAAAATTTCTGACTTATTACCCTGAAATAAGTGAAATTTCTGCAATTTTGCCCCAATATAAGGTAAATTTCTTCCTTTTTGCCCCCACATAAGGGGAATTTCAGCCTTTTTACCTCAAAATAAAGGGAATTTCTGAATTTTGGCACAAAATATTAGGAATTTCTGCCTTTTTGCCCCAAAATAAAAAAATTTCTGCCTTTTTTCCCTGAAATAAGTGAAATTTCTGCAATTTTGCCCCAACATAAGTAAAATTTCTACAATTTTGCCCCAAAATAAGGGAAATTTCTGGATTTTTGCCCCAAAATAAGTGGAATTTCTGAGTTTGGCCCCAAAATAAGGAGAATTTCTGCCTTTTTGCCCCACAATTAGTGAAATTTCTGCAAGTTTGCCCTAAAATAAGGGAAATTTCTGCAATTTTTCCCTATAATAAGGGAAATTTCTGCAATTTTGCTTCAAAATCAGGGGAATTTCTGTTTTTTTGCCCCACAATTAGGGAAATTTCTGCAATTTTGCCCCAAAATATTCAGAATTTCTGCCTTTTGCCCCAAAATATGGGGATTTTTTCTGCCTTTTTGTCCGAAAATAAGAAAAATGCATACCTTTTTGCCCTAAAAAAGGGAAATTTCTTCATTTTTGCTCCAAAATAAGGGGAACTTTTGCCTTTTTGCCTCTTAATAAGTGGAATTTCTGTTTTTTTCCTCCAAAACAAAGAAAATTTCTGTCTTTTTTGCCCCATAATAAGGAAAATTTTTGATTTATTACTCTGAAATAAGGGAAATTTCTGGAATTTTGCCTCAAACTAAGTGGAATTTCTGAGTTTTTCCCCAAAATAAAAAGAATTTCTGGAATTTTGCCCCACAATTAGGGGAATTTCTGCAATTTTGCTCCAAAATACGGGGAATTTCTGCCTTTTTGCCCGAAATAAGGGGAATGCATAACTTTTTGCAATAAAAAAGGGAAATTTCTTCATTTTTGCCGCAAATTAAGAGAGATTTCTGACTTTTTGCTCTGAAATATGTGAAATTTCTGCAATTTTAGCCCAAAATAAGGTGAATTTCTGCATTTTTGCCCCAAAATAATTGGAATTTCTGCCTTTTTGCCCTAAAATAAGAAAAATTTTTGCCTTTTTTC
The DNA here is from genome assembly GCF_963924665.1 of Micromys minutus. Lineage (NCBI taxonomy): Eukaryota > Metazoa > Chordata > Mammalia > Rodentia > Muridae > Micromys > Micromys minutus. Next base: position 340,603 of record NW_027667812.1, on the reverse strand, counting down.
TCTGAAATAAGTGAAATTTCTGCAATTTTGCCCTAAAATAAGGGAAATTTCTGCAATTCTTCCCCATAATAAGGGAAATTTCTGGAATTTTGCCACAAAATAAGGGAAATTTCTGTTTTTTTGTCCCCAAATAAGGGAAATTTCTGCAATTTTGCCCTAAAATAAGGGGAATTTCTGCCTTTTTGCCTCTAAATAAGTGGAATTTCTGTCTTTTCCCCCAAAACAAAGGGAATTTCTGTCATTTTTGCCCGAAAATAAGGAAAATTTCTGTCTTATTACCCTGAAATAAGTGAAATTTCTGCAAATTTGCCCAAATATAAGGGAAATTTCTGCCTTTTTGCCCCCAAATAAGGGAAATTTCAGCCTTTTTACCTCAAAATAAGGGGAATTTCTGAATTTTGGCACAAAATATTAGGAATTTCTGCCTTTTTGCCCCAAAATAAGGAAAATTTCTGTATTTTTCCCTGAAATAAGTGAAATTTCTGCAATTGTGCCCCAACATAAATGAAATTTCTGCAATTTTGCCCCAAAATAAGGAAAATTTCTGGAATTTTGCCCCACAATTAGGGGAATTTCTGCAATTTTGCTCCAAAATACGGGGAATTACTGCCTTTTTGCCCGAAATAAGGGGAATGCATAACTTTTTGCCATAAAAAAGGGAAATTTCTTCATTTTTGCCCCAAATTAAGGGAAATTTCTGACTTTTTGCCCTGAAATATTTGAAATTTCTGCAATTTTAGCCCAAAATAAGGTGAATTTCTGCCTTTTTGCCCCAAAATAATGGGAATTTCTGCCTTTTTGCCCCAAATTAAGAAAAATTTTTGCCTCTTTTCTCAGCAATAAGTGAAATTTCTGCAATTTTGCCCTAAAATAAGGGAAATTTCTGCAATTCTTCCCCATAATAAGAAAAATTTCTGGAATTTTGCCACAAAATAAGGGGAATTTCTGTTTTTTGCCCCCAAATAAGGGAAATTTCTGCAATTTTGCCCTAAAATAAGGGGAATTTTTGCTTTTTTGCCTCTAAATAAGTGCAATTTTTGTCTTTTTCCCCCAAAACAAAGGGAATTTCTGTCATTTTTGCCCAAAAATAAGAAAAATTTCTTACTTATTACCCTGAAATTAGTTAAATTTCTGCAATTTTGCCCCAATATAAAGGAAATTTCTGCCTTTTTGCCCCCAAATAAGGAAAATTTCAGCCTTTTTACCTCAAAATAAGGGGAATTTCTGAATTTTGGCACAAAATATTAGGAATTTCTGCCTTTTTGCCCCAAAATAAGGAAAATTTCTGTATTTTTCCCTGAAATAAGTGAAATTTCTGCAATTTTGCCCCAAAATAAGTGAAATTTCTGCAATTTTGCCCCAAAATAAGAGAAATTTCTGGACTTTTGCCCCAAAATAAGTGGAATTTCTGAGTTTTGCCCCAAAATAAGGAAAATTTCTGCCTTTTTGCGCCACAATTAGTGAAATTTCTGCAATTTTGCCGTAAAATAAGGGAAATTTCTGCAATTTTTTCTCATAATAAGGGAAATTTCTTCCTTTTGCCCCAAAATATGGGGAATTTCTGCCTTTTTGTCTTACAATAAGAAAAATGCATACCTTTTTGCCATAAAAAAGAGAAATTTCTTCATTTTTGCTCCAAAATAAGGGGAACTTTTGCCTTTTTGCCTCTAAATAAGTGGTATTTCTGTCTTTTTCCCCCAAAACAAAGGCAATTTCTGTCTTTTTTGCCCCAAAATAAGGAAAATTTCTGACTTATAACCCTGAAATAAGTGAAATTTCTAGCAAATTTGCCCCAAAATAAGAAAAATTTCTGCCTTTTTGCCCCCAAATAAGGGGAATTTCAGCCTTTTTATCTCAAAATAAGGGAAATTTCTGCATTTTTGCAACAAAATATTAGGAATTTCTGCATTTTTGCCACAAAATATTAGGAATTTCTGCCTTTTTGCCCCAAAATAAGGAAAATTTCTGCCTTTTTTCTCGGAAATAAGTGAAATTTCTGCAATTTTGCCCCAAAAAAAGGGTAATTTCTGCCTTTTGCCCCAAAATAAAGGGAATTTCAGCATTTTACCTCAAAATAAGAAAAATTTCTGATTTTTGCACCAAAATATGGAGAATTTCTGCCTTTTTCCCCAAAATAAGGAAAATTTCTGCCTTTTTTCCCTGAAATAAGTGAAATTTCTGCAATTTTGCTTCAAAATAAGGGAAATTTCTGCAATTTTGCCCCAAAATAAGTGAAATTTCTGCAATTGTGCCCCAAAATATGGAAAATTTCTGGAATTTTGCCCCACAATTAGGGGAATTTCTGCAATTTTGCTTCAAAATACGGGGAATTTCTGCCTTTTTGCCCAAAATAAGGGGAATGCATACCGTTTTGCCATAAAAAAGGGAAATTTCTTCATTTTTGCCCAAAATTAAGGGAAATTTCTGACTTTTTGCCCTGAAATATGTGAAATTTCAGCAATTTTAGCCCAAAATAAGGTGAATTTCTGCCTTTTTGCCCCAAAATAATGGGAATTTCTGCCTTTTTGCCCCAAAATAAGAACAATTTTTGCCTTTTTTTCTCTGAAATAAGTGAAATTTCTGCAATTTTGCCCTATTTAAAGGAAATTTCTGCAATTTTTCCCCATAATAAGGGAAATTTCTGGAATTTTGCCCCAAAATAAGAGGAATTTCTGTTTTTTTGCCCGTAAATAAGGGAAATTTCTGCAATTTTGCCCTAAAATAAGGGGAATTTCTGCTTTTTTGCCTCTAAATAAGTGGAATTTCTGTCTTTTTCCCTTCTAAAAACGGAATTTCTGTCATTTTTTTTCCAAAATAAGGAAAATTTCTGACTTATTACCCTGAAATAAGTGAAATTTCTGCAATGTTGCCCCAATATAAGGTAAATTTCTTCCTTTTTGCCCCCAAATAAAGGGAATTTCAGCCTTTTTACCTCAAAATAAAGGGAATTTCTGAATTTTGGCGCAAAATATTAGGAATTTCTGCCTTTTTGCCCCAAAATAAAAAAAATTCTGCCTTTTTTCCCTGAAATAAGTGAAATTTCTGCAATTTTGCCCCAAAATAAGTAAAATTTCTACAATTTTGCCCCAAAATAAGGGAAATTTCTTGATTTTTGCCCCAAAATAAGTGGAATTTCTGAGTTTGGCCCCAAAATAAGGAGAATTTCTGCCTTTTTGCCCCACAATTAGTGAAATTTCTGCAATTTTGCCCTAAAATAAGGGAAATTTCTGCAATTTTTCCCCATAATAAGGGAAATTTCTGCAATTTTGCTTCCAAATATGGGGAATTTCTGTTTTTTGCCCCACAATTAGGGAAATTTCTGCAATTTTGCCCCAAAATATTCAGAATTTCTGCCTTTTGCCCCAAAATATGGGGAATTTCTGCCTTTTTGTCCGAAAATAAGAAAAATGCATACCTTTTTGCCCTAAAAAAGGGAAATTTCTTCATTTTTGCTCCAAAATAAGGGGAACTTTTGCCTTTTTGCCTCTTAATAAGTGGAATTTCTGTTTTTTTCCCCCAAAACAAAGAAAATTTCTGTCTGTTTTGCCCCAAAATAAGGAAAATTTTTGACTTATTACTCTGAAATAAGGGAAATTTCTGGAATTTTGCCTCAAACTAAGTGGAATTTCTGAGTTTTTCCCCAAAATAAGGAGAATTTCTGGAATTTTGCCCCACAATTAGGGGAATTTCTGCAATTTTGCTCCAAAATACGGGGAATTTCTGCCTTTTTGCCAGAAATAAGGGGAATGCATAACTTTTTGCAATAAAAAAGGGAAATTTCTTCATTTTTGCCCCAAATTAAGGGAAATTTCTGACTTTTTGCTCTGAAATATGTGAAATTTCTGCAATTTTAGCCCAAAATAAGGTGAATTTCTGCATTTTGGCCCCAAAATAATGGGAATTTCTGCCTTTTTGCCCTAAAATAAGAAAAATTTTTGCCTTTTTTCTCTGAAATAAGTGAAATTTCTGCAATTTTGCCCTAAAATAAGGGAAATTTCTGCAATTCTTCCCCATAATAAGGGAAATTTCTGGAATTTTGCCACAAAATAAGGGGAATTTCTGTTTTTTTGCCCCCAAATTAGGGAAATTTCTGCAATTTTGCCCTAAAATAAGGGGAATTTCTGCTTTTTGGCCTCTAAATAAGTGGAATTTCTGTCTTTTTCCCCCAAAACAAAGGGAATTTCTGTCATTTTGCCCAAAAATAAGGGAAATTTCTGCCTTTTGCCCCAAAATATGGGGAATTTCTGCCTTTTTGTCTTAAAATAAGAAAAATGCATACCTTTTTGCCATAAAAAAGAGAAATTTCTTCATTTTTGCTCCAAAATAAGGGGAACTTTTGCCTTTTTGCCTCTAAATAAGTGGAATTTCTGTCTTTTTCCCCCAAAACAAAGGCAATTTCTGTCTTTTTTGCCCCAAAATAAGGAAAATTTCTGACTTATAACCCTGAAATAAGTGAAATTTCTGCAAATTTGCCCCAAAATAAGAAAAATTTTTGCCTTTTTGCCGCCAAATATGTGGAATTTCAGCCTTTTTATCTCAAAATAAGGGAAATTTCTGCATTTTTGCAACAAAATATTAGGAATTTCTGCATTTTTGCCACAAAATATTAGGAATTTCTGCCTTTTGCCACAAAATAAGGAAAATTTCTGCCTTTTTTCTCGGAAATAAGTGAAATTTCTGCAAATTTGCCCCAAAAAAGGGTAATTTCTGCCTTTTGACCCAAAATAAGGGGAATTTCAGCATTTTACCTCAAAATAAGAAAAATTTCTGATTTTTGCACCAAAATATGGAGAATTTCTGCCTTTTTCCCCAAAATAAGGAAAATTTCTGTCTTTTTTCCCTGAAATAAGTGAAATTTCTGCAATTTTACTTCAAAATAAGGTAAATTTCTGCAATTTTGCCCCAAAATAATTGAAATTTCTGCAATTTTGCCCCAAAATAAGGAAAATTTCTGGAATTTTGCCCCACAATTAGGGGAATTTCTGCAATTTTGCTTCAAAATACGGGGAATTTCTGCCTTTTTGCCCAAAATAAGGGGAATGCATACCTTTTTGCCATAAAAAAGGGAAATTTCTTCATTTTTGCCCCAAATTAAGGGAAATTTCTGACTTTTTGCCCTGAAATATGTGAAATTTCTGCAATTTTAGCCCAAAATAAGGTGAATTTCTGCCTTTTTGCCCCAAAATAATGGGAATTTCTGCCTTTTTGCCCCAAAATAAGAAAGATTTTTGCCTTTTTTCTTTGAAATAAGTGAAATTTCTGCAATTTTGCCCTATTTAAAGGAAATTTCTGCAATTTTTCCCCATAATAAGGGAAATTTCTGGAATTTTGCCCCAAAATAAGGGGAATTTCTGTTTTTTTGCCCATAAATAAGGGAAATTTCTGCAATTTTGCCCTAAAATAAGGGGAATTTCTGCTTTTTTGCCTCTAAATAAGTGGAATTTCTGTCTTTTTCCCCTCAAAAAAGGGAATTTCTGTCATTTTTTCCCCAAAATAAGGAAAATTTCTGACTTATTACCCTGAAATAAGTGAAATTTCTGCAATGTTGCCCCAATATAAGTGGAATTTCTGAGTTTTGCCCTAAAATAAGGTGAATTTCTGCCTTTTTGCTCCAAAATAATGGGAATTTCTGCCTTTTTGCCCCAAAATAAGAAAAATTTTTGCTTTTTTTCTCTGAAATAAGTGAAATTTCTGCAATTTTGCCCTAAAATAAAGGAAATTTCTGCAATTTTTTCCCATAATAAGGGAAATTTCTGGAATTTTGCCCCAAAATAAGGGGAATTTCTTTTTTTGCCCCCAAATAAGGGAAATATCTGCAATTTTGCCCTAAAATAAGGGGAATTTCTGCTTTTTTGCCTCTAAATAAGTGGAATTTCTGTTTTTTTCCCCAAAACAAAGGGAATTTCTGTCATTTTTGCCCCAAAATAAAAAAAATTTCTGACTTATTACCCTGAAATAAGTGAAATTTCTGCAATTTTGCCCTAATATAAGAGAAATTTCTGCCTTTTTGCTTCCAAATAAGGGGAATTTCAGCCTTTTTACCTCAAAATAAGGGGAATTTCTGAATTTTGGCACAAAATATTAGGAATTTCTGCCTTTTTGCCCCAAAATAAGGAAAATTTCTGTGTTTTCCTTGAAATAAGTGAAATTTCTGAAAATTTGCCCCAAAAAAAGGGAAATTTCTGCATTTTGCCCCAAAATAAGGGGAATTTCAGCTTTTTACTTTAAAATAAGGGAAAGTTCTGGTTTTTGCACCAAAATATGGAGTATTTCTGCCTTTTTGCCACAAAATAAGGAAAATTTCTGCCTTTTTTCCCTGAAATAAGTGAAATTTCTTAAATTTTGCTCCAAAATAAGTGAAATTTCTGCAATTTTGCCACAAAATAAGGAAAATTTCTGGAATTTTGCCCCAAAATAAGTGGAATTTTTGAGTTTTGCCCCAAAATAAGGAGAATTTCTGCCTTTTTGCCCCACAATTAGGGGAATTTCTGCAATTTTGCTACAAAATACGGGGAATTTCTGCCTTTTTGCCCCAAAATAAGAAAAATTTTTGCTTTTTTTCTCTGAAATAAGTGAAATTTCTGAAATTTTGCCCTAAAAATGAAAAATTTCTGCAATATTTCCCTATAATAAGGGAAATTTCTGCAATTTTGCCCCAAAATAAGGGGAATTTCTGCTTTTTTGCCTCTAAATAAGTAGAATTTAAGTCTTTTTCCCCAAAAAAAGGGAATTTCTGTCATTATTGCCCCAAAATAAGGAAAATTTTTGACTTATTACCCTGAAATAAGTGAAATTTCTGCAATTTTTTCCCAATATAAGGGAAATTTCTGCGTATTTGCCCCCAAATAAGGGGAATTTCAGCCTTTTTACCTCAAAATAAGAGGAATTTCCGAATTTTGGCACAAAATATTAGGAATTTCTGCCTTTTTGCCCCAAAATAAGGAAAATTTCTGCTTTTTTCCCTGAAACAAATGAAATTTCTGCAATTTTGCCCCAAAATAAGTAAAATTTCTGCAATTTTGTCCAAAATAAGGGAAATTTCGGGAATTTTGCCCGAAAATAAGTGGAATTTCTGAGTTTTGCCCCAAAATAAGGAGAATTTCTGCCTTTTTGCGCCACAATTAGTGAAATTTCTGCAATTTTGCCATAAAATAAGGGAAATTTCTGCAATTTTTCCTCATAATAAGGGAAATTTCTGCAATTTTGCCCCAAAATAAGGGGAATTTCTGTTTTTTGCCCCACAATTAGGGAAATTTCTGCAATTTTGCCCCAAAATAAGGGGAATTTCTGACTTTTGCCCCAAAATATGGGGAATTTCTGCCTTTTTGTCTGAAAATAAGAAAAATGCATACCTTTTTGCCATAAAAAGGGAAATTTCTTCATTTTTGCCCCAAAATAAGGGGAACTTTTGCCTTTTTGCCTCTAAATAAGTGGAATTTCTGTTTTTTTCCCCCAAAACAAAAAGAATTTCTGTCTTTTTTGCCCCAAAATAAGGAAAATTTCTGACTTATTACCATGAAATAATTGAAATTTCTGAAAATTTGCCCCAAAAATAAGTAAATTTCTTCCTTTTGCCTCAAAATAAGGGGAATTTCAGCATTTTACCTAAAAATAAGAGGAATTTCTGCATTTTTCCCACAAAATATTAGGAATTTCTGTTTTTTTGCCCCAAAATAAAAAAAATTTCTGCCTTTTTTCCCTGAAATAAGTGAAATTTCTGCAATTTTGCCACAAAATAATTGAAATTTCTGCAATTTTGCCCCAAAATAAGGGAAATTTCTGCAATTTTGCCCCAAAATAAGTGAAATTTCTGCAATTTTGCCCCAAAATAGGAGAAATTTCTGCAATGTTGCCCCAAAATAAGTGAAATTTCTGAAATTTTGCCCCAAAATAATGAAAATTTCTGGAATTTTGCCCCACAATTAGGGGAATTTCTGCAATTTTGCTCCAAAATACGGGGAATTTCTGCCTTTTTGCCCGAAATAAGGGGAATGCATACCTTTTTGCCATAAAAAAGGGAAATTTCTTTATTTTTTCCCCAAATTATGGGAAATTTCTGACTTTTTGCCCTGAAATATGTGAAATTTCTGCAATTTTGCCGTAAGATAAGGGAAATTTCTGCAATTTTTCCCCATAATAAGGGAAATTTCTGCAATTTTGCTTCAAAATAAGGGGAATTTCTGTTTTTTGCCCCAAAATTAGGGAAATTTCTGCAATTTTGCCTCAAAATAAGGGAAATTTCTGCCTTTTGCCCCAAAATATGGGGAATTTCTGATTTTTTGTCCGAAAATAAGAAGAATGCATACCTTTTTACCATAAAAAGGGGGAATTTCTTTATTTTTGCTCCAAAATTAGGGGAACTTTTGCCTTATTGCCTCTAAATAAGTGGAATTTCTGTCTTTGTCCCCCAAAACAAAGGGAATTTCTGTCTTTTTTGCCACAAAATAAAAAAAATTTCTGACTTATTACCCTGAAATAATTGAAATTTCTGCAAATTTGCCCCAAAAATAGCAAAATTTCTGACTTTTGCCCCAAAATAAGGGGAATTTCAGCATTTTATCTCAAAATAAAGAAAAGTTCTGATTTTTGCACCAAAATATGGAGAATTTCTGCCTTTTTGCCCCAAAATAAGGAAAATTTCTGCCTTTTTTCCCTGAAATAAGTATAATTTCTGCAATTTTGCCCGAAAATAAGTGAAATTTCTGGAATTTTGCCCCAAAATAAGAGAAATTTCTTTAATTTTGCCCCAAAATAAGTGGAATTTCTGAGTTTTGCCCCAAAATAAGGAGAATTTCTTCCTTTTTGCGCCACAATTAGGGGAATTTCTGCAAATTTGCTCCAAAATACAGGGAATTTCTGCCTTTTTGCCCGAAAATAAGGGAAATGGGTACCTTTTTGCCATAAAAAAGGGAAATTTCCTCATTTTTGCCCCAAATTAAGGGAAAAGTTTTCCTTTTTGCCCTGAAATATATAAAATTTCTGCAATTTTAGCCCAAAATAAGGTGAATTTCTGCCTTTTTGCCCCAAAATAAGGGAAATTTCTGCCTTTTGCCCCAAATTATGGGGAATTTCTGCCGTTTTGTCCGAAAATAAGAAGAATGCATACCTTTTTGCCATAAAAAAGGGAAATTTCTTCATTTTTGCTCCAAAATAAGGGGACCTTTTGCCTTTTGCCTCTAAATAAGTGGAATTTCTCTCTTTTTCCCCCAAAACAAAGGGAATTTCTGTCTTTTTCCCCAAAAAAAGGAAATTCTGTCATTTTTGCCCCAAAAGAAGGAAAATTTTTGACTTATTACCCTGAAATAAGTGAAATTTCTGCAATTTTTTCCCAATATAAGGGAAATTTCTATGTATTTGCCCCCAAATAAAAGGAATTTCAGCCTTTTTACCTCAAAATAAGAGGAATTTCCGAATTTTGGCACAAAATATTAGGAATTTCTGCCTTTTTGCCCCAAAATAAGGAAAATTTTTGCTTTTTTCCCTGAAACAAATGAAATTTCTGCAATTTTGCCCCAAAATAAGTAAAATTTCTGCAATTTTGCCCAAAATAAGGGAAATTTCTGATATTTTGCCCAAAAATAAGGGAATTTCTGCCTTTTGCCCTAAAATATGGGGAATTTCTGCCTTTTTGTCTGAAAATAAGAAGAATGCATACCTTTTTGCCATAAAAAAGGGAAATTTCTTCATTTTTTGCTCCAAAATAAGGGGAACTTTTGCCTTTTTGCCTCTAAATAAGTGGAATTTCTGTCTTTTTCCCCCAAAACAAAGGGAATTTCTGTCTTTTTTGCCCCAAAATAAGGAAAATTTCTGACTTATAACCCTGAAATAAGTGAAATTTCTGCAAATTTGCCCCAAAATAAGAAAAATTTCTGCCTTTTTGCCCCTAAATAAGGGGAATTTCAGCCTTTTTATCTCAAAATAAGGGAAATTTCTGCATTTTTGCCACAAAATATTAGGAATTTCTGCATTTTTGCAACAAAATATTAGGAATTTCTGCCTTTTGCCACAAAATAAGGAAAATTTCTGCCTTTTTTCCTGGAAATATGTGAAATTTCTGCAAATTTGCCCCCAAAAAAGGGAAATTTCTGCCTTTTGCCCCAAAATAAGGGGAATTTCAGCATTTTACCTCAAAATAAGGGAAATTTCTGATTTTTGCACCAAAATATGGAGAATTTCTGCCTTTTTGCCCCAAAATAAAGAAAATTTCTGCCTTTTTTCCCTCAAATAAGTGAAATTTCTGCAATTTTGCCCCAAAATAAGTGAAACTTCTGCAATTTTGCCCCAAAATAAGGAAAATTTATGGAATTTAACCCCACAATTAGGGGAATTTCTACAATTTTGCTCCAAAATACGAGGAATTTCTGCCTTTTTGCCCAAAATAAGGGGAATGCATACCTTTTTGCCATAAAAAAGGGAAATTTCTTCATTTTTGCCCCAAATTAAGGGAAATTTCTGACTTTTTGCCCTGAAATATGTGAAATTTCTGCAATTTTAGCCCAAAATAAGGTGAATTTCTGTCTTTTTGCCCCAAAATAATGGGAATTTCTGCCTTTTTGCCCCAAAATAAGAAAAATTTTTGCCTTTTTTCTCTGAAATAAGTGAAATTTCTGCAATTTTGCCCTAACATAAGGGAAATTTCTGCAATTTTTCCCCATAATAAGGGAAATTTCTGGAATTTTGCCACAAAATAAAGGGAATTTCTGTTTTTTTGCCCCCAAATTAGGGAAATTTCTGCAATTTTGCCCTAAAATAAGGGGAATTTCTGCTTTTTTGCCTCTAAATAAGTGGAATTTCTGTCTTTTTCCCCCAAAACAAAGGGAATTTCTGTCATTTTTGCCCCAAAATAAGGAAAATTTCTGACTTATTACCCTGAAATAAGTAAAATTTCTGCAATTTTGCCCCAATATAAAGGAAATTTCTGCCTTTTTGCCCCCAAATAAGGGGAATTTCAGCCTTTTTACCTCAAAATAAGGGGAATTTCTGAATTTTGGCACAAAATATTAGGATTTTCTGCCTTTTGGCCCAAAATAAGGAAAATTTCTGCTTTTTTCCCTGAAATAAGTGAAATTTCTGCAATTTTGCCCTAAAATAAGGGAAATTTCTGGAATTTTGCCCCAAAATAAGTGGAATTTCTGAGTTTTGCCCCAAAATAAAGAGAATTTCTGCATTTTTGCGCCACTATTAGTAAAATTTCTGCAATTTTGCCGTAAAATAAGGGAAATTTTTGCAATTTTTCCTCATAATAAAGGAAATTTCTGCAATTTTGCCCCAAAATAGAGGGAATTTTTGTTTTTTGCCCCACAATTAGGGAAATTTCTGATATTTTGCCCAAAAATAAGGGAAATTTCTGCCTTTTGCCCTAAAATATGGGGAATTTCTGCCTTTTTGTCTGAAAATAAGAAGAATGCATACCTTTTTGCCATAAAAAAGGGAAATTTCTTCATTTTTTGCTCCAAAATAAGGGGAACTTTTGCCTTTTTGCCTCTAAATAAGTGGAATTTCTGTCTTTTTCCCCCAAAACAAAGGGAATTTCTGTCTTTTTTGCCCCAAAATAAGGAAAATTTCTGACTTATAACCCTGAAATAAGTGAAATTTCTGCAAATTTGCCCCAAAATAAGAAAAATTTCTGCCTTTTTGCCCCTAAATAAGGGGAATTTCAGCCTTTTTATCTCAAAATAAGGGAAATTTCTGCATTTTTGCCACAAAATATTAGGAATTTCTGCATTTTTGCAACAAAATATTAGGAATTTCTGCCTTTTGCCACAAAATAAGGAAAATTTCTGCCTTTTTTCCCGGAAATATGTGAAATTTCTGCAAATTTGCCCCCAAAAAAGGGAAATTTCTGCCTTTTGCCCCAAAATAAGGGGAATTTCAGCATTTTACCTCAAAATAAGGGAAATTTCTGATTTTTGCACCAAAATATGGAGAATTTCTGCCTTTTTGCCCCAAAATAAAGAAAATTTCTGCCTTTTTTCCCTGAAATAAGTGAAATTTCTGCAATTTTGCCCCAAAATAAGTGAAACTTCTGCAATTTTGCCCCAAAATTAGGAAAATTTATGGAATTTAACCCCACAATTAGGGGAATTTCTACAATTTTGCTCCAAAATACGAGGAATTTCTGCCTCTTTGCCCAAAATAAGGGGAATGCATACCTTTTTGCCATAAAAAAGGGAAATTTCTTCATTTTTGCCCCAAATTAAGGGAAATTTCTGACTTTTTGCCCTGAAATATGTGAAATTTCTGCAATTTTAGCCCAAAATAAGGTGAATTTCTGTCTTTTTGCCCCAAAATAATGGGAATTTCTGCCTTTTTGCCCCAAAATAAGAAAAATTTTTGCCTTTTTTCTCTGAAATAATTGAAATTTCTGCAATTTTGCCCTAACATAAGGGAAATTTCTGCAATTTTTCCCCATAATAAGGGAAATTTCTGGAATTTTGCCACAAAATAAAGGGAATTTCTGGTTTTTTGCCCCCAAATTAGGGAAATTTCTGCAATTTTGCCCTAAAATAAGGGGAATTTCTGCTTTTTTGCCTCTAAATAAGTGGAATTTCTGTCTTTTTCCCCCAAAACAAAGGGAATTTCTGTCATTTTTGCCCCAAAATAAGGAAAATTTCTGACTTATTACCCTGAAATAAGTGAAATTTCTGCAATTTTGCCCCAATATAAGGGAAATTTCTGCCTTTTTGCCCCCAAATAAGGGGAATTTCAGCCTTTTTACCTCAAAATAAGGGGAATTTCTGAATTTTGGCACAAAATATTAGGAATTTCTGCCTTTTGGCCCAAAATAAGGAAAATTTCTGCCTTTTTTTCCTGAAATAAGTGAAATTTCTGCAATTGTGACCCAACATAAATGAAATTTCTGCAATTTTGCCCCAAAATAAGGAAAATTTCTGGAATTTTGCCCCACAATTAGGGGAATTTCTGCAATTTTGCTCCAAAATACGGGGAATTTCTGCCTTTTTGCCAGAAATAAGGGGAATGCATAACTTTTTGCAATAAAAAAGGGAAATTTCTTCATTTTTGCCCCAAATTAAGGGAAATTTCTGACTTTTTGCTCTGAAATATGTGAAATTTCTGCAATTTTAGCCCAAAATAAGGTGAATTTCTGCCTTTTTGCCCCAAAATAATGGGAATTTTTGCCTTTTTTCTCTGAAATAAGTGAAATTTCTGCAATTTTGCCCTAAAATAAGGGAAATTTCTGCAATTCTTCCGCATAATAAGGGAAATTTCTGGAATTTTGCCACAAAATAAGGGGAATTTCTGTTTTTTTGCCCCCAAATAAGGGAAATTTCTGCAATTTTGCCCTAAAATAAGGGGAATTTCTGCTTTTTTGCCTCTAAATAAGTGGAATTTCTGTCTTTTTCCCCCAAAACAAAAGGAATTTCTGTCATTTTTGCCCAAAAATAAGGAAAATTTCTGACTTATTACCCTGAAATAAGTGAAATTTCTGCAAATTTGCCCCAATATAAGGGAAATTTCTGCCTTTTTGCCCCCAAATAAGGGAAATTTCAGCCTTTTTACCTCAAAGTAAGGGGAATTTCTGAATTTTGGCACAAAATATTAGGAATTTCTGCCTTTTTGCCCCAAAATAAGGGAAATTTCTGTATTTTTCCCTGAAATAAGTGAAATTTCTTCAATTGTGCCCCAACATAAATGAAATTTCTGCAATTTTGCCCCAAAATAAGGAAAATTTCTGGAATTTTCCCTCACAATTAGGGGAATTTCTGCAATTTTGCTCCAAAATACGGGGAATTTCTGCCTTTTTGCCCGAAATAAGGGGAATGCATACCTTTTTGCCATAAAAAAGAGAAATTTCTTCATTTTTGCCCCAAATTAAGGGAAATTTCTGACTTTTTGCCCTGAAATATGTGAAATTTCTGCAATTTTAGCCCAAAATAAGGAGAATTTCTGCCATTTTGCCCCAAAATAATGAGAATTTCTGCCTTTTTGCCCCAAAATAAGAAAAATTTTTGCCTTTTTTCTCTGCAATAAGTATAATTTCTGCAATTTTGCCCTAAAATAAGGGAAATTTCTGCAATTCTTCCCCATAATAAGGGAAATTTCTGGAATTTTGCCACAAAATAAGGGGAATTTCTGGTTTTTTGCCCCCAAATAAGGGAAATTTCTGCAATTTTGCCCTAAAGTAAAAGGAATTTCTGCTTTTTTGCCTCTAAATAAGTGGAATTTATGTTTTTTTCCCCCAAAACAAAAGGAATTTCTGTCATTTTTTCCCAAAAATAAGGAAAATTTCTGACTTATTACCCTGAAATAAGTGAAATTTCTGCAATTTTGCCCGAATATAAGGGAAATTTCTGCCTTTTTGCCCCCAAATAAGGGGAATTTCAGCCGTTTTACCTCAAAATAAGGGGAATTTCTGAATTTTGGCACAAAATATTAGGAATTTCTGCCTTTTTGCCCCAAAATTAGGAAAATTTCTGTATTTTTCCCTGAAATAAGTGAAATTTCTGCAATTTTGCCCCAAAATAAGTGAAATTTCTGCAATTTTGCCCCAAAATAAGAGAAATTTCTGGAATTTTGCCCCAAAATAAGTGGAATTTCTGAGTTTTGCCCCAAAATAAGGAAAATTTCTGCCTTTTTGCGCCACAATTAGTGAAATTTCTGCAATTTTGCCGTAAAATAAGGGAAATTTCTGCAATTTTTTCTCATAATAACGGAAATTTCTGCAATTTTGCCCCAAAATAAGGGGAATTTCTGTTTTTGTGCCCCACAATTAGGGAAATTTCTGCAGTTTTGCCCAAAAATAAGGGAAATTTCTGCCTTTTGCCCCAAAATATGGGGAATTTCTGCCTTTTTGTCTTAAAATAAGAAAAATGCATACCTTTTTACCATAAAAAAGAGAAATTTCTTCATTTTTGCTCCAAAATAAGGGGAACTTTTGCCTTTTTGCCTCTAAATAAGTGGAATTTCTGTCTATTTCCCCCAAAACAAAGGGAATTTCTGTCTTTTTTGCCCCAAAATAAGGAAAATTTCTGACTTATAACCCTGAAATAAGTGAAATTTCTGCAAATTTGCCCCAAAATAAGAAAAATTTCTGCCTTTTTGCCCCCAAATAAGGGGAATTTCAGCCTTTTTATCTCAAAATAAGGGAAATTTCTGCATTTTTGCAACAAAATATTAGGAATTTCTGCATTTTTGCCACAAAATATTAGGAATTTCTGCCTTTTTGCCCCAAAATAAGGTAAATTTCTGCCTTTTTTCTCGGAAATAAGTGAAATTTCTGCAAATTTGCCCCAAAAAAAGGGTAATTTCTGCCTTTTGCCCCAAAATAAAGGGAATTTCAGCATTTTACCTCAAAATAAGAAAAATTTCTGATTTTTGCACCAAAATATGGAGAATTTCTGCCTTTTTCCCTAAATAAGGAAAATTTCTGCCTTTTTTCCCTGAAATAAGTGAAATTTCTGCAATTTTGCTTCAAAATAAGGGAAATTTCTGCAATTTTGCCCCAAAATAAGTGAAATTTCTGCAATTTTGCCCCAAAATAAGGAAAATTTCTGGAATTTTGCCCCACAATTAGGGGAATTTCTGCAATTTTGCTTCAAAATACGGGGAATTTCTGCCTTTTCGCCCAAAATAAGGGGAATGCATACCTTTTTGCCATAAAAAAGGGAAATTTCTTCATTTTTGCCCCAAATTAAGGGAAATTTCTGACTTTTTGCCCTGAAATATGTGAAATTTCTGCAATTTTAGCCCAAAATAAGGTGAATTTCTGCCTTTTTGCCCCAAAATAATGGGAATTTCTGCCTTTTTGCCCCAAAATAAGAGCAATTTTTGCCTTTTTTCTCTGAAATAAGTGAAATTTCTGCAATTTTGCCCTATTTAAAGGAAATTTCTGCAATTTTTCCCCATAATAGGGGGAAATTTCTGGAATTTTGCCCCAAAATAAGGGGAATTTCTGTTTTTTTGCCCGTAAATAAGGGAAATTTCTGCAATTTTGCCCTAAAATAAGGGGAATTTCTGCTTTTTTGCCTCTAAATAAGTGGAATTTCTGTCTTTTTCCCCTCAAAAAAGGGAATTTCTCTCATTTTTTCCCCAAAATAAGGAAAATTTCTGACTTATTACCCTGAAATAAGTGAAATTTCTGCAATTTTGCCCCAATATAAGGTAAATTTCTTCCTTTTTGCCCCCAAATAAGGGGAATTTCAGCCTTTTTACCTCAAAATAAAGGGAATTTCTGAATTTTGGCACAAAATATTAGGAATTTCTGCCTTTTTGCCCCAAAATAAAAAAATTTCTGCCTTTTTTCCCTGAAATAAGTGAAATTTCTGCAATTTTGCCCCAACATAAGTAAAATTTCTACAATTTTGCCCCAAAATAAGGGAAATTTCTGGATTTTTGCCCCAAAATAAGTGGAATTTCTGAGTTTGGCCCCAAAATAAGGAGAATTTCTGCCTTTTTGCCCCACAATTAGTGAAATTTCTGCAAGTTTGCCCTAAAATAAGGGAAATTTCTGCAATTTTTCCCTATAATAAGGGAAATTTCTGCAATTTTGCTTCAAAATCAGGGGAATTTCTGTTTTTTTGCCCCACAATTAGGGAAATTTCTGCAATTTTGCCCCAAA
Source organism: Micromys minutus (assembly GCF_963924665.1). Taxonomy (NCBI): domain Eukaryota; kingdom Metazoa; phylum Chordata; class Mammalia; order Rodentia; family Muridae; genus Micromys; species Micromys minutus. Next base: position 324,024 of record NW_027667812.1, on the reverse strand, counting down.
ATATTCAGAATTTCTGCCTTTTGCCCCAAAATATGGGGATTTTTTCTGCCTTTTTGTCCGAAAATAAGAAAAATGCATACCTTTTTGCCCTAAAAAAGGGAAATTTCTTCATTTTTGCTCCAAAATAAGGGGAACTTTTGCCTTTTTGCCTCTTAATAAGTGGAATTTCTGTTTTTTTCCTCCAAAACAAAGAAAATTTCTGTCTTTTTTGCCCCATAATAAGGAAAATTTTTGATTTATTACTCTGAAATAAGGGAAATTTCTGGAATTTTGCCTCAAACTAAGTGGAATTTCTGAGTTTTTCCCCAAAATAAAAAGAATTTCTGGAATTTTGCCCCACAATTAGGGGAATTTCTGCAATTTTGCTCCAAAATACGGGGAATTTCTGCCTTTTTGCCCGAAATAAGGGGAATGCATAACTTTTTGCAATAAAAAAGGGAAATTTCTTCATTTTTGCCGCAAATTAAGAGAGATTTCTGACTTTTTGCTCTGAAATATGTGAAATTTCTGCAATTTTAGCCCAAAATAAGGTGAATTTCTGCATTTTTGCCCCAAAATAATTGGAATTTCTGCCTTTTTGCCCTAAAATAAGAAAAATTTTTGCCTTTTTTCTCTGAAATAAGTGAAATTTCTGCAATTTTGCCCTAAAATAAGGGAAATTTCTGCAATTCTTCCCCATAATAAGGGAAATTTCTGGAATTTTGCCACAAAATAAGGGAAATTTCTGTTTTTTTGCCCCCAAATAAGGGAAATTTCTGCAATTTTGCCCTAAAATAAGGGGAATTTCTGCCTTTTTGCCTCTAAATAAGTGGAATTTCTGTCTTTTCCCCCAAAACAAAGGGAATTTCTGTCATTTTTGCCCGAAAATAAGGAAAATTTCTGTCTTATTACCCTGAAATAAGTGAAATTTCTGCAAATTTGCCCAAATATAAGGGAAATTTCTGCCTTTTTGCCCCCAAATAAGGGAAATTTCAGCCTTTTTACCTCAAAATAAGGGGAATTTCTGAATTTTGGCACAAAATATTAGGAATTTCTGCCTTTTTGCCCCAAAATAAGGAAAATTTCTGTATTTTTCCCTGAAATAAGTGAAATTTCTGCAATTGTGCCCCAACATAAATGAAATTTCTGCAATTTTGCCCCAAAATAAGGAAAATTTATGGAATTTTGCCCCACAATTAGGGGAATTTCTGCAATTTTGCTCCAAAATACGGGGAATTACTGCCTTTTTGCCCGAAATAAGGGGAATGCATAACTTTTTGCCATAAAAAAGGGAAATTTCTTCATTTTTGCCCCAAATTAAGGGAAATTTCTGACTTTTTGCCCTGAAATATTTGAAATTTCTGCAATTTTAGCCCAAAATAAGGTGAATTTCTGCCTTTTTGCCCCAAAATAATGGGAATTTCTGCCTTTTTGCCCCAAATTAAGAAAAATTTTTGCCTCTTTTCTCAGCAATAAGTGAAATTTCTGCAATTTTGCCCTAAAATAAGGGAAATTTCTGCAATTCTTCCCCATAATAAGAAAAATTTCTGGAATTTTGCCACAAAATAAGGGGAATTTCTGTTTTTTGCCCCCAAATAAGGGAAATTTCTGCAATTTTGCCCTAAAATAAGGGGAATTTTTGCTTTTTTGCCTCTAAATAAGTGCAATTTTTGTCTTTTTCCCCCAAAACAAAGGGAATTTCTGTCATTTTTGCCCAAAAATAAGAAAAATTTCTTACTTATTACCCTGAAATTAGTTAAATTTCTGCAATTTTGCCCCAATATAAAGGAAATTTCTGCCTTTTTGCCCCCAAATAAGGAAAATTTCAGCCTTTTTACCTCAAAATAAGGGGAATTTCTGAATTTTGGCACAAAATATTAGGAATTTCTGCCTTTTTGCCCCAAAATAAGGAAAATTTCTGTATTTTTCCCTGAAATAAGTGAAATTTCTGCAATTTTGCCCCAAAATAAGTGAAATTTCTGCAATTTTGCCCCAAAATAAGAGAAATTTCTGGACTTTTGCCCCAAAATAAGTGGAATTTCTGAGTTTTGCCCCAAAATAAGGAAAATTTCTGCCTTTTTGCGCCACAATTAGTGAAATTTCTGCAATTTTGCCGTAAAATAAGGGAAATTTCTGCAATTTTTTCTCATAATAAGGGAAATTTCTTCCTTTTGCCCCAAAATATGGGGAATTTCTGCCTTTTTGTCTTACAATAAGAAAAATGCATACCTTTTTGCCATAAAAAAGAGAAATTTCTTCATTTTTGCTCCAAAATAAGGGGAACTTTTGCCTTTTTGCCTCTAAATAAGTGGTATTTCTGTCTTTTTCCCCCAAAACAAAGGCAATTTCTGTCTTTTTTGCCCCAAAATAAGGAAAATTTCTGACTTATAACCCTGAAATAAGTGAAATTTCTAGCAAATTTGCCCCAAAATAAGAAAAATTTCTGCCTTTTTGCCCCCAAATAAGGGGAATTTCAGCCTTTTTATCTCAAAATAAGGGAAATTTCTGCATTTTTGCAACAAAATATTAGGAATTTCTGCATTTTTGCCACAAAATATTAGGAATTTCTGCCTTTTTGCCCCAAAATAAGGAAAATTTCTGCCTTTTTTCTCGGAAATAAGTGAAATTTCTGCAATTTTGCCCCAAAAAAAGGGTAATTTCTGCCTTTTGCCCCAAAATAAAGGGAATTTCAGCATTTTACCTCAAAATAAGAAAAATTTCTGATTTTTGCACCAAAATATGGAGAATTTCTGCCTTTTTCCCCAAAATAAGGAAAATTTCTGCCTTTTTTCCCTGAAATAAGTGAAATTTCTGCAATTTTGCTTCAAAATAAGGGAAATTTCTGCAATTTTGCCCCAAAATAAGTGAAATTTCTGCAATTGTGCCCCAAAATATGGAAAATTTCTGGAATTTTGCCCCACAATTAGGGGAATTTCTGCAATTTTGCTTCAAAATACGGGGAATTTCTGCCTTTTTGCCCAAAATAAGGGGAATGCATACCGTTTTGCCATAAAAAAGGGAAATTTCTTCATTTTTGCCCAAAATTAAGGGAAATTTCTGACTTTTTGCCCTGAAATATGTGAAATTTCAGCAATTTTAGCCCAAAATAAGGTGAATTTCTGCCTTTTTGCCCCAAAATAATGGGAATTTCTGCCTTTTTGCCCCAAAATAAGAACAATTTTTGCCTTTTTTTCTCTGAAATAAGTGAAATTTCTGCAATTTTGCCCTATTTAAAGGAAATTTCTGCAATTTTTCCCCATAATAAGGGAAATTTCTGGAATTTTGCCCCAAAATAAGAGGAATTTCTGTTTTTTTGCCCGTAAATAAGGGAAATTTCTGCAATTTTGCCCTAAAATAAGGGGAATTTCTGCTTTTTTGCCTCTAAATAAGTGGAATTTCTGTCTTTTTCCCTTCTAAAAACGGAATTTCTGTCATTTTTTTTCCAAAATAAGGAAAATTTCTGACTTATTACCCTGAAATAAGTGAAATTTCTGCAATGTTGCCCCAATATAAGGTAAATTTCTTCCTTTTTGCCCCCAAATAAAGGGAATTTCAGCCTTTTTACCTCAAAATAAAGGGAATTTCTGAATTTTGGCGCAAAATATTAGGAATTTCTGCCTTTTTGCCCCAAAATAAAAAAAATTCTGCCTTTTTTCCCTGAAATAAGTGAAATTTCTGCAATTTTGCCCCAAAATAAGTAAAATTTCTACAATTTTGCCCCAAAATAAGGGAAATTTCTTGATTTTTGCCCCAAAATAAGTGGAATTTCTGAGTTTGGCCCCAAAATAAGGAGAATTTCTGCCTTTTTGCCCCACAATTAGTGAAATTTCTGCAATTTTGCCCTAAAATAAGGGAAATTTCTGCAATTTTTCCCCATAATAAGGGAAATTTCTGCAATTTTGCTTCCAAATATGGGGAATTTCTGTTTTTTGCCCCACAATTAGGGAAATTTCTGCAATTTTGCCCCAAAATATTCAGAATTTCTGCCTTTTGCCCCAAAATATGGGGAATTTCTGCCTTTTTGTCCGAAAATAAGAAAAATGCATACCTTTTTGCCCTAAAAAAGGGAAATTTCTTCATTTTTGCTCCAAAATAAGGGGAACTTTTGCCTTTTTGCCTCTTAATAAGTGGAATTTCTGTTTTTTTCCCCCAAAACAAAGAAAATTTCTGTCTGTTTTGCCCCAAAATAAGGAAAATTTTTGACTTATTACTCTGAAATAAGGGAAATTTCTGGAATTTTGCCTCAAACTAAGTGGAATTTCTGAGTTTTTCCCCAAAATAAGGAGAATTTCTGGAATTTTGCCCCACAATTAGGGGAATTTCTGCAATTTTGCTCCAAAATACGGGGAATTTCTGCCTTTTTGCCAGAAATAAGGGGAATGCATAACTTTTTGCAATAAAAAAGGGAAATTTCTTCATTTTTGCCCCAAATTAAGGGAAATTTCTGACTTTTTGCTCTGAAATATGTGAAATTTCTGCAATTTTAGCCCAAAATAAGGTGAATTTCTGCATTTTGGCCCCAAAATAATGGGAATTTCTGCCTTTTTGCCCTAAAATAAGAAAAATTTTTGCCTTTTTTCTCTGAAATAAGTGAAATTTCTGCAATTTTGCCCTAAAATAAGGGAAATTTCTGCAATTCTTCCCCATAATAAGGGAAATTTCTGGAATTTTGCCACAAAATAAGGGGAATTTCTGTTTTTTTGCCCCCAAATTAGGGAAATTTCTGCAATTTTGCCCTAAAATAAGGGGAATTTCTGCTTTTTGGCCTCTAAATAAGTGGAATTTCTGTCTTTTTCCCCCAAAACAAAGGGAATTTCTGTCATTTTGCCCAAAAATAAGGGAAATTTCTGCCTTTTGCCCCAAAATATGGGGAATTTCTGCCTTTTTGTCTTAAAATAAGAAAAATGCATACCTTTTTGCCATAAAAAAGAGAAATTTCTTCATTTTTGCTCCAAAATAAGGGGAACTTTTGCCTTTTTGCCTCTAAATAAGTGGAATTTCTGTCTTTTTCCCCCAAAACAAAGGCAATTTCTGTCTTTTTTGCCCCAAAATAAGGAAAATTTCTGACTTATAACCCTGAAATAAGTGAAATTTCTGCAAATTTGCCCCAAAATAAGAAAAATTTTTGCCTTTTTGCCGCCAAATATGTGGAATTTCAGCCTTTTTATCTCAAAATAAGGGAAATTTCTGCATTTTTGCAACAAAATATTAGGAATTTCTGCATTTTTGCCACAAAATATTAGGAATTTCTGCCTTTTGCCACAAAATAAGGAAAATTTCTGCCTTTTTTCTCGGAAATAAGTGAAATTTCTGCAAATTTGCCCCAAAAAAGGGTAATTTCTGCCTTTTGACCCAAAATAAGGGGAATTTCAGCATTTTACCTCAAAATAAGAAAAATTTCTGATTTTTGCACCAAAATATGGAGAATTTCTGCCTTTTTCCCCAAAATAAGGAAAATTTCTGTCTTTTTTCCCTGAAATAAGTGAAATTTCTGCAATTTTACTTCAAAATAAGGTAAATTTCTGCAATTTTGCCCCAAAATAATTGAAATTTCTGCAATTTTGCCCCAAAATAAGGAAAATTTCTGGAATTTTGCCCCACAATTAGGGGAATTTCTGCAATTTTGCTTCAAAATACGGGGAATTTCTGCCTTTTTGCCCAAAATAAGGGGAATGCATACCTTTTTGCCATAAAAAAGGGAAATTTCTTCATTTTTGCCCCAAATTAAGGGAAATTTCTGACTTTTTGCCCTGAAATATGTGAAATTTCTGCAATTTTAGCCCAAAATAAGGTGAATTTCTGCCTTTTTGCCCCAAAATAATGGGAATTTCTGCCTTTTTGCCCCAAAATAAGAAAGATTTTTGCCTTTTTTCTTTGAAATAAGTGAAATTTCTGCAATTTTGCCCTATTTAAAGGAAATTTCTGCAATTTTTCCCCATAATAAGGGAAATTTCTGGAATTTTGCCCCAAAATAAGGGGAATTTCTGTTTTTTTGCCCATAAATAAGGGAAATTTCTGCAATTTTGCCCTAAAATAAGGGGAATTTCTGCTTTTTTGCCTCTAAATAAGTGGAATTTCTGTCTTTTTCCCCTCAAAAAAGGGAATTTCTGTCATTTTTTCCCCAAAATAAGGAAAATTTCTGACTTATTACCCTGAAATAAGTGAAATTTCTGCAATGTTGCCCCAATATAAGGTAAATTTCTTCCTTTTTGCCCCCAAATAAGGGGAATTTCAGCCTTTTTACCTGAAAATAAAGGGAATTTCTGAATTTTGGCACAAAATATTAGGAATTTCTGCCTTTTTGCCCCATAATAAAAAATTTCTGCCTTTTTTCCCTGAAATAAGTGAAATTTCTGCAATTTTGCCCCAAAATAAGTAAAATTTCTACAATTTTGTCCCAAAATAAGGGAAATTTCTGGATTTTTGCCCCAAAATAAGTGGAATTTCTGAGTTTGGCCCCAAAATAAGGAGAATTTCTGCCTTTTTGCCCCACAATTAGTGAAATTTCTGCAATTTTGCCCTAAAATAAGGGAAATTTCTGCAATTTTTCCCCATAATAAGGGAAATTTCTGCAATTTTGCTTCAAAATAAGGGGAATTTCTGTTTTTTGCCCCACAATTAGGGAAATTTCTGCAATTTTGCTCCAAAATATTCAGAATTTCTGCCTTTTGCCCCAAAATATGGGGAATTTCTGCCTTTTTGTTCGAAAATAAGAAAAATGCATACCTTTTTGCCCTAAAAAAGGGAAATTTCTTCATTTTTGCTCCAAAATAAGGGGAACTTTTGCCTTTTTGCCTCTTAATAAGTGGAATTTCTGTTTTTTTCCCCCAAAACAAAGAAAATTTCTGTCTTTTTTGCCCCAAAATAAGGAAAATTTTTGACTTATTACTCTGAAATAAGGGAAATTTCTGGAATTTTGCCTCAAACTAAGTGGAATTTCTGAGTTTTTCCCCAAAATAAGGAGAATTTCTGGAATTTTGCCCCACAATTAGGGGAATTTCTACAATTTTGCTCCAAAATACGGGGAATTTCTGCCTTTTTGCCAGAAATAAGGGGAATGCATAACTTTTTGCAATAAAAAAGGGAAATTTCTTCATTTTTGCCCCAAATTAAGGGAAATTTCTGACTTTTTGCTCTGAAATATGTGAAATTTCTGCAATTTTAGCCCAAAATAAGGTGAATTTCTGCATTTTGGCCCCAAAATAATGGGAATTTCTGCCTTTTTGCCCTAAAATAAGAAAAATTTTTGCCTTTTTTCTCTGAAATAAGTGAAATTTCTGCAATTTTGCCCTAAAATAACGGAAATTTCTGCAATTCTTCCCCATAATAAGGGAAATTTCTGGAATTTTGCCACAAAATAAGGGGAATTTCTGTTTTTTTGCCCCCAAATAAGGGAAATTTCTGCAATTTTGCCCTAAAATAAGGGGAATTTTTGCTTTTTTGCCTCTAAATAAGTGGAATTTTTGTCTTTTTCCCCCAAAACAAAGGGAATTTCTGTCATTTTTGCCCAAAAATAAGGAAAATTTCTGACTTATTACCCTGAAATAAGTGAAATTTCTGCAAATTTGCCCAAATATAAGGGAAATTTCTGCCTTTTTGCCCCCAAATAAGGGAAATTTCAGCCTTTTTACCTCAAAATAAGGGGAATTTCTGAATTTTGGCACAAAATATTAGGAATTTCTGCCTTTTTGCCCCAAAATAAGGAAAATTTCTGTATTTTTCCCTGAAATAAGTGAAATTTCTGCAATTGTGCCCCAACATAAATGAAATTTCTGCAATTTTGCCCCAAAATAAGGAAAATTTATGGAATTTTGCCCCACAATTAGGGGAATTTCTGCAATTTTGCTCCAAAATACGGGGAATTTCTGCCTTTTTGCCCGAAATAAGGGGAATGCATAACTTTTTGCCATAAAAAAGGGAAATTTCTTCATTTTTGCCCCAAATTAAGGGAAATTTCTGACTTTTTGCCCTAAAATATGTGAAATTTCTGCAATTTTAGCCCAAAATAAGGTGAATTTCTGCCTTTTTGCCCCAAAATAATGGGAATTTCTGCCTTTTTGCCCCAAAATAAGAAAAATTTTTGCCTCTTTTCTCAGCAATAAGTGAAATTTCTGCAATTTTGCCCTAAAATAAGGGAAATTTCTGCAATTCTTCCCCATAATAAGGGAAATTTCTGGAATTTTGCCACAAAATAAGGGGAATTTCTGTTTTTTTGCCCTCAAATAAGTGAAATTTCTGCAATTTTGCCCTAAAATAAGGGGAATTTTTGCTTTTTTGCCTCTAAATAAGTGGAATTTTTGTCTTTTTCCCCAAAAACAAAGGGAATTTCTGTCATTTTTGCCCAAAAATAAGAAAAATTTCTTACTTATTACCCTGAAATAAGTGAAATTTCTGCAATTTTGCCCCAATATAAAGGAAATTTCTGCCTTTTTGCCCCCAAATAAGGGGAATTTCAGCCTTTTTACCTCAAAATAAGGGGAATTTCTGCATTTTTGCCACAAAATATTAGGAATTTCTGCCTTTTTGCCCCAAAATAAGGAAAATTTCTGTATTTTTCCCTGAAATAAGTGAAATTTCTGCAATTTTGCCCCAAAATAAGTGAAATTTCTGCAATTTTGCCCCAAAATAAGAGAAATTTCTGGAATTTTGCCCCAAAATAAGTGGAATTTCTGAGTTTTGCCCCAAAATATGGAAAATTTCTGCCTTTTTGCGCCACAATAAGTGAAATTTCTGCAATTTTGCCGTAACATAAGGGAAATTTCTGCAATTTTTTCTCATAATAAGGGAAATTTCTGCAATTTTGCCCCAAAATAAGGTGAATTTCTGTTTTTTTGCCCCACAATTGGGGAAATTTCTGCAATTTTGTTCAAAAATAAGGGAAATTTCTGCCTTTTGCCCCAAAATATGGGGAATTTCTGCCTTTTTGTCTTAAAATAAGAAAAATGCATACCTTTTTGCCATAAAAAAGAGAAATTTCTTCATTTTTGCTCCAAAATGAGGGGAACTTTTGCCTTTTTGCCTCTAAATAAGTGGAATTTCTGTCTTTTTCCCCCAAAACAAAGGGAATTTCTGTCTTTTTTGCCCCAAAATAACGAAAATTTCTGACTTATAACCCTGAAATAAGTGAAATTTCTGCAAATTTGCCCCAAAATAAGAAAAATTTCTGCCTTTTTGCCCCCAAATAAGGGGAATTTCAGCCTTTTTATCTCAAAATAAGGGAAATTTCTGCATTTTTGCAACAAAATATTAGGAATTTCTGCATTTTTGCCACAAAATATTAGGAATTTCTGCCTTTTTGCCCCAAAATAAGGAAAATTTCTGCTTTTTTCCCGGAAATAAGTGAAATTTCTGCAAATTTGCCCCCAAAAAAGGGAAATTTCTGCCTTTTGCCCCAAAATAAGGGGACTTTCAGCATTTTACCTCAAAATAAGAAAAATTTCTGATTTTTGCACCAAAATATGGAGAATTTCTGCCTTTTTCCCCAAAATAAGGAAAATTTCTGCCTTTTTTCCCTGAAATAAGTGAAATTTCTGAAATTTTGCCCTATTTAAAGGAAATTTCTGCAATTTTTCCTTATAATAAGGGAAATTTCTGGAATTTTGCCCCAAAATAAGGGGAATTTCTGTTTTTTTGCCCGTAAATAAGGGAAATTTCTGCAATTTTGCCCTAAAATAAGGGGAATTTCTGCTCTTTTGCCTCTAAATAAGTGGAATTTCTGTCTTTTTCCCATCAAAAAAGGGAATTTCTGTCATTTTTGCCCCAAAATAAGGAAAATTTCTGACTTATTACCCTGAAATAAGTGAAATTTCTGCAATTTTGCCCCAATATAAGGGAAATTACTTCCTTTTTGCCCCCAAATAAGGGGAATTTCAGCCTTTTTACCTCAAAATAAAGGGAATTTCTGAATTTTGGCACAAAATATTAGGATTTTCTGCCTTTTTGCCCCAAAATAAAAAAATTTCTGCCTTTTTTCCCTGAAATAAGTGAAATTTCTGCAATTTTGCCCCAAAATAAGTAAAATTTCTACAATTTTGCCCCAAAATAAGGGAAATTTCTGGAATTTTGCCCCAAAATGAGTGGAATTTCTGATTTTGGCCCCAAAATAAGGAGAATTTCTGCCTTTTTGCCCCACAATTAGGGGAATTTCTGCAATTTTGCTCCAAAATACGGGGAATTTCTGCCTTTTTGCCTGAAATAAAGGGAATGCATAACTTTTTGCAATAAAAAAGGGAAATTTCTTCATTTTTGCCACAAATTAAGGGAAATTTCTGACTTTTTGCTCTGAAATATGTGAAATTTCTGCAATTTTAGCCCAAAATAATGTGAATTTCTGCATTTTTGCCCCAAAATAATGGGAATTTCTGCCTTTTTGCCCTAAAATAAGAAAAATTTTTGCCTTTTTTCTCTGAAATAAGTGAAATTTCTGCAATTTTGCCCTAAAATAACAAAAATTTCTGCAATTCTTCCCCATATGAAGGGAAATTTCTGGAATTTTGCCACAAAATAAGGGGAATTTCTGTTTTTTTGCCCCCAAATAAGGGAAATTTCTGCAATTTTGCCCTAAAATAAGAAAAATTTCTGCTTTTTTGCCTCTAAATAAGTGGAATTTCTGTCTTTTTCCCCCAAAACAAAGGGAATTTCTGTCATTTTTGCCCAAAAATAAGGAAAATTTCTGACTTATTACCCTGAAATAAGTGAAATTTCTGCAAATTTGCCCAAATATAAGGGAAATTTCTGCCTTTTTGCCCCCAAATAAGGGAAATTTCAGCCTTTTTACCTCAAAATAAGGGGAATTTCTGAATTTTGGCACAAAATATTAGGAATTTCTGCCTTTTTGCCCCAAAATAAGGAAAATTTCTGTATTTTTCCCTGAAATAAGTGAAATTTCTGCAATTGTGCCCCAACATAAATGAAATTTCTGCAATTTTGCCCCAAAATAAGGAAAATTTCTGGAATTTTGCCCCACAATTAGGGGAATTTCTGCAATTTTGCTCCAAAATACAGGGAATTTCTGCCTTTTTGCCCGAAATAAGGGGATTGCATAACTTTTTGCCATAAAAAAGGGAAATTTCTTCATTTTTGCCCCAAATTAAGGGAAATTTCTGACATTTTGCCCTGAAATATGTGAAATTTCTGCAATTTTAGCCCAAAATAAGGTGAATTTCTGCCTTTTTGCCCCAAAATAATGGGAATTTCTGCCTTTTTGCCCCAAAATAAGAAAGATTTTTGCCTTTTTTCTCTGCAATAAGTGAAATTTCTGCAATTTTGCCCTAAAATAAGGGAAATTTCTGCAATTCTTCCCCATAATAAGGGAAATTTCTGGAATTTTGCCACAAAATAAGGGGAATTTCTGTTTTTTTGCCCCCAAATAAGGGAAATTTCTGCAATTTTGCCCTAAAATAAGAAAAATTTCTGCTTTTTTGCCTCTAAATAAGTGGAATTTCTGTCTTTTTCCCCCAAAACAAAGGGAATTTCTGTCATTTTTGCGCAAAAATAAGGAAAATTTCTGACTTATTACCCTGAAATAAGTGAAATTTCTGCAAATTTGCCCAAATATAAGGGAAATTTCTGCCTTTTTGCCCCCAAATAAGGGAAATTTCAGGCTTTTTACCTCAAAATAAGGGGAATTTCTGAATTTTGGCACAAAATATTAGGAATTTCTGCCTTTTTGCCCCAAAATAAGGAAAAATTCTGTATTTTTCCCTGAAATGAGTGAAATTTCTGCAATTGTGCCCCAACATAAATGAAATTTCTGCAATTTTGCCCCAAAATAAGGAAAATTTCTGGAATTTTGCCCCACAATTAGGGGAATTTCTGCAATTTTGCTCCAAAATACAGGGAATTTCTGCCTTTTTGCCCGAAATAAGGGGAATGCATAACTTTTTGCCATAAAAAAGGGAAATTTCTTCATTTTTGCCCCAAATTAAGGGAAATTTCTGACTTTTTGCCCTGAAATATGTGAAATTTCTGCAATTTTAGCCCAAAATAAGGTGAATTTCTGCCTTTTTGCCCCAAAATAATGGGAATTTCTGCCTTTTTGCCCCAAAATAAGAAAGATTTTTGCCTTTTTTCTCTGCAATAAGTGAAATTTCTGCAATTTTGCCCTATTTAAATAAATTTCTGCAATTTTTCCCCATAATAAGGGAAATTTCTGGAATTTTGCCCCAAAATAAGGGGAATTTCTGTTTTTTTGCCCGTAAATAAGGGAAATTTCTGCAATTTTGCCCTAAAATAAGGGGAATTTCTGCTTTTTTGCCTCTAAATAAGTGGAATTTCTGTCTTTTTCCCCTCAAAAAAGGGAATTTCTGTCATTTTTTCCCCAAAATAAGGAAAATTTCTGACTTATTACCCTGAAATAAGGGAAATTTCTGCAATGTTGCCCCAATATAAGGTAAATTTCTTCCTTTTTGCCCCCAAATAAGGGGAATTTCAGCCTTTTTACCTGAAAATAAAGGGAATTTCTGAATTTTGGCACAAAATATTAGGAATTTCTGCCTTTTTGCCCCATAATAAAAAATTTCTGCCTTTTTTCCCTGAAATAAGTGAAATTTCTGCAATTTTGCCCCAAAATAAGTAAAATTTCTACAATTTTGTCCCAAAATAAGGGAAATTTCTGGATTTTTGCCCCAAAATAAGTGGAATTTCTGAGTTTGGCCCCAAAATAAGGAGAATTTCTGCCTTTTTGCCCCACAATTAGTGAAATTTCTGCAATTTTGCCCTAAAATAAGGGAAATTTCTGCAATTTTTCCCCATAATAAGGGAAATTTCTGCAATTTTGCTTCAAAATAAGGGGAATTTCTGTTTTTTGCCCCACAATTAGGGAAATTTCTGCAATTTTGCTCCAAAATATTCAGAATTTCTGCCTTTTGCCCCAAAATATGGGGAATTTCTGCCTTTTTGTTCGAAAATAAGAAAAATGCATACCTTTTTGCCCTAAAAAAGGGAAATTTCTTCATTTTTGCTCCAAAATAAGGGGAACTTTTGCCTTTTTGCCTCTTAATAAGTGGAATTTCTGTTTTTTTCCCCCAAAACAAAGAAAATTTCTGTCTTTTTTGCCCCAAAATAAGGAAAATTTTTGACTTATTACTCTGAAATAAGGGAAATTTCTGGAATTTTGCCTCAAACTAAGTGGAATTTCTGAGTTTTTCCCCAAAATAAGGAGAATTTCTGGAATTTTGCCCCACAATTAGGGGAATTTCTACAATTTTGCTCCAAAATACGGGGAATTTCTGCCTTTTTGCCAGAAATAAGGGGAATGCATAACTTTTTGCAATAAAAAAGGGAAATTTCTTCATTTTTGCCCCAAATTAAGGGAAATTTCTGACTTTTTGCTCTGAAATATGTGAAATTTCTGCAATTTTAGCCCAAAATAAGGTGAATTTCTGCATTTTGGCCCCAAAATAATGGAAATTTCTGCCTTTTTGCCCCAAAATAAGAAAAATTTTTGCCTCTTTTTTCAGCAATAAGTGAAATTTCTGCAATTTTGCCTTAAATAAGGGAAATTTCTGCAATTATTCCCCATAATAAGGGAAATTTCTGGAATTTTGCCACAAAATAAGGGGAATTTCTGTTTTTTTGCCCCCAAATAAGGGAAATTTCTGCAATTTTGCCCTAAAATAAGGGGAATTTTTGCTTTTTTGCCTCTAAATAAGTGGAATTTTTGTCTTTTTCCCCCAAAACAAAGGGAATTTCTGTCATTTTTGCCCAAAAATAAGAAAAATTTCTGACTTATTACCCTGAAATAAGTGAAATTTCTGCAATTTTGCCCCAATATAAAGGAAATTTCTGCCTTTTTGCCCCCAAATAAGGGGAATTTCAGCCTTTTTACCTCAAAATAAGGGGAATTTCTGAATTTTGGCACAAAATATTAGGAATTTCTGCCTTTTTGCCCCAAAATAAGGATAATTTCTGTATTTTTCCCTGAAATAAGTGAAATTTCTGCAATTGTGCCCCAACATAAATGAAATTTCTGCAATTTTGCCCCAAAATAAGGAAAATTTATGGAATTTTGCCCCACAATTAGGGGAATTTCTGCAATTTTGCTCCAAAATACGGGGAATTTCTGCCTTTTTGCCCGAAATAAGGGGAATGCATAACTTTTTGCCATAAAAAAGGGAAATTTCTTCATTTTTGCCCCAAATTAAGGGAAATTTCTGACTTTTTGCCCTAAAATATGTGAAATTTCTGCAATGTTAGCCCAAAATAAGGTGAATTTCTGCCTTTTTGCCCCAAAATAATGGGAATTTCTGCCTTTTTGCCCCAAAATAAGAAAAATTTTTGCCTCTTTTCTCAGCAATAAGTGAAATTTCTGCAATTTTGCCCTAAAATAAGGGAAATTTCTGCAATTCTTCCCTATAATAAGGGAAATTTCTGGAATTTTGCCACAAAATAAGGGGAATTTCTGTTTTTTTGCCCTCAAATAAGTGAAATTTCTGCAATTTTGCCCTAAAATAAGGGGAATTTTTGCTTTTTTGCCTCTAAATAAGTGGAATTTTTGTCTTTTTCCCCAAAAACAAAGGGAATTTCTGTCATTTTTGCCCAAAAATAAGAAAAATTTCTTACTTATTACCCTGAAATAAGTGAAATTTCTGCAATTTTGCCCCAATATAAAGGAAATTTCTGCCTTTTTGCCCCCAAATAAGGGGAATTTCAGCCTTTTTACCTCAAAATAAGGGGAATTTCTGCATTTTTGCCACAAAATATTAGGAATTTCTGCCTTTTTGCCCCAAAATAAGGAAAATTTCTGTATTTTTCCCTGAAATAAGTGAAATTTCTGCAATTTTGCCCCAAAATAAGTGAAATTTCTGCAATTTTGCCCCAAAATAAGAGAAATTTCTGGAATTTTGCCCCAAAATAAGTGGAATTTCTGAGTTTTGCCCCAAAATATGGAAAATTTCTGCCTTTTTGCGCCACAATAAGTGAAATTTCTGCAATTTTGCCGTAACATAAGGGAAATTTCTGCAATTTTTTCTCATAATAAGGGAAATTTCTGCAATTTTGCCCCAAAATAAGGTGAATTTCTGTTTTTTTGCCCCACAATTGGGGAAATTTCTGCAATTTTGTTCAAAAATAAGGGAAATTTCTGCCTTTTGCCCCAAAATATGGATAATTTCTGCCTTTTTGTCTTAAAATAAGAAAAATGCATACCTTTTTGCCATAAAAAAGAGAAATTTCTTCATTTTTGCTCCAAAATGAGGGGAACTTTTGCCTTTTTGCCTCTAAATAAGTGGAATTTCTGTCTTTTTCCCCCAAAACAAAGGGAATTTCTGTCTTTTTTGCCCCAAAATAAGGAAAATTTCTGACTTATAACCCTGAAATAAGTGAAATTTCTGCAAATTTGCCCCAAAATAAGAAAAATTTCTGCCTTTTTGCCCCCAAATAAGGGGAATTTCAGCCTTTTTATCTCAAAATAAGGGAAATTTCTGCATTTTTGCAACAAAATATTAGGAATTTCTGCATTTTTGCCACAAAATATTAGGAATTTCTGCCTTTTTGCCCCAAAATAAGGAAAATTTCTGCTTTTTTCCCGGAAATAAGTGAAATTTCTGCAAATTTGCCCCCAAAAAAGGGAAATTTCTGCCTTTTGCCCCAAAATAAGGGGACTTTCAGCATTTTACCTCAAAATAAGAAAAATTTCTGATTTTTGCACCAAAATATGGAGAATTTCTGCCTTTTTCCCCAAAATAAGGAAAATTTCTGCCTTTTTTCCCTGAAATAAGTGAAATTTCTGAAATTTTGCCCTATTTAAAGGAAATTTCTGCAATTTTTCCTTATAATAAGGGAAATTTCTGGAATTTTGCCCCAAAATAAGGGGAATTTCTGTTTTTTTGCCCGTAAATAAGGGAAATTTCTGCAATTTTGCCCTAAAATAAGGGGAATTTCTGCTCTTTTGCCTCTAAATAAGTGGAATTTCTGTCTTTTTCCCATCAAAAAAGGGAATTTCTGTCATTTTTGCCCCAAAATAAGGAAAATTTCTGACTTATTACCCTGAAATAAGTGAAATTTCTGCAATTTTGCCCCAATATAAGGGAAATTACTTCCTTTTTGCCCCCAAATAAGGGGAATTTCAGCCTTTTTACCTCAAAATAAAGGGAATTTCTGAATTTTGGCACAAAATATTAGGATTTTCTGCCTTTTTGCCCCAAAATAAAAAAATTTCTGCCTTTTTTCCCTGAAATAAGTGAAATTTCTGCAATTTTGCCCCAAAATAAGTAAAATTTCTACAATTTTGCCCCAAAATAAGGGAAATTTCTGGAATTTTGCCCCAAAATGAGTGGAATTTCTGATTTTGGCCCCAAAATAAGGAGAATTTCTGCCTTTTTGCCCCACAATTAGGGGAATTTCTGCAATTTTGCTCCAAAATACGGGGAATTTCTGCCTTTTTGCCTGAAATAAAGGGAATGCATAACTTTTTGCAATAAAAAAGGGAAATTTCTTCATTTTTGCCACAAATTAAGGGAAATTTCTGACTTTTTGCTCTGAAATATGTGAAATTTCTGCAATTTTAGCCCAAAATAATGTGAATTTCTGCATTTTTGCCCCAAAATAATGGGAATTTCTGCCTTTTTGCCCTAAAATAAGAAAAATTTTTGCCTTTTTTCTCTGAAATAAGTGAAATTTCTGCAATTTTGCCCTAAAATAACAAAAATTTCTGCAATTCTTCCCCATAATAAGGGAAATTTCTGGAATTTTGCCACAAAATAAGGGGAATTTCTGTTTTTTGCCCCCAAATAAGGGAAATTTCTGCAATTTTGCCCTAAAATAAGGGGAATTTCTGCTTTTTTGCCTCTAAATAAGTGGAATTTCTGTCTTTTTCCCCCAAAACAAAGGGAATTTCTGTCATTTTTGCCCAAAAATAAGGAAAATTTCTGACTTATTACCCTGAAATAAGTGAAATTTCTGCAAATTTGCCCAAATATAAGGGAAATTTCTGCCTTTTTGCCCCCAAATAAGGGAAATTTCAGCCTTTTTACCTCAAAATAAGGGGAATTTCTGAATTTTGGCACAAAATATTAGGAATTTCTGCCTTTTTGCCCCAAAATAAGGAAAATTTCTGTATTTTTCCCTGAAATAAGTGAAATTTCTGCAATTGTGCCCCAACATAAATGAAATTTCTGCAATTTTGCCCCAAAATAAGGAAAATTTCTGGAATTTTGCCCCACAATTAGGGGAATTTCTGCAATTTTGCTCCAAAATACAGGGAATTTCTGCCTTTTTGCCCGAAATAAGGGGATTGCATAACTTTTTGCCATAAAAAAGGGAAATTTCTTCATTTTTGCCCCAAATTAAGGGAAATTTCTGACTTTTTGCCCTGAAATATGTGAAATTTCTGCAATTTTAGCCCAAAATAAGGTGAATTTCTGCCTTTTTGCCCCAAAATAATGGGAATTTCTGCCTTTTTGCCCCAAAATAAGAAAGATTTTTGCCTTTTTTCTCTGCAATAAGTGAAATTTCTGCAATTTTGCCCTAAAATAAGGGAAATTTCTGCAATTCTTCCCCATAATAAGGGAAATTTCTGGAATTTTGCCACAAAATAAGGGGAATTTCTGTTTTTTTGCCCCCAAATAAGGGAAATTTCTGCAATTTTGCCCTAAAATAAGAAAAATTTCTGCTTTTTTGCCTCTAAATAAGTGGAATTTCTGTCTTTTTCCCCCAAAACAAAGGGAATTTCTGTCATTTTTGCGCAAAAATAAGGAAAATTTCTGACTTATTACCCTGAAATAAGTGAAATTTCTGCAAATTTGCCCAAATATAAGGGAAATTTCTGCCTTTTTGCCCCCAAATAAGGGAAATTTCAGGCTTTTTACCTCAAAATAAGGGGAATTTCTGAATTTTGGCACAAAATATTAGGAATTTCTGCCTTTTTGCCCCAAAATAAGGAAAATTTCTGTATTTTTCCCTGAAATGAGTGAAATTTCTGCAATTGTGCCCCAACATAAATGAAATTTCTGCAATTTTGCCCCAAAATAAGGAAAATTTCTGGAATTTTGCCCCACAATTAGGGGAATTTCTGCAATTTTGCTCCAAAATACAGGGAATTTCTGCCTTTTTGCCCGAAATAAGGGGAATGCATAACTTTTTGCCATAAAAAAGGGAAATTTCTTCATTTTTGCCCCAAATTAAGGGAAATTTCTGACTTTTTGCCCTGAAATATGTGAAATTTCTGCAATTTTAGCCCAAAATAAGGTGAATTTCTGCCTTTTTGCCCCAAAATAATGGGAATTTCTGCCTTTTTGCCCCAAAATAAGAAAGATTTTTGCCTTTTTTCTCTGCAATAAGTGAAATTTCTGCAATTTTGCCCTATTTAAATAAATTTCTGCAATTTTTCCCCATAATAAGGGAAATTTCTGGAATTTTGCCCCAAAATAAGGGGAATTTCTGTTTTTTTGCCCGTAAATAAGGGAAATTTCTGCAATTTTGCCCTAAAATAAGGGGAATTTCTGCTTTTTTGCCTCTAAATAAGTGGAATTTCTGTCTTTTTCCCCTCAAAAAAGGGAATTTCTGTCATTTTTTCCCCAAAATAAGGAAAATTTCTGACTTATTACCCTGAAATAAGGGAAATTTCTGCAATGTTGCCCCAATATAAGGTAAATTTCTTCCTTTTTGCCCCCAAATAAGGGGAATTTCAGCCTTTTTACCTTAAAATAAAGGGAATTTCTGAATTTTGGCACAAAATATTAGGAATTTCTGCCTTTATGCCCCAAAATAAA
Organism: Micromys minutus; assembly: GCF_963924665.1. NCBI lineage: Eukaryota > Metazoa > Chordata > Mammalia > Rodentia > Muridae > Micromys > Micromys minutus. Next base: position 305,335 of record NW_027667812.1, on the reverse strand, counting down.
AAAATTTCTGCCTTTTTTCCCTGAAATAAGTGAAATTTCTGCAATTTTGCCCCAAAATAAGTAAAACTTCTACAATTTTGCCCCAAAATAAGGGAAATTTCTGGATTTTTGCCCCAAAATAAGTGGAATTTCTGAGTTTGGCCCCAAAATAAGGAGAATTTCTGCCTTTTTGCCCCACAATTAGTGAAATTTCTGCAATTTTGCCCTAAAATAAGGGAAATTTCTGCAATTTTTCCCCATAATAAGGGAAATTTCTGCAATTTTGCTTCAAAATAAGGGGAATTTCTGTTTTTTGCCCCACAATTAGGGAAATTTCTGCAATTTTGCTCCAAAATATTCAGAATTTCTGCCTTTTGCCCCAAAATATGGGGAATTTCTGCCTTTTTGTCCGAAAATAAGAAAAATGCATAACTTTTTGCCCTAAAAAAGGGAAATTTCTTCATTTTTGCTCCAAAATAAGGGGAACTTTTGCCTTTTTGCCTCTTAATAAGTGGAATTTCTGTTTTTTTCCCCCAAAACAAAGAAAATTTCTGTCTTTTTTGCCCCAAAATAAGGAAAATTTTTGACTTATTACTCTGAAATAAGGGAAATTTCTGGAATTTTACCTCAAACTAAGTGGAATTTCTGAGTTTTTCCCCAAAATAAGGAGAATTTCTGGAATTTTGCCCCACAATTAGGGGAATTTCTGCAATTTTGCTCCAAAATACGGGGAATTTCTGCCTTTTTGCCCGAAATAAGGGGAATGCATAACTTTTTGCCATAAAAAAGGGAAATTTCTTCATTTTTGCCCCAAATTAAGGGAAATTTCTGACTTTTTGCTCTGAAATATGTGAAATTTCTGCAATTTTAGCCCAAAATAAGGTGAATTTCTGCATTTTTGCCCCAAAATAATGGGAATTTCTGCCTTTTTGCCCTAAAATAAGAAAAATTTTTGCCTTTTTTCTCTGAAATAAGTGAAATTTCTGCAATTTTGCCCTAAAATAACGGAAATTTCTGCAATTCTTCCCCATATGAAGGGAAATTTCTGGAATTTTGCCACAAAATAAGGGGAATTTCTGTTTTTTTGCCCCCAAATAAGGGAAATTTCTGCAATTTTGCCCTAAAATAAGAAAAATTTCTGCTTTTTTGCCTCTAAATAAGTGGAATTTCTGTCTTTTTCCCCCAAAACAAAGGGAATTTCTGTCATTTTTGCCCAAAAATAAGGAAAATTTCTGACTTATTACCCTGAAATAAGTGAAATTTCTGCAAATTTGCCCAAATATAAGGGAAATTTCTGCCTTTTTGCCCCCAAATAAGGGAAATTTCACCCTTTTTACCTCAAAATAAGGGGAATTTCTGAATTTTGGCACAAAATATTAGGAATTTCTGCCTTTTTGCCCCAAAATAAGGAAAATTTCTGTATTTTCCCTGAAATAAGTGAAATTCTGCAATTGTGCCCCAACATAAATGAAATTTCTGCAATTTTGCCCCAAAATAAGGAAAATTTCTGGAATTTTGCCCCACAATTAGGGGAATTTCTGCAATTTTGCTCCAAAATACAGGGAATTTCTGCCTTTTTGCCCGAAATAAGGGGAATGCATAACTTTTTGCCATAAAAAATGGAAATTTCTTCATTTTTGCCCCAAATTAAGGGAAATTTCTGACTTTTTGCCCAGAAATATGTGAAATTTCTGCAATTTTAGCCCAAAATAAGGTGAATTTCTGCCTTTTTGCCCCAAAATAATGGAAATTTCTGCCTTTTTGCCCCAAAATAAGAAAAATTTTTGCCTCTTTTTTCAGCAATAAGTGAAATTTCTGCAATTTTGCCTTAAATAAGGGAAATTTCTGCAATTATTCCCCATAATAAGGGAAATTTCTGGAATTTTGCCACAAAATAAGGGGAATTTCTGTTTTTTTGCCCCCAAATAAGGGAAATTTCTGCAATTTTGCCCTAAAATAAGGGGAATTTTTGCTTTTTTGCCTCTAAATAAGTGGAATTTTTGTCTTTTTCCCCCAAAACAAAGGGAATTTCTGTCATTTTTGCCCAAAAATAAGAAAAATTTCTGACTTATTACCCTGAAATAAGTGAAATTTCTGCAATTTTGCCCCAATATAAAGGAAATTTCTGCCTTTTTGCCCCCAAATAAGGGGAATTTCAGCCTTTTTACCTCAAAATAAGGGGAATTTCTGAATTTTGGCACAAAATATTAGGAATTTCTGCCTTTTTGCCCCAAAATAAGGAAAATTTCTGTATTTTTCCCTGAAATAAGTGAAATTTCTGCAATTTTGCCCCAAAATAAGTGAAATTTCTGCAATTTTGCCCCAAAATAAGAGAAATTTCTGGAATTTTGCCCCAAAATAAGTGGAATTTCTGAGTTTTGCCCCAAAATAAGGAAAATTTCTGCCTTTTTGTGCCACAATTAGTGAAATTTCTGCAATTTTGCCGTAAAATAAGGGAAATTTCTGCAATTTTTTCTCATAATAAGGGAAATTTCTGCAATTTTGCCCCAAAATAAGGGGAATTTCTGTTTTTTTGCCCCACAATTGGGGAAATTTCTGCAATTTTGTTCAAAAATAAGGGAAATTTCTGCCTTTTGCCCCAAAATATGGGGAATTTCTGCCTTTTTGTCTTAAAATAAGAAGAATGCATACCTTTTTGCCATAAAAAAGAGAAATTTCTTCATTTTTGCTCCAAAATGAGGGGAACTTTTGCATTTTTGCCTCTAAATAAGTGGAATTTCTGTCTTTTTCCCCCAAAACAAAGGGAATTTCTGTCTTTTTTGCCCCAAAATAAGGAAAATTTCTGACTTATAACCCTGAAATAAGTGAAATTTCTGCAAATTTGCCCCAAAATAAGAAAAATTTCTGCCTTTTTGCCCCCAAATAAGGGAAATTTCAGCTTTTTATCTCAAAATAAGGGAAATTTCTGCATTTTTGCAACAAAATATTAGGAATTTCTGCATTTTTGCCACAAAATATTAGGAATTTCTGCCTTTTTGCCCCAAAATAAAGAAAATTTCTGCTTTTTTCCCAGAAATAAGTGAAATTTCTGCAAATTTGCCCCCAAAAAAGGGAAATTTCTGCCTTTTGCCCCAAAATAAGGGGAATTTCAGCATTTTACCTCAAAATAAGAAAAATTTCTGATTTTTGCACCAAAATATGGAGAATTTCTGCCTTTTTCCCCAAAATAAGGAAAATTTCTACCTTTTTTCCCTGAAATAAGTGAAATTTCTGAAATTATGCCCTATTTAAAGGAAATTTCTGCAATTTTTCCTTATAATAAGGGAAATTTCTGGAATTTTGCCCCAAAATAAGGGGAATTTCTGTTTTTTTGCCCGTAAATAATGGAAATTTCTTCAATTTTGCCCTAAAATAAGGGGAATTTCTGCTCTTTTGCCTCTAAATAAGTGGAATTTCTCTCTTTTTCCCCTCAAAAAAGGGAATTTCTGTCATTTTTGCCCAAAAATAAGGAAAATTTCTGACTTATTACCCTGAAATAAGTGAAATTTCTGCAATTTTGCCCCAATATAAGGGAAATTTCTTCCTTTTTGCCCCCAAATAAGGGGAATTTCAGCCTTTCTACCTCAAAATAAAGGGAATTTCTGAATTTTGACACAAAATATTAGGATTTTCTGCCTTTTTGCCCCAAAATAAAAAAATTTCTACCTTTTTTCCCTGAAATAAGTGAAATTTCTGCAATTTTGCCACAAAATAAGTAAAATTTCTACAATTTTGCCCCAAAATAAGGGAAATTTCTGGAATTTTGCCCCTAAATAAGTGGAATTTCTGAGTTTGGCCCCAAAGTAAGGAGAATTTCTGCCTTTTTGCCCCACAATTAGGGGAATTTCTGCAATTTTGCTCCAAAATACGGGGAATTTCTGCCTTTTTGCCTGAAATAAGGGGAAGGCATAACTTTTTGCAATAAAAAAGGGAAATTTCTTTTTTGCCCCATATTAAGGGAAATTTCTGACTTTTTGCTCTGAAATATGTGAAATTTCTGCAATTTTAGCCCAAAATAAGGTGAATTTCTGCATTTTTGCCCAAAATAATGGGAATTTCTGCCTTTTTGCCCTAAAATAAGAAAAATTTTTGCCTTTTTTCTCTGAAATAAGTGAAATTTCTGCAATTTTGCCCTAAAATAAGGGAAATTTCTGCAATTCTTCCCCATAATAAGGGAAATTTCTGGAATTTTGCCACAAAATAAGGGGAATTTCTGTTTTTTGCCCCCAAATAAGGGAAATTTCTGCAATTTTGCCCTAAAATAAGGGGAATTTCTGCTTTTTTGCCTCTAAATAAGTGGAATTTCTGTCTTTTTCCCCCAAAACAAAGGGAATTTCTGTCATTTTTGCCCAAAAATAAGGAAAATTTCTGACTTATTACCCTGAAATAAGTGAAATTTCTGCAAATTTGCCCAAATATAAGGGAAATTTCTGCCTTTTTGCCCCCAAATAAGGGAAATTTCAGCCTTTTTACCTCAAAATAAGGGGAATTTCTGAATTTTGGCACAAAATATTAGGAATTTCTGCCTTTTTGCCCCAAAATAAGGAAAATTTCTGTATTTTTCCCTGAAATAAGTGAAATTTCTGCAATTGTGCCCCAACATAAATGAAATTTCTGCAATTTTGCCCCAAAATAAGGAAAATTTCTGGAATTTTGCCCCACAATTAGGGGAATTTCTGCAATTTTGCTCCAAAATACAGGGAATTTCTGCCTTTTTGCCCGAAATAAGGGGAATGCATAACTTTTTGCCATAAAAAAGGGAAATTTCTTCATTTTTGCCCCAAATTAAGGGAAATTTCTGACTTTTTGCCCTGAAATATGTGAAATTTCTGCAATTTTAGCCCAAAATAAGGTGAATTTCTGCCTTTTTGCCCCAAAATAATGGGAATTTCTGCCTTTTTGCCCCAAATTAAGAAAAATTTTTGCCTCTTTTCTCAGCAATAAGTGAAATTTCTGCAATTCTTCCCCATAATAAGGGAAATTTCTGGAATTTTGCCACAAAATAAGGGGAATTTCGGTTTTTTGCCTCCAAATAAGGGAAATTTCTGCAATTTTGCCCTAAAATAAGGAAAATTTCTGCTTTTTTGCCTCTAAATAAGTGGAATTTCTGTCTTTTTCCCCTCAAAAAAGGGAATTTCTGTCATTTTTTTCCAAAATAAGGAAAATTTCTGAATTAATACCCTGAAATAAGTGAAATTTCTGCAATGTTGCCCCAATAAAAGGTAAATTTCTTCCTTTTTGCCCCCAAATAAGGGGAATTTCAGCCTTTTTACCTCAAAATAAAGGGAATTTCTGAATTTTGGCACAAAATATTAGGAATTTCTGCCTTTTTGCCCCAAAATGAAAAAAATTCTGCCTTTTTTCCCTGAAATAAGTGAAATTTCTGCAATTTTGCCCCAAAATAAGTAAAATTTCTACAATTTTGCCCCAAAATAAGGGAAATTTCTGGATTTTTGCCCCAAAATAAGTGGAATTTCTGAGTTTGGCCCCAAAATAAGGAGAATTTCTGCCTTTTTGCCCCACAATTAGTGAAATTTCTGCAATTTTGCCCTAAAATAAAAGAAATTTCTGCAATTTTTCCCCATAATAAGGGAAATTTCTGGAATTTTGCCTCAAAATAAGGGGAATTTCTGCAATTCTTCCCCATATGAAGGGAAATTTCTGGAATTTTGCCACCAAATAAGGGGAATTTCTGTTTTTTTGCCCCTAAATAAGGGAAATTTCTGCAATTTTGCCCTAAAATAAGGGGAATTTCTGCTTTTTTGCCTCTAAATAAGTGGAATTTCTGTCTTTTTCCCCCAAAAAAAGGGAATTTCTGTCATTTTTGCCCAAAAATAAGGGAAATTTCTGCCTTTTGCCCCAAAATATGGGGAATTTCTGCCTTTTTGTCTTACAATAAGAAAAATGCATACCTTTTTGCCATAAAAAAGAGAAATTTCTTCATTTTTGCTCCAAAATAAGGGGAACTTTTGCTTTTTTGCCTCTAAATAAGTGGAATTTCTGTCTTTTTCCCCCAAAACAAAGGCAATTTCTGTCTTTTTTGCCCCAAAATAAGGAAAATTTCTGACTTATAACCCTGAAATAAGTGAAATTTCTGCAAATTTGCCCCAAAATAAGAAAAATTTCTGCCTATTTGCCCCCAAATAAGGGGAATTTCAGCCTTTTTATCTCAAAATAAGGGAAATTTCTGCATTTTTGCAACAAAATATTAGGAATTTCTGCATTTTTGCCACAAACTATTAGGAATTTCTGCCTTTTTGCCCCCAAATAAGGAAAATTTCTGCCTTTTTTCACGGAAATAAGTGAAATTTCTGCAAATTTGCCCCAAAAAAGGGTAATTTCTGCCTTTTGCCCCAAAATAAGGGGAATTTCAGCATTTTACCTCAAAATAAGAAAAATTTCTGATTTTTGCACCAAAATATGGAGAATTTCTGCCTTTTTCCCCAAAATAAGGAAAATTTCTGCCTTTTTTCCCTGAAATAAGTGAAATTTCTGCAATTTTGCTTAAAAATAAGGGAAATTTCTGCAATTTTGCCCCAAAATAAGTGAAATTTCTGCAATTTTGCCCCAAAATAAGGAAAATTTCTGGAATTTTGCCCCACAATTAGGGGAATTTCTGCAATTTTGCTTCAAAATACGGGGAATTTCTGCCTTTTTGCCCAAAATAAGGGGAATGCATACCTTTTTGCCATAAAAAAGGGAAATTTCTTCATTTTTGCCCCAAATTAAGGGAAATTTCTGACTTTTTGCCCTGAAATATGTGAAATTTCTGCAATTTTAGCCCAAAATAAGGTGAATTTCTGCCTTTTTGCCCCAAAATAATGGGAATTTCTGCCTTTTTGCCCCAAAATAAGAACGATTTTTGCCTTTTTTCTCTGAAATAAGTGAAATTTCTGCAATTTTGCCATATTTAAAGGAAATTTCTGCAATTTTTCCCCATAATAAGGGAAATTTCTGGAATTTTGCCCCAAAATAAGGGGAATTTCTGTTTTTTTGCCCGTAAATAAGGGAAATTTCTGCAATTTTGCCCTAAAATAAGGGGAATTTCTGCTTTTTTGCCTCTAAATAAGTGGAATTTCTTTTTCCCTTCTAAAAACGGAATTTCTGTCATTTTTTTTCCAAAATAAGGAAAATTTCTGACTTATTACCCTGAAATAAGTGAAATTTCTGCAATGTTGCCCCAATATAAGGTAAATTTCTTCCTTTTTGCCCCCAAATAAGGGGAATTTCAGCCTTTTTACCTCAAAATAAAGGGAATTTCTGAATTTTGGCACAAAATATTAGGAATTTCTGCCTTTTTGCCCCATAATAAAAAATTTCTGCCTTTTTTCCCTGAAATAAGTGAAATTTCTGCAATTTTGCCCCAAAATAAGTAAAATTTCTACAATTTTGTCCCAAAATAAGGGAAATTTCTGGATTTTTGCCCCAAAATAAGTGGAATTTCTGAGTTTGGCCCCAAAATAAGGAGAATTTCTGCCTTTTTGCCCCACAATTAGTGAAATTTCTGCAATTTTGCCCTAAAATAAGGGAAATTTCTGCAATTTTTCCCCATAATAAGGGAAATTTCTGCAATTTTGCTTCAAAATAAGGGGAATTTCTGTTTTTTGCCCCACAATTAGGGAAATTTCTGCAATTTTGCTCCAAAATATTCAGAATTTCTGCCTTTTGCCCCAAAATATGGGGAATTTCTGCCTTTTTGTTCGAAAATAAGAAAAATGCATACCTTTTTGCCCTAAAAAAGGGAAATTTCTTCATTTTTGCTCCAAAATAAGGGGAACTTTTGCTTTTTTGCCTCTTAATAAGTGGAATTTCTGTTTTTTTCCCCCAAAACAAAGAAAATTTCTGTCTTTTTTGCCCCAAAATAAGGAAAATTTTTGACTTATTACTCTGAAATAAGGGAAATTTCTGGAATTTTGCCTCAAACTAAGTGGAATTTCTGAGTTTTTCCCCAAAATAAGGAGAATTTCTGGAATTTTGCCCCACAATTAGGGGAATTTCTACAATTTTGCTCCAAAATACGGGGAATTTCTGCCTTTTTGCCAGAAATAAGGGGAATGCATAACTTTTTGCAATAAAAAAGGGAAATTTCTTCATTTTTGCCCCAAATTAAGGGAAATTTCTGACTTTTTGCTCTGAAATATGTGAAATTTCTGCAATTTTAGCCCAAAATAAGGTGAATTTCTGCATTTTGGCCCCAAAATAATGGGAATTTCTGCCTTTTTGCCCTAAAATAAGAAAAATTTTTGCCTTTTTTCTCTGAAATAAGTGAAATTTCTGCAATTTTGCCCTAAAATAACGGAAATTTCTGCAATTCTTCCCCATAATAAGGGAAATTTCTGGAATTTTGCCACAAAATAAGGGGAATTTCTGTTTTTTTGCCCCCAAAAAAGGGAAATTTCTGCAATTTTGCCCTAAAATAAGGGGAATTTTTGCTTTTTTGCCTCTAAATAAGAGGAATTTTTGTCTTTTTCCCCCAAAACAAAGGGAATTTCTGTCATTTTTGCCCAAAAATAAGAAAAATTTCTGACTTATTACCCTGAAATAAGTGAAATTTCTGCAATTTTGCCCCAATATAAAGGAAATTTCTGCCTTTTTGCCCCCAAATAAGGGGAATTTCAGCCTTTTTACCTCAAAATAATGGGAATTTCTGAATTTTGGCACAAAATATTAGGAATTTCTGCCTTTTTGCCCCAAAATAAGGAAAATTTCTGTATTTTTCCCTGAAATAAGTGAAATTTCTGCAATTTTGCCCCAAAATAAGTGAAATTTCTGCAATTTTGCCCCAAAATAAGAGAAATTTCTAGAATTTTGCCCCAAAATAAGTGGAATTTCTGAGTTTTGCCCCAAAATAAGGAAAATTTCTGCCTTTTTGCGCCACAATTAGTGAAATTTCTGCAATTTTGCCGTAAAATAAGGGAAATTTCTGCAATTTTTTCTCATAATAAGGGAAATTTCTGCAATTTTGCCCCAAAATAAGGGGAATTTCTGTTTTTTTTCCCCACAATTAGGGAAATTTCTGCAATTTTGCCAAAAAAGAAGGGAAATTTCTGCCTTTTGCCCCAAAATATGGGGAATTTCTGCCTTTTTGTCTTAAAATAAGAAAAATGCATACCTTTTTGCCATAAAAAAGAGAAATTTCTTCATTTTTGCTCCAAAATAAGGGGAACTTTTGCCTTTTTGCCTCTAAATAAGTGGAATTTCTGTCTTTTTCCCCAAAAACAAAGGGAATTTCTGTCTTTTTTGCCCCAAAATAAGGAAAATTTCTGACTTATAACCCTGAAATAAGTGAAATTTCTGCAAATTTGCCCCAAAATAAGAAAAATTTCTGCCTTTTTGCCCCCAAATAAGGGGAATTTCAGCCTTTTTATCTCAAAATAAGGGAAATTTCTGCATTTTTGCAACAAAATATTAGGAATTTTTGCATTTTTGCCACAAAATATTAGGAATTTCTGCCTTTTTGCCCCAAAATAAGGAAAATTTCTGCTTTTTTCCCGGAAATAAGTGAAATTTCTCCAAATTTGCCCCCAAAAAAGGGAAATTTCTGCCTTTTGCCCCAAAATAAGGGGAATTTCAGCATTTTTCCTCAAAATAAGAAAAATTTCTGATTTTTGCACCAAAATATGGAGAATTTCTGCCTTTTTCCCCAAAATAAGGAAAATTTCTGCCTTTTTTCCCTGAAATAAGTGAAATTTCTGAAATTTTGCCCTATTTAAAGGAAATTTCTGCAATTTTTCCTTATAATAAGGGAAATTTCTAGAATTTTGGCCCAAAATAAGGGGAATTTCTGTTTTTTTGCCCGTAAATAAGGGAAATTTCTGCAATTTTGCCCTAAAATAAGGGGAATTTCTGCTCTTTTGCCTCTAAATAAGTGGAATTTCTGTCTTTTTCCCCTCAAAAAAGGGAATTTCTGTCATTTTTGCCCCAAAATAAGGAAAATTTCTGACTTATTACCATGAAATAAGTGAAATTTCTGCAATTTTGCCCCAATATAAGGGAAATTTCTTCCTTTTTGCCCCCAAATAAGGGGAATTTCAGGCTTTTTACCTCAAAATAAAGAGAATTTCTGAATTTTGGCACAAAATATTAGGATTTTCTGCCTTTTTGCCCCAAAATAAAAAAAATTCTGCCTTTTTTCCCTGAAATAAGTGAAATTTCTGCAATTTTGCCCCAAAATAAGTAAAATTTCTACAATTTTGCCTCAAAATAAGGGAAATTTCTGGAATTTTGCCCCAAAATAAGTGGAATTTCTGAGTTTGGCCCCAAAATAAGGAGAATTTCTGCCTTTTTGCCCCACAATTAGGGGAATTTCTGCAATTTTGCTCCAAAATACGGGGAATTTCTGCCTTTTTGCCTGAAATAAGGGGAATGCATAACTTTTTGCAATAAAAAAGGGAAATTTCTTCATTTTTGCCCCAAATTAAGGGAAATTTCTGACTTTTTGCTCTGAAATATGTGAAATTTCTGCAATTTTAGCCCAAAATAAGGTGAATTTCTGCATTTTTGCCCAAAATAATGGGAATTTCTGCCTTTTTGCCCTAAAATAAGAAAAATTTTTGCCTTTTTTCTTTGAAATAAGTGAAATTTCTGCAATTTTGCCCTAAAATAAGGGAAATTTCTGAAATTCTTCCCCATAATAAGGGAAATTTCTGGAATTTTGCCACAAAATAAGGGGAATTTCTGATTTTTGGCCCCCAAATAAGGGAAATTTCTGCAATTTTGCCCTAAAATAAGGGGTATTTCTGCTTTTTTGCCTCTAAATAAGTGGAATTTCTGTCTTTTTCCCCCAAAACAAAGGGAATTTCTGTCATTTTTGCGCAAAAATAAGGAAAATTTCTGACTTATTACCCTGAAATAAGTGAAATTTCTGCAAATTTGCCCAAATATAAGGGAAATTTCTGCCTTTTTGGCCCCAAATAAAGGAAATTTCAGCCTTTTTACCTCAAAATAAGGGGAATTTCTGAATTTTGGCACAAAATATTAGGAATTTCTGCCTTTTTGCCCCAAAATAAGGAAAATTTCTGTATTTTTCCCTGAAATAAGTGAAATTTCTGCAATTGTGCCCCAACATAAATGAAATTTCTGCAATTTTGCCCCAAAATACGGAAAATTTCTGGAATTTTGCCCCACAATTAGGGGAATTTCTGCAATTTTGCTCCAAAATACGGGGAATTTCTGCCTTTTTGCCCGAAATAAGGGGATTGCATAACTTTTTGCCATAAAAAAGGGAAATTTCTTCATTTTTGCCCCAAATTAAGGGAAATTTCTGACTTTTTGCCCTGAAATATGTGAAATTTCTGCAATTTTAGCCCAAAATAAGGTGAATTTCTGCATTTTTGCCCCAAAATAATGGGAATTTCTGCCTTTTTGCCCCAAATTAAGAAAAATTTTTGCCTCTTTTCTCAGCAATAAGTGAAATTTCTGCAATTTTGCCCTAAAATAAGGGAAATTTCTGCAATTCTTCCCCATAATAAGGGAAATTTCTGGAATTTTGCCACAAAATAAGGGGAATTTCTGTTTTTTGCCCCCAAATAAGGGAAATTTCTGCACTTTTGCCCTAAAATGAGGGGAATTTTTGCTTTTTTGCCTCTAAGTGGAATTTTTGTCTTTTTCCCCCAAAACAAAGGGAATTTCTGTCATTTTTGCCCAAAAATAAGAAAAATTTCTGACTTATTACCCTGAAATAAGTGAAATTTCTGCAATTTTGCCCCAATATAAAGGAAATTTCTGCCTTTTTGCCCCCAAATAAGGGGAATTTCAGCCTTTTTACCTCAAAATAATGGGAATTTCTGAATTTTGGCACAAAATATTAGGAATTTCTGCCTTTTTGCTCCAAAATAAGGAAAATTTCTGTATTTTTCCCTGAAATAAGTGAAATTTCTGCAATTTTGCCCCAAAATAAGTGAAATTTCTGCAATTTTGCCCCAAAATAAGAGAAATTTCTGGAATTTTGCCCCAAAATAAGTGGAATTTCTGAGTTTTGCCCCAAAATAAGGAAAATTTCTGCCTTTTTGCGCCACAATTAGTGAAATTTCTGCAATTTTGCCGTAAAATAAGGGAAATTTCTGCAATTTTTTCTCATAAAAACGGAAATTTCTGCAATTTTGCCCCAAAATAAAGGGAATTTCTGTTTTTTTGCCCCACAATTAGGGAAATTTCTGCAATTTTGTTCAAAAATAAGGGAAATTTCTGCCTTTTGCCCCAAAATATGGGGAATTTCTGCCTTTTTGTCTTAAAATAAGAAAAATGCATACCTTTTTGCCATAAAAAATAGAAATTTCTTCATTTTTGCTCCAAAATAAGGGGAACTTTTGCCTTTTTGCCTCAAAATAAGTGGAATTTCTGTCTTTTTCCCCCAAAACAAAGGGGATTTCTGTCTTTTTTGCCCCAAAATAAGGAAAATTTCTGACTTATAACCCTGAAATAAGTGAAATTTCTGCAAATTTGCCCCAAAATAAGAAAAATTTCTGCATTTTGCCCCCAAATAAGGGGAATTTCAGCCTTTTTATCTCAAAATAAGGGAAATTTCTGCATTTTTGCAACAAAATATTAGGAATTTCTGCATTTTTGTCACAAAATATTAGGAATTTCTGCCTTTTTGCCCCAAAATAAGGAAAATTTCTGCCTTTTTTCACGGAAATAAGTGAAATTTCTGCAAATTTGCCCCAAAAAAAGGGAAATTTCTGCCTTTTGCCCCAAAATAAGGGGAATTTCAGCATTTTACCTCAAAATAAGAAAAATTTCTGATTTTTGCACCAAAATATGGAGAATTTCTGCCTTTTTCCCCAAAATAAGGAAAATTTCTGCCTTTTTTCCCTGAAATAAGTGAAATTTCTGCAATTTTGCTTCAAAATAAGAAAAATTTCTGCAATTTTGCCCCAAAATAAGTGAAATTTCTGCAATTTTGCCCCAAAATAAGGAAAATTTCTGGAATTTTGCCCCACAATTAGAAGAATTTCTGCAATTTTGCTTCAAAATACGGGGAATATCTGTCTTTTTGCCCAAAATAAGGGGAATGCATACCTTTTTGCCATAAAAAAGGGAAATTTCTTCATTTTTGCCCCAAATTAAGGGAAATTTCTGACTTTTTGCCCTGAAATATGTGAAATTTCAGCAATTTTAGCCCAAAATAAGGTGAATTTCTGCCTTTTTGCCCCAAAATAATGGGAATTTCTGCCTTTTTGCCCCAAAATAAGAAAAATTTTTGCCTTTTTTCTCTGAAATAAGTGAAATTTCTACAATTTTGCCCTATTTAAAGGAAATTTCTGCAATTTTTCCCCATAATAAGGGAAATTTCTGGAATTTTGCCACAAAATAAGGGGAATTTCTGTTTTTTTGCCCGTAAATAAGAGAAATTTCTGCAATTTTGCCCTAAAATAAGGGGAATTTCTGCTCTTTTGCCTCTAAATAAGTGGAATTTCTGTCTTTTTCCCCTCAAAAAAGGGAATTTCTGTCATTTTTGCCCCAAAATAAGGAAAATTTCAGACTTATTACCCTGAAATAAGTGAAATTTCTGCAATTTTGCCCCAATATAAGGGAAATTTCTTCCTTTTTGCCCCCAAATAAGGGGAATTTCAGCCTTTTTACCTCAAAATAAAGGGAATTTCTGAATTTTGGCACAAAATATTAGGATTTTCTGCCTTTTTGCCCCAAAATAAAAAAATTTCTGCCTTTTTTCCCTGAAATAAGTGAAATTTCTGCAATTTTGCCTCAATATAAGCGAAATTTCTTCCTTTTTGCCCCCAAATAAGGAAAATTTCTGGAATTTTGCCCCACAATTAGGGGAATTTCTGCAATTTTGCTCCAAAATACGGGGAATTTCTGCCTTTTTGCCCGAAATAAGGGGAATGCATAACTTTTTGCCATAAAAAAGGGAAATTTCTTCATTTTTGCCCCAAATTAAGGGAAATTTCTGACTTTTTGCCCTGAAATATGTGAAATTTCTGCAATTTTAGCCCAAAATAAGGTGAATTTCTGCCTTTTTGCCCCAAAATAATGGGAATTTCTGCCTTTTTGCCCCAAATTAAGAAAAATTTTTGCCTCTTTTCTCAGCAATAAGTGAAATTTCTGCAATTTTGCCCTAAAATAAGGGAAATTTCTGCAATTCTTCCCCATAATAAGGGAAATTTCTGGAATTTTGCCACAAAATAAGGGGAATTTCTGTTTTTTTGCCCCCAAATAAGGGAAATTTCTGCAATTTTGCCCTACAATAAGGGGAATTTCTGCTTTTTTGCCTCTAAATAAGTGGAATTTTTGTCTTTTTCCCCCAAAACAAAGGGAATTTCTGTCATTTTTGCCCAAAAATAAGAAAAATTTCTGACTTATTACCCTGAAATAAGTAAAATTTCTGCAATTTTGCCCCAATATAAAGGAAATTTCTGCCTTTTTGCCCCCAAATAAGGGGAATTTCAGCCTTTTTACCTCAAAATAAGGGGAATTTCTGAATTTTGGCACAAAATATTAGGAATTTCTGCCTTTTTGCCCCAAAATAAGGAAAATTTCTGTATTTTTCCCTGAAATAAGTGAAATTTCTGCAATTTTGCCCAAAATAAGTGAAATTTCTGCAATTTTACCCCAAAATAAGTGAAATTTCTGCAATTTTGCCCCAAAATAAGAGAAATTTCTGGAATTTTGCCCCAAAATAAGTGGAATTTCTGAGTTTTGCCCCAAAATAAGGAAAATTTCTGCCTTTTTGCGCCACAATTAGTGAAATTTCTGCAATTTTGCCATAAAATAAGGGAAATTTCTGCAATTTTTTCTCATAATAAGGGAAATTTCTGCAATTTTGCCCCAAAATAAGGGGAATTTCTGTTTTTTTGCCCCACAATTAGGGAAATTTCTGCAATTTTGTTCAAAAATAAGGGAAATTTCTGCCTTTTGCCCCAAAATATGGGGAATTTCTGCCTTTTTGTCTTAAAATAAGAAAAATGCATACCTTTTTGCCATAAAAAAGAGAAATTTCTTCATTTTTGCTCCAAAATAAGGGGAACTTTTGCCTTTTTGCCTCTAAATAAGTGGAATTTCTGTCTTTTTCCCCCAAAACAAAGGGAATTTCTGTCTTTTTTGCCCCAAAATAAGGAAAATTTCTGACTTATAACCCTGAAATAAGTGAAATTTCTGCAAATTTGCCCCAAAATAAGAAAAATTTCTGCCTTTTTGCCCCCAAATAAGGGGAATTTCAGCCTTTTTATCTCAAAATAAGGGAAATTTCTGCATTTTTGCAACAAAATATTAGGAATTTCTGCATTTTTTTTCACAAAATATTAGGAATTTCTGCCTTTTTGCCCCAAAATAAGGAAAATTTCTGCTTTTTTCCCGGAAATAAGGGAAATTTCTGCAAATTGCCCCCAAAAAATGGAAATTTCTGCCTTTTGCCCCAAAATAAGGGGAATTTCAGCATTTTACCTCAAAATAAGAAAAATTTCTGATTTTTGCACCAAAATATGGAGAATTTCTGCCTTTTTCCCCAAAATAAAAAAAATTTCTGCCTTTTTTCCCTGAAATAAGTGAAATTTCTGCAATTTTGCTACAAAATAAGGGAAATTTCTGCAATTTTGCCCCAAAATAAGTGAAATTTCTGCAATTTTGCCCCAAAATAAGTAAAATTTCTACAATTTTGCCCCAAAATAAGGGAAATTTCTGGAATTTTGCCCCAAAATAAGTGGAATTTCTGAGTTTGGCCCCAAAATAATGAGAATTTCTGCCTTTTTGCCCCACAATTAGGGGAATTTCTGCAATTTTGCTCCAAAATACGGGGAATTTCTGCCTTTTTGCCCGAAATAAGGGGAATGCATAACTTTTTGCAATAAAAAAGGGAAATTTCTTCATTTTTGCCCCAAATTAAGGGAAATTTCTGACTTTTTGCTCTGAAATATGTGAAATTTCTGCAATTTTAGCCCAAAATAAGGTGAATTTCTGCATTTTTGCCCCAAAATAATGGGAATTTCTGCCTTTTTGCCCTGAAATAAGAAAAATTTTTGCCTCTTTTCTCAGCAATAAGTGAAATTTCTGCAATTTTGCCCTAAAATAACGGAAATTTCTGCAATTCTTCCCCATAATAAGGGAAATTTCTGGAAATTTGCCACAAAATAAAGGGAATTTCTGTTTTTTTGCCCCACAATTAGGGAAATTTCTGCAATTTTGTTCAAAAATAAGGGAAATTTCTGCCTTTTGCCCCAAAATATGGGGAATTTCTGCCTTTTTGTCTTAAAATAAGAAAAATGCATACCTTTTTGCCATAAAAAAGAGAAATTTCTTCATTTTTGCTCCAAAATAAGGGGAACTTTTGCCTTTTTGCCTCAAAATAAGTGGAATTTCTGTCTTTTTCCCCCAAAACAAAGGGGATTTCTGTCTTTTTTGCCCCAAAATAAGGAAAATTTCTGACTTATAACCCTGAATAAGTGAAATTTCTGCAAATTTGCCCCAAAATAAGAAAAATTTCTGCATTTTGCCCCCAAATAAGGGGAATTTCAGCCTTTTTATCTCAAAATAAGGGAAATTTCTGCATTTTTGCAACAAAATATTAGGAATTTCTGCATTTTTGTCACAAAATATTAGGAATTTCTGCCTTTTTGCCCCAAAATAAGGAAAATTTCTGCTTTTTTCCCGGAAATAAGTGAAATTTCTGCAAATTTGCCCCAAAAAAAGGGAAATTTCTGCCTTTTGCCCCAAAATAAGGGGAATTTCAGCATTTTACCTCAAAATAAGAAAAATTTCTGATTTTTGCACCAAAATATGGAGAATTTCTGCCTTTTTCCCCAAAATAAGGAAAATTTCTGCCTTTTTTCCCTGAAATAAGTGAAATTTCTGCAATTTTGCTTCAAATTAAGGGAAATTTCTGGAATTTTGCCCCAAAATAAGTGGAATTTCTGAGTTTGGCCCCAAAATAATGAGAATTTCTGCCTTTTTGCCCCACAATTAGGGGAATTTCTGCAATTTTGCTTCAAAATACGGGGAATATCTGTCTTTTTGCCCAAAATAAGGGGAATGCATACCTTTTTGCCATAAAAAAGGGAAATTTCTTCATTTTTGCCCCAAATTAAGGGAAATTTCTGACTTTTTGCCCTGAAATATGTGAAATTTCAGCAATTTTAGCCCAAAATAAGGTGAATTTCTGCCTTTTTGCCCCAAAATAATGGGAATTTCTGCCTTTTTGCCCCAAAATAAGAAAAATTTTTGCATTTTTTCTCTGAAATAAGTGAAATTTCTGCAATTTTGCCCTATTTAAAGGAAATTTCTGCAATTTTTCCCCATAATAAGGGAAATTTCTGGAATTTTGCCACAAAATAAGGGGAATTTCTGTTTTTTTGCCCGTAAATAAAGGAAATTTCTGCAATTTTGCCCTAAAATAAGGGGAATTTCTGCTCTTTTGCCTCTAAATAAGTGGAATTTCTGTCTTTTTCCCCTCAAAAAAGGGAATTTCTGTCATTTTTGCCCCAAAATAAGGAAAATTTCAGACTTATTACCCTGAAATAAGTGAAATTTCTGCAATTTTGCCCCAATATAAGGGAAATTTCTTCCTTTTTGCCCCCAAATATGGGGAATTTCAGCCTTTTTACCTCAAAATAAAGGGAATTTCTGAATTTTGGCACAAAATATTAGGATTTTCTGCCTTTTTGCCCCAAAATAAAAAAATTTCTGCCTTTTTTCCCTGAAATAAGTGAAATTTCTGCAATTTTGTCACAAAATAAGTGAAATTTCTTCAATTTTGCCCCAAAATAAGGAAAATTTCTGGAATTTTGCCCCACAATTAGGGGAATTTCTGCAATTTTGCTCCAAAATACGGGGAATTTCTGCCTTTTTGCCCGAAATAAGGGGAATGCATAACTTTTTGCCATAAAAAAGGGAAATTTCTTCATTTTTGCCCCAAATTAAGGAAAATTTCTGACTTTTTGCCCTGAAATATGTGAAATTTCTGCAATTTTAGCCCAAAATAAGGTGAATTTCTGCCTTTTTGCCCCAAAATAATGGGAATTTCTGCCTTTTTGCCCCAAATTAAGAAAAATTTTTGCCTCTTTTCTCAGCAATAAGTGAAATTTCTGCAATTTTGCCCTAAAATAAGGGAAATTTCTGCAATTCTTCCCCATAATAAGGGAAATTTCAGGAATTTTGCCACAAAATAAGGGGAATTTCTGTTTTTTTGCCCCCAAATAAGGGAAATTTCTGCAATTTTGCCCTACAATAAGGGGAATATCTGCTTTTTTGCCTCTAAATAAGTGGAATTTTTGTCTTTTTCCCCCAAAACAAAGGGAATTTCTGTCATTTTTGCCCAAAAATAAGAAAAATTTCTGACTTATTACCCTGAAATAAGTAAAATTTCTGCAATTTTGCCCCAATATAAAGGAAATTTCTGCCTTTTTGCCCCCAAATAAGGGGAATTTCAGACTTTTTACCTCAAAATAAGGGGAATTTCTGAATTTTGGCACAAAATATTAGGAATTTCTGCCTTTTTGCCCCAAAATAAGGAAAATTTCTGTATTTTTCCCTGAAATAAGTGAAATTTCTGCAATTTTGCCCAAAATAAGTGAAATTTCTGCAATTTTACCCCAAAATAAGTGAAATTTCTGCAATTTTGCCCCAAAATAAGAGAAATTTCTGGAATTTTGCCCCAAAATAAGTGGAATTTCTGAGTTTTGCCCCAAAATAAGGAAAATTTCTGCCTTTTTGCGCCACAATTAGTGAAATTTCTGCAATTTTGCCGTAAAATAAGGGAAATTTCTGCAATTTTTTCTCATAATAAGGGAAATTTCTGCAATTTTGCCCCAAAATAAGGGGAATTTCTGTTTTTTTGCCCCACAATTAGGGAAATTTCTGCAATTTTGTTCAAAAATAAGGGAAATTTCTGCCTTTTGCCCCAAAATATGGGGAATTTCTGCCTTTTTGTCTTAAAATAAGAAAAATGCATACCTTTTTGCCATAAAAAAGAGAAATTTCTTCATTTTTGCTCCAAAATAAGGGGAACTTTTGCCTTTTTGCCTCTAAATAAGTGGAATTTCTGTCTTTTTCCCCCAAAACAAAGGGAATTTCTGTCTTTTTTGCCCCAAAATAAGGAAAATTTCTGACTTATAACCCTGAAATAAGTGAAATTTCTGCAAATTTGCCCCAAAATAAGAAAAATTTCTGCCTTTTTGCCCCCAAATAAGGGGAATTTCAGCCTTTTTATCTCAAAATAAGGGAAATTTCTGCATTTTTGCAACAAAATATTAGGAATTTCTGCATTTTTGTCACAAAATATTACGAATTTCTGCCTTTTTGCCCCAAAATAAGGAAAATTTCTGCTTTTTTCCCGGAAATAAGTGAAATTTCTGCAAATTTGCCCCCAAAAAAGGGAAATTTCTGCCTTTTGCCCCAAAATAAGGGGAATTTCAGCATTTTACCTCAAAATAAGAAAAATTTCTGATTTTTGCACCAAAATATGGAGAATTTCTGCCTTTTTCCCCAAAATAAGGAAAATTTCTGCCTTTTTTCCCTGAAATAAGTGAAATTTCTGCAATTTTGCTACAAAATAAGGGAAATTTCTGCAATTTTGCCCCAAAATAAGTGAAATTTCTGCAATTTTGCCCCAAAATAAGTAAAATTTCTACAATTTTGCCCCAAAATAAGGGAAATTTCTGGAATTTTGCCCCAAAATAAGTGGAATTTCTGAGTTTGGCCCCAAAATAATGAGAATTTCTGCCTTTTTGCCCCACAATTAGGGGAATTTCTGCAATTTTGCTCCAAAATACGGGGAATTTATGCCTTTTTGCCCGAAATAAGGGGAATGCATAACTTTTTGCAATAAAAAAGGGAAATTTCTTCATTTTTGCCCCAAATTAAGGGAAATTTCTGACTTTTTGCTCTGAAATATGTGAAATTTCTGCAATTTTAGCCAAAAATAAGGTGAATTTCTGCATTTTTGCCCCAAAATAATGGGAATTTCTGCCTTTTTGCCCTGAAATAAGAAAAATTTTTCCTTTTTTTCTCTGAAATAAGTAAAATTTCTGCAATTTTGCCCTAAAATAACGGAAATTTCTGCAATTCTTCCCCATAATAAGGGAAATTTCTGGAAATTTGCCACAAAATAAGGGGAATTTCTGTTTTTTTGCCCCCAAATAAGGGAAATTTCTGCAATTTTGCCCTAAAATAAGGGGAATTTCTGCTTTTTTGCCTCTAAATAAGTGGAATTTCTGTCTTTTTCCCCCAAAACAAAGGGAATTTCTGTCATTTTTGTCCAAAAATAAGGAAAATTTCTGACTTATTACCCTGAAATAAGTGAAATTTCTGCAAATTTGCCCAAATATAAGGGAAATTTCTGCCTTTTTGCCCCCAAATAAGGGAAATTTCAGCCTTTTTACCTCAAAATAAGGGGAATTTCTGAATTTTGGCACAAAATATTAGGAATTTCTGCCTTTTTGCCCCAAAATAAGGAAAATTTCTGTATTTTTCCCTGAAATAAGTGAAATTTCTGCAATTGTGCCCCAACATAAATGAAATTTCTGCAATTTTGCCCCAAAATAAGGAAAATTTCTGGAATTTTGCCCCACAATTAGGGGAATTTCTGCAATTTTGCTCCAAAATACGGGGAATTTCTGCCTTTTTGCCCGAAATAAGGGGAATGCATAACTTTTTGCCATAAAAAAGGGAAATTTCTTCATTTTTGCCCCAAATTAAGGGAATTTTCTGACTTTTTGCCCAGAAATATGTGAAAGTTCTGCAATTTTAGCCCAAAATAAGGTGAATTTCTGCCTTTTTGCCCCAAAATAATGGGAATTTCTGCCTTTTTGCCCCAAATTAAGAAAAATTTTTGCCTCTTTTCTCAGCAATAAGTGAAATTTCTGCAATTTTGCCCTAAAATAAGGGAAATTTCTGCAATTCTTCCCCATAATAAGGGAAATTTCTGGAATTTTGCCACAAAATAAGGGGAATTTCTGTTTTTTTGCCCCCAAATAAGGGAAATTTCTGCAATTTTGCCCTAAAATAAGGGGAATTTCTGCTTTTTTGCCTCTAAATAAGTGGAATTTTTGTCTTTTTCCCCCAAAACAAAGGGAATTTCTGTCATTTTTGCCCAAAATTAAGAAAAATTTCTGACTTATTACCCTGAAATAAGTGAAATTCTGCAATTTTGCCCCAATATAAAGGAAATTTCTGCCTTTTAGCCGCCAAATAAGGGGAATTTCAGCCTTTTTACCTCAAAATAAGGGGAATTTCTGAATTTTGGCACAAAATATTAGGAATTTCTGCCTTTTTGCCCCAAAATCAGGAAAATTTCTGTATTTTTCCCTGAAATAAGTGAAATTTCTGCAATTTTGCCCCAAAATAAGTGAAATTTCTGCAATTTTGCCCCAAAATAAAAGAAATTTCTGGAATTTTGCCCCAAAATAAGTGGAATTTCTGAGTTTTGCCCCAAAATAAGGAAAATTTCTGCCTTTTTGCGCCACAATTAGTGAAATTTCTGCAATTTTGCCGTAAAATAAGGGAAATTTCTGCAATTTATTCTCATAATAAGGGAAATTTCTGCAATTTTGCCACAAAATAAGGGGAATTTCTGTTTTTTTGCCCCACAATTAGGGAAATTTCTGCAATTTTGTTCAAAAATAAGGGAAATTTCTGCCTTTTGCCCCAAAATATGGGGAATTTCTGCCTTTTGGTCTTAAAATAAGAAAAATGCATACCTTTTTGCCATAAAAAAGAGAAATTTCTTCATTTTTGTTCCAAAATAAGGGGAACTTTTGCCTTTTTGCCTCTAAATAAGTGGAATTTCTGTCTTTTTCCCCCAAAACAAAGGGAATTTCTGTCTTTTCTGCCCCAAAATAAGGAAAATTTCTGACTTATAACCCTGAAATAAGTGAAATTTTTGCAAATTTGCCCCAAAATTAGAAAAATTTCTGCCTTTTTGCCCCCAAATAAGGGGAATATCAGCCTTTTTATCTCAAAATAAGGGAAATTTTTGCATTTTTGCAACAAAATATTAGGAATTTCTGCATTTTTGTCACAAAATATTACGAATTTCTGCCTTTTTGCCCCAAAATAAGGAAAATTTCTGCTTTTTTCCCGGAAATAAGTGAAATTTCTGCAAATTTGCCCCAAAAAAAGGGAAATTTCTGCCTTTTGCCCCAAAATAAGGGGAATTTCAGCATTTTACCTCAAAATAAGAAAAATTTCTGATTTTTGCACCAAAATATGGAGAATTTCTGCCTTTTTCCCCAAAATAAGGAAAATTTCTGCCTTTTTTCCCTGAAATAAGTGAAATTTCTGCAATTTTGCTTCAAAATAAGAGAAATTTCTGCAATTTTGCCCCAAAATAAGTGAAATTTCTGCAATTTTGCCACAAAATAAGGAAAATTTCTGGAATTTTGCCCCACAATTAGGGGAATTTCTGCAATTTTGCTTCAAAATACGGGGAATATCTGCCTTTTTGCCCAAAATAAGGGGAATGCATACCTTTTTGCCATAAAAAAGGGAAATTTCTTCATTTTTGCCCCAAATTAAGGGAAATTTCTGACTTTTTGCCCTGAAATATGTGAAATTTCAGCAATTTTAGCCCAAAATAAGGTGAATTTCTGCCTTTTTGCCCCAAAATAATGGGAATTTCTGCATTTTGCCCCAAAATAAGAAAGATTTTTGCCTTTTTTCTCTGAAATAAGTGAAATTTCTGCAATTTTGCCCTATTTAAAGGAAATTTCTGCAATATTTCCCCATAATAAGGGAAATTTCTGGAATTTTGCCCCAAAATAAGGGGAATTTCTGTTTTTTTGCCCCCAAATAAGGGAAATTTCTGCAATTTTGTCCTAAAATAAGGGGAATTTCTGCTTTTTTGCCTCTAAATAAGTGGAATTTCTGTCTTTTTCCCCCAAAACAAAGGGAATTTCTGTCATTTTTGCCCAAAAATAAGGAAAATTTCTGACTTATTACCCTGAAATAAGTGAAATTTCTGCAAATTTCCCCAAATATAAGGGAAATTTCTGCCTTTTTGCCCCCAAATAAGGGAAATTTCACCCTTTTTACCTCAAAATAAGGGGAATTTCTGAATTTTGGCAGAAAATATTAGGAATTTCTGCCTTTTTGCCCCAAAATAAGGAAAATTTCTGTATTTTTCCCTGAAATAAGTGAAATTTCTGCAATTGTGCCCCAACATAAATGAAATTTCTGCAATTTTGCCCCAAAATAAGGAAAATTTATGGAATTTTGCCCCACAATTAGGGGAATTTCTGCAATTTTGCTCCAAAATACGGGGAATTTCTGCCTTTTTGCCCGAAATAAGGGGAATGCATAACTTTTTGCCATAAAAAAGGGAAATTTCTTCATTTTTGCCCCAAATTAAGGGAAATTTCTGACTTTTTGCCCTGAAATATGTGAAATTTCTGCAATTTTAGCCCAAAATAAGGTGAATTTTTGCCTTTTTGCCCCAAAATAATGGGAATTTCTGCCTTTTTGCCCCAAATTAAGAAAAATTTTTGCCTCTTTTCTCAGCAATAAGTGAAATTTCTGCAATTTTGCCCTAAAATAAGGGAAATTTCTGCAATTCTTCCCCATAATAAGGGAAATTTCTGGAATTTTGCCACAAAATAAGGGGAATTTCTGTTTTTTGCCCCCAAATAAGGGAAATTTCTGCACTTTTGCCCTAAAATAAGGGGAATTTTTGCTTTTTTGCCTCTAAATAAGTGGAATTTTTGTCTTTTTCCCCCAAAACAAAGGGAATTTCTGTCATTTTTGCCCAAAAATAAGAAAAATTTCTGACTTATTACCATGAAATAAGTGAAATTTCTGCAATTTTGCCCCAATATAAAGGAAATTTCTGCCTTTTTGCCCCCAAATAAGGGGAATTTCAGCCTTTTTACCTCAAAATAAGGGGAATTTCTGAATTTTGGCACAAAATATTAGGAATTTCTGCCTTTTTGCCCCAAAATAAGGAAAATTTCTGTATTTTTCCCTGAAATAAGTGAAATTTCTGCAATTTTGCCCCAAAATAAGTGAAATTTCTGCAATTTTGCCCCAAAATAAGAGAAATTTCTGGAATTTTGCCCCAAAATAAGTGGAATTTCTGAGTTTTGCCCCAAAATAAGGAAAATTTCTGCCTTTTTGCGCCACAATTAGTGAAATTTCTGCAATTTTGCCGTAAAATAAGGGAAATTTCTGCAATTTTTTCTCATAATAAGGGAAATTTCTGCAATTTTGCCCCAAAATAAGGGGAATTTCTGTTTTTTTGCCCCACAATTAGGGAAATTTCTGCAATTTTGTTCAAAAATAAGGGAAATTTCTGCCTTTTGACCCAAAATATGGGGAATTTCTGCCTTTTTGTCTTAAAATAAGAAAAATGCATACCTTTTTGCCATAAAAAAGAGAAATTTCTTCATTTTTGCTCCAAAATAAGGGGAACTTTTGCCTTTTTGCCTCTAAATAAGTGGAATTTCTGTCTTTTTCCCCCAAAACAAAGGGAATTTCTGTCTTTTTTGCCCCAAAATAAGGAAAATTTCTGACTTATAACCCTGAAATAAGTGAAATTTCTGCAAATTTGCCCCAAAATAAGAAAAATTTCTGCCTTTTTGCCCCCAAATAAGGGGAATTTCAGCCTTTTTATCTCAAAATAAGGGAAATTTCTGCATTTTTGCAACAAAATATTAGGAATTTCTGCATTTTTGTCACAAAATATTACGAATTTCTGCCTTTTTGCCCCAAAATAAGGAAAATTTCTGCTTTTTTCCCGGAAATAAGTGAAATTTCTGCAAATTTGCCCCAAAAAAAGGGAAATTTCTGCCTTTTGCCCCAAAATAAGGGGAATTTCAGCATTTTACCTCAAAATAAGAAAAATTTCTGATTTTTGCACCAAAATATGGAGAATTTCTGCCTTTTTCCCCAAAATAAGGAAAATTTCTGCATTTTTTCCCTGAAATAAGTGAAATTTCTGGAATTTTGCTTCAAAATAAGGGAAATTTCTGCAATTTTGCCCCAAAATAAGTGAAATTTCTGCAATTTTGCCCCAAAATAAGGAAAATTTCTGGAATTTTGCCCCACAATTAGGGGAATTTCTGCAATTTTGCTTCAAAATACGGGGAATATCTGCCTTTTTGCCCAAAATAAGGGGAATGCATACCTTTTTGCCATAAAAAAGGGAAATTTCTTCATTTTTGCCCCAAATTAAGGGAAATTTCTGACTTTTTGCCCTGAAATATGTGAAATTTCAGCAATTTTAGCCCAAAATAAGGTGAATTTCTGCCTTTTTGCCCCAAAATAATGGGAATTTCTGCCTTTTTGCCCCAAAATAAGAAAGATTTTTGCCTTTTTTCTCTGAAATAAGTGAAATTTCTGCAATTTTGCCCTATTTAAAGGAAATTTCTGCAATTTTTCCCCATAATAAGGGAAATTTCTGGAATTTTGCCCCAAAATAAGGGGAATTTCTGTTTTTTTGCCCCCAAATAAGGGAAATTTCTGCAATTTTGCCCTAAAATAAGGAAAATTTCTGCTTTTTTGCCTCTAAATAAGTGGAATTTCTGTCTTTTTCCCCCAAAACAAAGGGAATTTCTGTCATTTTTGCCCAAAAATAAGGAAAATTTCTGACTTATTACCCTGAAATAAGTGAAATTTCTGCAAATTTGCTTAAATATAAGGGAAATTTCTGACTTTTTGCCCCCAAATAAGGGAAATTTCACCCTTTTTACCTCAAAATAAGGGGAATTTCTGAATTTTGGCACAAAATATTAGGAATTTCTGCCTTTTTGCCCCAAAATAAGGAAAATTTCTGTATTTTTCCCTGAAATAAGTGAAATTTCTGCAATTGTGCCCCAACATAAATGAAATTTCTGCAATTTTGCCCCAAAATAAGGAAAATTTATGGAATTTTGCCCCACATTTAGGGGAATTTCTGCAATTTTGCTCCAAAATACGGGGAATTTCTGCCTTTTTGCCCGAAATAAGGGGAATGCATAACTTTTTGCCATAAAAAAGGGAAATTTCTTCATTTGTGCCCCAAATTAAGGGAAATTTCTGACTTTTTGCCCTGAAATATGTGAAATTTCTGCAATTTTAGCCCAAAATAAGGTGAATTTTTGCCTTTTTGCCCCAAAATAATGGGAATTTCTGCCTTTTTGCCCCAAATTAAGAAAAATTTTTGCCTCTTTTCTCAGCAATAAGTGAAATTTCTGCAATTTTGCCCTAAAATAAGGGAAATTTCTGCAATTCTTCCCCATAATAAGGGAAATTTCTGGAATTTTGCCACAAAATAAGGGGAATTTCTGTTTTTTGCCCCCAAATAAGGGAAATTTCTGCACTTTTGCCCTAAAATAAGGGGAATTTTTGCTTTTTTGCCTCTAAATAAGTGGAATTTTTGTCTTTTTCCCATAAAACAAAGGGAATTTCTGTCATTTTTGCCCAAAAATAAGAAAAATTTCTGACTTATTACCCTGAAATAAGTGAAATTTCTGCAATTTTGCCCCAATATAAAGGAAATTTCTGCCTTTTTGCCCCCAAATAAGGGGAATTTCAGCCTTTTTACCTCAAAATAAGGGGAATTTCTGAATTTTGGCACAAAATATTAGGAATTTCTGCCTTTTTGCCCCAAAATCAGGAAAATTTCTGTATTTTTCCCTGAAATAAGTGAAATTTCTGCAATTTTGCCCCAAAATAAGTGAAATTTCTGCAATTTTGCCCCAAAATAAGAGAAATTTCTGGAATTTTGCCCCAAAATAAGTGGAATTTCTGAGTTTTGCCCCAAAATAAGGAAAATTTCTGCCTTTTTGCGCCACAATTAGTGAAATTTCTGCAATTTTGCCGTAAAATAAGGGAAATTTCTGCAATTTTTTCTCATAATAAGGGAAATTTCTGCAATTTTGCCACAAAATAAGGGGAATTTCTGTTTTTTTGCCCCACAATTAGGGAAATTTCTGCAATTTTGTTCAAAAATAAGGGAAATTTCTGCCTTTTGCCCCAAAATATGGGGAATTTCTGCCTTTTTGTCTTAAAATAAGAAAAATGCATACCTTTTTGCCATAAAAAAGAGAAATTTCTTCATTTTTGCTCCAAAATAAGGGGAACTTTTGCCTTTTTGCCTCTAAATAAGTGGAATTTCTGTCTTTTTCCCCCAAAACAAAGGGAATTTCAGTCTTTTTTGCCCCAAAATAAGGAAAATTTCTGACTTATAACCCTGAAATAAGTGAAATTTCTGCAAATTTGCCCAAAATAAGAAAAATTTCTGCCTTTTTGCCCCCAAATAAGGGGAATTTCAGCCTTTTTATCTCAAAATAAGGGAAATTTCTGCATTTTTGCAAAAAAATATTAGGAATTTCTGCATTTTTGTCACAAAATATTAGGAATTTCTGCCTTTTTGCCCCAAAATAAGGAAAATTTCTGCTTTTTTCCCGGAAATAAGTGAAATTTCTGCAAATTTGCCCCAAAAAAAGGGAAATTTCTGCCTTTTGCCCCAAAATAAGGGGAATTTCAGCATTTTACCTCAAAATAAGAAAAATTTCTGATTTTTGCACCAAAATATGGAGAATTTCTGCCTTTTTCCCCAAAATAAGGAAAATCTCTGCCTTTTTTCCCTGAAATAAGTGAAATTTCTGCAATTTTGCTTCAAAATAAGGGAAATTTATGCAATTTTGCCCCAAAATAAGTGAAATTTCTGCAATTTTGCCCCAAAATAAGGAAAATTTCTGGAATTTTGCCCCACAATTAGAGGAATTTCTGCAATTTTGCTTCAAAATACGGGGAATATCTGTCTTTTTGCCCAAAATAAAGGGAATGCATACCTTTTTGCCATAAAAAAGGGAAATTTCTTCATTTTTGCCCCAAATTAAGGGAAATTTCTGACTTTTTGCCCTGAAATATGTGAAATTTCAGCAATTTTAGCCCAAAATAAGGTGAATTTCTGCATTTTTGCCCCAAAATAATGGGAATTTCTGCCTTTTTGCCCCAAAATAAGAAAAATTTTTGCCTTTTTTCTCTGAAATAAGTGAAATTTCTGCAATTTTGCCCTATTTAAAAGAAATTTCTGCAATTTTTCCCCATAATAAGGGAAATTTCTGGAATTTTGCCACAAAATAAGGGGAATTTCTGTTTTTTTGCCCGTAAATAAGGGAAATTTCTGCAATTTTGCCCTAAAATAAGGGGAATTTCTGCTCTTTTGCCTCTAAATAAGTGGAATTTCTCTCTTTTTCCCCTCAAAAAAGGGAATTTCTGTCATTTTTGCCCCAAAATAAGGAAAATTTCAGACTTATTACCCTGAAATGAGTGAAATTTCTGCAATTTTGCCCCAATATAAGGGAAATTTCTTCCTATTTGCCCTCAAATAAGGGGAATTTCAGCCTTTTTACCTCAAAATAAAGGGAATTTCTGAATTTTGGCACAAAATATTAGGATTTTCTGCCTTTTTGCCCCAAAATAAAAAAATTTCTGCCTTTTTTCCCTGAAATAAGTGAAATTTCTGCAATTTTGCCCCAAAATAAGTAAAATTTCTACAATTTTGCCCCAAAATAAGGGAAGTTTCTGGAATTTTGCCCCAAAATAAGTGGAATTTCTGATTTTGGCCCCAAAATAAGGAGAATTTCTGCCTTTTTGCCCCACAATTAGGGGAATTTCTGCAATTTTGCTCCAAAATACGGGGAATATCTGCCTTTTTGCCCGAAATAAGGGGAATGCATAACTTTTTGCAATAAAAAAGGGAAATTTCTTCATTTTTGCCCCAAATTAAGGGAAATTTCTGACTTTTTGCTCTGAAATATGTGAAATTTCTGCAATTTTAGCCCAAAATAAGGTGAATTTCTGCCTTTTTGCCCCAAAATAATGGGAATTTCTGCCTTTTTGCCCTAAAATAAGACAAATTTTTGCCTTTTTTCTCTGAAATAAGTGAAATTTCTGCAATTTTGTCCTAAAATAAGGGAAATTTCTGCAATTCTTCCCCATAATAAGGGAAATTTCTGGAATTGTGCCACAAAATAAGGGGAATTTCTGTTTTTTTGCCCCCAAATAAGGGAAATTTCTGCAATTTTGCCCTAAAATAAGGGGAATTTCTGCTTTTTTGCCTCTAAATAAGTGGAATTTCTGTCTCTTTCCCCCAAAACAAAGGGAATTTCTGTCATTTTTGCCCAAAATAAGGAAAATTTCTGACTTATTACCTTGAAATAAGTGAAATTTCTGCAAATTTGCCCAAATATAAGGGAAATTTCTGCTTTTGCCCCCAAATAAGGGGAATTTCAGCCTTTTTACCTCAAAATAAAGGGAATTTCTGAATTTTGGCACAAAATATTAGGAATTTCTGCCTTTTTGCCCCAAAATAAGGAAAATTTCTGTATTTTTCCCTGAAATAAGTGAAATTTCTGCAATTGTGCCCCAACATAAATGAAATTTCTGCAATTTTGCCTCAAAATAAGGAAAATTTCTGGAATTTTGCCCCACAATTAGGGGAATTTCTGCAATTTTGCTCCAAAATACGGGGAATTACTGCCTTTTTGCCCGAAATAAGGGGAATGCATAACTTTTTGCCATAAAAAAGGGAAATTTCTTCATTTTTGCCCCAAATTAAGGGAAATTTCTGACTTTTTGCCCTGAAATATGTGAAATTTCTGCAATTTTAGCCCAAAATAAGGTGAATTTCTGCCTTTTTGCCCCAAAATAATGGGAATTTCTGCCTTTTTGCCCCAAAATAAGAAAAATTTTTGCCTCTTTTCTCAGCAATAAGTGAAATTTCTGCAATTTTGCCCTAAAATAAGGGAAATTTCTGCAATTCTTCCCCATAATAAGGGAAATTTCTGGAATTTTGCCACAAAATAAGGGGAATTTCTGTTTTTTTGCCCCCAAATAAGGGAAATTTCTGCAATTTTGCCCTAAAATAAGGGGAATTTCTGCTTTTTTGCCTCTAAATAAGTGGAATTTTTGTCTTTTTCCCCCAAAACAAAGGGAATTTCTGTCATTTTTGCCCAAAAATAAGAAAAATTTCTGACTTATTACCCTGAAATAAGTCAAATTTCTGCAATTTTGCCCCAATATAAAGGAAATTTCTGCCTTTTTGCCCCCAAATAAGGGGAATTTCAGCCTTTTTACCTCAAAATAATAGGAATTTCTGAATTTTGGCACAAAATATTAGGAATTTCTGCCTTTTTGCCCCAAAATAAAAAAATTTCTGCCTTTTTTCCCTGAAATAAGTGAAATTTCTGCAATTTTGCCCCAAAATAAGTAAAATTTCTACAATTTTGCCCCAAAATAAGGGAAATTTCTGGAATTTTGCCCCAAAATAACTGGAATTTCTGAGTTTGGCCCCAAAATAAGGAGAATTTCTGCCTTTTTGCCCCACAATTAGTGAAATTTCTGCAATTTTGCCCTAAAACAAGGGAAATTTCTGCAATTTTTCCCCATAATAAGGGAAATTTCTGCAATTTTGCTTCAAAATAAGGGGAATTTCTGTTTTTTGCCCCACAATTAGGGAAATTTCTGCAATTTTGCCCCAAAATATTCAGAATTTCTGCCTTTTGCCCCAAAATATGGGGAATTTCTGCCTTTTTGTCCGAAAATAAGAAAAATGCATACCTTTTTGCCCTAAAAAAGGGAAATCTCTTAATTTTGCTACAAAATAAGGGAAACTTTTGTTTTTTTGCCTCTTAATAAGTGGAATTTCTGTTTTTTTCCCCCAAAACAAAGAAAATTTCTGTCTTGCCCCAAAATAAGGAAAATTTCTGACTTATTACCATGAAATAAGTGAAATTTCTGCAAATTTGCCCCCAAAATAGGGAAATTTCTGCCTTTTGCCCCAAAATAAGGGGAATTTCAGCATTTTACCTCAAAATAAGGGGAATTTCTGCCTTTTTGCCCCAAAATAAGGAAAATTTCTGCCTTTTTTCCCTGAAATAAGTAAAATTTTTGCAATTTTGCCCCAAAATAAGTGAAAATTTTGCAATTTTGGCCCAAAATAAGTGAAATTTATGCAATTTTGCCCCAAAATAAGAAAAATTTCTGGAATTTTGCCCCACACTTAGGGAAATTTCTGCAATTTTGCTCCAAAATACGGGGAATTTCTGCCTTTTTGCCCGAAATAAGGGGAATGCATACCTTTTTGCCATAAAAAAGAGAAATTTCTTCATTTTTGCCCCAAATTAATGGAAATTTCTGCCTTTTTGCCCTGAAATATGTGAAATTTCTGCAATTTTAGCCCAAAATAAGGTGAATTTCTCCCTTTTTGCCCCAAAGTAATGGGAATTTCTGCGTTTTTGCCCCAAAATAAAAAAATTTTTGCCTTTTTTCTCTGAAATAAGTGAAATTTCTGCAATTTTGCCCTAAAATAAGGGAAATTTCTGCAATTTTTCCCCATAATAAGGGAAATTTCTGGAATTTTGCCACAAAATAAAAAAAATTTCTGTTTTTTGCCCCCAAATAAGGGATATTTCTGCAATTTTGCCCTAAAATAAGGGGAATTTCTGCTTTTTTGCCTCTAAATATGTGGAATTTCTGTCTTTTTCCCCCAAAACAATGGGAATTTCTGTCATTTTTGCCCCAAAATAAGGGGAATATCTGTTATTTGCCCCACAATTAGGGAAATTTCTGCAATTTTGCCCCCAAATAAGGGAAATTTCTGCCTTTTGCCCCAAAATATGGGGAATTTCTGCCTTTTTGTCTGAAAATAAGAAGAATGCATACCTTTTTGCCATAAAAAGGGAAATTTCTTCATTTTTGCTCCAAAATAAGGGGAACTTTTGCCTTTTTGCCTCTAAATAAGTGGAATTTCTGTCTTTTTCCCCCAAAACAAAGGGAATTTCTGTCTTTTTGCCCCAAAATAAGGAAAATTTCTGACTTATAACCCCGAAATAAGTGAAATTTCTGCAAATTTGCCCCAAAATAAGAAAAATTTCTGCCTTTTTGCCTCCAAATAAGGGGAATTTCAGCCTTTTTTTCTCAAAAAAAGGGAATTTTCTGCATTTTTGCAACAAAATATTAGGAATTTCTGCATTTTTGCCACAAAATATTAGGAATTTCTGCCTTTTTGCCCCAAAATAAGGAAAATTTCTGCCTTTTTTCCTGGAAATAAGTGAAATTTCTGCTGCAAATTTGCCCCAAAAAAAGGGAAATTTCTGCCTTTTGCCCCAAAATAAGGGGAATTTCAGCATTTTTCCTCAAAATAAGGGAAATTTCTGATTTTTGCACCAAAATATGGAGAATTTCTGCCTTTTTGCCCCAAAATAAGGAAAATTTCTGCCTTTTTTCCCTGAAATAAGTGAAATTTCTGCAATTTTGCTCCAAAATAAGTGAAATTTCTGCAATTTTGCCACAAAATAAGGAAAATTTCTGGAATTTTGCCCCACAATTAGGGGAATTTCTGCAATTTTGCTCCAAAATACGGGGAATTTCTGCCTTTTTGCCCAAAATAAGGAAAATGCATACCTTTTTGCCATAAAAAAGGGAAAATTCTTCATTTTTGCCCCAAATTAAGGGAAATTTCTGAATTTTTGCCCTGAAATATGTTAAATTTCTGCAATTTTAGCCCAAAATAAGGTGAATTTCTGCCTTTTTGCCACAAAATAATGGGAATTTCTGCCTTTTTGCCCCAAAATAAGAAAAATTTTTGCCTTTTTTCTCTGAAATAACTGAAATTTCTGCAATTTTGCCCTAAAATAAGGAAAATTTCTGCAATTTTTTCCCATAATAAGAGAAATTTCTGGAATTTTGCCACAAAATAAGGGGAATTTCTGTTTTTTGCCCCACAATTCGGGAAATTTCTGCAATTTTGCCCCAAAATAAGGGGAATTTCTGCAATTTTTCCCCATAATAAGGGAAATTTCTGGAATTTTGCCACAAAATAAGGGGAATTTCTGTTTTTTTGCCCCCAAATAAAAGAAATTTCTGTAATTTTGCCCTTAAATAAGGGGAATTTCTACTTTTTTGCCTCTAAATAAGTGGAATTTCTGTCTTTTTCCCCAAAACAAAGGGAATTTCTGTCATTTTTACCCCAAAATAAGGAAAATTTCTGACTTATTACCCTGAAATAAGTGAAATTTCTGCAATTTTGTGCCAATATAAGGGAAATTTCTGCGTTTTTGCCCCCAAATAAGGGGAATTTCAGCCTTTTTACCTCAAAATAAGGGGAATTTCTTAATTTTGGCACATAATATTAGGAATTTCTGCCTTTTTGCCCCAAAATAAAACAAATTTCTGTCTTTTTTCCCTGAAATAAGTGAAATTTCTGCAATTTTGCCACAAAATAAGAAAAATTTCTAAAATTTTGCCCCAAAATAAGGGAAATTTCTGGAATTTTGCCCCAAAATAAGTGGAATTTCTGAGTTTGGCCCCAAAATAAGGAGAATTTCTGCCTTTTTGCCCCACAATTAGTGAAATTTCTGCAATTTTGCCCTAATATAAGGGAAATTTCTGCAATTTTTCCCCATAATAAGGGAAATTTCTGCAATTTTGCTTCAAAATAAGGGGAATTTCTGTTTGTTGCC
Organism: Micromys minutus; assembly: GCF_963924665.1. NCBI lineage: Eukaryota > Metazoa > Chordata > Mammalia > Rodentia > Muridae > Micromys > Micromys minutus. The sequence continues at coordinate 271,964 of NW_027667812.1, read as the reverse complement.
CCACAATTAGGGAAATTTCTGCAATTTTGCCCCAAAATATTCAGAATTTCTGCCTTTTGCCCCAAAATATGGGGAATTTCTGCCTTTTTGTCCGAAAATAAGAAAAATGCATACCTTTTTTCCCTAAAAAAGGGAAATTTCTTTATTTTTGCTCCAAAATAAGGGGAACTTTTGCCTTTTTGCCTCTTAATAAGTGGAATTTTTTTTTCCCCAAAACAAAGAAAATTTCTGTCTTTTTTGCCCCAAAATAAGGAAAATTTCTGACTTATTACCATGAAATAAGTGAAATTTCTGAAAATTTGCCCCCAAAATAGGGAAATTTCTGCCTTTTGCCCCAAAATAAGGGGAATTTCAGCATTTTACCTCAAAATAAGGGGAATTTCTGCCTTTTTGCCCCAAAATAAGGAAAATTTCGGCCTTTTTTCCCTGAAATAAGTAAAATTTTTGCAATTTTGCCCCAAAATAAGTGAAAATTTTGCAATTTTGGCCCAAAATAAGTGAAATTTATGCAATTTTGCCCCAAAATAAGAAAAATTTCTGGAATTTTGCCCCACACTTAGGGAAATTTCTGCAATTTTGCTCCAAAATACGGGGAATTTCTGCCTTTTTGCCCGAAATAAGGGGAATGCATACCTTTGTGCCATAAAAAAGGGAAATTTCTTCATTTCTGCCCCAAATTAAGGGAAATTTCTGACTTCTTGCCCTGAAATATGTGAAATTTCTGCAATTTTAGCCCAAAATAAGGTGAATTTCTCCCTTTTTTGCCCCAAAGTAATGGGAATTTCTGCGTTTTTGCCCCAAAATAAAAAAATTTTTGCCTTTTTTCTCTGAAATAAGTGAAATTTCTGCAATTTTGCCCTAAAATAAGGGAAATTTCTGCAATTTTTCCCCATAATAAGGGAAATTTCTGGAATTTTGCCACAAAATAAAAATCAATTTCTGTTTTTTGCCCCCAAATAAGGGATATTTCTGCAATTTTGCCCTAAAATAAGGGGAATTTCTGCTTTTTTGCCTCTAAATAAGTGGAATTTCTGTCTTTTTCCCCCAAAACAAAGGGAATTTCTGTCATTTTTGCCCCAAAATAAGGGGAATATCTGTTATTTGCCCCACAATTAGGGAAATTTCTGCAATTTTGCCCCCAAATAAGGGAAATTTCTGCCTTTTGCCCCAAAATATGGGGAATTTCTGCCTTTTTGTCTGAAAATAAGAAGAATGCATACCTTTTTGCCATAAAAAGGAAAATTTCTTCATTTTTGCTCCAAAATAAGGGGAACTTTTGCCTTTTTGCCTCTAAATAAGTGGAATTTCTGTCTTTTTCCCCCAAAACAAAGGGAATTTCTGTCTTTTTGCCCCAAAATAAGGAAAATTTCTGACTTATAACCCCGAAATAAGTGAAATTTCTGCAAATTTGCCCCAAAATAAGAAAAATTTCTGCCTTTTTGCCTCCAAATAAGGGGAATTTCAGCCTTTTTTTCTCAAAAAAAGGGAATTTTCTGCAATTTTGCAACAAAATATTAGGAATTTCTGCATTTTTGCCACAAAATATTAGGAATTTCTGCCTTTTTGCCTCAAAATAAGGAAAATTTCTGCCTTTTTTCCTGGAAATAAGTGAAATTTCTGCAAATTTGCCCCAAAAAAAGGGAAATTTCTGCCTTTTGCCCCAAAATAAGGGGAATTTCAGCATTTTTCCTCAAAATAAGGGAAATTTCTGATTTTTGCACCAAAATATGGAGAATTTCTGCCTTTTTGCCCCAAAATAAGGAAAATTTCTGCCTTTTTTCCCTGAAATAAGTGAAATTTCTGCAATTTTGCTCCAAAATAAGTGAAATTTCTGCAATTTTGCCACAAAATAAGGAAAATTTCTGGAATTTTGCCCCACAATTAGGGGAATTTCTGCAATTTTGCTCCAAAATACGGGGAATTTCTGCCTTTTTGCCCAAAATAAGGAAAATGCATACCTTTTTGCCATAAAAAGGGAAAATTCTTCATTTTTGCCCCAAATTAAGGGAAATTTCTGAATTTTTGCCCTGAAATATGTTAAATTTCTGCAATTTTAGCCCAAAATAAGGTGAATTTCTGCCTTTTTGCCCCAAAATAATGGGAATTTCTGCCTTTTTGCCCCAAAATAAGAAAAATTTTTGCCTTTTTTCTCTGAAATAACTGAAATTTCTGCAATTTTGCCCTAAAATAAGGGAAATTTCTGCAATTTTTTCCCATAATAAGGGAAATTTCTGGAATTTTGCCACAAAATAAGGGGAATTTCTGTTTTTTGCCCCACAATTCGGGAAATTTCTGCAATTTTGCCCCAAAATAAGGGGAATTTCTGCAATTTTTCCCCATAATAAGGGAAATTTCTGGAATTTTGCCACAAAATAAGGGGAATTTCTGTTTTTTTGCCCCAAAATAAAAGAAATTTCTGCAATTTTGCCCTAAAATAAGGGGAATTTCTACTTTTTTGCCTCTAAATATGTGGAATTTCTGTCTTTTTCCCCAAAACAAAGAGAATTTCTGTCATTTTTACCCCAAAATAAGGAAAATTTCTGACTTATTACCCTGAAATAAGTGAAATTTCTGCAATTTTGTCCCAATATAAGGGAAATTTCTGCGTTTTTGCCCCCAAATACAAGGAATTTCAGTCTTTTTACCTCAAAATAAGGGGAATTTCTTAATTTTGGCACAAAATATTAGGAATTTCTGCCTTTTTGCCCCAAAATAAAAAAATTTCTGCCTTTTTTCCCTGAAATAAGTGAAATTTCTGCAATTTTGCCCCAAAATAAGTAAAATTTCTACAATTTTGCCCCAAAATAAGGGAAATTTCTGGAATTTTGCCCCAAAATAACTGGAATTTCTGAGTTTGGCCCCAAAATAAGGAGAATTTCTGCCTTTTTGCCCCACAATTAGTGAAATTTCTGCAATTTTGCCCTAAAATAAGGGAAATTTCTGCAATTTTTCCCCATAATAAGGGAAATTTCTGCAATTTTGCTTCAAAATAAGGGGAATTTCTGTTTTTTGCCCCACAATTAGGGAAATTTCTGCAATTTTGCCCCAAAATATTCAGAATTTCTGCCTTTTGCCCCAAAATATGGGGAATTTCTGCCTTTATGTCCGAAAATAAGAAAAATGCATACCTTTTTTCCCTAAAAAAGGGAAATTTCTTCATTTTTGCTCCAAAATAAGGGGAACTTTTGCCTTTTTGCCTCTTAATAAGTGGAATTTCTGTTTTTTCCCCCCAAAACAAAGAAAATTTCTGTCTTTTTTGCCCCAAAATAAGGAAAATTTCTGACTTATTACCATGAAATAAGTGAAATTTCTGCAAATTTGCCCCAAAAATAGGGAAATATCTGCCTTTTGCCCCAAAATAAGGGGAATTTCAGCATTTTACCTCAAAATAAGGGGAATTTCTGCCTTTTTGCCCCAAAATAAGGAAAATTTCTGCCTTTTTTCCCTGAAATAAGTAAAATTTTTGCAATTTTGCCCTAAAATAAGGGGAATTTCTGCTTTTTGGCCTCTAAATAAGTGGAATTTCTGTCTTTTTCCCCCAAAACAAAGGGAATTTCTGTCATTTTTGCCCCAAAATAAGGGGAATATCTGTTATTTGCCCCACAATTAGGGAAATTTCTGCAATTTTGCCCCCAAATAAGGGAAATTTCTGCCTTTTGCCCCAAAATATGGGGAATTTCTGCCTTTTTGTCTGAAAATAAGAAGAATGCATACCTTTTTGCCATAAAAAGGGAAATTTCTTCATTTTTGCTCCAAAATAAGGGGAACTTTTGCCTTTTTGCCTCTAAATAAGTGGAATTTCTGTCTTTTTCCCCCAAAACAAAGGGAATTTCTGTCTTTTTGCCCCAAAATAAGGAAAATTTCTGACTTATAACCCCGAAATAAGTGAAATTTCTGCAAATTTGCCCCAAAATAAGAAAAATTTCTGCCTTTTTGCCTCCAAATAAGGGGAATTTCAGCCTTTTTTTCTCAAAAAAAGGGAATTTTCTGCATTTTTGCAACAAAATATTAGGAATTTCTGCATTTTTGCCACAAAATATTAGGAATTTCTGCCTTTTTGCCCCAAAATAAGGAAAATTTCTGCCTTTTTTCCTGGAAATAAGTGAAATTTCTGCAAATTTGCCCCAAAAAAAGGGAAATTTCTGCCTTTTGCCCCAAAATAAGGGGAATTTCTACTTTTTTGCCTCTAAATATGTGGAATTTCTGTCTTTTTCCCCAAAACAAAGAGAATTTCTGTCATTTTTACCGCAAAATAAGGAAAATTTCTGAATTATTATCCTGAAATAAGTGAAATTTCTGCAATTTTGTCCCAATATAAGGGAAATTTCTGCGTTTTTGCCCCCAAATAAAAGGAATTTCAGCCTTTTTACCTCAAAATAAGGGGAATTTCTTAATTTTGGCACAAAATATTAGGAATTTCTGCCTTTTTGCCCCAAAATAAAACAAATTTCTGTCTTTTTTTCTCTGAAATAAGTGAAATTTCTGCAATTTTGCCACAAAATAAGTAAAATTTCTACAATTTTGCCCCAAAATAAGGGAAATTTCTGGAATTTTGCCCCAAAATAAGTGGAATTTCTGAGTTTGGCCCCAAAATAAGGAGAATTTCTGCCTTTTTGCCCCACAATTAGTGAAATTTCTGCAATTTTGCCCTAAGATAAGGGAAATTTTTGCAATTTATCCCCATAATAAAGGAAATTTCTGCAATTTTGCTTCAAAATAAGGGGAATTTCTGTTTTTTGCCCCACAATTAGGGAAATTTCTGCAATTTTGCCCCAAAATAAGGGGAATTTCTGCCTTTTGCTCCAAAATATGGGGAATTTCTGCCTTTTCGTCTGAAAATAAGAAAAATGCATACCTTTTTGCCATAAAAAAGGGAAATTTCTTCTTTTTTGCTCCAAAATAAGGGGAACTTTTGCCTTTTTGCCTCTAAATAACTGGAATTTCTGTTTTTTTCCCCCAAAACAAAGAGAATTTCTGTTTTTTGGCCCCAAAATAAGGAAAATTTCTGACTTATTACCATGAAATAAGTGAAATTTCTGCAAATTTGCCCCAAAAAAAGGGAAATTTCTGCCTTTTGCCCCAAAATAAGAAAAATTTTTGCCTTTTTTCTCTGAAATAAGTGAAATTTCTGCAATTTTGCCCTAAAATAAGGGAAATTTCTGCAATTTTTCCCCATAATAAGGGAAATTTCTTGAATTTTGCCACAAAATAAGGGGAATTTCTGTTTTTTTGCCCCCAAATAAGGGAAATTTCTGCAATTTTGCCCCAATATAAGGGAAATTTCTGCCTTTTTGCCCCCAAATAAGGGGAATTTCAGCCTTTTTACCTCAAAATAAGGGGAATTTCTGAATTTTGGCACAAAATATTAGGAATTTCTCTTTTTTTGCCCCAAAATAAAAAAAAATTCTGCTTTTTTTACTGAAATAAGTGAATTTTCTGCAATTTTGCCCCAAAATAAGTACAATTTCTGCAATTTTGCCCCAAAATAAGGGAAATTTCTGGAATTTTGCCCCAAAATAAGTGGAATTTCTGAGTTTTCCCCAAAAATAAGGAGAATTTCTGCCTTTTTGCGCCACAATTAGTGAAATTTCTGCAATTTTGCCGTAAAATAAGGGAAATTTCTGCAATTTTTCCTCATAATAAGGGAAATTTCTGCAATTTTGCCCCAAATAAGGGGAATTTTGTTTTTTGCCCCACAATTAGGGAAATTTCTGCAATTTTGCCAAAAAATAAGGGAAATTACTGCCTTTTGCCCCAAAATATGGGGAATTTCTGCCTTTTTGTCTGAAAATAAGAAGAATGCATAACTTTTTGCCATAAAAAAGAGAAATTTCTTCATTTTTGCTTTAAAATAAGGGGAACTTTTGCCTTTTTGCCTTTAAATAAGTGAAATTTCTGTCTTTTTCCCCCAAAACAAAGGGAATTTCTGTCTTTTTTGCCCCAAAATAAGGAAAATTTCTGACTTATAATCCTGAAATAAGTGAAATTTCTGCAAATTTGCCACAAAATAAGAAAAATTTCTGCCTTTTTGCCCCCAATAAGGGGAATTACAGCCTTTTTATTTCAAAATAAGGGAAATTTCTGCAATTTTGCAACAAAATATTAGGAATTTCTGCCTTTTTGCCCCAAAATAAGAAAAATTTCTGCCTTTTTTTCGGAAATAAGTGAAATTTCTGCAAATTTGCCCCCAAAAAAAGAAATTTCTGCCTTTTGCCCCCAAAAAAGGGGAATTTCAGCATTTTACCTCAAAATAAGGGAAATTTCTGATTTTTGCAACAAAATATGGAGAATTTCTGCCTATTTGCCCCAAAATAAGGAAAATTTCTACCTATTTTCCCTGAAATAAGTGAAATTTCTGCAATTTTGCCCCAAAATAAGTGAAATTTCTGCAATTTTGCCCCAAAATAAGGAAAATTTCTGGAATTTTGCCCCACAATTAGGGGAAATTCTGCAATTTTGCTCCAAAATACGGGGAATTTCTGCCTTTTTGCCCGAAATAAGGGGAATGCATACGTTTTTGCCATAAAAAAGGGAAATTTCTTCCTTTTTGCTCCAAATTAAGGGAAATTTCTGACTTCTTGCCTTGAAATATGTGAAATTTCTGCAATTTTAGCCCAAAGTAAAGTGAATTTCTGCCTTTTTGCCCCAAAGTAATGGGAATTTCTGCCTTTTTGCCCCAAAATAAAAAAAATTTTTTTTTTCTCTGAAATAAGTGAATTTTCTGCAATTTTGCCCTAAAATAAGGGAAATTTCTGCAATTTTTCCCCATAATAAGGGAAATTTCTGGAATTTTGCCACAAAATAAGGGGAATTTCTGTTTTTTTGCCCGTAAATAAGGGAAATTTCTGCAATTTTGCCCTAAAATAAGGGGAATTTCTGCATTTTGCCTCTAAATAAGTGGAATTACTGTCTTTTTCCCCCAAAACAAAGGGAATTTCTGACATTTTTCCCCCAAAATAAGGAAAATTTCTGACTTATTACCCTGAAATAAGTGAAATTTCTGCAATTTTGCCCCAATATAAGCGAAATTTCTTCCTTTTTGCCCCCAAATAAGGGAAATTTCAGCCTTTTTACCTCAAAATAAAGGGAATTTCTGAATTTTGGCACAAAATATTAGGAATTTCTGCCTTTTTGCCCCAAAATAAAAAAATTTCTGCCTTTTTTCCCTAAAATAAGTGAAATTTCTGCAATTTTGCCCCAAAATAAGTAAAATTTCTACAATTTTGCCCCAAAATAAGGTAAATTTCTGGAATTTTGCTCCAAAATAAGTGGAATTTCTGAGTTTGGCCCCAAAATAAGGAGAATTTCTGCCTTTTTGCGCCACAATTAGTGAAATTTCTGCAATTTTGCCGTAAAATAAGGGAAATTTCTGCAATTTTTCCTCATAATACGGGAAATTTCTGCAATTTTGCCCCAAAATAAGGGGAATTTCTGTTTTTTGCCCCACCATTAGGGAAATTTCTGCAATTTTGCCAAAAAATAAGGGAAATTTCGGCCTTTTGCCCCAAAATATGGGGAATTTCTGCCTTTTTTTCTGAAAATAAGAAGAATGCATAACTTTTTGCCATAAAAAAGAGAAATTTCTTCATTTTTGCTTTAAAATAAGGAGAACTTTTGCCTTTTTGCCTCTAAATAAGTGAAATTTCTGTCTTTTTCCCCCAAAACAAAGGGAATTTCTGTCTTTTTTGCCCCAAAATAAGGAAAATTTCTGACTTATAACCCTGAAATAAGTGAAATTTCTGCAAATTTGCCCCAAAATAAGAAAAATTTCTGCCTTTTTGCCCCCAAATAAGGAAAATTTCAGCCTTTTTATTTCAAAATAAGGGAAATTTCTGCATTTTTGCAACAAAATATTAGGAATTTCTGCCTTTTTGCCCCAAAATAAGACAAATTTCTGCCTTTTTTTTCGGAAATAAGTGAAATTTCTGCAAATTTGCCCCAAAAAAGGGAAATTTCTGCCTTTTGCCCCCCAAAAAAGGGGAATTTCAGCATTTTACCTCAAAATAAGGGAAATTTCTGATTTTTGCAACAAAATATGGAGAATTTCTGCCTTTTTGCCCCAAATTAAGGAAAATTTCTTCCTATTTTCCCTGAAATAAGTGAAATTTCTGCAATTTTGCCCCAAAATAAGAGAAATTTCTGCAATTTTGCCCCAAAATAAGGAAAATTTCTGGAATTTTGCCCCACAATTAGGGGAAATTCTGCAATTTTGCTCCAAAATACGGGAAATTTCTGCCTTTTTGCCCGAAATAAGGGGAATGCATACCTTTTTGCCATAAAAAAGGGAAATTTCTTCATTTTTGCCCCAAATTAAGGGAAATTTCTGAATTCTTGCCTTGAAATATGTGAAATTTCTGCAATTTTAGCCCAAAGTAAGGTGAATTTCTGCCTTTTTGCCCCAAAGTAATGGGAATTTCTGCCTTTTTGCCCCAAAATAAAAAAAAATTTTTCCTTTTTTCTCTGAAATAAGTGAATTTTCTGCAATTTTGCCCTAAAATAAGGGAAATTTCTGCAATTTTTCCCCATAATAAGGGAAATTTCTGGAATTTTGCCACAAAATAAGGGGAATTTCTGTTTTTTTGCCCGTAAATAAGGGAAATTTCTGCAATTTTGCCCTAAAATAAGGGGAATTTCTGCATTTTGCCTCTAAATAAGTGGAATTACTGTCTTTTTCCCCCAAAACAAAGGGAATTTCTGTCATTTTTGCCCCAAAATAAGGAAAATTTCTGACTTATTACCCTGAAATAAGTGAAATTTCTGCAATTTTGCCCCAATATAAGGGAAATTTCTTCCTTTTTGCCCCCAAATAAGGGAAATTTCAGCCTTTTTACCTCAAAATAAAGGGAATTTCTGAATTTTGGCACAAAATATTAGGAATTTCTGCCTTTTTGCCCCAAAATAAAAAAATTTCTGCCTTTTTTCCCTAAAATAAGTGAAATTTCTGCAATTTTGCCCCAAAATAAGGAAAATTTCTGGAATTTTGCCCCACAATTAGGGGAAATTCTGCAATTTTGCTCCAAAATACGGGGAATTTCTGCCTTTTTGCCCAAAATAAGGGGAATGCATACCTTTTTGCCATAAAAAAGGGAAATTTCTTCATTTTTGCCCCAAATTAGGGGAAATTTCTGACTTTTTGCCCTGAAATATGTGAAATTTCTGCAATTTTAGCCCAAAATAAGGTGAATTTCTGCCTTTTTGTCCCAAAATAATGGGAATTTCTGCCTTTTAGCCCCAAATAAGAAAAATTTTTGCCTTTTTTCTCTGAAATAAGTGAAATTTCTGCAATTTTGCCCTAAAATAAGGGAAATTTCTGCCTTTTGCCCCAAAATATGGGGAATTTCTGCTTTTTTGTCTGAAAATAAGAAGAATGCATAACTTTTTTGCCATAAAAAAGGGAAATTTCTTCATTTTTGCTCCAAAATAAGGGGAACTTTTGCCTTTTTGCCTCTAAATAAGTGGAATTTCTGTCCTTTTCCCTCAAAACAAAGGCAATTTCTGTCTTTTTTGCCCCAAAATAAGGAAAATTTCTGACTTATAACCCTGAAATAAGTGAAATTTCTGCAAATTTGCCCCAAAATAAGAAATATTTCTGCCTTTTTGGCCCTAAATAAAGGGAATTTCAGCCTTTTTATCTCAAAATAAGAGAAATTTCTGCATTTTTGCAACAAAATATTAGGAATTTCTGCATTTTGCCACAAAATATTAGGAATTCCTGCTTTTTTGCCGCAAAATAAGGAAAATTTCTGCCTTTTTTCCTGGAAATAAGTGAAATTTCTGCAAATTTGCCCCCAAAAAAGGGAAATTTCTGCCTTTTGCCCCAAAATAAGGGGAATTTCAGCGTTTTACCTCAAAATAAGGGAAATTTCTGATTTTTGCCCCAAAATATGGAGAATTTCTGCCTTTTTCCCCAAAATAAGGAAAATTTCTGCCTTTTTTCCCTGAAATAAGTGAAATTTCTGCAATTTTGCACCAAAATAAGTGAAATTTCTGAAATTTTGCCCCAAAATAAGTAAAATTTCTGCAATTTTGCCCCAAAATAAGGGAAATTTCTTGAATTTTTCCCCAAATTAATTGGAATTTCTGAGTTTTGCCTAAAATAAGGAGAATTTCTGCCTTTTTGCGCCACAATTAGTGAAATTTCTGCAATTTTGCCGTAAAATAAGGGAAATTTCTGCAATTTTTCCTCATAATAAGGGAAATTTCTGCAATTTTGCCCCAAAATAAGGGGAATTTCTGTTTTTGTCCCACAATTAGGGAAATTTCTGCAATTTTGCCCAAAAATAAGGGAAATTTCTGATTTTTGCACCAAAATATGGAGAATTTCTGCCTTTTTCCCCAAAATAAGGAAAATTTCTGCCTTTTTTCCCTGAAATAAGTGAAATTTCTGCAATTTTGCCTCAAAATATGTGAAATTTCTGCAATTTTGCCCCAAAATAAGGAAAATTTCTGGAATTTTGCCCCACAATTAGGGGAATTTCTGCAATTTTGCTTCAAAATACGGGGTATTTCTGCCTTTTTGCCCAAAATAGAGGGAATGCATACCTTTTTGCCATAAAAAAGGGAAATTTCTTCATTTTTACCCCAAATTAAGGGAAATTTCAGAATTTTTGCACTGAAATATGTTAAATTTCTGCAATTTTAGCCTAAAATAAGGTGAATTTCTGCCTTTTTGCCCCAAAATAAGAAAAATTTTTGCCTTTTTTCTCTGAAATAAGTGAAATTTCTGCAATTTTGCCCTAAAATAAGGGATTTCTGCAATTTTTTCCCATAATAAGGGAAATTTCTAGAATTTTGCCACAAAATAAGGGGAATTTCTGTTTTTTTGCTCCCAAATAAGGGAAATTTCTGCAATTTTGCCCTAAAATAAGGAGAATTTCTGCTTTTTTGCCTCTAAATAAGTGGAATTTCTGTCTTTTTCCCCCAAAACAAATGGAATTTCTTTCATTTTCGCCCCAAAATAAGGAAAATTTCTGACTTATTACCCTGAAATAGGTGAAATTTCTGCAATTTTGCCCCAAAATAAGAAAAATTTCTGCCTTTTTGCCCCTAAATAAGGGGAATTTCAGCCTTTTTATTTCAAAATAAGGGAAACATCTGAATTTTTGCAACAAAATATTAGGAATTTCTGCATTTTTGCCACAAAATATTAGGAATTTCTGCTTTTGCCCCAAAATAAGGAAAAATTTATGCCTTTTTTTCCTGAAATAAGTGAAATTTCTGCAATTTTGCCCCAAAATAAGTGAAATTTCTGCAATTTTGCCCCAAAATAAAGAAAATTTCTCGAATTTTGCCCCACAATTAGGGGAATTTCTGCCATTTTGCTCCAAAATACGGGGAATTTCTGCCTTTTTGCCCAAAATAAGGGGAATGCATACCTTTTTGCCATAAAAATAGGAAATTTCTTCATTTTTGCCCCAATTTGAGGGAAATTTCTGACTTTTTGCCCTTAAATATGTGAAATTTCGGCAATTTTAGCCCAAAATAAGGTGAATTTCTGCCTTTTAGCCCCAATAAATTGGGAATTTCTGCATTTTTGCACCAAAATAAGAAAAATTTTTGCCTTTTTTCTCTGAAATAAGTGAAATTTCTGCAATTTTGCCCTAAATTAAGGGAAATTTCTGAAATTTTTCCCCATAATAAGGGAAATTTCTGCAATTTTGCCACAAAATAAGGGGAATTTCTGTTTTTTGCCCCACAATTAGGGAAATTTCTGCAATTTTGCCCCAAAATAAGGAGAATTTCTGCCTTTTGCCCCAAAATATGGGGAATTTCTGCCTTTTTGTCTGAAAATAAGAAAAATGCATACCTTTTTGCCATAAAAAAGAGAAATTTCTTCATTTTTGCTCCAAAATAAGGGAAACATTTGCCTTTTTGCCTCTAAATTAGAGGAATTTCTGTTTTTTTTTTCCCCAAAACAAAGAGAATTTCTGTCTTTTTTGCCCCAAAATAAAAAAAATTTCTGACTTATTACCATGAAATAAGTGAAATTTCTGCAAATTTGTCCCAAAAATAGGAAAATTTCTGCCTTTTGGCCCAAAATAAGTAAAATTTCAGCATTTTCCCTCAAAATAAGGGGAATTTCTGCCTTTTTGCCCCAAAATAAGGAAAATTTCTGCCTTTTTTCTCTGAAATAAGTGAAATTTCTGCAATTTTGCCTTAAAATGAGTGAAATTTCAGGAATTTTGCCCCAAAATAAAAGAAATTTCTGCAATTTTTCCCCAAAAAAAGTGGAATTTCTGAGTTTTTTTCAAAAATAAGGAGAATTTCTGCATTTTTGCCCCACAATTAGGGGAATTTCTGCAATTTTGCTCCAAAATACGGGGAATTTCTGCTTTTTTGCCCGAAAATAAAGGGAATGCATACCTTTTTGCCATAAAAAAGGGAAATTTCTTCATTTTTGCCACAAATTAAGGGAAATTTCTGCCTTTTTGCCCTGAAATATGTGAAATTTCTGCAATTTTAGCCTAAAATAAGGTGAATTTCTGCCTTTTTGCCACAAAATAATGGGAATTTCTGCCTTTTTGCCCCAAAATAAGAAAAATTTTTGCCTTTTTTCTCTGAAATAAGTGAAATTTCTGCAATTTTGCCCTATTTAAAGGAAATTTCTGCAATTTTTCCCAATAATAAGGGAAATTTCTGGAATTTTGCCCCAAAATAAGAGGAATTTCTGTTTTTTTGCCCCCAAATAAGGGAAATTTCTGCAATTTTTTCCTAAAATAAGGGGAATTTCTGCTTTTTTGCCTCTAAATAAGTGGAATTTCTGTCTTTTTCCCCCAAAACAAAGGGAATTTCTATCATTTTTGCCCCAAAATAAGGAAAATTTCTGACTTATTACTCTGAAATAAGTGAAATTTCTGCAATTTTGCCCCAATATAAGGAAAATTTCTGCCTTTTTGCCCCCAAATAAGGGGAATTTCAGCCTTTTTACCTCAAAATTAGGGGAATTTCTGAATTTTGGCACAAAATATTAGGAATTTCTGCTTTTTTGCCCCAAAATAAGGAAAATTTCTGCTTTTTTCCCTGAAATAAGTGAAATTTCTGCAATTTTGCCCCAAAATAAGTAAAATTTCTGCAATTTTGCCCCAAAATAAGGGAAATTTCTGTAATTTTGCCCCAAAATAAGTGGAATTTCTGAGTTTTGCCCCAAAATAAGGAGAATTTCTGCATTTTTGCGCCACAATTAGTGAAATTTCTGCAATTTTGCCGTAAAATAAGAGAAATTTCTGCAATTTTTCCTCATAATAAGGGAAATTTCTGCAATTTTGCCCCAAAATAAGGGGAATTTCTTTTTTTTGCCCCACAATTAAAGTAATTTCTGCAATTTTGCCCAAAAATAATGGGAATTTCTGCTTTTATGCCTCTAAATAAGTGGAATTTCTGTCTTTTTGTCTGAAAATAAGAAGAATGCATACCTTTTTGCCATAAAAAAGGGAAATTTCTTCATTTTTGCTCCAAAATAAGGGGAACTTTTGCCTTTTTGCCTCTAAATAAGTGGAATTTCTGTCCTTTTCCCCCCAAACAAAGGCAATTTCTGTCTTTTTTGCCCCAAAATAAGGAAAATTTCTGACTTATAACCCTGAAATAAGTGAAATTTCTGCAAATTTGCCCCAAAATAAGAAAAATTTCTGCCTTTTTGCCCCCAAGTAAGGGGAATTTCAGCCTTTTTATCTCAAAATAAGGGAAATTTCTGCATTTTTGCAACAAAATATTAGGAATTTCTGCATTTTTGCCACAAAATATTAGGAATTCCTGCCTTTTTGGCACAAAATAAGGAAAATTTCTGCCGTTTTTCCCGGAAATAAGTGAAATTTCTGCAAATTTGCCCCCAAAAAAAGGGAAATTTCTGCCTTTTGCCCCAAAATCAGGGGAATTTCAGCATTTTACCTCAAAATAAGGGAAATTTCCTATTTTTGCACCAAAACATGGAAAATTTCTGCCTTTTTGCCCCAAAATAAGGAAAAATTCTGCCTTTTTTCCCTGAAATAAGTGAAATTTCTGATTTTTGCCCCAAAATAAGTAAAATTTCTACAATTTTGCCCTAAAATAAGGAAAATTTCTGGAATTTTGCCCCACAATTAGGGGAATTTCAGCAATTTTGCTCCAAAATACAGGGAATTTCTGCCTTTTTGCCCAAAATAAGGGGAATGCATACCTTTGTGCCATAAAAAAGGGAAATTTCTTCATTTTTGCCCCAAATTAAGGGAAATTTTTTACTTTTTGCCCTGAAATATGTGAAATTTCTGCAATTTTAGCCCAAAATAAGGTGAATTTCTGCCTTTTTGACCCAAAATAATGGGAATTTCTGCCTTTTTGCCCCAAAATAAGAAAAATTTTTGCCTTTTTTCTCTGAAATAAGTGAAATTTCGGCAATTTTGCCCTAACATAAGGGAAATTTCTGCAATTTTTCCCAATAATAAGGGAAATTTCTGGAATTTTGCCACAAAATAAGGGGAATTTCTGTTTTTTTGCTCCCAAAAAAGGGAAATTTCTACAATTTTGCCCTAAAATAAGGGGAATTTCTGCCTTTTTGCCCGAAATAAGGGGAATGCATACCGTTTTGCCATAAAAAAAAGAAATTTCTTCATTTTTGCCCCAAATTAAGGGAAATCTGACTTATTACCCTGAAATAAGTGAAATTTCTGCAATTTTTCCCCAATATAATGGAAATTTCTGCCTTTTTGCTCACAAATAAGGGGAATTTCAGCCTTTTTACCTCAAAATAAGGGGAATTTCTGAATTATGGCACAAAATATTAGGAATTTCTGCCTTTTTGCCCCAAAATAATTAAAATTTCTGCTTTTTTCCCTGAAATAATTGAAATTTCTGCAATTTTGCCCCAAAATAAGTAAATTTTCTGCAATTTTGCCCTAAAATAAGGAAAATTTCTGCAATTTTTCCCCATAATAAGGGAAATTTCTGGAATTTTTCCACAAAATAAGGGGAATTTCTGTTTTATGCCCCACAATTAGGGAAATTTCTGCAATTTTGCCCCAAAATAATGGGAATCTCTGCCTTTTGCCCCAAAATATGGGGAATTTCTTATTTTTGTCCGAAAATAAGAAAAATGCATACCTTTTTGCCATAAAAAAGGGAAATTTCTTCATTTTTACTCCAAAATAAGGGGAACTTTTGCCTTTTTGCCTCTAAATAAGTGGAATTTCTGTTTTTTTCCCCCAAAACAAAGAGAATTTCTGTCTTTTTGCCCCAAAATAAGGAAAATTTCTGATGTATAACCCTGAAATAAGTGAAATTTCTGCAAATTTGCCCCAAAAATAGGGAAATGTCTGCCTTTTGCCCCAAAATAAGGGGAATTTCAGCATTTTACCTCAAAATAAGGGGAATTTCTGCATTTTTGCCACAAAATATGGAGAATTTCTGCCTTTTTGCCCCAAAATAAGGAAAATTTCTGCCTATTTTTCCTGAAATAAGTGAAATTTCTGCAATTTTGCCCCAAAATAAGTGAAATTTCTGCAATTTTGCCCCAAAATAAGGAAAATTTCTGGAATTTTGCCCCACAATTAGGGGAAATTCTGCAATTTTGCTCCAAAATACGGGGAATTTCGGCCTTTTTGCCCAAAATAAGGGGAATGCATACCTTTTTGCCATAAAAAAGGAAAATTTCTTCATTTTTGCCCCAAATTAAGTGAAATTTCTGACTTTTTGCCCTGAAATATGTGAAATTTCTGCAATTTTAGCCCAAAATAAGGTGAATTTCTGCCTTTTTGTCCCAAAATAATGGGAATTTCTGCCTTTTAGCCCCAAATAAGAAAAATTTTTGCCTTTTTTCTCTGAAATAAGTGAAATTTCTGCAATTTTGCCCTAAAATAAGGGAAATTTCTGCCTTTTGCCCCAGAATATGGGGAATTTCTGCTTTTTTGTCTGAAAATAAGAAGAATGCATAACTTTTTTGCCATAAAAAAGGGAAATTTCTTCATTTTTGCTCCAAAATAAGGGGAAATTTTGCCTTTTTGCCTCTAAATAAGTGGAATTTCTGTCCTTTTCCCTCAAAACAAAGGCAATTTCTGTCTTTTTTGTCCCAAAATAAGGAAAATTTCTGACTTATAACCCTGAAATAAGTGAAATTTCTGCAAATTTGCCCCAAAATAAGAAATATTTCTGCCTTTTTGGCCCTAAATAAAGGGAATTTCAGCCTTTTTATCTCAAAATAAGAGAAATTTCTGCATTTTTGCAACAAAATATTAGGAAATTCTGCATTTTTGCCACAAAATATTAGGAATTCCTGCTTTTTTGCCGCAAAATAAGGAAAATTTCTGCCTTTTTTCCTGGAAATAAGTGAAATTTCTGCAAATTTGCCCCCAAAAAAGGGAAATTTCTGCCTTTTGCCCCAAAATAAGGGGAATTTCAGCGTTTTACCTCAAAATAAGGGAAATTTCTGATTTTTGCCCCAAAATATGGAGAATTTCTGCCTTTTTCCCCAAAATAAGGAAAATTTCTGCCTTTTTTCCCTGAAATAAGTGAAATTTCTGCAATTTTGCACCAAAATAAGTGAAATTTCTGAAATTTTGCCCCAAAATAAGTAAAATTTCTGCAATTTTGCCCCAAAATAAGGGAAATTTCTTGAATTTTTCCCCAAATTAAGTGGAATTTCTGAGTTTTGCCTAAAATAAGGAGAATTTCTGCCTTTTTGCGCCACAATTAGTGAAATTTCTGCAATTTTGCCGTAAAATAAGGGAAATTTCTGCAATTTTTCCTCATAATAAGGGAAATTTCTGCAATTTTGCCCCAAAATAAGGGGAATTTCTGTTTTTGTCCCACAATTAGGGAAATTTCTGCAATTTTGCCCAAAAATAAGGGAAATTTCTGATTTTTGCACCAAAATATGGAGAATTTCTGCCTTTTTCCCCAAAATAAGGAAAATTTCTGCCTTTTTTCCCTGAAATAAGTGAAATTTCTGCAATTTTGCCCCAAAATAAGTGAAATTTCTGCAATTTTGCCCCAAAATAAGGAAAATTTCTGGAATTTTGCCCCACAATTAGGGGAATTTCTGCAATTTTGCTCCAAAATACGGGGAATTTCTGCCTTTTTGCCCAAAATAGAGGGAATGCATACCTTTTTGCCATAAAAAAGGGAAATTTCTTCATTTTTGCCCCAAATTAAGGGAAATTTCAGAATTTTTGCACTGATATATGTTAAATTTCTGCAATTTTAGCCTAAAATAAGGTGAATTTCTGCCTTTTTGCCCCAAAATAATGGGAATTTCTGCCTTTTTGCCCCAAAATAAGAAAAATTTTTGCCTTTTTTCTCTGAAATAACTGAAATTTCTGCAATTTTGCCCTAAAATAAGGGAAATTTCTGCAATTTTTCCCCATAATAAGGGAAATTTCTAGAATTTTGCCACAAAATAAGGGGAATTTCTGTTTTTTTGCTCCCAAATAAGGGAAATTTCTGCAATTCTGCCCTAAAATAAGGGGAATTTCTGCTTTTTTGCCTCTAAATAAGTGGAATTTCTGTCTTTTTCCCCCAAAACAAAGGGAATTTCTGTCATTTTCGCCCCAAAATAAGGAAAATTTCTGACTTATTACCCTGAAATAGGTGAAATTTCTGCAATTTTGCCCCAAAATAAGAAAAATTTCTGCCTTTTTGCCCCTAAATAAGGGGAATTTCAGCCTTTTTATTTCAAAATAAGGGAAATATCTGCATTTTTGCAACAAAATATTAGGAATTTCTGCTTTTGCCCCAAAATAAGGAAAAATTTATGCCTTTTTTTCCTGAAATAAGTGAAATTTCTGCAATTTTGCCCCAAAATAAGTGAAATTTCTGCAATTTTGCCCCAAAATAAAGAAAATTTCTCGAATTTTGCCCCACAATTAGGGGAATTTCTGCCATTTTGCTCCAAAATACGGGTAATTTCTGCCTTTTTGCCCAAAATAAGGGGAATGCATACCTTTTTGCCATAAAAATAGGAAATTTCTTCATTTTTGCCCCAATTTGAGGGAAATTTCTGACTTTTTGCCCTGAAATATGTGAAATTTCTGCAATTTTAGCCCAAAATAAGGGAAATTTCTGCAATTTTTCCCCATAATAAGGGAAATTTCTGCAATTTTGCCACAAAATAAGGGGAATTTCTGTTTTTTGCCCCACAATTAGGGAAATTTCTGCAATTTTGCCCCAAAATAAAGAGAATTTCTGCCTTTTGCCCCAAAATATGGGGAATTTCTGCCTTTTTGTCTGAAAATAAGAAAAATGCATACCTTTTTGCCATAAAAAAGGGAAATTTCTTCATTTTTGCTCCAAAATAAGGGGAACATTTGCCTTTTTGCCTCTAAATTAGAGGAATTTCTGTTTTTTTTTTCCCCAAAACAAAGAGAATTTCTGTCTTTTTTGCCCCAAAATAAAAAAAATTTCTGACTTATTACCATGAAATAAGTGAAATTTCTGCAAATTTGTCCCAAAAATAGGAAAATTTCTGCCTTTTGCCCCAAAATAAGTAAAATTTCAGCATTTTCCCTCAAAATAAGGGGAATTTCTGCCTTTTTGCCCCAAAATAAGGAAAATTTCTGCCTTTTTTCTCTGAAATAAGTGAAATTTCTGCAATTTTGCCTTAAAATGAGTGAAATTTCGGCAATTTTGCCCCAAAGTAAGGGAAATTTCTGCAATTTTGCCCCAAAATAAGTGGAATTTCTGAGTTCTTTTCAAAAATAAGGAGAATTTCTGCATTTTTGCCCCACAATTAGGGGAATTTCTGCAATTTTGCTCCAAAATACGGGGAATTTCTGCCTTTTTGCCCGAAAATAAAGGGAATGCATACCTTTTTGCCATAAAAAAGGGAAATTTCTTCATTTTTGCCACAAATTAAGGGAAATTTCTGCCTTTTTGCCCTGAAATATGTGAAATTTCTGCAATTTTAGCCCAAAATAAGGTGAATTTCTGCCTTTTTGCCCCAAAATAATGGGAATTTCTGCCTTTTTGCCCCAAAATAAGAAAAATTTTTGCCTTTTTTCTCTGAAATAACTGAAATTTCTGCAATTTTGCCCTATTTAAAGGAAATTTCTGCAATTTTTCCCCATAATAAGGGAAATTTCTGGAATTTTGCCCCAAAATAAGAGGAATTTCTGTTTTTTTGCCCCCAAATAAGGGAAATTTCTGCAATTTTCTCCTAAAATAAGGGGAATTTCTGCTTTTTTGCCTCTAAATAAGTGGAATTTCTGTCTTTTTCCCCAAAAAAAAAGGGAATTTCTATCATTTTTGCCCCAAAATAAGGAAAATTTCTGACTTATTACCCTGAAATAAGTGAAATTTCTGCAATTTTGCCCCAATATAAGGAAAATTTCTGCCTTTTTGCCCCCAAATAAGGGGAATTTCAGCCTTTTTACCTCAAAATAAGGGGAATTTCTGAATTTTGGCACAAAATATTAGGAATTTCTGCTTTTTTGCCCAAAATAAGGAAAATTTCTGCTTTTTTCCCTGAAATAAGTGAAATTTCTGCAATTTTGCCCCAAAATAAGTAAAATTTCTGCAATTTTGCCCCAAAATAAGGGAAATTTCTGGAATTTTGCCCCAAAATAAGTGGAATTTCTGAGTTTTGCCCCAAAATAAGGAGAATTTCTGCATTTTTGCGCCACAATTAGTGAAATTTCTGCAATTTTGCCGTAAAATAAGAGAAATTTCTGCAATTTTTCCTCATAATAAGGGAAATTTCTGCAATTTTGCCCCAAAATAAGGGGAATTTCTTTTTTTGCCCCACAATTAAAGAAATTTCTGCAATTTTGCCCAAAAATAAGGGGAATTTCTGCTTTTTTGCCTCTAAATAAGTGGAATTTCTGTCTTTTTGTCTGAAAATAAGAAGAATGCATACCTTTTTGCCATAAAAAAGGGAAATTTCTTCATTTTTGCTCCAAAATAAGGGGAACTTTTGCCTTTTTGCCTCTAAATAAGTAGAATTTCTGTCCTTTTCCCCCAAAACAAAGAAAATTTCTGTCTTTTTTGCCCAAAAATAAGGAAAATTTCTGACTTATACCCTGAAATAAGTGAAATTTCTGCAAATTTGCCCCAAAATAAGAAAAATTTCTTCCTTTTTGCCTTCAAATAAGGGGAATTTCAGCCTTTTTATCTCAAAATAAGGGAAATTTCTGCATTTTTGCAACAAAATATTAGGAATTTCTGCATTTTTGCCACAAAATATTAGGAATTTCTGACTTTATGCCCCAAAATAAGGAAAATTACTGCCTTTTTTCCCGGAAATAAGTGAAATGTTTGCAAATTTGACCCAAAAAAAAGGGAAATTTCTGCCTTTTGCCCCAAAATAAGGGGAATTTCAGCATTTTACCTCAAAATAAGGGAAATTTCTGATTTTTGCACCAAAATATGGAGAATTTCTGCCTTTTTGCCAAAAAATGAGGAAAATTTCTGCCTTTTTTCCCTGAAATAAGTAAAATTTCTGCAATTTTGCCCCAAAATAAGTGAAATTTCTGCAATTTTGCTCAAAATAAGGAAAATTTCTGGAATTTTGCCCCACAATTAGGGGAATTTCTGCAATTTTGCTACAAAATACGAGGAATTTCTGCCTTTTTGCCCGAAATAAGGGGAATGCATACCTTTTTGCCGTAAAAAAACGAGAAATTTCTTCATTTTTGCCCCAAATTAAGGGAAATTTCTGACTTTTTGCCCTGAAATATGTGAAATTTCTGCAATTTTAGCCCAAAATAAAGTGAATTTCTGCCTTTTTGCCCCAAAATAATGGGAATTTCTGCCTTTTTGCCCCAAAATAAGAAAAAATTTTTGCCTTTTTTCTCTGAAATAAGTGAAATTTCTGCAATTTTGCCCTAAAATAAGGGAAATTTCTGCAATTTTTCCCCATAATAAGGGAAATTTCTGGAATATTGCCACAAAATAAGGGGAATTTCTGTTTTTTTGCCCCCAAATAAGGGAAATTTCTGCAACTTTGCCCAAAAATAAGGGGAATTTCTGCTTTTTTGCCTCTAAATAAGTGGAATTTCTGTCTTTTTCCCCCAAAACAAAGGGAATTTCTGTCATTTTTGCCCCAAAATAAGGAAAATTTCTGACTTATACCCTGAAATAAGTGAAATTTTTGCAATTTTGCCCTAAAATAAGGGGAATTTCTGCTTTTTTGCCTCTAAATAAGTGGAATTTCTGTTTTTTTCCCCCAAAACAAAGAGAATTTCTGTCTTTTTTGCCCCAAAATAAAGAAAATTTCTGACGTATACCCTGAAATAAGTGAAATTTTTGCAAATTTGCCCCAAAAATAGGTAAATTTCTGCCTTTTGCTCCAAAATATGGGGAATTTCAGCATTTTACCTCAAAATAAGGGGAATTTCTGCATTTTTGCCACAAAATATTAGTAATTTCTGCCTTTTTGCCCCAAAATAAGGAAAATTTCTGCCTTTTTTCCCTGAAATAAGTGAAATTTCTGCAATTTTGCCCCAAAATAAGTGAAATTTCTGCAATTTTGCCCCAAAATAATAGAAATTTTTGCAATTTTGCCCCAAAATAAGTGGAATTTCTTAGTTTTTCCCCAAAATAAAGAGAATTTCTGCCTTTTTGCCCCACAATTAGGAGAATTTCTGCAATTTTGCTCCAAAATACGGGGAATTTCTGCCTTTTTGCCCGAAATAAGGGGGATGCATACCTTTTTGCCATAAAAAAGGGAAATTTCTTCATTTTTGCCCCAAATTAAGGGAAATTTCTGACTTTTTGCCCTGAAATATGTGAAATTTCTGCAATTTTAGCCCAAAATAAGGTGAATTTCTGCTTTTTTGCCCCAAAATAATGGGAATTTCTGCCTTTTTGCCCCAAAATAAGAAAAATTTTTGCCTTTTTTCTCTGAAATAAGTGAAATTTCTGCAATTTTGCCCTATTTAAAGGAAATTTCTGCAATTTTTCCCCATAATAAGGGAAATTTTTGGAATTTTGCCCCATAATAAGGGGAATTTCTGTTTTTTGCCTCCAAATAAGGGAAATTTCTGCAATTTTGCCCTAAAATAAGGGGAATTTCTGCTTTTTTGCCTCTAAATAAGTGGAATTTCTGTCTTTTTCCCCCAAAACAAAGGGAATTTCTATCATTTTTGCCCCAAAATAAGGAAAATTTCTGACTTATTACCCTGAAATAAGTGAAATTTCTGCAATTTTGCCCCAATATAAGGAAAATTTCTGCCTTTTTGCCCCCAAATAAGGGGAATTTCAGCCTTTTTACCTCAAAATAAGGGGAATTTCTGAATTTTGGCACAAAATATTAGGAATTTCTGCTTTTTTGCCCCAAAATAAGGAAAATTTCTGCTTTTTTCCCTGAAATAAGTGAAATTTCTGCAATTTTGCCCCAAAATAAGTAAAATTTCTGCAATTTTGCCCCAAAATAAGGGAAATTTCTGGAATTTTGCCCCAAAATAAGTGGAATTTCTGAGTTTTGCCCCAAAATAAGGAGAATTTCTGCATTTTTGCGCCACAATTAGTGAAATTTCTGCAATTTTGCCGTAAAATAAGAGAAATTTCTGCAATTTTTCCTCATAATAAGGGAAATTTCTGCAATTTTGCCCCAAAATAAGGGGAATTTCTTTTTTTTGCCCCACAATTAAAGAAATTTCTGCAATTTTGCCCAAAAATAAGGGGAATTTCTGCTTTTTTGCCTCTAAATAAGTGGAATTTCTGTCTTTTTGTCTGAAAATAAGAAGAATGCATACCTTTTTGCCATAAAAAAGGAAAATTTCTTCATTTTTGCTCCAAAATAAGGGGAACTTTTGCCTTTTTGCCTCTAAATAAGTGGAATTTCTGTCCTTTTCCCCCAAAACAAAGGCAATTTCTGTCTTTTTTGCCCCAAAATAAGGAAAATTTCTGACTTATAACCCTGAAATAAGTGAAATTTCTGCAAATTTGCCCCAAAATAAGAAAAATTTCTGCCTTTTTGCCCCCAAATAAGGAGAATTTCAGCCTTTTTATCTCAAAATAAGGGAAATTTCTGCATTTTTGCAACAAAATATTAGGAATTTCTGCATTTTTTGCCACAAAATATTAGGAATTTCTGCCTTTTTGGCCCAAAATAAGGAAAATTTCTGCCTTTTTTCCCGGAAATAAGTGAAATTTCTGCAAATTTGCCTCCCAAATAGGGAAATTTCTGCCTTTTGCCCCAAAATAAGGGGAATTTCAGCATTTTACCTCAAAATAAGGGACATTTCCTATTTTTGCACCAAAATATGGAAAATTTCTGCCTTTTTGCCCCAAAATAAGGAAAATTTCTGCCTTTTTTCCCTGAAATAAGTGAAATTTCTGCAATTTTGCCCCAAAATAAGTGAAATTTCTGCAATTTTGCCCTAAAATAAGGAAAATTTCTGGAATTTTGCCCCACAATTAGGGGAATTTCTGCAATTTTGCTTCAAAATACAGGGAATTTCTGCCTTTTTGCCCAAAATAAGGGGAATGCATACCTTTGTGCCATAAAAAAGGGAAATTTCTTCATTTTTGCCCCAAATTAAGGGAAATTTTTGACTTTTTGCCCTGAAATATGTGAAATTTCTGCAATTTTAGCGCAAAATAAGGTGAATTTCTGCCTTTTTGCCTCAAAATAAGAAAAATTTTTGCCTTTTTTCTCTGAAATAAGTGAAATTTCTGCAATTTTGCCCTAAAATAAGGGAAATTTCTGCAATTTTTCTCCATAATAAGGGACATTTCTGCAATTTTGCCACTAAATAAGGGGAATTTCTGGTTTTTGCCCCACAATTAGGGAAATTTCTGCAATTTTGCCCCAAAATAAGGAGAATTTCTGCCTTTTGCCCCAAAATATGGGGAATTTCTGCCTTTTTGTCCAAAAATAAGAAAAATGCATACTATTTTGCCATTAAAAAGGGAAATTTCTTCATTTTTGCTCCAAAATAAGGGGAACTTTTGCCTTTTTGCCTCTAAATAAGAGGAATTTCTGTTTTTTTTCCTCAAAACAAAGAGAATTTCTGCCTTTTTGCCCCAAAATAAGAAAAATTTCTGACTTTTTACCATGAAATAAGTGAAATTTTTGCAAATTTGTCCCAAAAATAGGAAAATTTCTGCCTTTTGCCCCAAAATAAGGAAAATTTCAGCATTTTACCTCAAAATAAGGGGAATTTCTGCATTTTTGCTACAAAATATTAGGAATTTCTGCTTTTGCCCCAAAATAAGAAAAATTTCTGCCTTTTTTCCCTGAAATAAGTAAAATTTCTGCAATTTTGCCCCAAAATAAGGGAAATATCTGGAATTTTTCCCCAAATTAAGTGGAATTTCTGAGTTTTGCCCCAAAATAAGGAGAATTTCTGCCTTTTTGCGCCACAATTAGTGAAATTTCTGCAATTTTGCCATAAAATAAGGGAAATTTCTTCAATTTTTCCCCATAATAAGGGAAATTTCTGGAATTTTGCCCCAAAATAAGGGGAATTTCTGGTTTTTTGCCCCCAAATAAGGGAAATTTCTGCAATTTTGCCCTAAAATAAGGAAAATTTCTGCTTTTTTGCCTCTAAATAAGTGGAATTTCTGTCTTTTTGTCTGAAAATAAGAAGAATGCATACCTTTTTGCCATAAAAAAGGGAAATTTCTTCATTTTTGCTCCAAAATAAGGGGAACTTTTGCCTTTTTGCCTCTAAATAAGTGGAATTTCTGTCTTTTCCCCCAAAACAAAGGCAATTTCTGTCTTTTTTGCCCCAAAATAAGAAAAATTTCTGACTTATAGCCCTGAAATAAGTGAAATTTCTGCAAATTTGCCCCAAAATAAGAAAAATTTCTGCCTTTTTGCCCCCAAATAAGGGGAATTTCAGCCTTTTTATCTCAAAATAAGGGAAATTTCTGCATTTTTGCAACAAAATATTAGGAATTTCTGCCTTTTTGCCCCAAAATAAGGAAAATTTCTGCTTTTTTTCCCGGAAATAAGTGTAATTTCTGCAAATTTGCCCCAAAAAAGGGAAATTTCTGCCTTTTGCCCCAAAATATGGGGAATTTCAGCATTTTACCTCAAAATAAGGGAAATTTCTGATTTTTGCACCAAAATATGGAGAATTTCTGCCTTTTTGCCCCAAAATAAGGAAAATTTCTGCCTTTTTTCCCTGAAATAAGTGAAATTTCTGCAATTTTGCCCCAAAATAAGTGAAATTTCTGCAATTTTGCCCCAAAATAAGGGAAATTTCTGGAATTTTGCCGCACAATTAGGGGAATTTCTGCAATTTTGCTCCAAAATACAGGGAATTTCTGCCTTTTTGTCCGAAATAAGGGGAATGCATACCTTTTTGCCATAAAAAAGAGAAATTTCTTCATTTTTGCCCCAAATTAATGGAAATTTCTGCCTTTTTGCCCTGAAATATGTGAAATTTCTGCAATTTTAGCCCAAAATAAGGTGAATTTCTGCCTTTTTGCCCCAAAATAATGGGAATTTCTGCCTTTTTGCCCCAAAATAAGAAAAATTTGTGCCTTTTTTCTCTGAAATAAGTGAAATTTCTGCAATTTTGCCCGAAAATAAGGGAAATTTCTGCAATTTTTCCCCATAATAAGGGAAATTTCTGGTATTTTGCCACAAAATAAGGGGAATTTCTGTATTTTTGCCCCCAAATAAGGGAAATTTCTGCAATTTTGCCCTAAAATAAAGGGAATTTCTGCTTTTTTGCCTCCAAATAAGTGGAATTTCTGTCTTTTTCCCCCAAAACAAAGGGAATTTCTGTCATTTTTGCCCCAAAATAAGGAAAATTTCTGACTTATTACCCTGAAATAAGTGAAATTTCTGCAAATTTGCCCCAAAAATAGGGAAATTTCTGCCTTTTGCCCCAAATAAGGGGAATTTCAGCATTTTACCTAAAAATAAGGGAAATTTCTGATTTTTGCACCAAAATATGGAGAATTTCTGCCTTTTTGCCCCAAAATAAGGAAAATTTCTCCCTTTTTCTCTCTAAAATAAGTGAAATTTCTGCAATTTTGCACCAAAATAAGGGAAATTTCTGCATTTTTGCCTCCATATAAGGGGAATTTCAGCCTTTTTACCTCAAAATAAGGGAAATTTCTGCATTTTTGCAACAAAGTATTAGGAATTTCTGCATTTTTGCCACAAAATATTAGGAATTTCTGCATTTTTGCCCCAAAATAAGGAAAATTTCTGGCTTTTTTTCCTGAAATAAGTGAAATTTCTGCAATTTTGCCTCAAAATAAGGGAAATTTCTGCAATTTTGCCCCAAAATAAGTGGAATTTCTGAGTTTTGTCCAAAAATAAGGAGAATTTCTGCATTTTTGCCCCACAATTAGGGGAATTTCTGCAATTTTGCTCCAAAATATGGGGAATTTCTGCCTTTTTGCCTGAAAATAAGGGGAATGCATACCTTTTTGCCATAAAAAAGGGAAATTTCTTCACTTTTGCCCCAAATTAAGGGAAATTTCTGCCTTTTTGCCCGGAAATATGTAAAATTTCTGCAATTTTAGCCCAAAATAAGGTGAATTTCTGCCTTTTTGCCCCAAAATAATGAGAATTTCTGCCCTTTTGCCCCAAATAAGAAAAATTATTGCTTTTTTTTCTCTGAAATAAATGAAATTTCTGCAATTTTGCCCTAAAATAAAAGAAATTTCTGCAATTTTCCCCCATAATAAAGATAATTTCTGGAATTTTGCCCCAAAATAAGGAGAATTTCTGTTTTTTTGCCCCCAAATAAGGGAAATTTCTGCAATTTTGCCCTAAAATAGGGGGAATTTCTGCTTTTTTGCCTCTAAATAAGTGGAATTTCTGTCTTATTCCCCCAAAACAAAGGGAATTTCTTTCATTATTGCCCCAAAATAAGGAAAATTTCTGACTTATTACCCTGAAATAATTGAAATTTCTGCAATTTTGCCCCAATATAAGGGAAATTTCTGCCTTTTTGACCCCAAATAAGGGGAATTTCAGCCTTTTTACCTCAAAATAATAGGAATTTCTGAATTTTGGCACTAAACATTAGGAATTTCTGCCTTTTTGCCCCAAAATAAGAAAAATTTCTGCCTTTTTTCCCTGAAATAAGTGAAATTTCTGCAATTTTGTCCCAAAATAAGTAAAATTTCTGCAATTTTTCTTCAAAATAAAGAAAATTTCTGGAATTTTGCCCCAAAATAAGTGGAATTGTTGAGTTTTGCCCCAAAATATGGAGGATTTCTTCCTTTTTGCCCCACAATTAGTGTAATTTCTACAATTTTGCCCTAATTTAAGGGTAATTTCTGCAATTTTTCCAATAATAAGGGAAATTTCTGAAATTTTGCTTCAAAATAAAGGGGAAATTCTGTTTTTTGCCCCACAATTAGTGAAATTTCTGCAATTTTGCCCCAAAATAAGGAAAATCTCTGGAATTTTGCCCCAAAATAAGTGGAATTTCTGAGTTTTGCCCCAAATAAGGAGAATTTCTGCCTTTTTGCCCCACAATTAGGGAAATTTCTGCAATTTTGCTCCAAAATACGGGGAATTTCTGCCTTTTTGCCGGAAAACAAGGGGAATGCGTAACTTTTTGCCATAAAAAAATGAAAATTTCTTCATTTTTGCCCCAAATTAATGGAAATTTCTGCCTTTTTGCCCTGAAATATGTGAAATTTCTTCAATTTTAGTCCAAAATAAGGTGAATTTCTGCCTTTTTGCCCCAAAATAATGGGAATTTCTGCCTTTTTGCCGCAAAATAAGAAAAATTTTTTCCTTTTTTCTCTGAAATAAGTGAAATTTCTGCAATTTTGCCCTAAAATAAGGCAAATTTCTGCAATTTTTTTCCATAATAAGGGAAATTTCTGGAATTTTGCCACAAAATAAAGGGAATTTCTGTTTTTTTGCCCCCAAATAAGGAAAATTTCTGCAATTTTGCCCTATAATAGGGGGAATTTCTGCTTTTTTGCCTCTAAATAAGTGGAATATCTGTCTTTTTCCCCCAAAACAAAGGGAATTTCTGTCATTTTTGCCCCAAAATAAGGAAAATTTCTGACTTATTACCCTGAAATAAGTGAAATTTCTGCAATTTTGTCCCAATATAAGGGAAATTTCTGCCTTTTTGCCCCCAAATAAGGGGAATTTCAGCCTTTTTACCTCAAAATAAGTGGAATTTCTGAATTTTGGCACCAAATATTGGGAATTTCTGCCTTTTTGCCCCAAAATAAAAAAAAATTCTGCCTTTTTTCCCTGAAATAAGTGAAATTTCTGAAATTTTGCCCCAAAATAAGAAAAATTTCTGGAATTTTGCCCCAAAATATTAGGAATTTCTGAGTTTTGCCCCAAAATATGGAGGATTTCTAACTTTTTGCCCCACAATTAGTGAAATTTCTACAATTTTGCCCTAAAATAAGGGAAATTTCTGCAATTTTTCCCCATAATAAGGGAAATTTCTGCAATTTTGCTTTAAAATAAGGGAAATTTCTGTTTTTTGCCACACAATTAGTAAAATTTCTGCAATTTTGCCCCAAAATAAGGAAAATCTCTGGAATTTTGCCCCAAAATAAGTGGAATTTCTGAGTTTTGCCCCAAATTAGAAGAATTTCTGCCTTTTTGCCCCACAATTAGGGATATTTCTGCAATTTTGCTCCAAAATACGGGGAATTTCTGCCTTTTTGCCCGAAAATAAAGAGAATGCATAACTTTTTGCCATAAAAAATGGAAATTTCTTCATTTTTGCCCCAAATTAATGGAAATTTCTGCCTTTTTGCCCTGAAATATGTGAAATTTCTTCAATTTTAGCCCAAAATAAGGTGAATTTCTGCCATTTTGCCCCAAAATAATGGGAATTTCTGCCTTTTTGCCCCAAAATAAGAAAAATTTTTGCCTTTTTTCTCTGAAATAAGTGAAATTTCTGCAATTTTGCCCTAAAATAAGGGAAATTTCTGCAATTTTTTTCCATAATAAGGGAAATTTCTGGAAATTTGCCACAAAATAAAGGGAATTTCTGTTTTTTTGCCCCCAAATAAGGGAAATTTCTGCAATTTTGCCCTAAAATAAGGGGAATTTCTGCTTTTTTGCCTCTAAATAAGTGGAATTTCTGTCTTTTTCCCCCAAAACAAAGGGAATTTCTGTCATTTTGGCCCCAAAATAAGGAAAATTTCTGACCTATTACCCTAAAATAAGTGAAATTTCTGCAATTTTGTCCCAATATATGGGAAATTTCTGCCTTTTTGCCCCCAAATAAGGGGAATTTCAGCCTTTTTACCTCAAAATAAGGGGAATTTCTGAATTTTGGCACCAAATATTAGGAATTTCTGCCTTTTTGCCCCAAAATAAAAAAATATTCTGCCTTTTTTCCCTGAAATAAGTGAAATTTCTGCAATTTTGCCCCAAAATAAGGCAAATTTCTGGAATTTTGCCCCAAAATAAGTGGAATTTCTGAGTTTTGCCCCAAAATAAGGAGAATTTCTGCCTTTTGCCCCACAATTAGTGAAATTTCTGCAATTTTGCCCTAAAATAAAGGAAATTTCGGCAATTTTTCCCCATAATAAGGGAAAGTTCTGCAATTTTGCTTCAAAATAAGGGGAATTTCTGTTTTTTGTCCCACAATTTGGGAAATTTCTGCAATTTTGTACTAAAATAAGGGAAATTTCTGCAATTTTTTCCATAATAATGGAAATTTCTGCAATTTTTTTCAAAATAAGGGGAATTTCTGCCTTTTGCCCCAAAATATGGGGAATTTCTGCCTTTTTGTCTGAAAATAAGAAGAATGCATACCTTTTTGCCATAAAAAAGGGAAATTTCTTCATTTTTGCTCAAAAATAAGGGGACCATTTGCCTTTTTGCCTCTAAATAAGTGGAATTTCTGTCTTTTTTCCCAAAAACAAAGGGAATTTCTGTCTTTTTTTGCCCCAAAATAAGGAAAATTTCTGACTTATAACCCTGAAATAAGTGAAATTTCTGCAAATTTGGCCCAAAATAAGAAAAATTTCTGCCTTTTTGCCCCCAAATAAGGGGAATTTCAGCCTTTTTGCCTCAAAATAGGGGAAATTTCTGCATTTTTGCAACAAAATATTAGGAATTTCTGCATTTTTGCCACAAAATATTAGGAATTTCTGCCTTTTTCCCCAAAATAAGGAAAATTTCTGCCTTTTTTTCCGTGAAATAAGTGAAATTTCTGCAATTTTGCCCCA
Organism: Micromys minutus; assembly: GCF_963924665.1. Lineage (NCBI taxonomy): Eukaryota > Metazoa > Chordata > Mammalia > Rodentia > Muridae > Micromys > Micromys minutus. The sequence goes on along the minus strand of NW_027667812.1, from coordinate 241,925 downwards.
AAATTAGTGAAATTTCTGCAATATTGCCCCAAAATAAAAGAAATTTCTGCAATTTTGCCCCAAAATAAGTGGAATTTCTGAATTTTGCCCCAAGATAAAGAGAATTTCTGCCTTTTGCCCCACAATTAGGGGAATTTATGCAATTTTGCTCCATAATACAAGGAATTTCTGCCTTTTTGCCTGAAAATAAGAAGAATGCATACCTTTTTGCCATAAAAAAGGGAAATTTCTTCATTTTTGCCACAAATTAAGGGAAATATCTGCCTTTTTGCCCTGAAATATGTAAAATTTCTGAATATTTACCCCAAAATAAGGTGAATTTCTGCCTTTTTGCCCCAAAATAATGGGAAATTCTTCCATTTTGCTCCAAAATAAGAAAAATTTTTGCATTTTTCTCTGAAATAAGTGAAATTTCTGAAATTTTGCCCTAAAATAAGGGAAATTTCTGCAATATTTTCCCATAATAAAGATAATTTCTGGAATTTTGTCCCAAAATAAGGGAATTTCTGTTTTTTGCCCCCAAATAAGGAAAATTTCTGCAATTTTGCTCTAAAATAAGGGGAATTTCTGCTTTTTGCCTCTAAATAAGTGGAATTTCTGTCTTTTTCGCCCAAAACAAAGGGAATTTCTGTCATTTTTTCCCCAAAATAAGGAAAATTTCTGACTTATTACCCTGAAATAAGTGAAATTTCTGCAATTTTGCCCCAATATAAGGAAAATTTCTGCGTTTTTGCCCCCAAATAAGGAGAATTTCAGCCTTTTTACCTCAAAATAAGGGGAATTTCTGAATTTCGGGCACAAAATATTAGGAATTTCTGCCTTTTTGCCCCAAAATAAAAAAAAATTTCTGCCTTTTTTCCCTGAAATAAGTGAAATTTCTGCAATTTTGCCCTATAATAATTAAAATTTCTGCAATTTTGCCCCAAAATAAGGGAAATTTCTAGAATTTTGACCCAAAATAATTGGAATTTCTGAGTTTTTTTCCAAAAAAAAGAAGAATTTCTGCCTTTTTGCCCCACAATTAGTGAAATTTCTGCAATTTTGCCCTAAAATAAGGGAAATTTCTGCAATTTTTCCCCATAATAAGGGAAATTTCTGCAATTTTGCTTCAAAATAAGGGGAATTTCTGTTTTTTGCCCCAAAATCAGGGAAATTTCTGCAATTTTGCCCCAAAATAAGGGGAATTTCTGCCTTTTGCCCCAAAATATGGGGAATTTCTGCCTTTTTGTCCGAAAATAAGAATGCATATCTTTTTGCCATAAAAAAGGGAAATTTCTTCATTTTTGCTCCAAAATAAGGGGAACTTTTGCCTTTTTGCTTCTAAATAAGTGGAATTTCTCTTTTTTTCCCCCAAAACAAAGAGAATTTCTGTCTGTTTTGCCCCAAAATAAGGAAAATTTCTGACTTATTACCCTGAAATAAGTGAAATTTCTGCAAATTTGCCCCAAAAATAGGGAAATTTCTGCCTTTTGCCCAAAAATAAAAGGAATTTCAGCATTTTACCTCAAAATAAGGGAAATTTCTGAATTTTGCACCAAAATATGGAGAATTTCTACCTTTTTGCACCAAAATAAGAAAAATTTCTGCTGTTTTTCCCTGAAATAAGTGAAGTTTCTGCAATTTTGTCCCAAAATATGAAAAATTTCTGCATTTTTGCACCACAATTAGGGAAATTTCTGCAATTTTGCTCCAAAATACAGAGAATTTCTGCCTTTTTGCCTGAAAATAAGGGGAATGCATACCTTTTTGCCATAAAAAAGGGAAATTTTTTCATTTTTGCCCCAAATTAAGAGAAATTTCTGACTTTTTGCCCTGAAATATGTGAAATTTCTGCAATTTTAGCCCAAAATAAGGTGAATTTCTGCCTTTTTGCCCCAAAATAATGGGAATTTCTGCATTTTTGCTCCAAAATAAGAAAAATTTTTGCTTTTTTTCTCTGAAATAAGTGAAATTTCTGCATTTTTGCCCTTAAATAAAAGAAATTTCTGCAATTTTTCCTTATAATATAGGAAATTTCTGGAATTTTGCCTTAAAATAAGGGGAATTTCTGGTTTTTTGCCCCTAAATAAGAAAAATTTCTGCAATTTTGCCCTAAATTAAGGGGAATTTCTGCTTTTTTGCCTCTAAATAAGTGGAATTTCTGTCTTTTTCCCACAAAACAAAGGGAATTTCTATCGTTATTGCCCCAAAATAAGGAAAATTTCTGACTTATTACCCTGAAATAAGTGAAATTTCTGCCATTTTGCCCCAATATAAGAGAAATTTCTGCTTTTTTGCCCCCAAATAAGGTGAATTTCAGCCTTTTTACCTCAAAATAAGGGGAATTTCTGAATTTTTGCACAAAATATTAGGAATTTCTGCATTTTTGCAACAAAATAAGGACAATTTCTGCCTTTTTCCCTGAAATAAGTGAAATTTCTGCAATTTTCCCCCAAAATAAGTAAAATTTCTGAAATTTTGCCCCAAAATAAGGAAAATTTCTGGAATTTTGCTTCAAAATAAGTGGAATTTCTGAGTTTTGCCCCAAAATAAGGAGAATTTCTGCCTTTTTGCCCACAATTAGTGAAATTTCTTCAATTTTGCCCTAAAATAAGAGAAATTTCTGCAATTTTTCCCCATAATAAGGGAAATTTCTGCAATTATGCTTCAAAATAATGGGAATTTCTGTTTTTTGCCCCACAATTAGGGAAATTTCTGCAATTTTGCTCCGAAATAAAAGGAATTTCTGCCTTTTGTCCTAAGATATGGGGAATTTCTGTCTTTTTGTCCGAAAATAAGAAGAATGCATACCTTTTTGCCATAAAAAAGGGAAATTTCTTCATTTTTTCTCCAAAATAAGGGGAACTTTTGCCTTTTTGCCTCTAAATAAGTGGAATTTCTGTCTTTTTCCCCCAAAACAAAGGGAATTTCTGTCTTTTTTGCACCAAAATAAGGAAAATTTCTGAATTTTTACCCTGAAATAAGTGAAATTTCTGCAAATTTGCCCAAAAATAAGGGAAAATTCTGCCTTTTTGTTTCCAAATATGGGGAATTTCTGCCTTTTTACCTCAAAATAAGGGAAATTTCTGCATTTTTGCAACAAAATATTAGGAATTTCTGCATTTTTGCCACAAAATATTAGGAATTTCTGCCTTTTTGCCCCAAAATAAGGAAAATTTCTGCTTTTTTTACCTGAAATAAGTAAAATTTCTGAAATTTTGCCCCAAAATAAGTCAAATTTCTGCAATTTTGCCCCAAAATAAGGAAAATTTCTGGAATTTTGCTTCAAAATAAGTGGAATTTCTGAGTTTTGCCCCAAAATATGGAGGATTTCTAACTTTTTGCCCCACAATTAGTGAAATTTCTACAATTTTGCCCTAAAATAAGGGAAATTTCTGCAATTTTTCCCCATAATAAGGGAAATTTCTGCAATTTTGCTTTAAAATAAGGGAAATTTCTGTTTTTTGCCACACAATTAGTAAAATTTCTGCAATTTTGCCCCAAAATAAGGAAAATCTCTGGAATTTTGCCCCAAAATAAGTGGAATTTCTGAGTTTTGCCCCAAATTAGAAGAATTTCTGCCTTTTTGCCCCACAATTAGGGATATTTCTGCAATTTTGCTCCAAAATACGGGGAATTTCTGCCTTTTTGCCCGAAAATAAAGAGAATGCATAACTTTTTGCCATAAAAAATGGAAATTTCTTCATTTTTGCCCCAAATTAATGGAAATTTCTGCCTTTTTGCCCTGAAATATGTGAAATTTCTTCAATTTTAGCCCAAAATAAGGTGAATTTCTGCCATTTTGCCCCAAAATAATGGGAATTTCTGCCTTTTTGCCCCAAAATAAGAAAAATTTTTGCCTTTTTTCTCTGAAATAAGTGAAATTTCTGCAATTTTGCCCTAAAATAAGGGAAATTTCTGCAATTTTTTTCCATAATAAGGGAAATTTCTGGAAATTTGCCACAAAATAAAGGGAATTTCTGTTTTTTTGCCCCCAAATAAGGGAAATTTCTGCAATTTTGCCCTAAAATAAGGGGAATTTCTGCTTTTTTGCCTCTAAATAAGTGGAATTTCTGTCTTTTTCCCCCAAAACAAAGGGAATTTCTGTCATTTTGGCCCCAAAATAAGGAAAATTTCTGACCCTTTACCCTAAAATAAGTGAAATTTCTGCAATTTTGTCCCAATATATGGGAAATTTCTGCCTTTTTGCCCCCAAATAAGGGGAATTTCAGCCTTTTTACCTCAAAATAAGGGGAATTTCTGAATTTTGGCACAAAATATTAGGAATTTCTGCTTTTTTGCCCAAAATAAGGAAAATTTCTGCTTTTTTCCCTGAAATAAGTGAAATTTCTGCAATTTTGCCCCAAAATGAGTAAAATTTCTGCAATTTTGCCCCAAAATAAGGGAAATTTCTGGAATTTTGCCCCAAAATAAGTGGAATTTCTGAGTTTTGCCCCAAAATAAGGAGAATTTCTGCATTTTTGCTCCACAATTAGTGAAATTTCTGCAATTTTGCCGTAAAATAAGAGTAATTTCTGCAATTTTTCCTCATAATAAGGGAAATTTCTGCAATTTTGCCCCAAAATAAGGGGAATTTCTTTTTTTGCCCCACAATTAAAGAAATTTCTGCAATTTTGCCCAAAAATAAGGGGAATTTCTGCTTTTTTGCCTCTAAATAAGTGGAATTTCTGTCTTTTTGTCTGAAAATAAGAAGAATGCATACCTTTTTGCCATAAAAAAGGGAAATTTCTTCATTTTTGCTCCAAAATAAGGGGAACTTTTGCCTTTTTGCCTCTAAATAAGTAGAATTTCTGTCCTTTTCCCCCAAAACAAAGAAAATTTCTGTCTTTTTTGCCCAAAAATAAGGAAAATTTCTGACTTATACCCTGAAATAAGTGAAATTTCTGCAAATTTGCCCCAAAATAAGAAAAATTTCTTCCTTTTTGCCTTCAAATAAGGGGAATTTCAGCCTTTTTATCTCAAAATAAGGGAAATGTCTGCATTTTTGCAACAAAATATTAGGAATTTCTGCATTTTTGCCACAAAATATTAGGAATTTCTGACTTTATGCCCCAAAATAAGGAAAATTACTGCCTTTTTTCCCGGAAATAAGTGAAATGTTTGCAAATTTGACCCAAAAAAAAGGGAAATTTCTGCCTTTTGCCCCAAAATAAGGGGAATTTCAGCATTTTACCTCAAAATAAGGGAAATTTCTGATTTTTGCACCAAAATATGGAGAATTTCTGCCTTTTTGCCAAAAAATGAGGAAAATTTCTGCCTTTTTTCCCTGAAATAAGTAAAATTTCTGCAATTTTGCCCCAAAATAAGTGAAATTTCTGCAATTTTGCTCAAAATAAGGAAAATTTCTGGAATTTTGCCCCACAATTAGGGGAATTTCTGCAATTTTGCTACAAAATACGAGGAATTTCTGTCTTTTTGCCCGAAATAAGGGGAATGCATACCTTTTTGCCATAAAAAAAAGAGAAATTTCTTCATTTTTGCCCCAAATTAAGGGAAATTTCTGACTTTTTGCCCTGAAATATGTGAAATTTCTGCAATTTTAGCCCAAAATAAAGTGAATTTCTGCCTTTTTGCCCCAAAATAATGGGAATTTCTGCCTTTTTGCCCCAAAATAAGAAAAAATTTTTGCCTTTTTTCTCTGAAATAAGTGAAATTTCTGCAATTTTGCCCTAAAATAAGGGAAATTTCTGCAATTTTTCCCCATAATAAGGGAAATTTCTGGAATATTGCCACAAAATAAGGGGAATTTCTGTTTTTTTGCCCCCAAATAAGGGAAATTTCTGCAACTTTGCCCAAAAATAAGGGGAATTTCTGCTTTTTTGCCTCTAAATAAGTGGAATTTCTGTCTTTTTCCCCCAAAACAAAGGGAATTTCTGTCATTTTTGCCCCAAAATAAGGAAAATTTCTGACTTATACCCTGAAATAAGTGAAATTTTTGCAATTTTGCCCTAAAATAAGGGGAATTTCTGCTTTTTTGCCACTAAATAAGTGGAATTTCTGTTTTTTTCCCCCAAAACAAAGAGAATTTCTGTCTTTTTTGCCCCAAAATAAAGAAAATTTCTGACGTATAACCCTGAAATAAGTGAAATTTTTGCAAATTTGCCCCAAAAATAGGTAAATTTCTGCCTTTTGCCCCAAAATATGGGGAATTTCAGCATTTTACCTCAAAATAAGGGAAATTTCTGCATTTTTGCCACAAAATATTAGGAATTTCTGCCTTTTTGCCCCAAAATAAGGAAAATTTCTGCCTTTTTTCCCTGAAATAAGTGAAATTTCTGCAATTTTGCCCCAAAATAAGTGAAATTTCTGCAATTTTGCCCCAAAATAATAGAAATTTTTGCAATTTTGCCCCAAAATAAGTGGAATTTCTTAGTTTTTCCCCAAAATAAAGAGAATTTCTGCCTTTTTGCCCCACAATTAGGAGAATTTCTGCTATTTTGCTCCAAAATACGGGGAATTTCTGCCTTTTTGCCCATAATTAAGGGGGATGCATACCTTTTTGCCATAAAAAAGGGAAATTTCTTCATTTTTGCCCCAAATTAAGGGAAATTTCTGACTTTTTGCCCTGAAATATGTGAAATTTCTGCAATTTTAGCCCAAAATAAGGTGAATTTCTGCTTTTTTGCCCCAAAATAATGGGAATTTCTGCCTTTTTGCCCCAAAATAAGAAAAATTTTTGCCTTTTTTCTCTGAAATAAGTGAAATTTCTGCAATTTTGCCCTATTTAAAGGAAATTTCTGCAATTTTTCCCCATAATAAGGGAAATTTCTGGAATTTTGCCCCATAATAAGGGGAATTTCTGTTTTTTGCCCCCAAATAAGGGAAATTTCTGCAATTTTGCCCTAAAATAAGGGGAATTTCTGCTTTTTTGCCTCTAAATAAGTGGAATTTCTGTCTTTTTCCCCCAAAACAAAGGGAATTTCTATCATTTTTGCCCCAAAATAAGGAAAATTTCTGACTTATTACCCTGAAATAAGTGAAATTTCTGCAATTTTGCCCCAATATAAGGAAAATTTCTGCCTTTTTGCCCCCAAATAAGGGGAATTTCAGCCTTTTTACCTCAAAATAAGGGGAATTTCTGAATTTTGGCACAAAATATTAGGAATTTCTGCTTTTTTGCCCCAAAATAAGGAAAATTTCTGCTTTTTTCCCTGAAATAAGTGAAATTTCTGCAATTTTGCCCCAAAATAAGTAAAATTTCTGCAATTTTGCCCCAAAATAAGGGAAATTTCTGGAATTTTGCCCCAAAATAAGTGGAATTTCTGAGTTTTGCCCCAAAATAAGGAGAATTTCTGCATTTTTGCGCCACAATTAGTGAAATTTCTGCAATTTTGCCGTAAAATAAGAGAAATTTCTGCAATTTTTCCTCATAATAAGGGAAATTTCTGCAATTTTGCCCCAAAATAAGGGGAATTTCTTTTTTTTGCCCCACAATTAAAGAAATTTCTGCAATTTTGCCCAAAAATAAGGGGAATTTCTGCTTTTTTGCCTCTAAATAAGTGGAATTTCTGTCTTTTTGTCTGAAAATAAGAAGAATGCATACCTTTTTGCCATAAAAAAGGAAAATTTCTTCATTTTTGCTCCAAAATAAGGGGAACTTTTGCCTTTAAGCCTCTAAATAAGTGGAATTTCTGTCCTTTTCCCCCAAAACAAAGGCAATTTCTGTCTTTTTTGCCCCAAAATAAGGAAAATTTCTGACTTATAACCCTGAAATAAGTGAAATTTCTGCAAATTTGCCCCAAAATAAGAAAAATTTCTGCCTTTTTGCCCCCAAATAAGGAGAATTTCAGCCTTTTTATCTCAAAATAAGGGAAATTTCTGCATTTTTGCAACAAAATATTAGGAATTTCTGCATTTTTTGCCACAAAATATTAGGAATTTCTGCCTTTTTGGCCCAAAATAAGGAAAATTTCTGCCTTTTTTCCCGGAAATAAGTGAAATTTCTGCAAATTTGCCTCCCAAATAGGGAAATTTCTGCCTTTTGCCCCAAAATAAGGGGAATTTCAGCATTTTACCTCAAAATAAGGGACATTTCCTATTTTTGCACCAAAATATGGAAAATTTCTGCCTTTTTGCCCCAAAATAAGGAAAATTTCTGCCTTTTTTCCCTGAAATAAGTGAAATTTCTGCAATTTTGCCCCAAAATAAGTGAAATTTCTGCAATTTTGCCCTAAAATAAGGAAAATTTCTGGAATTTTGCCCCACAATTAGGGGAATTTCTGCAATTTTGCTTCAAAATACAGGGAATTTCTGTCTTTTTGCCCAAAATAAGGGGAATGCATACCTTTGTGCCATAAAAAAGGGAAATTTCTTCATTTTTGCCCCAAATTAAGGAAAATTTTTGACTTTTTGCCCTGAAATATGTGAAATTTCTGCAATTTTAGCGCAAAATAAGGTGAATTTCTGCCTTTTTGCCTCAAAATAAGAAAAATTTTTGCCTTTTTTCTCTGAAATAAGTGAAATTTCTGCAATTTTGCCCTAAAATAAGGGAAATTTCTGCAATTTTTCTCCATAATAAGGGACATTTCTGCAATTTTGCCACTAAATAAGGGGAATTTCTGTTTTTTGCCCCACAATTAGGGAAATTTCTGCAATTTTGCCCCAAAATAAGGAGAATTTCTGCCTTTTGCCCCAAAATATGCGGAATTTCTGCCTTATTGTCCAAAAATAAGAAAAATGCATACTATTTTGCCATTAAAAAGGGAAATTTCTTCATTTTTGCTCCAAAATAAGGGGAACTTTTGCCTTTTTGCCTCTAAATAAGAGGAATTTCTGTTTTTTTTTCCTCAAAACAAAGAGAATTTCTGCCTTTTTGCCCCAAAATAAGAAAAATTTCTGACTTTTTACCATGAAATAAGTGAAATTTCTGCAAATTTGTCCCAAAAATAGGAAAATTTCTGCCTTTTGCCCCAAAATAAGGAAAATTTCAGCATTTTACCTCAAAATAAGGGGAATTTCTGCATTTTTGCTACAAAATATTAGGAATTTCTGCTTTTGCCCCAAAATAAGAAAAATTTCTGCCTTTTTTCCCTGAAATAAGTAAAATTTCTGCAATTTTGCCCCAAAATAAGGGAAATATCTGGAATTTTTCCCCAAATTAAGTGGAATTTCTGAGTTTTGCCCCAAAATAAGGAGAATTTCTGCCTTTTTGCGCCACAATTAGTGAAATTTCTGCAATTTTGCCATAAAATAAGGGAAATTTCTTCAATTTTTCCCCATAATAAGGGAAATTTCTGGAATTTTGCCCCAAAATAAGGGGAATTTCTGGTTTTTTGCCCCCAAATAAGGGAAATTTCTGCAATTTTGCCCTAAAATAAGGAAAATTTCTGCTTTTTTGCCTCTAAATAAGTGGAATTTCTGTCTTTTTGTCTGAAAATAAGAAGAATGCATACCTTTTTGCCATAAAAAAGGGAAATTTCTTCATTTTTGCTCCAAAATAAGGGGAACTTTTGCCTTTTTGCCTCTAAATAAGTGGAATTTCTGTCTTTTCCCCCAAAACAAAGGCAATTTCTGTCTTTTTTGCCCCAAAATAAGAAAAATTTCTGACTTATAGCCCTGAAATAAGTGAAATTTCTGCAAATTTGCCCCAAAATAAGAAAAATTTCTGCCTTTTTGCCCCCAAATAAGGGGAATTTCAGCCTTTTTATCTCAAAATAAGGGAAATTTCTGCATTTTTGCAACAAAATATTAGGAATTTCTGCCTTTTTGCCCCAAAATAAGGAAAATTTCTGCTTTTTTTCCCGGAAATAAGTGTAATTTCTGCAAATTTGCCCCAAAAAAGGGAAATTTCTGCCTTTTGCCCCAAAATATGGGGAATTTCAGCATTTTACCTCAAAATAAGGGAAATTTCTGATTTTTGCACCAAAATATGGAGAATTTCTGCCTTTTTGCCCCAAAATAAGGAAAATTTCTGCCTTTTTTCCCTGAAATAAGTGAAATTTCTGCAATTTTGCCCCAAAATAAGTGAAATTTCTGCAATTTTGCCCCAAAATAAGGGAAATTTCTGGAATTTTGCCGCACAATTAGGGGAATTTCTGCAATTTTGCTCCAAAATACAGGGAATTTCTGCCTTTTTGTCCGAAATAAGGGGAATGCATACCTTTTTGCCATAAAAAAGAGAAATTTCTTCATTTTTGCCCCAAATTAATGGAAATTTCTGCCTTTTTGCCCTGAAATATGTGAAATTTCTGCAATTTTAGCCCAAAATAAGGTGAATTTCTGCCTTTTTGCCCCAAAATAATGGGAATTTCTGCCTTTTTGCCCCAAAATAAGAAAAATTTGTGCCTTTTTTCTCTGAAATAAGTGAAATTTCTGCAATTTTGCCCGAAAATAAGGGAAATTTCTGCAATTTTTCCCCATAATAAGGGAAATTTCTGGTATTTTGCCACAAAATAAGGGGAATTTCTGTTTTTTTGCCCCCAAATAAGGGAAATTTCTGCAATTTTGCCCTAAAATAAAGGGAATTTCTGCTTTTTTGCCTCCAAATAAGTGGAATTTCTGTCTTTTTCCCCCAAAACAAAGGGAATTTCTGTCATTTTTGCCCCAAAATAAGGAAAATTTCTGACTTATTACCCTGAAATAAGTGAAATTTCTGCAAATTTGCCCCAAAAATAGGGAAATTTCTGCCTTTTGCCCCAAATAAGGGGAATTTCAGCATTTTACCTAAAAATAAGGGAAATTTCTGATTTTTGCACCAAAATATGGAGAATTTCTGCCTTTTTGCCCCAAAATAAGGAAAATTTCTCCCTTTTTTTCTCTAAAATAAGTGAAATTTCTGCAATTTTGCACCAAAATAAGGGAAATTTCTGCATTTTTGCCTCCATATAAGGGGAATTTCAGCCTTTTTACCTCAAAATAAGGGAAATTTCTGCATTTTTGCAACAAAGTATTAGGAATTTCTGCATTTTTGCCACAAAATATTAGGAATTTCTGCATTTTTGCCCCAAAATAAGGAAAATTTCTGGCTTTTTTTCCTGAAATAAGTGAAATTTCTGCAATTTTGCCTCAAAATAAGGGAAATTTCTGCAATTTTGCCCCAAAATAAGTGGAATTTCTGAGTTTTGTCCAAAAATAAGGAGAATTTCTGCATTTTTGCCCCACAATTAGGGGAATTTCTGCAATTTTGCTCCAAAATATGGGGAATTTCTGCCTTTTTGCCTGAAAATAAGGGGAATGCATACCTTTTTGCCATAAAAAAGGGAAATTTCTTCACTTTTGCCCCAAATTAAGGGAAATTTCTGCCTTTTTGCCCGGAAATATGTAAAATTTCTGCAATTTTAGCCCAAAATAAGGTGAATTTCTGCCTTTTTGCCCCAAAATAATGAGAATTTCTGCCCTTTTGCCCCAAATAAGAAAAATTATTGCTTTTTTTTTCTCTGAAATAAATGAAATTTCTGCAATTTTGCCCTAAAATAAAAGAAATTTCTGCAATTTTCCCCCATAATAAAGATAATTTCTGGAATTTTGCCCCAAAATAAGGAGAATTTCTGTTTTTTTGCCCCCAAATAAGGGAAATTTCTGCAATTTTGCCCTAAAATAGGGGGAATTTCTGCTTTTTTGCCTCTAAATAAGTGGAATTTCTGTCTTATTCCCCCAAAACAAAGGGAATTTCTTTCATTATTGCCCCAAAATAAGGAAAATTTCTGACTTATTACCCTGAAATAATTGAAATTTCTGCAATTTTGCCCCAATATAAGGGAAATTTCTGCCTTTTTGACCCCAAATAAGGGGAATTTCAGCCTTTTTACCTCAAAATAATAGGAATTTCTGAATTTTGGCACTAAACATTAGGAATTTCTGCCTTTTTGCCCCAAAATAAGAAAAATTTCTGCCTTTTTTCCCTGAAATAAGTGAAATTTCTGCAATTTTGTCCCAAAATAAGTAAAATTTCTGCAATTTTTCTTCAAAATAAAGAAAATTTCTGGAATTTTGCCCCAAAATAAGTGGAATTGTTGAGTTTTGCCCCAAAATATGGAGGATTTCTTCCTTTTTGCCCCACAATTAGTGTAATTTCTACAATTTTGCCCTAATTTAAGGGTAATTTCTGCAATTTTTCCAATAATAAGGGAAATTTCTGAAATTTTGCTTCAAAATAAAGGGGAAATTCTGTTTTTTGCCCCACAATTAGTGAAATTTCTGCAATTTTGCCCCAAAATAAGGAAAATCTCTGGAATTTTGTCCCAAAATAAGTGGAATTTCTGAGTTTTGCCCCAAATTAGAAGAATTTCTGCCTTTTTGCCCCACAATTAGGGATATTTCTGCAATTTTGCTCCAAAATACGGGGAATTTCTGCCTTTTTGCCCGAAAATAAAGAGAATGCATAACTTTTTGCCATAAAAAATGGAAATTTCTTCATTTTTGCCCCAAATTAATGGAAATTTCTGCCTTTTTGCCCTGAAATATGTGAAATTTCTTCAATTTTAGCCCAAAATAAGGTGAATTTCTGCCATTTTGCCCCAAAATAATGGGAATTTCTGCCTTTTTGCCCCAAAATAAGAAAAATTTTTGCCTTTTTTCTCTGAAATAAGTGAAATTTCTGCAATTTTGCCCTAAAATAAGGGAAATTTCTGCAATTTTTTTCCATAATAAGGGAAATTTCTGGAAATTTGCCACAAAATAAAGGGAATTTCTGTTTTTTTGCCCCCAAATAAGGGAAATTTCTGCAATTTTGCCCTAAAATAAGGGGAATTTCTGCTTTTTTGCCTCTAAATAAGTGGAATTTCTGTCTTTTTCCCCCAAAACAAAGGGAATTTCTGTCATTTTGGCCCCAAAATAAGGAAAATTTCTGACCTATTACCCTAAAATAAGTGAAATTTCTGCAATTTTGTCCCAATATATGGGAAATTTCTGCCTTTTTGCCCCCAAATAAGGGGAATTTCAGCCTTTTTACCTCAAAATAAGGGGAATTTCTGAATTTTGGCACCAAATATTAGGAATTTCTGCCTTTTTGCCCCAAAATAAAAAAATATTCTGCCTTTTTTCCCTGAAATAAGTGAAATTTCTGCAATTTTGCCCCAAAATAAGGCAAATTTCTGGAATTTTGCCCCAAAATAAGTGGAATTTCTGAGTTTTGCCCCAAAATAAGGAGAATTTCTGCCTTTTGCCCCACAATTAGTGAAATTTCTGCAATTTTGCCCTAAAATAAAGGAAATTTCGGCAATTTTTCCCCATAATAAGGGAAAGTTCTGCAATTTTGCTTCAAAATAAGGGGAATTTCTGTTTTTTGTCCCACAATTTGGGAAATTTCTGCAATTTTGTACTAAAATAAGGGAAATTTCTGCAATTTTTTCCATAATAATGGAAATTTCTGCAATTTTTTTCAAAATAAGGGGAATTTCTGCCTTTTGCCCCAAAATATGGGGAATTTCTGCCTTTTTGTCTGAAAATAAGAAGAATGCATACCTTTTTGCCATAAAAAAGGGAAATTTCTTCATTTTTGCTCAAAAATAAGGGGACCATTTGCCTTTTTGCCTCTAAATAAGTGGAATTTCTGTCTTTTTTCCCAAAAACAAAGGGAATTTCTGTCTTTTTTTGCCCCAAAATAAGGAAAATTTCTGACTTATAACCCTGAAATAAGTGAAATTTCTGCAAATTTGGCCCAAAATAAGAAAAATTTCTGCCTTTTTGCCCCCAAATAAGGGGAATTTCAGCCTTTTTGCCTCAAAATAGGGGAAATTTCTGCATTTTTGCAACAAAATATTAGGAATTTCTGCATTTTTGCCACAAAATATTAGGAATTTCTGCCTTTTTCCCCAAAATAAGGAAAATTTCTGCCTTTTTTTCCGTGAAATAAGTGAAATTTCTGCAATTTTGCCCCAAAATTAGTGAAATTTCTGCAATATTGCCCCAAAATAAAAGAAATTTCTGCAATTTTGCCCCAAAATAAGTGGAATTTCTGAATTTTGCCCCAAGATAAAGAGAATTTCTGCCTTTTGCCCCACAATTAGGGGAATTTATGCAATTTTGCTCCATAATACAAGGAATTTCTGCCTTTTTGCCTGAAAATAAGAAGAATGCATAACTTTTTGCCATAAAAAAGGGAAATTTCTTCATTTTTGCCACAAATTAAGGGAAATATCTGCCTTTTTGCCCTGAAATATGTAAAATTTCTGAATATTTACCCCAAAATAAGGTGAATTTCTGCCTTTTTGCCCCAAAATAATGGGAAATTCTTCCATTTTGCTCCAAAATAAGAAAAATTTTTGCATTTTTCTCTGAAATAAGTGAAATTTCTGAAATTTTGCCCTAAAATAAGGGAAATTTCTGCAATATTTTCCCATAATAAAGATAATTTCTGGAATTTTGTCCCAAAATAAGGGAATTTCTGTTTTTTGCCCCCAAATAAGGAAAATTTCTGCAATTTTGCTCTAAAATAAGGGGAATTTCTGCTTTTTGCCTCTAAATAAGTGGAATTTCTGTCTTTTTCGCCCAAAACAAAGGGAATTTCTGTCATTTTTTCCCCAAAATAAGGAAAATTTCTGACTTATTACCCTGAAATAAGTGAAATTTCTGCAATTTTGCCCCAATATAAGGAAAATTTCTGCGTTTTTGCCCCCAAATAAGGAGAATTTCAGCCTTTTTACCTCAAAATAAGGGGAATTTCTGAATTTCGGGCACAAAATATTAGGAATTTCTGCCTTTTTGCCCCAAAATAAAAAAAAATTTCTGCCTTTTTTCCCTGAAATAAGTGAAATTTCTGCAATTTTGCCCTATAATAATTAAAATTTCTGCAATTTTGCCCCAAAATAAGGGAAATTTCTAGAATTTTGACCCAAAATAATTGTAATTTCTGAGTTTTTTTCCAAAAAAAAGAAGAATTTCTGCCTTTTTGCCCCACAATTAGTGAAATTTCTGCAATTTTGCCCTAAAATAAGGGAAATTTCTGCAATTTTTCCCCATAATAAGGGAAATTTCTGCAATTTTGCTTCAAAATAAGGGGAATTTCTGTTTTTTGCCCCAAAATCAGGGAAATTTCTGCAATTTTGCCCCAAAATAAGGGGAATTTCTGCCTTTTGCCCCAAAATATGGGGAATTTCTGCCTTTTTGTCCGAAAATAAGAATGCATATCTTTTTGCCATAAAAAAGGGAAATTTCTTCATTTTTGCTCCAAAATAAGGGGAACTTTTGCCTTTTTGCTTCTAAATAAGTGGAATTTCTCTTTTTTTCCCCCAAAACAAAGAGAATTTCTGTCTGTTTTGCCCCAAAATAAGGAAAATTTCTGACTTATTACCCTGAAATAAGTGAAATTTCTGCAAATTTGCCCCAAAAATAGGGAAATTTCTGCCTTTTGCCCAAAAATAAAAGGAATTTCAGCATTTTACCTCAAAATAAGGGAAATTTCTGAATTTTGCACCAAAATATGGAGAATTTCTACCTTTTTGCACCAAAATAAGAAAAATTTCTGCTGTTTTTCCCTGAAATAAGTGAAGTTTCTGCAATTTTGTCCCAAAATATGAAAAATTTCTGCATTTTTGCACCACAATTAGGGAAATTTCTGCAATTTTGCTCCAAAATACAGAGAATTTCTGCCTTTTTGCCTGAAAATAAGGGGAATGCATACCTTTTTGCCATAAAAAAGGGAAATTTTTTCATTTTTGCCCCAAATTAAGAGAAATTTCTGACTTTTTGCCCTGAAATATGTGAAATTTCTGCAATTTTAGCCCAAAATAAGGTGAATTTCTGCCTTTTTGCCCCAAAATAATGGGAATTTCTGCATTTTTGCTCCAAAATAAGAAAAATTTTTGCTTTTTTTCTCTGAAATAAGTGAAATTTCTGCATTTTTGCCCTTAAATAAAAGAAATTTCTGCAATTTTTCCTTATAATATAGGAAATTTCTGGAATTTTGCCTTAAAATAAGGGGAATTTCTGGTTTTTTGCCCCTAAATAAGAAAAATTTCTGCAATTTTGCCCTAAATTAAGGGGAATTTCTGCTTTTTTGCCTCTAAATAAGTGGAATTTCTGTCTTTTTCCCACAAAACAAAGGGAATTTCTATCGTTATTGCCCCAAAATAAGGAAAATTTCTGACTTATTACCCTGAAATAAGTGAAATTTCTGCCATTTTGCCCCAATATAAGAGAAATTTCTGCTTTTTTGCCCCCAAATAAGGTGAATTTCAGCCTTTTTACCTCAAAATGAGGGGAATTTCTGAATTTTTGCACAAAATATTAGGAATTTCTGCATTTTTGCAACAAAATAAGGACAATTTCTGCCTTTTTCCCTGAAATAAGTGAAATTTCTGCAATTTTCCCCCAAAATAAGTAAAATTTCTGAAATTTTGCCCCAAAATAAGGAAAATTTCTGGAATTTTGCTTCAAAATAAGTGGAATTTCTGAGTTTTGCCCCAAAATAAGGAGAATTTCTGCCTTTTTGCCCACAATTAGTGAAATTTCTTCAATTTTGCCCTAAAATAAGAGAAATTTCTGCAATTTTTCCCCATAATAAGGGAAATTTCTGCAATTATGCTTCAAAATAATGGGAATTTCTGTTTTTTGCCCCACAATTAGGGAAATTTCTGCAATTTTGCTCCGAAATAAAAGGAATTTCTGCCTTTTGTCCTAAGATATGGGGAATTTCTGTCTTTTTGTCCGAAAATAAGAAGAATGCATACCTTTTTGCCATAAAAAAGGGAAATTTCTTCATTTTTTCTCCAAAATAAGGGGAACTTTTGCCTTTTTGCCTCTAAATAAGTGGAATTTCTGTCTTTTTCCCCCAAAACAAAGGGAATTTCTGTCTTTTTTGCACCAAAATAAGGAAAATTTCTGACTTTTTACCCTGAAATAAGTGAAATTTCTGCAAATTTGCCCAAAAATAAGGGAAAATTCTGCCTTTTTGTTTCCAAATATGGGGAATTTCTGCCTTTTTACCTCAAAATAAGGGAAATTTCTGCATTTTTGCAACAAAATATTAGGAATTTCTGCATTTTTGCCACAAAATATTAGGAATTTCTGCCTTTTTGCCCCAAAATAAGGAAAATTTCTGCTTTTTTTACCTGAAATAAGTAAAATTTCTGAAATTTTGCCCCAAAATAAGTGAAATTTCTGCAATTTTGCCCCAAAATAAGGAAAATTTCTGGAATTTTGCTTCAAAATAAGTGGAATTTCTGAGTTTTGCCCCAAAATATGGAGGATTTCTAACTTTTTGCCCCACAATTAGTGAAATTTCTACAATTTTGCCCTAAAATAAGGGAAATTTCTGCAATTTTTCCCCATAATAAGGGAAATTTCTGCAATTTTGCTTTAAAATAAGGGAAATTTCTGTTTTTTGCCACACAATTAGTAAAATTTCTGCAATTTTGCCCCAAAATAAGGAAAATCTCTGGAATTTTGCCCCAAAATAAGTGGAATTTCTGAGTTTTGCCCTAAATTAGAAGAATTTCTGCCTTTTTGCCCCACAATTAGGGATATTTCTGCAATTTTGCTCCAAAATACGGGGAATTTCTGCCTTTTTGCCCGAAAATAAAGAGAATGCATAACTTTTTGCCATAAAAAATGGAAATTTCTTCATTTTTGCCCCAAATTAATGGAAATTTCTGCCTTTTTGCCCTGAAATATGTGAAATTTCTTCAATTTTAGCCCAAAATAAGGTGAATTTCTGCCATTTTGCCCCAAAATAATGGGAATTTCTGCCTTTTTGCCCCAAAATAAGAAAAATTTTTGCCTTTTTTCTCTGAAATAAGTGAAATTTCTGCAATTTTGCCCTAAAATAAGGGAAATTTCTGCAATTTTTTTCCATAATAAGGGAAATTTCTGGAAATTTGCCACAAAATAAAGGGAATTTCTGTTTTTTTGCCCCCAAATAAGGGAAATTTCTGCAATTTTGCCCTAAAATAAGGGGAATTTCTGCTTTTTTGCCTCTAAATAAGTGGAATTTCTGTCTTTTTCCCCCAAAACAAAAGGAATTTCTGTCATTTTGGCCCCAAAATAAGGAAAATTTCTGACCCTTTACCCTAAAATAAGTGAAATTTCTGCAATTTTGTCCCAATATATGGGAAATTTCTGCCTTTTTGCCCCCAAATAAGGGGAATTTCAGCCTTTTTACCTCAAAATAAGGGGAATTTCTGAATTTTGGCACAAAATATTAGGAATTTCTGCTTTTTTGCCCAAAATAAGGAAAATTTCTGCTTTTTTCCCTGAAATAAGTGAAATTTCTGCAATTTTGCCCCAAAATAAGTAAAATTTCTGCAATTTTGCCCCAAAATAAGGGAAATTTCTGGAATTTTGCCCCAAAATAAGTGGAATTTCTGAGTTTTGCCCCAAAATAAGGAGAATTTCTGCATTTTTGCGCCACAATTAGTGAAATTTCTGCAATTTTGCCGTAAAATAAGAGAAATTTCTGCAATTTTTCCTCATAATAAGGGAAATTTCTGCAATTTTGCCCCAAAATAAGGGGAATTTCTGCTTTTTTGCCTCTAAATAAGTGGAATTTCTGTTTTTTTCCCCCAAAACAAAGAAAATTTCTGTCTTTTTTGCCCAAAAATAAGGAAAATTTCTGACTTATACCCTGAAATAAGTGAAATTTCTGCAAATTTGCCCCAAAATAAGAAAAATTTCTTCCTTTTTGCCTTCAAATAAGGGGAATTTCAGCCTTTTTATCTCAAAATAAGGGAAATTTCTGCATTTTTGCAACAAAATATTAGGAATTTCTGCATTTTTGCCACAAAATATTAGGAATTTCTGACTTTATGCCCCAAAATAAGGAAAATTACTGCCTTTTTTCCCGGAAATAAGTGAAATGTTTGCAAATTTGACCCAAAAAAAGGGAAATTTCTGCCTTTTGCCCCAAAATAAGGGGAATTTCAGCATTTTACCTCAAAATAAGGGAAATTTCTGATTTTTGCACCAAAATATGGAGAATTTCTGCCTTTTTGCCAAAAAATGAGGAAAATTTCTGCCTTTTTTCCCTGAAATAAGTAAAATTTCTGCAATTTTGCCCCAAAATAAGTGAAATTTCTGCAATTTTGCTCAAAATAAGGAAAATTTCTGGAATTTTGCCCCACAATTAGGGGAATTTCTGCAATTTTGCTACAAAATACGAGGAATTTCTGCCTTTTTGCCCGAAATAAGGGGAATGCATACCTTTTTGCCATAAAAAAAAGAGAAATTTCTTCATTTTTGCCCCAAATTAAGGGAAATTTCTGACTTTTTGCCCTGAAATATGTGAAATTTCTGCAAGTTTAGCCCAAAATAAAGTGAATTTCTGCCTTTTTGCCCCAAAATAATGGGAATTTCTGCCTTTTTGCCCCAAAATAAGAAAAAATTTTTGCCTTTTTTCTCTGAAATAAGTGAAATTTCTGCAATTTTGCCCTAAAATAAGGGAAATTTCTGCAATTTTTCCCCATAATAAGGGAAATTTCTGGAATATTGCCACAAAATAAGGGGAATTTCTGTTTTTTTGCCCCCAAATAAGGGAAATTTCTGCAACTTTGCCCAAAAATAAGGGGAATTTCTGCTTTTTTGCCTCTAAATAAGTGGAATTTCTGTCTTTTTCCCCCAAAACAAAGGGAATTTCTGTCATTTTTGCCCCAAAATAAGGAAAATTTCTGACTTATACCCTGAAATAAGTGAAATTTTTGCAATTTTGCCCTAAAATAAGGGGAATTTCTGCTTTTTTGCCTCTAAATAAGTGGAATTTCTGTTTTTTTCCCCCAAAACAAAGAGAATTTCTGTCTTTTTTGCCCCAAAATAAAGAAAATTTCTGACGTATAACCCTGAAATAAGTGAAATTTTTGCAAATTTGCCCCAAAAATAGGTAAATTTCTGCCTTTTGCCCCAAAATATGGGGAATTTCAGCATTTTACCTCAAAATAAGGGGAATTTCTGCATTTTTGCCACAAAATATTAGGAATTTCTGCCTTTTTGCCCCAAAATAAGAAAAATTTCTGCCTTTTTTCCCTGAAATAAGTGAAATTTCTGCAATTTTGCCCCAAAATAAGTGAAATTTCTGCAATTTTGCCCCAAAATAAGTGAAATTTCTCCAATTTTGCCCCAAAATAATAGAAATTTTTGCAATTTTGCCCCAAAATAAGTGGAATTTCTTAGTTTTTCCCCAAAATAAAGAGAATTTCTGCCTTTTTGCCCCACAATTAGGAGAATTTCTGCAATTTTGCTCCAAAATACGGGGAATTTCTGCCTTTTTGCCCGAAATAAGGGGGATGCATACCTTTTTGCCATAAAAAAGGGAAATTTCTTCATTTTTGCCCCAAATTAAGGGAAATTTCTGACTTTTTGCCCTGAAATATGTGAAATTTCTGCAATTTTAGCCCAAAATAAGGTGAATTTCTGCTTTTTTGCCCCAAAATAATGGGAATTTCTGCCTTTTTGCCCCAAAATAAGAAAAATTTTTGCCTTTTTTCTCTGAAATAAGTGAAATTTCTGCAATTTTGCCCTATTTAAAGGAAATTTCTGCAATTTTTCCCCATAATAAGGGAAATTTCTGGAATTTTGCCCCATAATAAGGGGAATTTCTGTTTTTTGCCCCCAAATAAGGGAAATTTCTGCAATTTTGCCCTAAAATAAGGGGAATTTCTGCTTTTTTGCCTCTAAATAAGTGGAATTTCTGTCTTTTTCCCCCAAAACAAAGGGAATTTCTATCATTTTTGCCCCAAAATAAGGAAAATTTCTGACTTATTACCCTGAAATAAGTGAAATTTCTGCAATTTTGCCCCAATATAAGGAAAATTTCTGCCTTTTTGCCCCCAAATAAGGGGAATTTCAGCCTTTTTACCTCAAAATAAGGGGAATTTCTGAATTTTGGCACAAAATATTAGGAATTTCTGCTTTTTTGCCCCAAAATAAGGAAAATTTCTGCTTTTTTCCCTGAAATAAGTGAAATTTCTGCAATTTTGCCCCAAAATAAGTAAAATTCCTGCAATTTTGCCCCAAAATAAGGGAAATTTCTGGAATTTTGCCCCACAATAAGTGGAATTTCTGAGTTTTGCCCCAAAATAAGGAGAATTTCTGCATTTTTGCGCCACAATTAGTGAAATTTCTGCAATTTTGCCGTAAAATAAGAGAAATTTCTGCAATTTTTCCTCATAATAAGGGAAATTTCTGCAATTTTGCCCCAAAATAAGGGGAATTTCTTTTTTTTGCCCCACAATTAAAGAAATTTCTGCAATTTTGCCCAAAAATAAGGGGAATTTCTGCTTTTTTGCCTCTAAATAAGTGGAATTTCTGTCTTTTTGTCTGAAAATAAGAAGAATGCATACCTTTTTGCCATAAAAAAGGAAAATTTCTTCATTTTTGCTCCAAAATAAGGGGAACTTTTGCCTTTTTGCCTCTAAATAAGTGGAATTTCTGTCCTTTTCCCCAAAACAAAGGCAATTTCTGTCTTTTTTGCCCCAAAATAAGGAAAATTTCTGACTTATAACCCTGAAATAAGTGAAATTTCTGCAAATTTGCCCCAAAATAAGAAAAATTTCTGCCTTTTTGCCCCCAAATAAGGAGAATTTCAGCCTTTTTATCTCAAAATAAGGGAAATTTCTGCATTTTTGCAACAAAATATTAGGAATTTCTGCATTTTTTGCCACAAAATATTAGGAATTTCTGCCTTTTTGGCCCAAAATAAGGAAAATTTCTGCCTTTTTTCCCGGAAATAAGTGAAATTTCTGCAAATTTGCCTCCCAAATAAGGAAATTTCTGCCTTTTGCCCCAATATAAGGGGAATTTCAGCATTTTACCTCAAAATAAGGGACATTTCCTATTTTTGCACCAAAATATGGAAAATTTCTGCCTTTTTGCCCCAAAATAAGGAAAATTTCTGCCTTTTTTCCCTGAAATAAGTGAAATTTCTGCAATTTTGCCCCAAAATAAGTGAAATTTCTGCAATTTTGCCCTAAAATAAGGAAAATTTCTAAAATTTTGCCCCACAATTAGGGGAATTTCTGCAATTTTGCTTCAAAATACAGGGAATTTCTGCCTTTTTGCCCAAAATAAGGGGAATGCATACCTTTGTGCCATAAAAAAGGGAAATTTCTTCATTTTTGCCCCAAATTAAGGGAAATTTTTGACTTTTTGCCCTGAAATATGTGAAATTTCTGCAATTTTAGCGCAAAATAAGGTGAATTTCTGCCTTTTTGCCTCAAAATAAGAAAAATTTTTGCCTTTTTTCTCTGAAATAAGTGAAATTTCTGCAATTTTGCCCTAAAATAAGGGAAATTTCTGCAATTTTTCTCCATAATAAGGGACATTTCTGCAATTTTGCCACTAAATAAGGGGAATTTCTGTTTTTTGCCCCACAATTAGGGAAATTTCTGCAATTTTGCCCCAAAATAAGGAGAATTTCTGCATTTTGCCCCAAAATATGGGGAATTTCTGCCTTTTTGTCCAAAAATAAGAAAAATGCATACTATTTTGCCATTAAAAAGGGAAATTTCTTCATTTTTGCTCCAAAATAAGGGGAACTTTTGCCTTTTTGCCTCTAAATAAGAGGAATTTCTGTTTTTTTTTCCTCAAAACAAAGAGAATTTCTGCCTTTTTGCCCCAAAATAAGAAAAATTTCTGACTTTTTACCATGAAATAAGTGAAATTTCTGCAAATTTGTCCCAAAAATAGGAAAATTTCTGCCTTTTGCCCCAAAATAAGGAAAATTTCAGCATTTTACCTCAAAATAAGGGGAATTTCTGCATTTTTGCTACAAAATATTAGGAATTTCTGCTTTTGCCCCAAAATAAGAAAAATTTCTGCCTTTTTTCCCTGAAATAAGTAAAATTTCTGCAATTTTGCCCCAAAATAAGGGAAATATCTGGAATTTTTCCCCAAATTAAGTGGAATTTCTGAGTTTTGCCCCAAAATAAGGAGAATTTCTGCCTTTTTGCGCCACAATTAGTGAAATTTCTGCAATTTTGCCATAAAATAAGGGAAATTTCTTCAATTTTTCCCCATAATAAGGGAAATTTCTGGAATTTTGCCCCAAAATAAGGGGAATTTCTGGTTTTTTGCCCCCAAATAAGGGAAATTTCTGCAATTTTGCCCTAAAATAAGGAAAATTTCTGCTTTTTTGCCTCTAAATAAGTGGAATTTCTGTCTTTTTGTCTGAAAATAAGAAGAATGCATACCTTTTTGCCATAAAAAAGGGAAATTTCTTCATTTTTGCTCCAAAATAAGGGGAACTTTTGCCTTTTTGCCTCTAAATAAGTGGAATTTCTGTCTTTTCCCCCAAAACAAAGGCAATTTCTGTCTTTTTTGCCCCAAAATAAGAAAAATTTCTGACTTATAGCCCTGAAATAAGTGAAATTTCTGCAAATTTGCCCCAAAATAAGAAAAATTTCTGCCTTTTTGCCCCCAAATAAGGGGAATTTCAGCCTTTTTATCTCAAAATAAGGGAAATTTCTGCATTTTTGCAACAAAATATTAGGAATTTCTGCCTTTTTGCCCCAAAATAAGGAAAATTTCTGCTTTTTTTCCCGGAAATAAGTGTAATTTCTGCAAATTTGCCCCAAAAAAGGGAAATTTCTGCCTTTTGCCCCAAAATATGGGGAATTTCAGCATTTTACCTCAAAATAAGGGAAATTTCTGATTTTTGCACCAAAATATGGAGAATTTCTGCCTTTTTGCCCCAAAATAAGGAAAATTTCTGCCTTTTTTCCCTGAAATAAGTGAAATTTCTGCAATTTTGCCCCAAAATAAGTGAAATTTCTGCAATTTTGCCCCAAAATAAGGGAAATTTCTGGAATTTTGCCGCACAATTAGGGGAATTTCTGCAATTTTGCTCCAAAATACAGGGAATTTCTGCCTTTTTGTCCGAAATAAGGGGAATGCATACCTTTTTGCCATAAAAAAGAGAAATTTCTTCATTTTTGCCCCAAATTAATGGAAATTTCTGCCTTTTTGCCCTGAAATATGTGAAATTTCTGCAATTTTAGCCCAAAATAAGGTGAATTTCTGCCTTTTTGCCCCAAAATAATGGGAATTTCTGCCTTTTTGCCCCAAAATAAGAAAAATTTGTGCCTTTTTTCTCTGAAATAAGTGAAATTTCTGCAATTTTGCCCGAAAATAAGGGAAATTTCTGCAATTTTTCCCCATAATAAGGGAAATTTCTGGTATTTTGCCACAAAATAAGGGGAATTTCTGTTTTTTTGCCCCCAAATAAGGGAAATTTCTGCAATTTTGCCCTAAAATAAAGGGAATTTCTGCTTTTTTGCCTCCAAATAAGTGGAATTTCTGTCTTTTTCCCCCAAAACAAAGGGAATTTCTGTCATTTTTGCCCCAAAATAAGGAAAATTTCTGACTTATTACCCTGAAATAAGTGAAATTTCTGCAAATTTGCCCCAAAAATAGGGAAATTTCTGCCTTTTGCCCCAAATAAGGGAAATTTCAGCATTTTACCTAAAAATAAGGGAAATTTCTGATTTTTGCACCAAAATATGGAGAATTTCTGCCTTTTTGCCCCAAAATAAGGAAAATTTCTCCCTTTTTTTCTCTAAAATAAGTGAAATTTCTGCAATTTTGCACCAAAATAAGGGAAATTTCTGCATTTTTGCCTCCATATAAGGGGAATTTCAGCCTTTTTACCTCAAAATAAGGGAAATTTCTGCATTTTTGCAACAAAGTATTAGGAATTTCTGCATTTTTGCCACAAAATATTAGGAATTTCTGCATTTTTGCCCCAAAATAAGGAAAATTTCTGGCTTTTTTTCCTGAAATAAGTGAAATTTCTGCAATTTTGCCTCAAAATAAGGGAAATTTCTGCAATTTTGCCCCAAAATAAGTGGAATTTCTGAGTTTTGTCCAAAAATAAGGAGAATTTCTGCATTTTTGCCCCACAATTAGGGGAATTTCTGCAATTTTGCTCCAAAATATGGGGAATTTCTGCCTTTTTGCCTGAAAATAAGGGGAATGCATACCTTTTTGCCATAAAAAAGGGAAATTTCTTCACTTTTGCCCCAAATTAAGGGAAATTTCTGCCTTTTTGCCCAGAAATATGTAAAATTTCTGCAATTTTAGCCCAAAATAAGGTGAATTTCTGCCTTTTTGCCCCAAAATAATGAGAATTTCTGCCCTTTTGCCCCAAAATAAGAAAAATTATTGCTTTTTTTTCTCTGAAATAAATGAAATTTCTGCAATTTTGCCCTAAAATAAAAGAAATTTCTGCAATTTTCCCCCATAATAAAGATAATTTCTGGAATTTTGCCCCAAAATAAGGAGAATTTCTGTTTTTTTTGCTCCCAAATAAGAGAAATTTCTGCAATTTTGCCCTAAAATAGGGGGAATTTCTGCTTTTTTGCCTCTAAATAAGTGGAATTTCTGTCTTATTCCCCCAAAACAAAGGGAATTTCTTTCATTATTGCTCCAAAATAAGGAAAATTTCTGACTTATTACCCTGAAATAATTGAAATTTCTGCAATTTTGCCCCAATATAAGGGAAATTTCTGCCTTTTTGACCCCAAATAAGGGTAATTTCAGCCTTTTTACCTCAAAATAATAGGAATTTCTGAATTTTGGCACTAAACATTAGGAATTTCTGCCTTTTTGCCCCAAAATAAGGAAAATTTCTGCCTTTTTTCCCTGAAATAAGTGAAATTTCTGCAATTTTGTCCCAAAATAAGTAAAATTTCTGCAATTTTTCTTCAAAATAAAGAAAATTTCTGGAATTTTGCCCCAAAATAAGTGGAATTTCTGAGTTTTGCCCCAAAATATGGAGGATTTCTGCCTTTTTGCCCCACAATTAGTGTAATTTCTACAATTTTGCCCTAATTTAAGGGTAATTTCTGCAATTTTTCCCATAATAAGGGAAATTTCTGAAATTTTGCTTCAAAATAAAGGGGAAATTCTGTTTTTTGCCCCACAATTAGTGAAATTTCTGCAATTTTGCCCCAAAATAAGGAAAATCTCTGGAATTTTGCCCCAAAATAAGTGGAATTTCTGAGTTTTGCCCCAAATAAGGAGAATTTCTGCCTTTTTGCCCCACAATTAGGGAAATTTCTGCAATTTTGCTCCAAAATACGGGGAATTTCTGCCTTTTTGCCGGAAAACAAGGGGAATGCGAAACTTTTTGCCATAAAAAAATGGAAATTTCTTCATTTTTGCCCCAAATTAATGGAAATTTCTGCCTTTTTGCCCTGAAATATGTGAAATTTCTTCAATTTTAGTCCAAAATAAGGTGAATTTCTGCCTTTTTGCCCCAAAATAATGGGAATTTCTGCCTTTTTGCCGCAAAATAAGAAAAATTTTTTCCTTTTTTCTCTGAAATAAGTGAAATTTCTGCAATTTTGCCCTAAAATAAGGCAAATTTCTGCAATTTTTTTCCATAATAAGGGAAATTTCTGGAATTTTGCCACAAAATAAAGGGAAATTCTGTTTTTTTGCCCCCAAATAAGGAAAATTTCTGCAATTTTGCCCTATTATAGGGGGAATTTCTGCTTTTTTGCCTCTAAATAAGTGGAATATCTGTCTTTTTCCCCCAAAACAAAGGGAATTTCTGTCATTTTTGCCCCAAAATAAGGAAAATTTCTGACTTATTACCCTGAAATAAGTGAAATTTCTGCAATTTTGTCCCAATATAAGGGAAATTTCTGCCTTTTTGCCCCCAAATAAGGGGAATTTCAGCCTTTTTACCTCAAAATAAGTGGAATTTCTGAATTTTGGCACCAAATATTGGGAATTTCTGCCTTTTTGCCCCAAAATAAAAAAAAATTCTGCCTTTTTTCCCTGAAATAAGTGAAATTTCTGAAATTTTGCCCCAAAATAAGAAAAATTTCTGGAATTTTGCCCCAAAATAAGTGGAATTTCTGAGTTTTGCCCCAAAATATGGAGGATTTCTAACTTTTTGCCCCACAATTAGTGAAATTTCTACAATTTTGCCCTAAAATAAGGGAAATTTCTGCAATTTTTCCCCATAATAAGGGAAATTTCTGCAATTTTGCTTTAAAATAAGGGAAATTTCTGTTTTTTGCCACACAATTAGTAAAATTTCTGCAATTTTGCCCCAAAATAAGGAAAATCTCTGGAATTTTGCCCCAAAATAAGTGGAATTTCTGAGTTTTGCCCCAAATTAGAAGAATTTCTGCCTTTTTGCCCCACAATTAGGGATATTTCTGCAATTTTGCTCCAAAATACGGGGAATTTCTGCCTTTTTGCCCGAAAATAAAGAGAATGCATAACTTTTTGCCATAAAAAATGGAAATTTCTTCATTTTTGCCCCAAATTAATGGAAATTTCTGCCTTTTTGCCCTGAAATATGTGAAATTTCTTCAATTTTAGCCCAAAATAAGGTGAATTTCTGCCATTTTGCCCCAAAATAATGGGAATTTCTGCCTTTTTGCCCCAAAATAAGAAAAATTTTTGCCTTTTTTCTCTGAAATAAGTGAAATTTCTGCAATTTTGCCCTAAAATAAGGGAAATTTCTGCAATTTTTTTCCATAATAAGGGAAATTTCTGGAAATTTGCCACAAAATAAAGGGAATTTCTGTTTTTTTGCCCCCAAATAAGGGAAATTTCTGCAATTTTGCCCTAAAATAAGGGGAATTTCTGCTTTTTTGCCTCTAAATAAGTGGAATTTCTGTCTTTTTCCCCCAAAACAAAGGGAATTTCTGTCATTTTGGCCCCAAAATAAGGAAAATTTCTGACCTATTACCCTAAAATAAGTGAAATTTCTGCAATTTTGTCCCAATATATGGGAAATTTCTGCCTTTTTGCCCCCAAATAAGGGGAATTTCAGCCTTTTTACCTCAAAATAAGGGGAATTTCTGAATTTTGGCACCAAATATTAGGAATTTCTGCCTTTTTGCCCCAAAATAAAAAAATATTCTGCCTTTTTTCCCTGAAATAAGTGAAATTTCTGCAATTTTGCCCCAAAATAAGGCAAATTTCTGGAATTTTGCCCCAAAATAAGTGGAATTTCTGAGTTTTGCCCCAAAATAAGGAGAATTTCTGCCTTTTGCCCCACAATTAGTGAAATTTCTGCAATTTTGCCCTAAAATAAAGGAAATTTCGGCAATTTTTCCCCATAATAAGGGAAAGTTCTGCAATTTTGCTTCAAAATAAGGGGAATTTCTGTTTTTTGTCCCACAATTTGGGAAATTTCTGCAATTTTGTACTAAAATAAGGGAAATTTCTGCAATTTTTTCCATAATAATGGAAATTTCTGCAATTTTTTTCAAAATAAGGGGAATTTCTGCCTTTTGCCCCAAAATATGAGGAATTTCTGCCTTTTTGTCTGAAAATAAGAAGAATGCATACCTTTTTGCCATAAAAAAGGGAAATTTCTTCATTTTTGCTCAAAAAAAAGGGGACCATTTGCCTTTTTGCCTCTAAATAAGTGGAATTTCTGTCTTTTTTCCCAAAAACAAAGGGAATTTCTGTCTTTTTTTGCCCGAAAATAAGGAAAATTTCTGACTTATAACCCTGAAATAAGTGAAATTTCTGCAAATTTGGCCCAAAATAAGAAAAATTTCTGCCTTTTTGCCCCCAAATAAGGGGAATTTCAGCCTTTTTGCCTCAAAATAGGGGAAATTTCTGCATTTTTGCAACAAAATATTAGGAATTTCTGCATTTTTGCCACAAAATATTAGGAATTTCTGCCTTTTTCCCCAAAATAAGGAAAATTTCTGCCTTTTTTTCCGTGAAATAAGTGAAATTTCTGCAATTTTGCCCCAAAATTAGTGAAATTTCTGCAATATTGCCCCAAAATAAAAGAAATTTCTGCAATTTTGCCCCAAAATAAGTGGAATTTCTGAATTTTGCCCCAAGATAAAGAGAATTTCTGCCTTTTGCCCCACAATTAGGGGAATTTATGCAATTTTGCTCCATAATACAAGGAATTTCTGCCTTTTTGCCTGAAAATAAGAAGAATGCATACCTTTTTGCCATAAAAAAGGGAAATTTCTTCATTTTTGCCACAAATTAAGGGAAATATCTGCCTTATTGCCCTGAAATATGTAAAATTTCTGAATATTTACCCCAAAATAAGGTGAATTTCTGCCTTTTTGCCCCAAAATAATGGGAAATTCTTCCATTTTGCTCCAAAATTAGAAAAATTTTTGCATTTTTCTCTGAAATAAGTGAAATTTCTGAAATTTTGCCCTAAAATAAGGGAAATTTCTGCAATATTTTCCCATAATAAAGATAATTTCTGGAATTTTGTCCCAAAATAAGGGAATTTCTGTTTTTTGCCCCCAAATAAGGAAAATTTCTGCAATTTTGCTCTAAAATAAGGGGAATTTCTGCTTTTTGCCTCTAAATAAGTGGAATTTCTGTCTTTTTTGCCCAAAACAAAGGGAATTTCTGTCATTTTTTCCCCAAAATAAGGAAAATTTCTGACTTATTACCCTGAAATAAGTGAAATTTCTGCAATTTTGCCCCAATATAAGGAAAATTTCTGCGTTTTTGCCCCCAAATAAGGAGAATTTCAGCCTTTTTACCTCAAAATAAGGGGAATTTCTGAATTTCGGGCACAAAATATTAGGAATTTCTGCCTTTTTGCCCCAAAATAAAAAAAAATTTCTGCCTTTTTTCCCTGAAATAAGTGAAATTTCTGCAATTTTGCCCTATAATAATTAAAATTTCTGCAATTTTGCCCCAAAATAAGGGAAATTTCTAGAATTTTGACCCAAAATAATTGGAATTTCTGAGTTTTTTTCCAAAAAAAAAAAGAATTTCTGCCTTTTTGCCCCACAATTAGTGAAATTTCTGCAATTTTGCCCTAAAATAAGGGAAATTTCTGCAATTTTTCCCCATAATAAGGGAAATTTCTGCAATTTTGCTTCAAAATAAGGGGAATTTCTGTTTTTTGCCCCAAAATCAGGGAAATTTCTGCAATTTTGCCCCAAAATAAGGGGAATTTCTGCCTTTTGCCCCAAAATATGGGGAATTTCTGCCTTTTTGTCCGAAAATAAGAATGCATATCTTTTTGCCATAAAAAAGGGAAATTTCTTCATTTTTGCTCCCAAATAAGGGGAACTTTTGCCTTTTTGCTTCTAAATAAGTGGAATTTCTCTTTTTTTCCCCCAAAACAAAGAGAATTTCTGTCTGTTTTGCCCCAAAATAAGGAAAATTTCTGACTTATTACCCTGAAATAAGTGAAATTTCTGCAAATTTGCCCCAAAAATAGGGAAATTTCTGCCTTTTGCCCAAAAATAAAAGGAATTTCAGCATTTTACCTCAAAATAAGGGAAATTTCTGAATTTTGCACCAAAATATGGAGAATTTCTACCTTTTTGCACCAAAATAAGAAAAATTTCTGCTGTTTTTCCCTGAAATAAGTGAAGTTTCTGCAATTTTGTCCCAAAATATGAAAAATTTCTGCATTTTTGCACCACAATTAGGGAAATTTCTGCAATTTTGCTCCAAAATACAGAGAATTTCTGCCTTTTTGCCTGAAAATAAGGGGAATGCATACCTTTTTGCCATAAAAAAGGGAAATTTTTTCATTTTTGCCCCAAATTAAGAGAAATTTCTGACTTTTTGCCCTGAAATATGTGAAATTTCTGCAATTTTAGCCCAAAATAAGGTGAATTTCTGCCTTTTTGCCCCAAAATAATGGGAATTTCTGCATTTTTGCTCCAAAATAAGAAAAATTTTTGCTTTTTTTCTCTGAAATAAGTGAAATTTCTGCATTTTTGCCCTTAAATAAAAGAAATTTCTGCAATTTTTCCTTATAATATAGGAAATTTCTGGAATTTTGCCTTAAAATAAGGGGAATTTCTGGTTTTTTGCCCCTAAATAAGAAAAATTTCTGCAATTTTGCCCTAAATTAAGGGGAATTTCTGCTTTTTTGCCTCTAAATAAGTGGAATTTCTGTCTTTTTCCCACAAAACAAAGGGAATTTCTATCGTTATTGCCCCAAAATAAGGAAAATTTCTGACTTATTACCCTGAAATAAGTGAAATTTCTGCCATTTTGCCCCAATATAAGAGAAATTTCTGCTTTTTTGCCCCCAAATAAGGTGAATTTCAGCCTTTTTACCTCAAAATGAGGGGAATTTCTGAATTTTTGCACAAAATATTAGGAATTTCTGCATTTTTGCAACAAAATAAGGACAATTTCTGCCTTTTTCCCTGAAATAAGTGAAATTTCTGCAATTTTCCCCCAAAATAAGTAAAATTTCTGAAATTTTGCCCCAAAATAAGGAAAATTTCTGGAATTTTGCTTCAAAATAAGTGGAATTTCTGAGTTTTGCCCCAAAATAAGGAGAATTTCTGCCTTTTTGCCCACAATTAGTGAAATTTCTTCAATTTTGCCCTAAAATAAGAGAAATTTCTGCAATTTTTCCCCATAATAAGGGAAATTTCTGCAATTATGCTTCAAAATAATGGGAATTTCTGGTTTTTGCCCCACAATTAGGGAAATTTCTGCAATTTTGCTCCGAAATAAAAGGAATTTCTGCCTTTTGTCCTAAGATATGGGGAATTTCTGTCTTTTTGTCCGAAAATAAGAAGAATGCATACCTTTTTGCCATAAAAAAGGGAAATTTCTTCATTTTTGCCCCAAATTAAGGGAAATTTCTGCCTTTTTGCCCTGAAGTATGTGAAATTTCTGCAATTTTAGCCCAAAATAAAGTGAATTTCTGCCTTTTTGCCCCAAAATAAGAAAAATTTTTGCGTTTTTTCTCTGAAATAAGTGAAATTTCTGCAATTTTGCCCTAAAATAAGGGAAATTTCTGCAATTCTTCCCCATAATAAGGGAAATTTCTGGAATTTTGCTCCAAAATAAGAAGAATTTCTGTTTTTTTGCCCCCAAATAAAGGAAATTTCTGCAATTTTGCCCTAAAATAAGGGGAATTTCTGCTTTTTTGCCTCTAAATAAGTGGAATTTCTCTTTTTCCCCCAAAACAAAGGGAATTTCTGTCATTTTTGCCCAAAAATAAAGAAAATTTCTGACTTATTACCCTGAAATAAGTGAAATTTCTGCAATTTTGCCCCAATATAAGAGAAATTTCTGCCTTTTTGCCCCCAAATAAGGGGAAATTCAGCCTTTTTACCTCAAAATAAAGGGAATTTCTGAATTTTGGCACAAAATATAAGGAATTTCTGCTTTTTTGCCCCAAAATAAAAAAAATTTCTGCCTTTTTTCCCTGAAATAAGTGAAATTTCTGCAATTTTCCCCCAAAATAAGTAAAATTTCTGAAATTTTGCCACAAAATAAGGAAAATTTCTGGAATTTTGCTTCAAAATAAGTGAAATTTCTGAGTTTTGCCCCAAAATAAGGAGAATTTCTGCCTTTTTGCCCACAATTAGTGAAATTTCTGCAATTTTGCCCTAAAATAAGAGAAATTTCTGCAATTTTCCCCATAATAAGGGAAATTTCTGCAATTTTGCTTCAAAATAAGGGGAATTTCTGTTTTTTGCCCCACAATTAGGGAAATTTCTGCAATTTTGCTCCAAAATAAAAGGAATTTCTGCCTTTTGTCCAAAAATAGGAAAAATGCATACCTTTTTGCCATAAAAAAGGGAAATTTCTTCATTTTTGCTTTAAAATAAGGGGAACTTTTGCCTTTTTGCCTCTAAATAAGTGGAATTTCTGTTATTTTTTTTCCAAAACAAAGAGAATTTCTGTCTTTTTTGCCCCAAAATAAGGAAAATTTGTGACTTATTACCCTGAAATAAGTGAAATTTCTGCAAATTTGTCTCAAAAATAAGAAAATTTCTGCCTTTTTCCCAAAAATAAGGGGAATTTCAGCATTTTATCTCAAAATAAGGGAAATTTCTGAGTTTTGCACCAAAATATGGAGAATTTCTGCTTTTTTACACCAAAATAAGGAAAATTTCTTCCTTTTTTCCTTGAAATGAGAGAAATTTCTGCAATTTTGCCCCAAAAAAAGAAGAATTTCTGCCTTTTTGCCCCACAATTAGGGGAATTTTTGCAATTTTGCTACAAAATACAAGGAATTTCTGCCTTTTTGCCCGAAATAAGGAGAATGCATAACTTTTTGCCATAAAAAAGGGAAATTTCATCATTTTTGCCCAAAATTAAGGGAAATTTCTGCCTTTTTCCTTGAAATATGTGAAATTTCTGTAATTTTAGCCCAAAATAAGGTGAATTTCTGCCTTTTTGCCCCAAAATAATGGGAATTTCTGCATTTGCCCCAAAATAAGAAAAATTTTTGCTTTTTTTCTCTGAAATAAGTGAAATTTCTGCAATTTTGCCTTAAAATAAAAGAAATTTCTGCAATTTTTTCCCATAATAAAGGAAATTTCTGGAATTTTGCCTTAAAATAAAAGGAATTTCTTTTTTTTGCCCCCAAATAAGGGAAATTTCTGCAATTTTGCCCTAAATTAAAAGGAATGTCTGCTTTTTTGCCTCTAAATTAGAGGAATTTCTGTCTTTTTTTTTCAAAACAAAGGGAATTTCTGTCTTTTTTGCACCAAAATAAAAAAAATTTCTGACTTATTACCCTGAAATAAGTGAAATTTCTGCAAGTTTGCCCCAAAATAAGGAAAATTTCTACCTTTTTGCCTCCAAATATGGGGAATTTCAGCCTTTTTACATCAAAATAAGGGAAATTTCTGCATTTTTGCAACAAAATATTAAAAATTTCTGCATTTTTCCCACAAAATATTAGAAATTTCTGCCTTTTTGCCCCAAAATAAGGAAAATTTCTGCCTTTTTTTTCCCTGAAATAAGTGGAATTTCTGCAATTTTGCCCCAAAATATGTGAAATTTCTGCAATTTTGCCCCAAAATAAGGGAAATTTCTGGAATTTTGCCCCAAAATAAGTGGAATTTCTGAGTTTTGCCCCAAAATAAGGAGAATTTCTGCCTTTTTGCCCCACAATTAGGGGAATTTCTGCAATTTTGCTCCAAAATACGGGGAATTTCTGCCTTTTTGCCCGAAAATAAGGGGAATGCATACCTTTTTGCCATAAAAAAGGGAAATTTGTTCATTTTTGCCCCAAATTAAGGG
Organism: Micromys minutus; assembly: GCF_963924665.1. Taxonomy (NCBI): domain Eukaryota; kingdom Metazoa; phylum Chordata; class Mammalia; order Rodentia; family Muridae; genus Micromys; species Micromys minutus. The sequence continues at coordinate 208,088 of NW_027667812.1, read as the reverse complement.
AAATTTCTGCCTTTTTGCCCTGAAATATGAGAAATTTCTGCAATTTTAGCCCAAAATAAGGTGAATTTCTGCCTTTTTGCCCCAAAATAATGGGAATTTCTGCATTTTTGCCCCAAAATAAGAAAAATTTTTGCTTTTTTTCCTGAAATAAGTGAAATTTCTGCAATTTTGCCCTAAAATAAAAGAAATTAATATAATTTTTCCCCATAATAAAGGAAATTTCTGGAAGTTTACCCCAAAATAAGAAGAATTTCTGTTTTTTTGCCCCCAAATAAGAGAAATTTCTGCAATTTTGCCCTAAATTAAGGGGAATTTCTGCTTTTTTGCCTCTAAATAAGTGGAATTTCTGTCTTCTTACTCCAAAACAAAGGGAATTTCTGTCATTTTTGCCTCAAAATAAGGAAAATTTCTGACTTATTACACTGAAATAAGTGAAATTTCTGCAATTTTGCCCCAATATAAGGGAAATTTCTGCCTTTTTGCCCCTAAATAAGGGTAATTTCAGCCTTTTTACCTCAAAATAAGGGGAATTTCTAAATTTTGGCACAAAATATTAGGAATTTCTGCCTTTTTGCCCCAAAATAAGGAAAATTTCTGCCTTTTTTCCCTGAAATAAGTGAAATTTCTGCAATTTTGCCCCAAAATAAGTAAAATTTCTGCAATTTTGCCCCAAAATAAGAAAAATTTCTGGAATTTTGTCCCAAAATAAGTGGAATTTCTGAGTTTTGCCCCAAAATAAAGAGAATTTCTGCCTTTTTGCCCACAATTAGTGAAATTTCTGCAATTTTGCCCTAAAATAAGAGAAATTGCTGCAATTTTTCCCAATAATAAAAAAAATTTCTGCAATTTTGCTTCAAAATAAAAGGAATTTCTGCCTTTTGTCCTAAAATATGGGGAATTTCTGCCTTTTTGTCCGAAAATAAGAAGAATGCATACCTTTTTGCCATAAAAAAGGGAAATTTCTTTATTTTTGCTCCAAAATAAGAGGAACTTTTGCTTTTTGCCTCTAAATAAGTGGAATTTCTGTCTTTTTCCCCCAAAACAAAGGGAATTTCTGTCTTTTTTGCACCAAAATAAAGAAAATTTCTAATTTTTACACTGAAATAAGTGAAATTTCTGCAAATTTGCCCCAAAATAAGGGAAATTTCTGCCTTTTTGCCTCCAAATATGGGGAATTTCAGCCTTTTTACCTCAAAATGAAAAAAATTTCTGCATTTTTGCAACAAAATATTAGGAATTTCTGCATTTTTGCTACAAAATATTAGGAATTTTTGCCTTTTAGCCCCAAAATAAGGAAAATTTCTGCCTTTTTTTCCCTGAAATAAGTGAAATTTCTGCAATTTTGCCCCAAAATATGTGAAATTTCTGCAATTTTGCCCCAAAATAAGGGAAATTTCTGGAATTTTGCCCCAAAATAAGTGGAATTTCTGAGTTTTGTTCCAAAATAAGGGGAATTTCTGCCTTTTTGCCCCACAATTAGGGGAATTTCTGCAATTTTGCTCCAAAATACGGGGAATTTCTGCCTTTTTGCCCGAAAATAAGGAAAATGCATACCTTTTTGCCATAAAAAAGGAAAATTTCTTCAGTTTTGCCCCAAATTAAGGGAAATTTCTGCCTTTTTGCCCTGAAATATGTTAAATTTCTGCAATTTTAGCCCAAAATAAGGTGAATTTCTGCCTTTTTGCCCCAAAATAATGGGAATTTCTGCATTTTTGCTCCAAAATAAGAAAAATTTTTGCTTTTTTCTCTGAAATAAGTGAAATTTCTGCAATTTTGCCCTAAAATAAAAGAAATTTCTGCAATTTTTCCCCATAATAAAGGAAATTTCTGGAATTTTGCTCCAAAATAAGAAGAATTTCTGTTTTTTTGCCCCAAATAAGGGAAATTTCTGCAATTTTGCCCTAAATTAAGGGGAATTTCTGCTTTTTTGCCTCTAAATAAGTGGAATTTGTATCTTTTTCCCCCAAAACAAAGGGAATTTCTGTCATTTTTGCCCCAAAATAAGGAAAATTTCTGACTTATTACCCTGAAATAAGTGAAATTTCTGCAATTTTGCCCCAATATAAAGGAAATTTCTGCCTTTTTGCCCCCAAATAAGGTGAATTTCAGACTTTTTACATCACAATAAGGGGAATTTCTGAATTTTGGCACAAAATATTAGGAATTTCTGCATTTTTGCCCCAAAATAAGGACAATTTCTGCCTTTTTTCCCTGAAATAAGTGAAATTTCTGCAATTTTGCCCCAAAATAAGTAAAATTTCTGAAATTTTCCCCCAAAATAAGGAAAATTTCTGGAATTTTGGCCCAATATAAGTGGAATTTCTGAGTTTTGCCCCAAAATAAGGAGAATTTCTGCCTTTTTGCCCACAATTAGTTAAATTTCTGCAATTTTGCCCTAAAATAAGAGAAATTTCTGCAATTTTTCTCCATAATAAGGGAAATTTCTGCAATTTTGCTTCAAAATAAGGGGAATTTCTGTTTTTTTGCCCCAAAATTAGGGAAATTTCTCCAATTTTGCTCCAAAATAAAAGGAATTTCTGCCTTTTGTCCTAAAATATGGGGAATTTCTGCCTTTTTGTCCGAAAATAAGAAGAATGCATACCTTTTTGCCATAAAAAAAAGAAATTTCTTCATTTTTGCTCCAAAATAAGGGGAACTTTTGCTTTTTGCCTCTAAATAAGTGGAATTTCTGTTTTTTTCCCCCAAAACAAAGGGAATTTCTGTCTTTTTTGCACCAAAATAAGAAAAATTTCTGACTTTTTACCCTGAAATAAGTGAAATTTCTGCAAATTTGCCCCAAAATAAGGGAAATTTCTGCCTTGTTGCCCACAAATATGGAAAATTTCAGCCTTTTTACCTCAAAATAAGGGAAATTTCTGCATTTTTGCAACAAAATATTAGGAATTTCTGCATTTTTGCCACAAAATATTAGGAATTTCTGCCTTTTTGCCCCAAAATAAGGAAAATTTCTGCTTTTTTTCCCTGAAATAAGTGAAATTTCTGCAATTTTGCCCAAAAATAAGTGAAATTTCTGCAATTTTGCCCCAAAATAAGTGAAATTTCTGCAATTTTGCCCCAAAATAAGAAAAATTTCTGGAATTTTGCCCCAAAATAAGTGGAATTTCTGAGTTTTGCCCCAAAATAAGGAGAATTTCTGCCTTTTTGCCCCACAATTAGGGGAATTTCTGTAATTTTGCTCCAAAATACGGGGAATTTCTACCTTTTTGCCTGAAAATAAGGGGAATGCATACATTTTTGCCATAAAAAAGGGAAATTTCTTCATTTTTGCCCCAAATTAAGGGAAATTTCTGCCTTTTTGCCCTGAAATATGTGAAATTTCTGCAATTTTAGCCCAAAATAAAGTGAATTTCTGCCTTTTTGCCCCAAAATAAGAAAAATTTTTGCTTTTTTTCTCTGAAATAAGTAAAATTTCTGCAATTTTGCCCTAAAATAAAAGAAATTAATGCAATTTTTCCCCATAATAAAGGAAATTTCTGGAAGTTTGCCCCAAAATAAGAAGAATTTCTGTTTTTTTGCCCCCAAATAAGGGAAATTTCTGCAATTTTTCCCTAAAATAAGGGGAATTTCTGCTTTTTTGCCTCTAAATAAGTGGAATTTCTGTCTTTTTCCCACAAAACAAAGGGAATTTCTGTCATTTTTGCCCCAAAATAAAAAAAATTTCTGACTTATTACCCTGAAATAAGTGAAATTTTTGCAATTTTGCCCCAATATAAGAGAAATTTCTGCCTTTTTGCCCCCAAATAAGGGGAATTTCAGCATTTTTACCTCAAAATAAGGGGAATTTCTGAATTTTGGCACAAAATATTAGGAATTTCTGCCTTTTTGCCCCAAATAAAGACAATTTCTGACTTTTTTCCCTGAAATAAGTGAAATTTCTGCAATTTTGCCCCAAAATATGTAAAATTTCTGCAATTTTGCCCCAAAATAAGGAAAATTTTTGTAATTTTGCCCCAGAATAAGTGGAATTTCTGAGTTTTGCCCCAAAATAAGGAGAATTTCTGCCTTTTTGCCCACAATTAGTGAAATTTCTGCAATTTTGCCCTAAAATAAGAGAAATTTCTGCAATTTTTCCCCATAATAAGGGAAATTTCTGAAATTTTGCTTCAAAATAATGGGAATTTCTGTTTTTTTTTTCCCCACAATTAGGGAAATTTCTGCAATTTTGCTCCAAAATAAAAGAAATTTCTGCCTTTTGTCCTAAAATATGGGGAATTTCTGCCTTTTTGTCCGAAAATAAGAAGAATGCATACCTTTTTGCCATAAAAAAGGGAAATTTCTTCATTTTTGCTCCAAAATAAGGGGAACTTTTTGTTTTTGCCTCTAAATAGGTGGAATTTCTGTCTTTTTTCCCCAAAACAAAGGGAATTTCTGTCTTTTTTGCACCAAAATAAGGAAAATTTCTGACTTTTTACCCTGAAATAAGTGAAATTTCTGCAAATTTGCCCCAAAATAAGGGAAATATCTGCCTTTTTGCCCCCAAATAAGGGGAATTTCAGCCTTTTTACCTCAAAATAATGGAAATTTCTGCATTTTTGCAACAAAATATTAGGAATTTGTGCATTTTTGCCACAAAATATTAGGAATTTCTGCCTTTTTGCCCCAAAATAAGAAAAAATTTCTGCTTTTTTTCCCTGAAATAAGTTAAATTTCTGCAATTTTGCCCAAAAATAAGTGAAATTTCTGCAATTTTGCCCCAAAATAAGTGAAATTTCTGCAATTTTGCCCCAAAATAAGGGAAATTTCTGGAATTTTGCCCCAAAATAAGTGGAATTTCTGAGTTTTGCCCCAAAATAAGGAGAATTTCTGCCTTTTTGTTCCACAATTAGGGGAATTTCTGCAATTTTGCTCCAAAATACGGGGAATTTCTGCCTTTTTGCCTGAAAATAAGGGGAATGCATACCTTTGTGCCATAAAAAAGGGAAATTTCTTCATTTTTGCCCCAAATTAAGGGAAATTTCTGCCTTTTTGCCCTGAAATATGTGAAATTTCTGCAATTATAGCCCAAAATAAGGTGAATTTCTGCCTTTTTGCCCCAAAATAAGAAAAATTTTTGCTTTTTTTCTCTGAAATAAGTGAAATTTCTGCAATTTTGCCCTAAAATAAAAGAAATTTCTGCAATTTTTCCCCATAATAAAGGAAATTTCTGGAATTTTGCCCCAAAATAAGAAGAATTTCTGTTTTTTTGCCCCCAAATAAGGGAAATTTCTGCAATTTTGCCCTAAAATAAGGGGAATTTCTGCTTTTTTGCCTCTAAATAAGTGGAATTTCTGTCCTTTTTCCCAAAACAAAGGGAATTTCTGTCATTTTTGCCCCAAAATAAGGAAAATTTCTGACTTATTACCCTGAAATAAGTGAAATTTCTGCAATTTTGCCCCAATATAAGGGAAATTTCTGCCTTTTTGCCCCCAAATAAGGGGAATTTCAGCCTTTTTACCTCAAAATAAGGGGAATTTCTGAATTTTGGCACAAAATATTAGGAATTTCTGCCTTTTTGCCCCAAAATAAGAAAAATTTCTGCATTTTTTCCCTGAAATAAGTGAAATTTCTGCAATTTTGCCCCAAAATAAGTAAAATTTCTGCAATTTTGCCCCAAAATAAGGAAAATTTCTGGAATTTTGCCCCAAAATCAGTGGAATTTCTGAGTTTTGCCTCAAAATAAGGAGAATTTCTGCCTTTTTGCCCACAATTAGTGAAATTTCTGCAATTTTGCCCCATAATAAGGGGAATTTCTGCAATTTTGCTTCAAAATAAGGGGAATTTCTGTTTTTTGCCCCACAATTAGGGAAATTTCTGCAATTTTGCTCCAAAATAAAAGTAATTTCTGCCTTTTGTTCTAAAATATGGGGAATTTCTGCCTTTTTGTCCGAAAATAAGAAGAATGCATACGTTTATGCCATAAAAAAGGGAAATTTCTTCATTTTTGCTCCAAAATAAGGGGAACTTTTGCTTTTTGCCTCTAAATAAGTGGAATTTCTGTCTTTTTCCCCCAAAACATAGTGAATTTCTGTCTTTTTTGCACCAAAATAAGGAAAATTTCTGACTTTTTACCCTGAAATAAGTGAAATTTCTGCAAATTTGCCCCAAAATAAGGGAAATTTCTGCATTTTTGCCCACAAATATGGGGAATTTCAGCCTTTTTACCTCAAAATAAGGGAAATTTCTGCATTTTTGCAACAAAATATTAGGAATTTCTGCATTTTTGCCACAAATATTAGGAATTTCTGCCTTTTAGCCCCAAAATAAGTGAAATTTCTGCAATTTTGCCCTAAAATAAGAGAAATTGCTGCAATTTCTGGAATTTTGCCCCAAAATAAGAAGAATTTCTGTTTTTTTGCCCCCAAATAAGGGAAATTTCTGCAATTTTGCCCTAAAATAAGGGGAATTTCTGCTTTTTTGCCTCTAAATAAGTGGAATTTCTGTCCTTTTTCCCAAAACAAAGGGAATTTCTGTCATTTTTGCCCCAAAATAAGGAAAATTTCTGACTTATTACCCTGAAATAAGTGAAATTTCTGCAATTTTGCCCCAATATAAGGGAAATTTCTGCCTTTTTGCCCCCAAATAAGGGGAATTTCAGCCATTTTACCTCAAAATAATGGAAATTTCTGCGTTTTTGCAACAAAATATTAGGAATTTCTGCATTTTTGCTACAAAATATTAGGAATTTTTGCCTTTTAGCCCCAAAATAAGGAAAATTTCTGCCTTTTTTTCCCTGAAATAAGTGAAATTTCTGCAATTTTGCCCCAAAATATGTGAAATTTCTGCAATTTTGCCCCAAAATAAGGGAAATTTCTGGAATTTTGCCCCAAAATAAGTGGAATTTCTGAGTTTTGCCCCAAATTAAGGGGAATTTCTGCCTTTTTGCCCCACAATTAGAGGAATTTCTGCTATTTTGCTCCAAAATACGGGAAATTTCTGCCTTTTTGCCCGAAAATAAGGAAAATGCATACCTTTTTGCCATAAAAAAGGGAAATTTCTTCAGTTTTGCCCCAAATTAAGGGAAATTTCTGCCTTTTTGCCCTGAAATATGTGAAATTTCTGCAATTATAGCCCAAAATAAGGTGAATTTCTGCCTTTTTGCCCCAAAATAATGGGAATTTCTGCCTTTTTGCTCCAAAATAAGAAAAAATTTTGCTTTTTTTCTCTGAAATAAGTGAAATTTCTGCAATTTTGCCCTAAAATAAAAAAAATTAATGCAATTTTTCCCCATAATAAAGGAAATTTCTGGAAGTTTGCCCCAAAATAAGAAGAATTTCTGTATTTTTGCCCCCAAATAAGGGAAATTTCTGCAATTTTTTCCTAAAATAAGGGGAATTTCTGCTTTTTTGCCTCTAAATAAGTGGAATTTCTGTCTTTTTCCCCCCAAAACAAAGGGAATTTCTGTCATTTTTGCCCCAAAATAAGGAAAATTTCTGACTTATTATCCTGAAATAAGTGAAATTTCTGCAATTTTGCCCCAATATAAGGGAAATTTCTTCCTTTTTGCCCACAAATAAGGGGAATTTCAGCCTTTTTACCTCAAAATAAGGGGAATTTCTGAATTTTGGCACAAAATATTAGGGATTTCTGCCTTTTTGCCCCAAATAAGGACAATTTCTGCCTTTATTCCCTGAAATAAGTGAAATTTCTGCAATTTTGCCCGAAAATAAGTAAAATTTCTGAAATTTTGCCCCAAAATAAGGAAAATTTCTGTAATTTTGCACCAAAATAAGTGGAATTTCTGAGTTTTGCCCCAAAATAAGGAGAATTTCTGCCTTTTTGCCCACAATTAGTGAAATTTCTGCAATTTTGCCCTAAAATAAGAGAAATTTCTGCAATTTTTCCCCATAATAAGGGAAATTTCTGAAATTTTGCTTCAAAATAAGGGGAATTTCTGTTTTTTTTCCCCACAATTAGGGAAATTTCTGCAATTTTGCTCCAAAATAAAAGGAATTTCTGCCTTTTGTCCTAAAATATGGGGAATTTCTGCCGGTTTGTCCGAAAATAAGAAGAATGCATACCTTTTTGCCATAAAAAAGGGAAATTTCTTCATTTTTGCTCCAAAATAAGGGGAACTTTTGGTTTTTGCCTCTAAATAAGTGGAATTTCTGTCTTTTTCCCCCAAAACAAAGGGAATTTCTGTCTTTTTTGCACCAAAATAAGGAAAATTTCTGACTTTTTACCCTGAAATAAGTGAAATTTCTGCAAATTTGCCCCAAAATAAGGGAAATTTCTGCCTTTTTGCCCCCAAATATGGAAAATTTCAGCCTTTTTACCTCAAAATAAGGGAAATTTCTGCATTTTTGCAACAAAATATTAGGAATTTGTGCATTTTTGCCACAAAATATTAGGAATTTCTGCCTTTTTGCCCCAAAATAAGAAAAAATTTCTGCTTTTTTTCCCTGAAATAAGTTAAATTTCTGCAATTTTGCCCAAAAATAAGTGAAATTTCTGCAATTTTGCCCCAAAATAAGTGAAAATTCTGCAATTTTGCCCCAAAATAAGGGAAATTTCTGGAATTTTGCCCCAAAATAAGTGGAATTTCTGAGTTTTGCCCCAAAATAAGGAGAATTTCTGCCTTTTTGCCCCACAATTAGGGGAATTTCTGCAATTTTGCTCCAAAATACGGGGAATCTCTGCCTTTTTGCCTGAAAATAAGGGGAATGCATACCTTTGTGCCATAAAAAAGGGAAATTTCTTCATTTTTGCCCCAAATTAAGGGAAATTTCTGCCTTTTTGCCCTGAAATATGTGAAATTTCTGCAATTTTAGCCCAAAATAAAGTGAATTTCTGCCTTTTTGCCCCAAAATAAGAAAAATTTTTGCTTTTTTTCTCTGAAATAAGTGAAATTTTTTCAATTTTGCCCTAAAATAAAAGAAATTTCTGCAATTTTTCCCCATAATAAAGGAAATTTCTGGAATTTTGCCCCAAAATAAGAATTTCTGTTTTTTTGCCCCCAAATAAGGGAAATTTCTGCAATTTTGCCCTAAAATAAGGGGAATTTCTGCTTTTTTGCCTCTAAATAAGTGGAATTTCTGTCTTTTTCCCCAAAACAAAGGGAATTTCTGTCATTTTTGCCCGAAAATAAGGAAAATTTCTGACTTATTACCCTGAAATAAGTGAAATTTCTGAAATTTTGCCCCAATATAAGGGAAATTTCTGCCTTTTTGCCCCCAAATAAGGGGAATTTCAGCCTTTTTACCTCAAAATAAGGGGAATTTCTGAATTTTGGCACAAAATATTAGGAATTTCTGCCTTTTTGCCCCAAAATAAGAAAAATTTCTGCATTTTTTTCCCTGAAATAAGTGAAATTTCTGCAACTTTGCCCCAAAATAAGTAAAATTTCTGCAATTTTGCCCCAAAATAAGGAAAATTTCTGGAATTTTGCCCCAAAATAAGTGGAATTTCTGAGTTTTGCCCCAAAATAAGGAGAATTTCTGCCTTTTTGCCCACAATTAGTGAAATTTCTGCAATTTTGCCCCATAATAAGGGGAATTTCTGCAATTTTGCTTCAAAATAAGGGGAATTTCTGTTTTTTGCCCCAAAATTAGGGAAATTTCTGCAATTTTGCTCCAAAATAAAAGTAATTTCTGCCTTTTGTTCTAAAATATGGGGAATTTCTGCCTTTTTGTCTGAAAATAAGAAGAATGCATACCTTTATGCCATAAAAAAGGGAAATTTCTTCATTTTTGCTCCAAAATAAGGGGAACTTGTGCTTTTTGCCTCTAAATGAGTGGAATTTCTGTCTTTTTCCCCCAAAACAAAGGGAATTTCTGTCTTTTTTGCACCAAAATAAGGAAAATTTCTGACTTTTTACCCTGAAATAAGTGAAATTTCTGCAAATTTTCCCCAAAATAAGAGAAATTTCTGCATTTTTGTCCCCAAATATGGGGAATTTCAGCCTTTTTACCTCAAAATAAGGGAAATTTCTGCATTTTTGCAACAAAATATTAGGAATTTCTGCATTTTTGCCACAAAATATTAGGAATTTCTGCCTTTTTGCCCCAAAATAAGTGAAATTTCTGCAATTTTGCCCCAAAATAAGTGAAATTTCTGCAATTTTGCCCCAAAATAAGGAAAATTTCTGGAATTTTGCCCCAAAATAAGTCGAATTTCTGAATTTTGCCCCAAAATAAGGAGAATTTCTGCCTTTTTGCCCCACAAGTAGGGGAATTTCTGCAATTTTGCTCCAAAATACGGGGAATTTCTGCCTTTTTGCCTGAAAATAAGGGGAATGCATAACTTTTTGCCATAAAAAAGGGAAATTTCACCATTTTTGCCCCAAATTAAGGGAAATTTCTGCCTTCTTGCCCTGAAATATGTGAAATTTCTGCAATTTTAGCCCAAAATTAAGTGAATTTCTGCCTTTTTGCCCCAAAATAATGGGAATTTCTGCTTTTGCCCCAAAATAAGAAAAATTTTTGCTTTTTTCTCTGAAATAAGTGAAATTTCTGCAATTTTGCCCAAAAATAAGGAAAATTTCTGCAATTTTTTTCTCATAATAAGGGAAATTTTTGCAATTTTGCCCCAAAATAAAAGTAATTTCTGTTTTTTGCCCCCAAATAAGAGAAATTTCTGCAATTTTGCCCTAAAATAAGGGGAATTTCTGCCTTTTGCCCCCCAAAAAGAGAGTTTCTGCATTTTTGCCCCAATATAAAGAAAATTACTGCATTTTTTACCACAAAATTAGGTGAATTTCTTCAATTTTGCTTCAAAATACGGGAATTTTCTGCCTTTTTTGCCGAAAATAAGGGGAATTTCTGCCTTTTTGCCCCAAAATTAGGAGAATTTCTGCAATTTTGCTCCAAAATACGGGGAATTTCTGCCTTTTTTCCCGAAAATAAAGGGCATGTATACCTTTTTGCCATAAAAAAAGGGAAATTTCTTCATTTTTGCCCCAAAATAAGGGGATTATCCGCCTTTTTTACTAAAAATAAGTGCAATTTCTGCCTTTTCCCCAAAAATAAATGAAATTTCTGTTTTTGGCCTCAAAATAAGGGGAATTTCTGAATTTTTGCCCAAAAATAAGAGAAATTTCAGCCTTTTTACCTCAAAATAAGGGGAATTTCTGCCTTTATGCCCCAAAAATATGGGGAATTTCCACCTTTTTGCCCCAAAATAAGTAAAATTTCTGCAATTTTGTACCAAAATAAAAGAAATTTCTGCCTTTTTGCCCCAAAATAAGAAAATTTCTGTCTTTTTTCTGAAATAAGTGAAATTTCTGCAATTTTGCCCCAAAATAAGGGAAATTTCGGCAATTTTGCCCAAATGTAAAAGGAAATTTCTGCAATTTTGACCCAAAATAAGGGGAATTTCTTACTTTTTGCTCATGAAAAAAGGAGATTTTCTGTCTTTTTGCCCCAAAATAAGGAGAATTTCTGCCTTTTTGCCCAAAAATTATGAGAATTTCTGCAATTTGGCTTCAAAATACGGGGAATTTCTGCCTTTTAGCCCCAAAATAAAGGGAATTTCTGCATTTTCCCCCAATATTTAGGGAATTTCTGCATTTTACCTCTAAATAAGGGGAATTTCTGCATTTTACCTCAAAATAAGAAGAATTTCTGCCTTTTGCCCCAAAATATGGGAAATTTTTGCCTTTTTGTTCCAAAATAAGGAAAATTTCTTCAATTTTGTACCATAATAAAAGAAATTTCTGCTTTTTGCCCCAAAAATATGGGAAATTTCTGCCTTTTTGCCCCAAAATAAGGAAAATTTCTGCAATTTTGTACCAAAATAAAAGAAATTTCTGCCTTTTTACCCGAAAATAAGAAAATTTCTGCCTTTTTTGTGAAATAAGTGAAATTTCTGCAATTTTGCCCCAAAATAAGGGAAATTTCGGCAATTTTGCCCAAATGTAAAGGAAATTTCTGCCTTTTTGCCCCAAAATAAGGGGAATTTCAGCCTTATTACCTCAAAATAAGGGAAATTTCTGCCTTTTTGCCACAAAATATAAGGAATTTCTGCCTTTTTGCCCCAAAATAAAAAACATTTCTGTAATTTTGCCCCAAAATAAGGGGAATTTCTCCCTTTTTGCCCCAAAATAAAGGAAATTTCAGCCTTTTTACCTAAAAATAAGTGAAATTTCTGTAATTTTGCCCCAAATAAGGGAAATTTCTGCAACTTTGCCCCAAAATGAGGGACATTCCTTCAATTTTGCCCCAAAATAAAGGAAATTTCTGGAATTTTGCTCCAAAGTAAGGGGAATTTCGGATTTTGGCCCCAAAATAAAGGGAATTTCTGCCTTTTGCCCCAAAATTAGGAGAATTTCTGCAATTTTGCTCCAAAATACGGGGAATTTCTGCCTTTTTGCCCGAAAATAAGAAGAATGCATACCTTTTTGCCATAAAAAAAGGGAAATTTTTTCATTATTGCTCCAAAATAAGGGGAATTTCTGCCTTTTTGCCTCTAAATAAGTGAAATTTCTGTCTTTTTCCCCCAAGACAAAAAAAATTTCTGTCTTTTTTGCCCCCAAATAAGGGGAATTTCTCACTTATTACTCTGAAATAAGTGAAATTTCTGCAATTTTACCCCAAAATAAAAGTAATTTCTGCCTTTTTGCCCACAAATAAGGGAAATTTCAGCCTTTTTACCTCAAAATAAGGGGAATTTCTGCATTTTTCCCACAAAACATTAGGAATTTCTGCCTTTTTGCACCAAAATAAGGAAAATTTCTTTCTTTTTTCTCTGAAATAAGTGAAATTTCTGAAATTTTGCCCCAAAATAAGTGAAATTTCTGCAATTTTCCCCAAAATAAGGGAAATTTCTGCCTTTTTGCCCTGAAATATGTGAAATTTCTTCAATTTTACCCGAAAATTAGGTGAATTTCTGCCTTTTTGCCCCAAAATAATGGGAATTTCTGCCTTTTTGCCCCAAAATAAGAAAAATTTTTGCTTTTTTTCTCTGAAATAAGTGAAATTTCTGCAATTTTGCCCTAAAATACGGGAAATTACTGCAATTTTTTTCTCATAATAAGGGAAAATCTGCAATTTTGCTCCAAAATAAGGGGAATTTCTGTTTTTTGCCCCCAAATAAGAGAAATTTCTGCAATTTTGCCCTAAAATAAGGGGAATTTCTGCCTTTTGCCCCCAAAAAAGAGAGTTTCTGCATTTTTGCCCCAAAATAAAGAAAATTACTGCATTTTTTACCCCAAAATTAGGTGAATTTCTTCAATTTTGCTTCAAAATACGGGGATTTTCTGCTTTTTGCCGAAAATAAGGGGAATTTCTGCCTTTTTGCCCCAAAATTAGGGGAATTTTTGCAATTTTGCTCCAAAATACGGGGAATTTCTGCCTTTTTGCCCGAAAATAAAGGGAATGTATAACTTTTTGCCATAAAAAAGGGAAATTTCTTTATTTTTGCCCCAAAATAAGGGGATTATCTGCCTTTTTTACTAAAAATAAGTGCAATTTCTGCCTTTTCCCCAAAAATAAACGAAATTTCTGTTTTTGGCCTCAAAATAAGGGGAATTTCTGACTTTTTGCCCAAAAATAAGGGAAATTTCAGCCTTTTTACCTCAAAGTAAGGGGAATTTCTGCCTTTTTGCCCCAAAAATATGGGGAATTTCCGCCTTTTTGCCCCAAAATAAGTAAAATTTCTGCAATTTTATACCAAAATAAAAGAAATTTCTGCCTTTTTGCCCCAAAATAAGAAAATTTCTGCCTTTTTTCTGAAATAAGTGAAATTTCTGCAATTTTGCCCCAAAATAAGGGAAATTTCGGCAATTTTGCCCAAATGTAAAAGGAAATTTCTGCAATTTTGACCCAAAATAAGGGAAATTTCTTACTTTTTGCTCACGAAAAAGGGAGATTTTCTGTCTTTTTGCCCCAAAATAAGGAGAATTTCTGCCTTTTTTGCTCGAAAATTATGAGAATTTCTGCAATTTTGCTTCAAAATACGGGGAATTTCTGCCTTTTAGCCCCAAAATAAAGGGAATTTCTGCATTTTCCCCCAATATTTGGGGAATTTCTGCATTTTACCTCTAAATAAATGGAATTTCTGCATTTTACCTCAAAATAAGAAGAATTTCTGCCTTTTGCCCCAAAATATGGGGAATTTCTGCCTTTTTGTTCCAAAATAAGGAAAATTTCTTCAATTTTGTACCATAATAAAAGAAATTTCTGCTTTTTGCTCCAAAATGAGGGGAATTTCTGCCTTTTGCCCCAAAAAATGGGGAATTTCAGCATTTTACCTCAAAATAAGGGAATTTTAGCCTTTTTGCACCAAAATATGAAGAATTTCTGCCTTTTTGCCCCAAAATAAAGGGAATTTCTGCATTTTTGCACCAATATTAGGGGAATTTCTGCAATTTTGCTCCAAAATACGGGTCATTTCTGCCTTTTTGCCCAAAATTAAGTGGAATTTCTGCCTTTTTGTCCCGAAATAAGTGAAATTTCTTCAATTTTAGCCAAAAATTAGGGATTTCATCTTTTTGCCCCAAAATAAGGGAAATTTCTGCCATTTTGCCTTGAAATATTTGAAATTTCTGCAATTTTACCCCAAAATAAGGGGAATTTCTGCCTTTTTGCCCCAAAATAAGGGGAATTTCAGCCTTATTACCTCAAAATGAGGGAAATTTCTGCATTTTTGCCACAAAATATAAGGAATTTCTGCATTTTTACCCAAAAATAAGGAAAATTTCTGCAATTTTGCCCCAAAATAAGGGGAATTTCTCTCTTTTGCCCCAAAATAAAAAAAATTTCAGCCTTTTTACCTGAAAATAAGTGAAATTTCTGCAATTTTGCCCCAAATAAAAAAAATTTCTGCAATTTTGCCCCAAAATAAGGTAAATTCCTGCAATTTTGCCCCAAAATAAAAAAATTTCTGCCTTTTTGACCCCAAGTAAGGGAACTTTCAGCCTTTTTACCTCAAAATAAGGGGAATTTCTGCATTTTTGCCACAAAATATTAGGAATGTCTGACTTTTTGCCCCAAAATAAGGAAAATTTCTGCCTTTTTTCCCTGAAATAAGTGAAATTTCTGCAATTTTGCCCCAAAATAAGTGAAATTCCTGCAAATTTTGCCCAAAAATAAAAGAAATTTCTGGAATTTTGCCCCAAAATAAGTGAAATTTCTGAGTTTTGCCCTAAAATAAGGAGAATTTCTGTCTTTTTGCCCCAACATATAGAGAATTTCTGCCTTTTTGGCCCACAATTAGGGGAATTTCTGCAATTTTGCTCCAAAATACGGGGATTTTCTGCATTTTTGCCCAAAAATAAGGGGAATGCATACATTTTTGCCATAAAAAAGAGAAATTTCTTTATTTTTGCTCCCAAATAAGGGGAATTTCTGCCTTATTGCCTCTAAATAAGTGGAATTTCTGTCTTTTTCCCCCAAAACAAAGGGAATTTCTGTCTTTTTTGCCCCAAAATAAAGAAAATTTCTGACTTATTACCCTAAAATAAGTGAAATTTCTGCAATTTTGCCCCAAAATAGGGGAAATTTCTGCCTTTTTGCCCTGAAATATGTGAAATTTCTGCAATTTTAGCCCAAAATAAGGTGAATTTCTGCCTTTTTGCCCCTAAATAATGGGAATTTCTGCCTTTTTGCCCCAAAATAAGAAAAATTTTTGCTTTTTTTCTCTGAAATAAGTGAAATTTCTGCAATTTTGCCCTAAAATAAGGGAAATTTCTGCAATTTTTTTTCATAATAAGGGAAATTTCTGCAATTTTACCCCAAAATAAGGGGAATTTCTGTTTTTTGCCCCCAAATAAAAGAAATTTCTGCAATTTTGCCCTATAATAAGGGGAATTTCTGCCTTTTGCCCCAAAATAAGGAGAATTTCTTCCTTTTTGCCCCAAAAAAAGAAAATTACTGTATTTTTTACCCCAAAATCAGGTGAATTTCTGCAATTTTGCTCCAAAATACGGGGATTTTCTGCCTTTTTCGCCGAAAATAACGCGAATTTTTGCCATTTTGCCACAAAATAAGTGAAATTTCTGCAGTTTTACCCCAAAATACAAGGAATTTCTGCCTTTTTGCCCCAAAATTAGGGGAATTTCTGCAATTATGCTCCAAAATACAAGGAATTTCTCCCTTTAAGCCCGAAAATAAAGGGAATGTATACCTTTTTGCC
This sequence comes from Micromys minutus, assembly GCF_963924665.1. NCBI lineage: Eukaryota > Metazoa > Chordata > Mammalia > Rodentia > Muridae > Micromys > Micromys minutus. Next base: position 192,020 of record NW_027667812.1, on the reverse strand, counting down.
ATAAAAAAAGGAAATTTCTTTATTTTTGTTCCAAAATAAAAGGATTTTCCGCCTTTTTGACTCAAAATAAGTGCAATTTCTGCCTTTTCCCCAAAAATAAACGAAATTTCTGTCTTTTTACCCCAAAATAGAGGGAATTTCTGACATTTTGCCCAAAAATAAGAGAAATATCAGCCTTTTTACCTCAAAATAAGGGGAATTTCTGCCTTTTTGCCTCAAAATAAGGGGAATTTCTGCCTTTCTGCCCCAAAATATGGGGAATTTCTGCCTTTTTGCCCCAAAATAAGAATAATTTCTGCAATTTTGTACCAAAATAAAAGAAATTTCTGCCTTTTTGCCCCAAAATAAGAAAATTTCTGCCTTTTTTCTGAAATAAGTGAAATTTCTGCAATTTTTCCCCAAAATAAGGAAAATTTCTGAAATTTTGCCCAAATGTAAAGGAAATTTCTGCAATTTTGCCCCAATATAAAAGGAATTTCTTACTTTTTGCCCGAAAATTATGAGAATTTCTGCAATTTTGCTTCAAAATACAGGGAATTTCTGCCTTTTAGCCCCAAAATAAAGGGAATTTCTGCATTTCCCCCCAATATTTGGGGAATTTCTGCATTTTACCTCTAAATAAGGAAAATTTCTGCATTTTACTAAAAATATGAAGAATTTCTGCCTTTTGCCCCAAAATATGAGGAATTTCTGCCTTTTTGTTCCAAAATAAGGAAAATTTCTTCAATTTTGTACCATAATAAAAGAAATTTCTGCTTTTTGCCCCAAAACAAGGGGAATTTCTGACTTTTTACCCTGAAATAAATGAAATTTCTGCAATTTTGCCCGAAAATAAGGGAAATTTGTGCCTTTTTGCCCCAAAATATAGGCAATTTCTGCGTTTTGCCCCAAAATATGGGGAATTTCAGGATTTTACCTCAAAATAAGGGGAATTTCAGCCTTTTTGCACCAAAATATGGAGAATTTCTGCCTTTTTGCCCCAAAATAAAGGGAATTTCTGCATTTTTGCACCAATATTAGGGGAATTTCTCCCATTTTGCTCCAAAATACGGGTCATTTCTGCCTTTTTGCCCGAAATTAAGTGGAATTTCTGCCTTTTTGTCCCGAAATAAGTGAAATTTCTTCAATTTTAGCCAAAAATTATGGATTTCATCTTTTTGCCCCAAAATAAAAAAATTTCCACCATTTTGCCCAGAAATATTTGAAATTTCTGCAATTTTACCCCAAAATAAGGGGAATTTCTGCCTTTTTGCCCCAAAATAAGGGGAATTTCAGCCTTATTACCTCAAAATGAGGGAAATTTCTGCCTTTTTGCCCCAAAATATAAGGAATTTCTGTCTTTTTGCCCCAAAATAAGGAAAATTTCTGCAATTTTGCCCCAAAATAAGAGGAATTTCTCTCTTTTTGCCCCAAAATAAAAGAAATTTGAGCCTTTTTACCTGAAAATAAGTGAAATTTCTGCAATTTTTCCCCAAATAAAGGAAATTTCTGCAATTTTGAACCAAAATAAGGTAAATTCCTGCAATTTTGCCCCAAAATAAAAAAAATTTCTGCCTTTTTGCCCCCAAATAAGAGAAATTTCAACCTTTTTACCTCAAAATAAAAGGAATTTCTGCATTTTTACCAAAAAATATTAGGAATTTCTGACTTTTTGCCCCAAAATAAGGAAAATTTCTGCCTTTTTTTCTGAAATAAGTGAAATTTCTGCAATTTTGCCCCAAAATAAGTGAAATTTCTGCAATTTTGCCCCAAAATAAAATAACTTTCTGGAATTTTGCCCCAAACTAAGTGGAATTTCTGACTTTTGCCCTAAAATAAGGAGAATTTCTGTCTTTTTGCCCCAACATATAGAGAATTTCTGCCTTTTTGCCCCACAATTAGGGGAATTTCTACAATTTTGCTCCAAAATACGAGGAATTTCTGCCTTTTTGCCCAAAAATAAGGGGAATGCATACCTTTTTGCCCTAAAAATGGGAAATTTCTTCATTTTTGCTCCAAAATAAGGGGAATTTCTGCCTTTTTGCCTCTAAATAAGTGGAATTTCTGTCTTTTTCCCCCAAAACAAAGGGAATTTCTGTCTTTTTTGCCCCAAAATAAGGAAAATTTCTGACTTATTAACCTGAAATAAGTGAAATTTTTGCAATTTTGCCCCAAAATAAGGGAAATTTCTGCCTTTTTGCCCTGAAATATGTGAAATTTCTGCAATTTTAACCCAAAATAAGGTGAAGTTCTGCCTTTTTGCCCCAAAATAATGGGAATTTCTGCCTTTGCCCCAATATAAGAAAAATTTTTGCTTTTTTTCTCTGAAATAAGTAAAATTTCTGCAATTTTGCCCTAAAATAAGGGAAATTTCTGCAATTTTTCCCCATAATAAGGAAAATTTCTGCAATTTTGCCCCAAAATAAGGAAAATTTCTGTTTTTTACCCCAAATAAAAGAAATTTCTGCAATATTGCCCTAAAATAAGGGGAATTTCTGCCTTTTACCCTAAAATAAGAAGAATTTCTGCCTTTTTAACCCAAAATTAAGAAAATTACTGTATTTTTTACCCCAAAATTAGGTGAATTTCTTCAATTTTGCTCCAAAATATGGGGATTTTCTGCTTTTTCACCGAAAATAAGGGGAATTTTTGCCATTTTGCTGCAAAATAAGTGAAATTTCTGCAGTTTTACCCCAAAATATGGGGAATTTCTGCATTTTTGACCCAAAATTAGAAGAATTTCTGCAATTTTGCTCCAAAATATGGGGAATTTCTGACTTTTTGCCTGAAAATAAAGGTAATGTATACCTTTTTGCCATAATAAAGGGAAATTTCTTTATTTTTGCTTTAAAATAAGGGGATTTTCCGCCTTTTTGACTCAAAATAAGTGCAATTTCTGCCTTTTCTCCAAAAATAAACAAATTTTCTGTCTTTTTGCCTCAAACTAAGGGGAATTTCTGACTTTTTGCCCAAAAATAAGGGAAATTTCAGCCTTTTTACATCAAAATAAAGGGAATTTCTGCCTTTTTGCCACAAAATATGGGGAATTTCTGCCTTTTTGTCCCAAAATAAGAAAAATTTCTGCAATTTTGTACCAAAATAAAAGAAATTTCTGCCTTTTTGCCCCAATATATAAAAATTTCTATCTTTTTTCTGAAATAAGTGAAATTTCTGCAATTTTGCCACAAACTAAGGGAAATTTCTGCAATTTTGCCCAAATGTAAAGGAAATTTCTGCAATTTTGCCCCAAAATAAGGGAAATTTCTGACTTTTTGCTCCCGAAGAAAGATTTTCTGTCTTTTTGCCCCAAAATAAGGAGAATTTCTGCCTTTTTGCCCGAAAATTATGAGAATTTCTGCAATTTTGCTTCAAAATATGGGGATTTTCTGCCTTTTAGCCCCAAAATAAAGGGAATTTCTGCATTTTTCCCCAATATTTGGGGAATATCTGCATTTTACCTCAAAATAAGAAGAATTTCTTCCTTTTGCCCCAAAATATGGGGAATTTCTGCCTTTTTTCCAAATAAGGAATATTTCTTCAATTTTGTACCATAATAAAAGAAATTTCTGCTTTTTGCCCCAAAATATGGGGAATTGCTGACTTTTTGCCCTGAAATAAATGAAATTTCTGCAATTTTGCCCGAAAATAAAGGAAATTTGTGCCTTTTTGCCCCCAAATGAGGGGAATTTCTGCCTTTTGCCCCAAAATATGGGGAATTTCAGGATTTTACCTCAAAATAAGGGGAATTTCAGCCTTTTTGCACCAAAATATGAAGAATTTCTGCCTTTTTGCCCCAAAATAAAGGGAATTTCTGCATTTTTGCACCAATATTAGGGGAATTTCTGCCATTTTGCACCAAAATACGGGTCATTTCTGCCTTTTTGCCCGAAATTAAGTGGAATTTCTGCCTTTTGGTCCCGAAATAAGTGAAATTTCTTCAATTTTAGCCAAAAATTAGAAATTTCATTTTTTACCCCAAAATAAGGGAAATTTCTGCCATTTTGCCCTGAAATATTTGAAATTTCTTCAATTTTACCCCAAATTAAGGGGAATTTCTGCCTTTTAGCCCCAAAATAAGGGGAATTTCAGCCTTATTACCTCAAAATAAGGGAAATTTCTGCCTTTTGCCCGAAAATATCAAAAATTTCTGCCTTTTTGCCCCAAAATAAGGAAAATTTCTGCAATTTTGCCCCAAAATAATGGAATTTCTCTCTTTTTGCCACAAAATAAAAGAAATTTCAGGCTTTTTACCTGAAAATAAGTGAAATTTCTGCAATTTTGCCCCAAATAAAGGAAATTTCTGCAATTTTGCCCAAAAATAAGGTAAATTCCTGCAATTTTGCCCCAAAATAAAAAAAAATTCTGCCTTTTTGCCCCCAAATAAAGGAAATTTCAGCCTTTTTACCTCAAAATAAAGGGAATTTCTGCATTTTTGCCACAAAATATTAGGAATTTCTGAGTTTTTGCCCCAAAATGAGAAAAATTTCTGCCTTTTTTCCCTGAAATAAGTGAAATTTCTGCAATTTTGCCCCAAAATAAGGGAAATTTCTGCAATTTTGCCCCAAAATAAAATGAATTTCTGGAATTTTGTCCCAAAATAAGTGGAATTTCTGACTTTTGCCCTAAAATAAGGAGAATTTCTGTCTTTTTGCCCCAACATATAGAGAATTTCTGCATTTTTGCCCCACAATTAGGGGAATTTCTGCAATTTTGCTCCAAAATACGGGGAATTTCTGCCTTTTTGCCCAAAAATAAAAGGAATGCATACCTTTTTGCAATAAAAATGGGAAATTTCTTCATTTTTGCTCCAAAATAAGGGGAATTTCTCTATTTTTGCCTCTAAATAAGTGGAATTTCTGTCTTTTTCCCCAAAAACAAAGGGAATTTCTGTCTATTTTGCCCCAAAATATAGAAAATTTCTGATTTATTACCCTGAAATAAGTGAAATTTTTGCAATTTTGCCCCAAAATAAGGGAAATTTCTGCCTTTTTGCCCTGAAATATGTGAAATTTCTGCAATTTTAGCACAAAATAAGGTGAATTTCTGCCTTATTGCCCCAAAATAATGGGAATTTCTGCCTTTTTGCCCCAATATAAAAAAAATTTTTGCTTTTTTTCTCTGAAATAAGTAAAATTTCTGCAATTTTGCCCTAAAATAAGGAAAATTTCTGCAATTTTTCCCCATAATAAGGGAAATTTCTGCAATATTGCCCCAAAATAAGGGAAATTTCTGTATTTTGCCCCCAAATAAAAAAAATTTCTGCAATTTTCCCCTAAAATAAGGGGAATTTCTGCATTTTACCCCGAAATAAGAAGAATTTCTGCCTTTTTAACCCAAAATAAAGAAAATTACTGTATTTTTTACCCCAAAATTAGGTGAATTTCTGCAATTTTGCTCCAAAATATGGGGATTTTCTGCTTTTTTGCCGAAAATAAGGGGAATTTCTGCCATTTTGCCACAAAATAAGTGAAATTTCTGCAGTTTTACCCCAAAATACGGGGAATTTCTGCATTTTTGCCCCAAAATTAGAGGAATTTCTGCAATTTTGCTCCAAAATACAGGGAATTTCTGCCTTTTTGCCTGATAATAAAGGAAATGTATATCTTTTTGCCATAAAAAAGGGAAATTTCTTTATTTTTGCTCCAAAATAAGGGGATTTTCCGCAATTTTGACTCAAAATAAGTACAATTTCTGCCTTTTCCCACAAAATAAACGAAATTTCTGTTTTTTGCCTCAAAATAAGGGAAATTTCTGACTTTTTGCCCGAAAATAAGGGAAATTTCAGCCTTTTTACCTCAAAATAAGGGGAATTTCTGCCTTTTTGCCCCAAAATATGGGGAATTTCTGCCTTTTTGCCCCAAAATAAGAAAAATTTCTGCAATTTTGTACCAAAATAAAAGAAATTTCTGCCTTTTTGCCCCAAAATAAGAAAATTTCTGCCTTTTTTCTGAAATAAGTGAAATTTCTGCAATTTTGCCCCAAAATAAGGGAAATTTCTGCAATTTTGCCCAAATGTAAAGGAAATTTCTGCAATTTTGCCCCAAAATAAAAGGAATTTCTGACTTTTTGCTCCCGAAAAAAGGAGATTTTCTGTCTTTTTGCCCCAAAATAAAGAGAATTTCTGCCTTTTTGCCTGAAAATTATGAGAATTTCTGCAATTTTGCTTCAAAATACGGGGAATTTCTGCCTTTTAGCCCCAAAATAAGGGGATTTTCTGCCTTTTGCCCCAAAATATGGGTAATTTCAGCATTTTACCTCAAAATAAGGGGAATTTCAGCCTTTTTGCACCAAAATATAGAGAATTTCTGCCTTTTTGCCCAAAAATAAAGGGAATTTCTGCATTTTTGCACCAATATTAGGGGAATTTCTGCAATTATGCTCCAAAATACGGGTCATTTCTGCCTTTTTGCCCGAAATTAAGTGGAATTTCTGCCTTTTTGTCCCGAAATAAGTGAAATTTCTTCAATTTTAGCCAAAAATTAGGGATTTCATCTTTTTGACCCAAAATAAGGAAAATTTCTGCTATTTTCCCCTGAAATATTTGAAATTTCTGCAATTTTACCCCAAAATAAGGGGAATTTCTGCCTTTTTGCCCCAAAATAAGGGGAATTTCAGCCTTATTACCTCAAAATAAGGGAAATTTCTGCTTTTTGCCACAAAATATAAGAAATTTCTGACTTTTTACCCTGAAATAAATGAAATTTCTGCAATTTTGCCCGAAAATAAGGGAAATTTGTGCCTTTTTGCCTCAAAATGAGGGGAATTTCTGCCTTTTGCCCCAAAATATAGGGAATTTCAGCATTTTACCCCAAAAAAAGGTGAATTTATTCTTTTTGCCCCAAAATAATGGGAATTTCTGCCTTTTTTCCCCAAAATAAGAAAAATTTTTGTTTTTTTTCACTGAAATAAGTGAAATTTCTGCAATTTTGCCCTAAAATAAGGGAAATTTCTGCATTTTTCCCCATAATAAGGGAAATTTCTGCAATTTTTCTTCAAAATAAAAGGAATTTCTGTTTTTTGCCCCCAAATAAGGGAAATTTCTGCAATTTTGCCCTAAAATAAGAGGAATTTCTGCATTTTGCCCCAAAATAAGGAGAATTTCTGCCTTTTTGTCACAAAATAAAGAAAATTACTGTATTTTTTACCCCAAAATTAGGTGAATTTCTGCAATTTTGCTCCAAAATACGGAGACTTAGTGGCATATTCGCCGAGAATAAGGGAAATTTCTGCCATTTTGCCGCGAAATTACTGAAATTTCTGCAGTTTTAACCCAAAATAAGGGGAATTTCTGCCTTTTTGCCCCAAAATTAGGGGAATTTCTGCAATTTTGCTCCAAAATACGGGGAATTTCTGCCTTTTTGCACGAAAATAAAGGGAATGTATAGCTTTTTCCTTAAAAAAGAGAAATTTCTTTATTTTTGCCCCAAAATAAGGGGATTTTCCGCCTTTTTAACTCAAAATGAGTGCAATTTCTGCCTTTTCCCCAAAAATAAACCAAATTTCTGTCTTTTTGCCCCAATGTAAGATGAATTTCTGACTTTTTGTCCGAAAATAAGGGGAATTTCAGCATTTTTACCTCAAAATAAAGGGAATTTCTGCCTTTTTGCCCCTAAATATGGGGAATTTCTGCCTTTTTCCTTAAAATAAGAAAAATTTCTGCAATTTCGTACCAAAATAAAAGAAATTTCTGCCTTTTTGCCCCAAAATAAGAAAATTTCTGCATTTTTCTGAAAAAAGTGTAATTTCTGCAATTTTGCCCCAAAATAAGGGAAATTTCTGCAATTTTGCCCCAAAATAAAATAAATTTCTGGAATTTTGTCCCAAAATAAGTGGAATTTCTGACTTTTGCCCTAAAATAAGGAGAATTTCTGTCTTTTTGCCCCAACATATAGAGAATTTCTGCATTTTTGCCCCACAATTAGGGGAATTTCTGCAATTTTGCTCCAAAATACGGGGAATTTCTGCCTTTTTGCCCAAAAATAAAAGGAATGCATACCTTTTTGCAATAAAAATGGGAAATTTCTTCATTTTTGCTCCAAAATAAGGGGAATTTCTCTATTTTTGCCTCTAAATAAGTGGAATTTCTGTCTTTTTCCCAAAAACAAAGGGAATTTCTGTCTATTTTGCCCCAAAATATAGAAAATTTCTGATTTATTACCCTGAAATAAGTGAAATTTTTGCAATTTTGCCCCAAAATAAGGGAAATTTCTGCCTTTTTGCCCTGAAATATGTGAAATTTCTGCAATTTTAGCACAAAATAAGGTGAATTTCTGCCTTTTTGCCCCAAAATAATGGGAATTTCTGCCTTTTTGCCCCAATATAAAAAAAATTTTTGCTTTTTTTCTCTGAAATAAGTAAAATTTCTGCAATTTTGCCCTAAAATAAGGAAAATTTCTGCAATTTTTCCCCATAATAAGGGAAATTTCTGCAATATTGCCCCAAAATAAGGGAAATTTCTGTATTTTGCCCCCAAATAAAAGAAATTTCTGCAATTTTCCCCTAAAATAAGGGGAATTTCTGCATTTTACCCCGAAATAAGAAGAATTTCTGCCTTTTTAACCCAAAATAAAGAAAATTACTGTATTTTTTACCCCAAAATTAGGTGAATTTCTGCAATTTTGCTCCAAAATACGGGGATTTTCTGCTTTTTCGCCAAAAATAAGGGGAATTTCTGCCATTTTGCCACAAAATAAGTGAAATTTCTGCAGTTTTACCCCAAAATACGGGGAATTTCTGCATTTTTGCCCCAAAATTAGGGGAATTTCTGCAATTTTGCTACAAAATACGGGGAATTTCTTCGTTTTTGCCTGATAATGAAGGGAATGTATACCTTTTTGCCATAAAAAAGGGAAATTTCTTTATTTTTGCTCCAAAATAAGGGGATTTTCCGCCATTTTGACTCAAAATAAGTGCAATTTCTGCCTTTTCCCAAAAAATGAACGAAATTTCTGTTTTTTGCCTCAAAATAAGGGAAATTTCTGACTTTTTGCCCAAAAAAAAGGGAAATTTCAGCCTTTTTACCTCAAAATAAGGGGAATTTCTGCCTCTTTGCCCCAAAATATGGGGAATTTCTGCCTTTTTGCCCCAAAATAAGAAAAATTTCTGCAATTTTGTACCAAAATAAAAGAAATTTCTGCCTTTTTGCCCCAAAATAAGAAAATTTCTGCCTTTTTTCTGAAATAAGTGAAATTTCTTCAATTTTGCCCCAAAATAAGGGGATTTTCTGCCTTTTGCCCCAAAATATGGGTAATTTCAGCATTTTACCTCAAAATAAGGGGAATTTCAGCCTTTTTGCACCAAAATATAGAGAATTTCTGCCTTTTTGCCCAAAAATAAAGGGAATTTCTGCATTTTTGCACCAATATTAGGGGAATTTCTGCAATTTTGCTCCAAAATACGGGTCATTTCTGCCTTTTTGCCCGAAATTAAGTGGAATTTCTGCCTTTTTGTCCCGAAATAAGTGAAATTTCTTCAATTTTAGCCAAAAATTAGGGATTTCATCTTTTTGCCCCAAAATAAGGAAAATTTCTGCTATTTTCCCCTGAAATATTTGAAATTTCTGCAATTTTACCCCAAAATAAGGGGAATTTCTGCCTTTTTGCCCCAAAATAAGGGGAATTTCAGCCTTATTACCTCAAAATAAGGGAAATTTCTGCTTTTTGCCACAAAATATAAGGAATTTCTGACTTTTTACCCTGAAATAAATGAAATTTCTGCAATTTTGCCCGAAAATAAGGGAAATTTGTGCCTTTTTGCCTCAAAATGAGGGGAATTTCTGCCTTTTGCCCCAAAATATAGGGAATTTCAGCATTTTACCCCAAAATAAGGTGAATTTTTTCCTTTTTGCCCCAAAATAATGGGAATTTCTGCCTTTTTGCCCCAAAATAAGAAAAATTTTTGCTTTTTTTCTCTGAAATAAGTGAAATTTCTGCAATTTTGCCCTAAAATAAGGGAAATTTCTGCAATTTTTCCCCATAATAAGGGAAATTTCTGCAATTTTTCTTCAAAATATAAGGAATTTCTGTTTTTTGCCCCCAAATAAGGGAAATTTCTGCAATTTTGCCCTAAAATAAGGGGAATTTCTGCCTTTTGCCCCAAAATAAGGAGAATTTCTGCCTTTTTGTCACAAAATAAAAAAAATTACTGTATTTTTTACCCCAAAATTAGGTGAATTTCTGCAATTTTGCTCCAAAATACGGAGACTTAGTGCCATATTCGACGAGAATAAGGGAAATTTCTGCCATTTTGCCGCGAAATTACTGAAATTTCTGCAGTTTTAACCCAAAATAAGGGGAATTTCTGCCCTTTTGCCCCAAAATTAGGGGAATTTCTGCAATTTTGCTCTAAAATACGGGGAATTTCTGCCTTTTTGCACGAAAATAAAGGGAATGTATAGCTTTTTCCATAAAAAAGAGAAATGTCTTTATTTTTGCCCCAAAATAAGGGGATTTTCCGCCATTTTGACTCAAAATAAGTGCAATTTCTGCCTTTTCCCCAAAAATAAACGAAATTTCTGTTTTTTGCCTCAAAATAAGGGAAATTTCTGACTTTTTGCCCGAAAATAAGGGAAATTTCAGCCTTTTTACCTCAAAATAAGAAAAATTTCTGCAATTTTGTACCAAAATAAAAGAAATTTCTGCCTTTTTGCCCCAAAATAAGAAAATTTCTGCCTTTTTTCTGAAATAAGTGAAATTTCTGCAATTTTGCCCCCAAATAAGGGAAATTTCTGCAATTTTGCCCAAATGTAAAGGAAATTTCTGCAATTTTGCCCCAAAATAAAAGGAATTTCTGACTTTTTGCTCCCGAAAAAAGGAGATTTTCTGTCTTTTTGCCCCAAAATAAAGAGAATTTCTGCCTTTTTGCCCGAAAATTATGAGAATTTCTGCAATTTTGCTTCAAAATACGGGGAATTTCTGCCTTTTAGCCCCAAAATAAGGGGATTTTCTGCCTTTTGCCCCAAAATATGGGTAATTTCAGCATTTTACCTCAAAATAAGGGGAATTTCAGCCTTTTTGCACCAAAATATAGAGAATTTCTGCCTTTTTGCCCAAAAATAAAGGGAATTTCTGCATTTTTGCACCAATATTAGGGGAATTTCTGCAATTTTGCTCCAAAATACGGGTCATTTCTGCCTTTTTGCCCGAAATTAAGTGGAATTTCTGCCTTTTTGTCCCGAAATAAGTGAAATTTCTTCAATTTTAGCCAAAAATTAGGGATTTCATCTTTTTGCCCCAAAATAAGGAAAATTTCTGCTATTTTCCCCTGATATATTAGAAATTTCTGCAATTTTACCCCAAAATAAGGGGAATTTCTGCCTTTCTGCCCCAAAATAAGGGGAATTTCAGCCTTATTACCTCAAAATAAGGGAAATTTCTGCTTTTTGCCACAAAATATAAGGAATTTCTGAATTTTTACCCTGAAATAAATGAAATTTCTGCAATTTTGCCCGAAAATAAGGGAAATTTGTGCCTTTTTGCCTCAAAATGAGGGGAATTTCTGCCTTTTGCCCCAAAATATAGGGAATTTCAGCATTTTACCCCAAAATAAGGTGAATTTTTTCCTTTTTGCCCCAAAATAATGGGAATTTCTGCCTTTTTGCCCCAAAATAAGAAAAATTTTTGCTTTTTTTCTCTGAAATAAGTGAAATTTCTGCAATTTTGCCCTAAAATAAGGGAAATTTCTGCAATTTTTCCCCATAATAAGGGAAATTTCTGCAATTTTTCTTCAAAATAAAAGGAATTTCTGTTTTTTGCCCCCAAATAAGGGAAATTTCTGCAATTTTGCCCTAAAATAAGGGGAATTTCTGCCTTTTGCCCCAAAATAAAGAGAATTTCTGCCTTTTTGTCACAAAATAAAGAAAATTACTGTATTTTTTACCCCAAAATTAGGTGAATTTCTGCAATTTTGCTCCAAAATACAAAGACTTAGTGCCATATTCGCCGAGAATAAGGAAAATTTCTGCCATTTTGCCGCGAAATTACTGAAATTTCTGCAGTTTTAACCCAAAATAAGGGGAATTTCTGCCTTTTTGCCCCAAAATTAGGGGAATTTCTGCAATTTTGCTCCAAAATACGGGGAATTTCTGCCTTTTTGCACGAAAATAAAGGGAATGTATAGCTTTTTCCATAAAAAAGAGAAATTTCTTTATTTTTGCCCCAAAATAAGGGGATTTTCCACCTTTTTAACTCAAAATAAGTGCAATATCTGCCTTTTCCCCAAAAATAAACCAAATTTCTGTCTTTTTGCCCCAATATAAGATGAATTTCTGACTTTTTGTCCGAAAATAAGGGGAATTTCAGCCTTTTTACCTCAAAATAAAGGGAATTTCTGCCTTTTTGCCCCTAAGTATGGGGAATTCCTGCCGTTTTCCTCAAAATAAGAAAAATTTCTGCAATTTCGTACCAAAATAAAAGAAATTTCTGCCTTTTTGCCCAAAAATAAGAAAATTTCTGCATTTTTTCTGAAATAAGTGAAATTTCTGCAATTTTGCCCCAAAATAAGGGAAATTTCTGCAATTTTGCCCAAATGTAAAAAAAATTTCTGCAATTTTGACCCAAAATACGGGGAATTTCTGACATTTTGCCCCCGAAAAAAGGAGATTTTCTGTCTTTTTGCCCCAAAATAAGGAGAATTTCTGTATTTTTGCCCCACAATTAGGGGAATTTCTGCAATTTTGCTTCAAAATACGGGGAATTTCTGCCTTTTAGCCCCAAAATAAAGGGAATTTCTGCATTTTCCCCCAATATTTGGGGAATTTCTGCATTTTACCTCTAAATAAGAGGAATTTCTGCATTTTACTTCAAAATAAGAAGAATTTCTGCCTTTTGCCCCAAAATATGGGGAATTTCTGCCTTTATGTTCCAAAATAAGGAAAATTTCTTCAATTTTGTACCATAATAAAAAAAATTTCTGCTTTTTGCCCCAAAATAAGGGGAATTTCTGACTTTTTACCCTGAAATAAATGAACTTTCTGCAATTTTGCCCAAATATAAGTGAAATTTGTGCCTTTTTGACGCAAAATGAGGGGAATTTCTGCCTTTTACCTCAAAATAAGGGGAATTTCAGCCTTTTTGCACCAAAATATGGAGAATTTCTGCATTTTTCCCCAAAATAAAGGAAATTTCTACATTTTTGCACCAATATTATGGGAATTTCTGCAATTCTGCTCCAAAATACGGGTCATTTCTGCCTTTTTGCCCGAAATTAAATGGAATTTCTGCCTTTTTGTCCCGAAATAAGTGAAATTTCTTCAATTTTAGCCAAAAATTAGGGATTTCATCTTTTTGCCCCAAAATAAGGAGAATTTCATCCATTTTGCCCTGAAATATTTGAAATTTCTGTAATTTTACCCCAAAATAAGGGGAATTTCTGCCTTTTTGCCCCAAAATAAGAATTTCAGCCTTATTACCTCAAAATAAGGGGAATTTCTGACTTTTTGCCCCAAAATATAAGAAATTTCTGCCTTTTTGCCCCAAAATAAGAAAAATTTCTGCAATTTTTGTCCCAAAATAAGGGGTATTTCTCCCTTTTTGCCCCAAAATAAAGGAAATTTCAGCCTTTTTTTCTGAAAATAAGTGAAATTTCTGCAATTTTGCCCCAAATAAGAGAAATTTCTGCAATTTTGCCAGAAAATAAGGTAAATTCCTGCAATTTTGCCCTAAAATAAAGGAAATTTCTGGAATTTTGCCCCAAAATAAGGGGAATTTCTGATTTTTGCCCCAAAATAAAGGGAATTACTGCTTTTTGCCCCAAAATTAGGGGAATTTCTGCAATTTTGCTTCAAAATACGGGGAATTTCTGCATTTTTGCCCGAAAATAAGGGGAATGCATAACTTTTTGCCATAAAAAAGGGAAATTTTTACATTTTTGCTCCAAAATAAGGGAAATTTCTGCCTTTTTGCCTCTAAATAAGTGGAATTTCTGTCTTTTTCCCCCAAAACAAAGGGAACTTCTGTCTTTTTTGCCCCAAAATAAGGATAATTTCTGACTTATTACCCTGAAATAAGTGAAATTTCTGCAATTTTGCCCCAAAATAAGGGAAATTTCTGCCTTTTTGCCCCCAAATAAGGGAAATTTCAGCCTTTTTACCTCAAAATAAGGGGAATTTCTGCATTTTTGCCACAAAATATTAGGAATTTCTGCTTTTTTGCCCCAAAATAAGGAAAATTTCTGCCTTTTTTCCCTGAAATAAGTGAAATTTCTGCAATTTTGTCCCAAAATAAGTGAAATTTCTGCAATTTTGCCCCTAAATATGGGAAATTTCTGGAATTTTGCCCCAAAATAAGTGGAATTTCTGAGTTTTGCACCAAAATAAGGAGAATTTCTGTTTTTTTGTCCCTACATATAGAGAATTTTTGCCTTTTTGCCCCACCATTAGGGAAATTTCTGCAATTTTGCTCCAAAATACAGGGAATTTCTGCCTTTTTGCCCGAAAATAAGGGGAATGCATAACTTTTTGTCATAAAAAAGGGAAATTTCTTCATTTTTGCTCCAAAATAAGGGGAATTTCTGCCTTTTTGCCTCTAAATAAGTGGAATTTCTGTCTTTTTCCCCCAAAACAAAGAGAATTTTTGTCTTTTTTGCTCCAAAATGAGGAAAATTTCTGACTTTTTACCCTGAAAAGTGAAATTTCTCCACTTTTGCCCCAAAATAAGGGAAATTTCTGCCTTTTTGCCCTGAAATATGAGAAATTTCTGCAATTTTAGCCCAAAATAAAGTGAATTTCTGCATTTTTGCCCCAAAATAATGAAAATTTCTGTCTTTTTCCCCCAAAACAAAGGGAATTTCTGGTTTTTTGCCCCAAAATGAGGAAAATTTCTGACTTATTACCTTAAAAAAATTGAAATTTCTGCAATTTTTCCCCAAAATAAGGAAAATTTCTGCCTTTTTGCCCTTACATAAGGAAAATTTCAGCCTTTTTACCTCAAAATAAGGGGAATTTCTGCATTTTTGCCACAAAATATTAGGAATTTCTGCCTTTTGCCTCAAAATAAAGAAAATTTCTGCCTTTTTTCCTGAAATAAGTGAAATTTCTGCAATTTTGCCTCAAAATAAGTGAAATATCTGCAATTTTGCCCCAAAATAAGAAAAATTTCTGCAATTTTGTTCCATATTAAGAGGAATTTCTCCCTTTTTGCCCCAAAATAAAAAAAATTTCAGCCTCTTTACCTGAAAATAAGTGAAATTTCTGCAATTTTGCCCCTACTAAGGGGAATTTCTGACTTTTTACCCGGAAATAAATGAAATTTCTGCAATATTGCTCAAAATAAGGGGAATTTCTGCCTTTTTGCCCAAAATATGGGGAATTTCAGCATTTTACCTCCAAATAAGGGGAATTTCTGCCTTTTTGCCACAAAATATGGGGAATGTCTGCCTTATTGCCCTCAAATGAGGGAAATTTCTTCTTTTCTGCCCCAATTAACGAGACTTTCTGCCTTTTTTGCCACAAAGTAAAGGAAATTTCTGCCTTTTTGCCCCAAAATAAAAGGAATTTCAGCCTTTTTACCTCCAAATAAAGGGAATTTCTGCCTTTTGCCCCAAAATATAGGGAATTTCTATCTTTTTGTTCAAAAATAAGGAAAATTTCTTCAATTTTGTGCCAAAATAATAGGAATTTCTGCTTTTTGCCCCAAAATAATAGGAATTTCTGACTTTGCCCTGAAATAAATGAAATTTCTGCAATTTTGCCCGAAAATAAGAAAAATTTGTGCCTTTTTGCCACAAAATGAGGGGAATTTCTGCCTATTTGCCACAAAATAAGAAAAATTTCTGCAATTCTATAACAAAATAAAAGAAATTTCTACAATTTTGCTTCAAAATAAAAAAAATTTCTGCAATTTTGCCCCAAAATAAGGTAAATTCCTGCAATTTTGCCCCAAAATAAAGGAAATTTCTGGAATTTTGCCCCAAAGTAAGGGGAATTTCTGATTTTTGCCCCAAAATGAAGGGAATTTCTGCCTTTTGCCCCAAAATTAGGGGAATTTCTGCAATTTTGCTTCAAAATACGGGAAATTTCTGCCTTTTTGCCCGAAAATAAGGGGAATGCATACCTTTTTGCAATAAAAAAGGGAAATTTCTTCATTTTTGCTCCAAAATAAGGGGAATTTCTGCCTTTTTGCCTCTAAATAAGTGGAATTTCTGTCTTTTTCCACCAAAACAAAGGGAATTTCTGTCTTTTTTGGCCCAAAATAAGGGGAATTTCTGACTTATTACCCTGAAATAAGTGAAATTTCTGCAATTTTGCCCCAAAATAAGGGAAATTTCTGCCTTTTTGCCCCCAAATAAGGGGAATTTCAGCCTTTTTACCTCAAAATAAGGGGAATTTCTGCATTTTTTCCACAAATTATTAGGAATTTCTGCCTTTTTGCCCCAAAATAAGAAAAATTTCTGCCTTTTTTCCCTGAAATAAGTGAAATTTCTTCAATTTTGCCCCAAAATAAGTGAAATTTCTGCAATTTTGCCCCAAAATAAGTGGAATTTCTGAGTTTTGTCCCAAAATAAGGAGAATTTCTGTCTTTTTGCCCCAACATATAGGGAATTTCTGCCTTTTTGCACCAAGATTAGGAAAGTTTCTGCAATTTTGCTTCAAAATACAGGAAATTTCTGCCTCTTTTCCCGAAAATAAGGGGAACTTCTGCCTTTTTGCCCCAAATGAAGAAAATTTCTGCATTTTTGCCCCAATATTAGGGGAATTTCTGCAATTTTGCTTCAAAATAGGGGAATTTCTTATTTTTTCCGTGAAATTTAGGGGATTTTCTGCCTTTTTCCCCCAAACAAAGGAAATTTCTGCAATTTTATCCCAAAATAAGGGGAATTTCTGCCTTTTTGCCTTAAAATAAGAGGAATTTCTGCCTTTTTGCCCTAAAATATGTGAAATTTCTGCAATTTTACCCCAAAATAAGGTGAATTTCTGCCTCTTTGCCCCAAAATAATGGGAATTTCTGCCTTTTTGCCCCAAAATAAGAAAAATTCTTGCCTTTTTTTCTCTGAAATAAGTGAAATTTCTGCAATTTTGCCCGAAAATAAGGGGAATTTCTGTTTTTTGCTTTTAAATAATGAAAATTTCTGCAATTTTGCTCTAAAATAATATGAATTTCTGCCTTTTGCCCCAAATTAAGGGCAATTTCTGCCATTTTGCCCAAAAATAAAGAAAATTACTGCATTTTATACCCCAAAAATTAGGTGAATTACTGCAATTTTGCTCCAAAATACGGGGATTTTTTGCCTTTTTCGCCGAAAAGAAGGGGAATTTCTGCTATTTTGCCTCGAAATAAGTGAAATTTCTGCAGTTTTACCCAAAAATAAGAAGAATTTCTGCCTTTTTGCCCCAAAATTAGGGGAATTTCTGCAATTTTGCTCCAAAATACGGGGAAATTCTGCCTTTTAGCCCGAAAATAATGGGAATGTATACCTTTTTGCCATAAAAAAGGGAAATTTTTTCACTTTTGCCCCAAAATAAGGGGATTTTCCGCCTTTTTGACTCCAAATAAGTGCAATTTCTGCCTTTTCCCCAAAAATAAATGGAATTTCTGTATTTTTGCCCCAAAATAATGGGAATTTGTGACTTTTTGCCCTGAAATAAGTGAAATTTCTAAAATTTGTCCCCAAAATAATGGAAATGTCTGCTTTTTGCCCCAAAATGAAGGAAATTTCTGCCTTTTGCCCCAAAATAAAGGGAATTTCAGCATTTTTACCTCAAAATAAGGGAAATTTCTTCCTTTTTGTCCCAAAATATGAGGAATTTCTAATTTTTTGCCAAAAATAAGGAAAATTTCTTTAATTTTGTACCAAAATAAAAGAAATTACTGCCTTTTTGACCGAAAATAAGGGGAATTTCTGCCTTTTTGCCCTCAAATATGTGAAATTTCTGCAATTTTACCGCAAACTAAGGTGAATTTCTGCCTTTTTGCCCCAAAATAAGAAAAATTTTTGCTTTTTTTTCTGAAATAAGTGAAATTTCTGCAATATTGCCCTAAAATAAGGGAAATTTCTGCACTTTTTCCCTATAATAAGGATATTTTCTGCAATTTTGCCCCAAAATAAGAGGAATTTCTGTTTTTTGCCCCCAAATAAGGGAAATTTCTGCAATTTTGCCCTAAAATAAGGGGAATTTCTGCCTTATGCCCCAAAATAAGAAGAATTTCTGCCTTTTTGCCCCAAAAGAAAGAAAATTACTGTATTTTTATCCCAAAATTAGGTGGATTTCTGCAATTTTGCTCCAAAATACGGGGAATTTCTGCCTTTTTGCCCGAAAATAAAGGGAATATATAACTTTTGCAATAAAAAAAGGAAAATTTCTTCATTTTTGAACCAAAATAAGGGGATTTTACGCCTTTTTGACTCAAAATAAGTGCAATTTCTGCCTTTTCCCCAAAAATAAACAAAATTTCTGTCGTTTTGCCCAAAAATAAGTGGAATTTCTGACTTTTTGCCCCCAAATAAGGGGAATTTCAGCCTTTTTACCTCAAAATAAGGGGAATTTCTGCATTTTTGCCACAAAATATTAGGAATTTCTGCCTTTTTGCCCCAAAATAAGGAAAATTTCTGCCTTTTTTCCCTAAAATAAGTGAAATTTCTGCAATTTTGCCCAAAAATAAGTGAAATTTCTGCAATTTTGCCCCAAAATAAGTGAAATTTTTCCAATTTTGCCCCAAAATAAGAGAAATTTCTGGAATTTTGCCCCAAAATAAGTGGAATTTCTGAGTTTTGCCCCAAAATAAGGAGAATTTCTGTCTTTTTGCCCCAACATATAGGGAATTTCTACCTTTTTGCCCCAATATTAGCTGAGTTTCTGCAATTTTGCTTCAAAATACAGGGAATTTCTGCCTCTTTTCCCGAAAATAAGGGGAACTTCTGCCCTTTTGAGCATTTTTGCCCCAATATTAAGGGAATTTCTGCAATTTTGCTCCAAAATAGGAAAATTTCTGCCTTTTTGCCCCAAAATAATGGGAATTTCTGCCTTTTTCCCTGAAATATTTGAAATTTCTGCAATTTTACCCCAAAATAAGGGGAATTTCTGCCTTTTTGCCCCAAAATATGGGGAATTTCAGCCTTATTACCTCAAAATAAGGGGAATTTCTGCCTTTTTGCCCCAAAATAAGGGAAATTTCTCATTTTTGCCCCAAAATAAAGGAAATTTCAGCCTTTTTACCTGAAAATGAGTGAAATATCTGCAATTTTGCCCCAAATAAGGGAAATTTCTGCAATTTTGCCACAAAATAAAGGAAATTTCTGGAATTTTGGCCCAAAATTAAAAGAATTTCTGATTTTTGCCCCAAAGTAAAAAGAGTTTCTGCCTTTTGCCCCAAAATTAGGGGAATTTCTGGAATTTTGCTCCAAAATACGGGAAATTTCTGCCTTTTTGCCCGAAAATAAGGGGAATGCATACCTTTTTGCCATAAAAAGGGAAATTTCTTTATTTTTGCTCCCAAATAAGGAGAATTTCTGCCTTTTTGCCTCTAAATAAGTGGAATTTCTGTCTTTTTCCCCCAAAACAAAGGGAATTTCTGTCTTTTTTGCCCCAAAATAAAGGGAATTTCTGACTTATTACCCTGAAATAAGTGAAATTTCTCCAATTTTGCCCCAAAATAAGGGAAATTTCTGCCTTTTTGCCCCCAATAAAGGGGAATTTCAGCCTTTTTACCTCAAAATAAGGGGAATTTCTGCATTTTTGCCACAAAATATTAGGAATTTCTGCCTTTTTGCCCCAAAATAAGGAAAATTTCTGCCTTTTTTTCCTGAAATAATTAAAATTCTGCAATTTTGCCCCAAAATAAGTGAAATTTCTGCAATTTTGCCCCAAATAAGAGAATATTCTGGAATTTTGCCCCAAAATAAGTGGAATTTCTGAGTTTTGCCCCAAAATAAGGAGAATTTCTGTCTTTTTGCCCCAACATATAGGGAATTTCTGCCTTTTTGCCCCAAGATTAGGGGAGTTTCTGCAATTTTGCTTCAAAATACAGGGAATTTCTCCTTCTTTTCCCGAAAATAAGGGGAACTTCTGCCTTTTTGTGCATTTTTGCCCCAATATTAGGGGAATTTCTGCAATTTTGCTTCAAAAAACAAGGAATTTCTGCCTTTTTGCCTGAAATTAATGGGATTTTCTGCCTTTTTGCCCCCAAACAAAGGAAATTTCTGCAATTTTATCCCAAAATAAGGGAAATTTCTGCCTTTTTGCCTTAAAATAAGGGGAATTTCTGCCTTTTTGCCCTGAAATATGTGAAATTTCTGCAATTTTACTCCAAAATAAGGTGAATTTCTGCCTCTTTGCCCCAAAATAATGGGAATTTTTGCATTTTTGCCCCAAAATAAGAAAAATTTTTGTTTTTTTTCTCTGAAATAAGTGAAATTTCTGCAATTTTGTCCTTAAATAAGGGAAATTTCTGCAATTTTTCCCCATAATAAGGGAAATTTCTGCAATTTTGCCCGAAAATAAGAAGAATTTCTGTTTTTTGCTTCCAAATAAGGGAAATTTCAGCAATTTTGCTCTAAAATAAGGGGAATTTCTGCCTTTTGCCCCGAATTAAGGGAAATTTCTGCCATTTTGCCCAAAAATAAAGAAAATTTCTGCATTTTATACCCCAAAAATTAGGTGAATTACTGCAATTTTGCTCCAACATACGGGGATTTTCTGCCTTTTTCGCTGAAAATAAGGGGAATATCTGCCATTTTGCCACGAAATAAGTAAAATTTCTGCAGTTTTACCCGAAAATAAGAAGAATTTCTGCCTTTTTGCCCCTAAATTAGTGGAATTTCTGCAATTTTGCTCCAAAATACAGGGAATTTCTGCTTTTTTGCCCGAAAATAAACAGAATGTATAACTTTTTGCCATAAAAAAAGGAAATTTCTTCACTTTTGCCCCAAAATAAGGGGATTTTCTGCCTTTTTGACTCCAAATAAGTGCAATTTATGCCTTTTCTCCAAAAATAACCCGAATTTCTGTCTTTTTGCTCAAAAATAAGGGGAATTTCTGTCTCTTTCCCCCAAAACAAAGGGAATTTCTGTCTTCTTTGCCCCAAAATAAGGAAAATTTCTGCAATTGTGCCCCAAAATAAGGGGTAGTTCTCCCTTTTAGCCCCAAAATATAGAAAATTTCACCCTTTTTACCTGAAAATAAGTGAAATTTCTGCAATTTTGCCCATATAAAGGAAATTTCTGCAATTTTGCCCCAAAATAAGGTAAATTCCTGCAATTTTGCCCCAAAATAAAGGAAATTTCTGGAATTTTGCCCCAAAGTAAGGAGAATTTCTGATTTTTGCCCCAAAATAAAGGGAATTTCTGACTTTTGGCCCAAAATTAGGGGAATTTCTGCAATTTTGCTCCAAAATACGGAGAATTTCTGCCTTTTTGCCCGAAAACAAGGGGAATGCATACCTTTTTGCCATAAAAAAAAGGGAAATTTCTTCATTTTTGCTTCAAAATAAGGGGAATTTCTGCCTTTTTGCCTCTAAATAAGTGGAATTTCTGTCTTTTTCCCCCAAAACAAAAGGAATTTCTGTCTTTTTTGCCCCAAAATAAGGGGAATTTCTGAGTTATTACCCAGAAATAAGTGAAATTTCTGCAATTTTGCCCCAAAATAAGGGAAATTTCTGCCTTTTTGCCCCCAAATAATGGGAATTTAAGCCTTTTTACCTCAAAATAAGGGGAATTTCTGCATTTTTGCCACAAAATATTAGGAATTTCTGCCTTTTTGCCACAAAATAAAAAAAATTTCTGCCTTTTTTCCCTGAAATAAGTGAAATTTCTGCAATGTTACCCAAAAATAAGTAAAATTTCTGCAATTTTGCCCCAAAATAAGGGAAATTTCTGCCTTTTTTCCTTGAAATATGTAAAATTTCTGCAATTTTAGCCCAAAATAATGTGAATTTCTGCCTTTTTGCGCCAAAATAATGGGAATTTCTGCATTTGCCCAAAAATAAGAAAAATTTATGCTTTTTTCTCTGAAATTAGTGAAATTTCTGCAATTTTGCCCTAAAATAAAGGAAATTTCTGTAATTTTTCCCCATAATAAGGGAAATTTCTTCAATTTTGCCCCAAAATAAGGAAAATTTCTGTGTTTTGCCCCCAAATAAGGGAAATTTCTGCAATTTTGCCATAAAATAAAGGGAATTTCTGCCTTTTGCCCCAAAATAAGTAGAACTTCTGCCTTTTTGCCCCAAAATAAAGAAAATTACTGTATTTTTTACCCGAAAATTAGGTGAATTACTGCAATTTTGCTCCAAAATATGGGGATTTTCTACCTTTTTGTTCGAAATTAAAGGGAATGTATATCTTTTTGCCATAAAAAAGGGAAATTTTTTCACTTTTGCCTCAAAATAAGGGGATTTTCCGCCTTTTTGACTCAAAATAAGTGCAATTTCTGCCTTTTCCCCAAAAATAAACGAAATTTCTGTCTTTTTGTCTCAAAATAAGGGGAATTTCTGACTCTTTGCCCGAAAATAAGGGGAATTTCAGCCTTTTTACCTCAAAATAAGGTAAATTTCTGCATTTTTGCCTCAAAATATGGGGAATTTCTGCCTTTTTGCCCCAAAATACAAAAAATTTCTGCAATTTTGTACCAAAATAAAAGAAATTTCTGCCTTTTTGCCCCAAATAAGAAAATTTCTGCCTTTTTTCTGAAATAAGTGAAATTTCTGAAATTTTGCCCCAAAATAAGTGAAATTTCTGTAGTTTTGCACCAAAATAAGAGAATTTTCTGGAATTTTACCCCAAAATAAGGGGAATTTCTGAGTTTTGCCCCAAAATAAGGAGAATTTCTGTCTTTTTGCCCCAACATATAGGGAATTTCAGCTTTTTTGCCCCAAGATTAGGGGAGTTTCTGCAATTTTGCTTCAAAATACAGGGAATTTCGGCCTCTTTTCCCGAAAATAAGGGGAACTTCTGCCTTTTTGTGCATTTTTGCCCCAATATTAGGGGAATTTCTGCAATTTTGCTCGAAAATACGGGGAATTTCTGCCTTTTTGCCTAAAATTAAGGGAATTTTCTGCCTTTTTGCCCCCAAACAAAAGAAATTTCTGCAATTTTATCCCAAAATAAGAGGAATTTCTGCCTTTTTGCCTTAAAATAAGGGGAATTTCTGCCTTTTTGCCCTGAAATATGTGAAATTTCTGCAATTTTACCCCAAAATAAGGTGAATTTCTACCTCTTTGCCCCAAAATAATGGGAATTTCTTCCTTTTTGCCCCAAAATAAGAAAAATTTTTGCTTTTTTTTCTCTAAAATAAGTGAAATTTCTGCAATTTTGCCCTAAAATAAGGGAAATTTCTGCAATTTTTCTTCATAATAAGGGAAATTTCTGCAATTTTGCCCGAAAATAAGGGGAATTTCTGTTTTTTGCTTCCAAATAAGGGAAATTTCTGCACTTTTGCTCTAAAATAAGGGGAATTTCTGCCTTTTGCTTCGAATTAAGAGAAATTTCTGCCATTTTGACCAAAAATAAAGAAAATTACTGCATTTTATACCCCAAAAATTAGGTGAATTACTGCAATTTTGCTCCAAAATACGGGGATTTTCTGCCTTTTTCGCAGAAAATAAAGGGAATTTCTGCCATTTTGCCGTGAAATAAGTGAAATTTCTGCAGTTTTACCCGAAAATAAGAAGAATTTCTCCCTTTTTGCCCCTAAATTAGGGGAATTACTGCAATTTTGCTCCAAAATACAGGGAATTTCTGCCTTTTTGCCCGAAAATAAAGAGAATGTATACCTTTTTGCCATAAAAAAAGGAAATTTCTTCACTTTTGCCCCAAAAAAGGGGATTTTCCGCCTTTTTGAATCCAAAAAAGTGCAATTTCTGCCTTTTCCCCAAAAATAAATGGAATTTCTGTCTTTTTGCTCCAAAATAAGAGAAATTTCTGACTTTTTGCCCTGAAATAAGTGAAATTTCTAAAATTTTTTCCCAAAATAAGGGAAATGTCTGCTTTTTGCCCCAAAATAAGGGGAATTTCTGCCTTTTTGCCCCAAAATAAAGAGAATTTCAGCCTTTTTACCTCAAAATAAGGGGAATTTCTGCCTTTTTGCCCCAAAATATGGGGAATTTCTGCTTTTTTGCCCCAAAATAAAGAAAATTATTGTATTTTTACCCCAAAATTTGGTGAATTTCTGCAATTTTGCTCCAAAATACGGAGATTTTCTGCCTTTTTCGCCGAAAATAAGGGGAATTTCTGCCATTTTGCCGCGTAATAAGTGAAATTTCTGCAGTTTTACTCCAAAATAAGGGGAATGTCTGCCTTTTTGCCCCAAAATTAAAGGAATTTCTGCAATTTTGCCCAAAAATTAGGGGAATTTCTGTCTATTTGCCCGAACATAAAAGGAATGTATACCTTTTGCCTTAAAAAAGGGATATTTCTTCATTTTTGACCCAAAACAAGGAGATTTTCCGCCTTTTTGACTCAAAATAAGTGCAATTTTTGCCTTTTCCCCAAAAATAAATGAAATTTCTGTCTTTTTGCCCCAAAATAAGGGGAATTTCTGACTTTTTGCCCCAAAATAAGGGGAATTTCAGCCTTTTTAACCTCAAAATAAGGGGAATTTCTGCCTTTTTGCCCCAAAATATAAGGAATTTCTGACATGTTGCTTCAAAATAAGAAAAATTTCTGCAATTTTGTACCAACATAAAAGAAATTTCTGCCTTTTTGCCCCAAAATAAGAAAATTTTTGCCTGTTTTCCCTGAAATAAGTAAAATTTCTGCAATTTTGCCCCAAAATAAGGGAAATTTCAGCAATTTTGTCCCAATGTATAGAAAATTTCTGCAATTTTGACCCAAAATAAGGGGACTTTCTGACTGTTTGCTCCCGAAAATAGGAGGTTTTCTGTCTTTTTGCCCCAAAATAAGTAGAATTTCTGCCTTTTTTCCCCAAAATAAAGAAAATTTCTTCCTTTTTTCACTGAAATAAGTGAAATTTCTGCAATTTTGCCCCAAAAGAAGGGAAATTTCTGGAATTTTGCCCCAAAATAAGTGGAATTTCTGAGTTTTGCCCTAAAATAAGGAGAATTTCTGTCTTTTTGCCCCAACATATAGAGAATATCTGCCCTTTTGCCCCACAATTAGGGGAATTTCTGCAATTTTGCTCCAAAATACGGGGAATTTCTGCCTTTTTGTCCAAAAATAAGGGGAATGCATACCTTTTTGCCATAAAAAAAGGAAATTTCTTCATTTTTGCTCCAAAATAAAAGGAATTTCTGCATTTTTGCCTCTAAATAAGTGGAATTTCTGATTTTAACCCAAAACAAAGGGAATTTCTTTCTTTTTTGCCCCAAAATAAAGAAAATTTCTGACTTTTTACCCTGAAATATATGAAATTTCTGCAATTTTGCCTTAAAATAAGGGAAATTTCTGCTTTTTTGCCCTGAAATATGTGAAATTTCTGCAATTTAAGCCCAAAATAAGGTGAATTTCTTTCTTTTTGCCCCAAAATAAGAAAAATTTTTGCTTTTTTCTCTGAAATAAGTGAAATTTCTGCAATTTTGCCCTAAAATTAGGGAAATTTCTGCAATTTTTCCCCATAATAAGGGAAATTTCTGCAATTTTGCCCTAAAATAAGGGGAATTTCTGACTTTTGCCCCAAAATAAGGAGAATTTCTGTCTTTTGCCGTAAAATATAAGGAATTTATGCCTTTTTGCCCCACAATTAGGGGAATTTCTGCAATTTTGCTCCAAAATACGAAGAATTTCTGCCTTTTTGCCTGAAAATAAAGTAAATGTATACCTTTTTGCCTTAAAACAGGAAATTTCTTTATTTTTGCCCCAAAATAAGGGGATTTTCTGCCTTTTTGACTCAAAATAAGTGCAATTTCTGCCTTTTCCCCAAAAATAAACATAATTTTTGTCTTTTTGCCCCAAAATAAAGGAAATTTTTGACTTTTTGCCCGAAAATAAGGGGAATTTCAGCCTTTTTACTTCAAAATAAGGGGAATTTCTGCCTTTTTGCCACAAAATATGGGGAATTTCTGCCTTTTTGCCCCAAAATAAGAAAAATTTCTGCAATTTTGTAACAAAATAAAAGAAATTTCTGCCTTTTTGCCCCAAAATAAGAAAATTTCTGCCTTTTTTCTGAAATAAGTGAAATTTCTGCAATTTTGCCCCAAAATAAGGGAAATTTCTGCAATTTTGCCCAAATGTAAAGGAAATTTCTGCAATTTTTACCCATAATAAGGGGAATTTCTGACTTTTTGCTCCCGAAAAAAGGAGATTTTCTGTCTTTTTGCCCCAAAATAAGGAGAATTTCTGCCTTTTTGCCCGAAAATTATGAGAATTTCTGCAATTTTGCTTCAAAATACAAGGAATTTCTGCCTTTTAGCCCCAAAATAAAGGGAATTTCTGCATTTTCTTCCAATATTTGGGGAATTTCTGCATTTTACCTCAAAATAAGAAGAATTTCTTCCTTTTGCCACAAAATATGGGGAATTTCTGCCTTTTTGTTCCAAAATAAGGAAAATTTCTTCAATTTTGTACCATAATAAAAGAAATTTCTGCTTTTTGCCCCAAAATATGGGGAATTGCTGACTTTTGCCCTGAAATAAATGAAATTTCTGCAATTTTGCCTGAAAATAAGAGAAATTTGGGCTTTTTGCCCCAAAATAAGGGGAATTCTGCTTTTTGCCCCAAAATATGGGGAATTTCAGCATTTTACCTTAAAGTAAGGGGAATTTCAGCCTTTTTGCACCAAAATATAGAGAATTTCTGCCTTTTTTCCCTAAAATAAAAAGAATTTCTGCATTTTTGCACCAATATTAGGGGAATTTCTGCAATTTTGCTCCAAAATACTGGTCATTTCTGCCTTTTTGCCTGAAATTAAGTGGAATTTCTGCCTTTTTGTCCCAAAATAAGTGAAATTTCTTCAATTTTAGCCAAAAATTAGGGATTTTGTCTTTTTGCCCCAAAATAAGGGGAATTTCTGCCATTTTGCCCTGAAATATTTGAAATTTCTGCAATTTTACCCCAAAATAAAGGGAATTTCTGCCTTTTTGCCCCAAAATAAGGAGAATTTCAGCCTTATTACCTCAAAATATGTGAAATTTCTGCTTTTTGCCACAAAATATAAGGAATTTCTGACTTTTTACCCTGAAATAAATGAAATTTCTGCAATTTTGCCCGAAATAAGGGAAACTTGTGCCTTTTTGCCCCAAAATGAGGGGATTTTCGGCCTTTTGCCCCAAAATATGGGGAATTTCAGCATTTTACCCCAAAATAAAGTGAATTTCTGCCTTTTTGCCCCAAAATAATGGGAATTTCTGTTTTTTTGCCCCAAAATAAGAAAAATTTTTGCTTTTTGTTCTCTGAAATAAGTGAAATTTCTGCAATTTTGCCCTAAAATTAGGGAAATTTCTGCAATTTTTCCCCATAATAAGGGAAATTTCTGCAATTTTCCCCAAAATAATAAGAATTTCTGTTTTTTGCCCCCATAAAGGGAAATTACTGCAATTTTGCCCTAAAATAAGGGGAATTTCTGCATTTTGCCCCAAAATAAGGAGCATTTCTGCCTTTTTGTCACAAAATAAAGAAAATTACTGTATTTTTTCCCAAAATTAGGTGAATTCCTGCAATTTTGCTCCAAAATACGGAGATTTTCTGCCATTTTCGCCAAGAATAAAGGGAATTTCTGCCATTTTGCCGCGAAATTAGTGAAATTTCTGCAGTTTTACCCCAAAATAAGGGGACTCTCTGCCTTTTTCTCCAAGATTAGGGGAATTTCTGCAATTTTGCTCCAAAATACGGGGAATTTCTGCCTTTTTGCCCGAAAATAAAGGGAATGTATACCTTTTTGCCATAAAAAAGGGAAACTTCTTCATTTTTGCCCCAAAATAAGGGGATTTTCTGTCTTTTTGACTCAAAATAAGTGCAATTTCTGCCTTTTCCCCAAAAATAAACCAAATTTCTGTCTTTTTGCCCCAACATAAGAGGAATTTCTGACTTTTTGCCCGAAAATAAGGAGAATTTCAGCCTTTTTACCTCAAAATAACGGGAATTTCTGCATTTTTGCCACAAAATATGGGGAATTTCTGACTTTTTCCCCAAAATAAGAAAAATTTCTGCAATTTTATACCAAAATAAAAGAAATTTCTGCCTTTTTGCCCCAAAATAAGAAAATTTCTGCTTTTTTTCTGAAATAAGTGAAATTTCTACAATTTTGCCCCAAAATAAGGGAAATTTCTGCAATTTTGCCCAAATGTAAAGGAAATTTCTGCAATTTTGACCCAAAATAAGGGGAATTTCTGACTCTTTGCTCCCGAAAAAAGGAGATTTTCTGTCTTTTTGCCCCAAAATAAGGAGAATTTCTGCCTTTTTGCCCGAAAATTATGAGAATTTCTGCAATTTTGCTTCAAAATATGGGGAATTTCTGCCTTTAAGCCCCAAAATAAAGGGAATTTCTCCATTTTCCCCCAATATTTGGGGAATTTCTGCATTTTACCTCTAAATAAGAGGAATTTCTGCATTTTACCTCAAAATAAGAAGAATTTCTGCCTTTTGGCCCAAAATATGAGGAATTTCGGCCTTTTTGTTCCAAAATAAGGAAAATTTCTTCAATTTTGTACCATAATAAAGGAAATTTCTGCTTTTTGCCCCAAAAAATGGGGAATTTCTGACTTTTTACCCTGAAATAAATGAAATTTCTGCAATTTTGCCCAAAAATAAGGGAAATTTGTGCCTTTTTACCCCAAATTTTGGGAATTTCTGCCTTTTGCCCCAAAATATGGGGAATTTCAGCATTTTACCTCAAAATAAGGGGAATTTCAGCCTTTTTACACCAAAATATGGAGAATTTCTGCATTTTTCCCCAAAATAAAGGGAATTTCTGCATTTTTCACCAATATTATAGGAATTTCTGCAATTTTGCTCCAAAATACGGGTCATTTCTGCCTTTTTGCCCGAAATTAAGTGGAATTTCTGCCTTTTTGTCCCGAAATAAGTGAAATTTCTTCAATTTTAGCCAAAAATTAGGGATTTCATCTTTTTGCCCCAAAATAAGGAGAATTTCTGCCATTTTGCCCTGAAATATTTGAAATTTCTGCAATTTTACCCCAAAATAAGAGGAATTTCTGCCTTTTTGCCCCAAAATAAGGGGAATTTCAGCCTTATTAACTCAAAATGAGGGGAATTTCTGCCTTTTTGCCCCAAAATATAAGGAATTTCTGCCTTTTTGCCCCAAAATAAGAAAAATTTCTGCAATTTTGCCCCAAAATAAGGGGTATTTCTCCCTTTTTGCCCCAAAATAAAGTAAATTTCATTTGTTTTCCTTGAAAATAAGTGAAATTTCTGCAATTTTGCCCCAAATAAGGGAAATTTCGGCAATTTTGCACCAAAATAAGGTAAATTCCGGCAATTTTGCCCCAAAATAAGGGAAATTTCAGGATTTTTGCCCCAAAATAAGGGGAATTTCTGATTTTTGCCCCAAAATAAAGGGAATTTCTGCCTTTTGCCCCAAAATTAGAAGAATTTCTGCAATTTTGCTTCAAAATACGGGGAATTTTTGCATTTTTGCCCGAAAATAAGGGGAATGCATAACTTTTTGCCATAAAAAAGGGAAATTTCTTTATTTTTGCTCCAAAATAAGGGGAATTTCTGCCTTTTTGCCCCTAAATAAGTGAAATTTCTGTCTTTTTTCCCCAAAACAAAGGGAATTTCTGTCTTTTTTGCCCCAAAATAAGGGGAATTTCTGACTTATTACACTGAAATAAGTGAAATTTCTAAATTTTGCCCCACAATAAGGGAAATTTCTGCCATTTTGCCCCCAAATAAGGGGAATTTAGGCCTTTTTACCTCAAAATAAGGGGAATTTTTGCATTTTTGCCACAAAATATTAGGAATTTCTGCCTTTTTGCCCCAAAATAAGGAAAATTTTTTTCTTTTTTCCCTGAAATAAGTGAAATTTCTGCAATTTTGCCCCAAAATAAGAGAAATTTCTGCAATTTTGCCTAAATGTAAAGGAAATTTCTGCAATTTTGCCCCAAAATAAGGGGAATCTCTGACTTTTTGCTCCCGAAAAAAGGAGATTTTCTGTCTTTTTGCCCCAAAATAAGGAGAATTTTTGCCTTTTTGCCCGAAAATTATGAGAATTTCTGCAATTTTGCTTCAAAATACGGGGAATTTCTGCCTTTTAGCCCCAAAATAAAGGGAATTTCTGCATTTTCCCCCAATATTTGGGGAATTTCTGCATTTTACCTCAAAATAAGAAGAATTTCTGCCTTTTGCTCCAAAATATGGGGAATTTCTGCCTTTTTGTTCCAAAATAAGGAAAATTTCTTCAATTTTGTACCATAATAAAAGAAATTTCTGCTTTTTGCCCCAAAATATGGGGAATTGCTGACTTTTTGCCCTGAAATAAATGAAATTTCTGCAATTTTGCCCGAAAATAAGGGAAATTTGTGCCTTTTTACCCCAAATTTTGGGAATTTCTGCCTTTTGCCCCAAAATATGGGGAATTTTAGCATTTTACATCAAAATAAGGGGAATTTCAGCCTTTTTGCACCAAAATATGGAGAATTTCTGCCTTTTTGCCCCAAAATAAAGAGAATTTCTGCATTTTTCACCAATATTAGGGAATTTCTGCAATTTTGCTCCAAAATACAGGTCATTTCTGCCTTTTTGCCCGAAATTAAGTGGAATTTCTGCCTTTTTGTCCCAACATAAGTGAAATTTCTTCAATTTTAGCCAAAAATTAGGGATTTCATCTTTTTGCCCCAAAATAAAAGGAATTTCTGCCATTTTGCCCTGAAATATTTGAAATTTCTGCAATTTTACCACAAAATAAGGGGAATTTCTGCCTTTTTGCCCCAAAATAAGGGGAATTTCAGCCTTATTACCTCAAAATAAGGGAATTTTCTGCTTTTTGCCACAAAATATAAAAAATTTCTGACTTTTTACCCTAAAATAAATGAAATTTCTGCAATTTTTCCCGAAAATAAAGGAAATTTGTGCCTTTTTGCCCCAAAATGAAAGGAATTTCTGCCTTTTGCCCCAAAATATGGGGAATTTCAGCATTTTACCCCAAAATAAGGTCAATTTCTGCCTTTTTGCCCTAAAATAATGGGTATTTCTGCCTTTTTGCCCCAAAATAAGAAAAATTTTTGCTTTTTTTTCTCTGAAATAAGTGAAATTTCTGCAATTTTGCCCTAAAATAAGGAAAATTTCTGCAATTTTTCCCCATAATAAGGGAAATTTCTGTAATTATTCCCCAAAATAAGGGGAATTTCTGTTTTTTCCCCCAAATAAGGGAAATTTCTGCAATTTTGCCCTAAAATAAGGGGAATTTCTGCCTTTTGCCCCAAAATAAGAAGAATTTCTGCCTTTTTGTCACAAAATAAAGAAAATTACTGTATTTTTTAACCCCAAAATTAGGTGAATTTCTGCAATTTTGCTCCAAAATACGGAGATTTTTTGCCATTTTCGCCGAGAATAAGGAGAATTTCTGCCATTTTGCCGCAAAATTAGTGAAATTTCTGCAGTTTTACCCCAAAAAAAGGGAATTTCTGCCTTTTTGCCCCAAAATTAGAAGAATTTATGCAATTTTGCTTTGAAATATTTGAAATTTCTGCAATTTTACCACAAAATAAGGGGAATTTCTGCCGTTTTGCCTCAAAATAAGCGGAATTTCAGCCTTATTACCTCAAAATAAGGGAAATTTCTGCTTTTTGCCACAAAATAAGAAAAATTTTTGCTTTTTTTCTCTGAAATAAGTGAAATTTCTGCAATTTTGCCCTAAAATAAGGGAAATTTCTGCAATTTTTCCCCATAATAAGGGAAATTTCTGCAATTTTTCCCTAAAATAAGGGGAATTTCTGTTTTTTCCCCCAAATAAGGGAAATTTCTGCAATTTTGCCCTAAAATAAGGGGAATTTCTGCCTTTTGCCCCAAAATAAGGAGAATTTCTGCCTTTTTGTCACAAAATAAAGAAAATTACTGTATTTTTTTTCCTAAAATTAGGTGAATTTCTGCAATTTTGCTCCAAAATACGGAGATTTTCTGCCATTTTCGCCGAGACTAAGGGGAATTTCTGCCTTTTTGCCCCAAAATAATGGGAATTTCAAACTTTTTACCTCAAAATAAGGGGAATTTCTGTCTTTTGCCCAAAATATGGGGAATTTCTGACTTTTTGTTCCAAAATAAGGAAAATTTCTTCAATTTGTACCAAAATAAAAGAAATTTCTGATTTTTGCCCCAAAATAAAAGTAATTTCTGACTTTTGCCCTGAAATAAATGAAATTTCAGCAATTTGGCCCAAAAATAAGGAAAATTTGTGTTTTTTTGCCCCAAAATGAGGGGAATTTCAGCATTTTACCTCAAAAAAAGGGGAATTTCAGCCTTTTTGCACCAAAATATAGAAAATTTCTGCCTTTTTGCCCCAAAATATGGGGAATTTCAGCATTTTACCTCAAAAAAAGGGGAATTTCAGC
Organism: Micromys minutus; assembly: GCF_963924665.1. Taxonomy (NCBI): domain Eukaryota; kingdom Metazoa; phylum Chordata; class Mammalia; order Rodentia; family Muridae; genus Micromys; species Micromys minutus. The sequence goes on along the minus strand of NW_027667812.1, from coordinate 159,654 downwards.
CTTTTTGCACCAAAATATAGAAAATTTCTGCCTTTTTGCCACAAAATAAGAAAAATTTCTGCAATTCTGTACCAAAATAAAAGAAATTATTAAAATTTTGTCCCAAAATAGGGAAATTTCTAATTTTTGCCCAGAAATAAGGAGAATTTCTGTATTTTTGCCCCAAAATTAAGGGAATTTCTGCCTTTTTGCCCCAAAATTAGGGGAGTTTCTGTAATTTTACTTCAAAATACAGGGAATTTCTGCCTCTTTTCCTGAAAATAAGGGGAACTTCTGCCGATTTGCGCAAATAAAGGGAATTTCTGCATTTTTGCCCCAACATTAGGGGAATTTCTGCAATTTTGCTCTAAAATACGGGGAATTTCTGCCTTTTTCCCAAAATTAAGGGGATTTTCTGCCTTTTTGCCCCCAAACAAGGAAATTTCTTCAATTTTATCCCAAAATAAGGGGAATTTCTGCCTTTTTGCCCCCAAATAAGGGGAATTTCTGCATTTTTGCCCTGAAATATGTGAAATGTCTGCAATTTTACCCCAAAATAAGGTGAATTTCTGCCTTTTTGCCCCAAAATAATGGGAATTTCTGCATTTTGCCCTAAAATAACAAAAATTTTTGCTTTTTTCTCTGAAATAAGTGAAATTTCTGCAATTTTGCCTTAAAATAAAAGAAATTTCTGCAATTTTTCCCCATAATAAAGGAATTTTCTGCAATTTTGCCCCAAAATATAGGGAATTTCTGTTTTTTGTCCCCAAATAAGGGAAATTTCTGCAATTTTGCCCTGAAATAAGGGGAATTTCTGCTTTTTGCCCAAAAAAACGAAGAATTTCTGCCCTTTTGCCCCAAAATAAAGAAAATTACTGCATGTTTTACCCCAAAATTAGGTGAATTTCTGCAATTTTGCTCCAATATACGGGGATTTTCGGCCTTTTTCGCCGAAAATAAAGGGAATTTCTTCCATTTTGCCGCGAAATAAGTGAAATTTCTGCAGTTTTACCCTAAAATAAGGGGAAGTTCTGCGTTTTGGTCCCAAAATTAGGGGAATTTCTACAATTTTACTCCAAAATACGGGGAATTTCTGCCTTTTTGCCCGAAAATAAAGAGAATGTATATTTTTTTGCCATAAAAAAAGGAAATTTCTTCATTTTTACCCCAAAATAAAAAGATTTTTCGCCTTTTGGCTCAAAATAAGTGCAATTTCTGACTTTTCCCCAAAAATAAACGGAAATTCTGTCTTTTTGCCCCAAAATAAGGGAAATTTCTGACTTTTTGCCCTGAAATAAGTTAAATTTCTAAAATTTTTCCCCAAAATAAGGTAAATGTCTGCTTTTTGCCCCAAAATAAGGAGAATTTCTGCCTTTTTGCCCCCAAATAAGGGGAATTTCAGCCTTTTTAACTCAAAAAAAAAGGAATTTCTGCATTTTTGCCCCAAAATATGGGAAATTTCTGTTTTTTTACCCAAAATAAGAAAAATTTCTGCAATTTTGTACCAAAATAAAATAAATTTCTGCCTTTTTGCCACAAAATAAGAAAATTTCTGCTTTTTTTCCCTGAAATAAGTGAAATTTCTGCAATTTTGCCACAAAATAAGTGAAATTTCTGAGTTTTGCCTCAAAATAAGGAAATTTCTGTATTTTTGTCCTAACATATAGAGAATTTCTGCCTTTTTGCCCCACAATTAGGGGAATTTCTGCAATTTTGCTCCAAAATATAAGGAATTTCTGCCTTTTTGCCCGAAAATAAGAAGAATGCATACCTTTTTGCCATAAAAAAGGGAAATTTCTTCATTTTTGCTCCAAAATAAGGGGAATTTCTACATTTTTGCCTCTAAATAAGTGGAATTTCTGTCTTTTTCCCCCAAAACAAAGGGAAATTCTGTCTTTTTTGCCCAAAAATAAAGAAAATTTCTGACTTATTACCCTGAAGTAAGTGAAATTTCTGCAATTTTGCCCCAAAATAAGGGAAATTTCTGCCTTTTTGCCCCCAAATAAGAGAATTTCAGCCTTTTTACCTCAAAATAAGGGGAATTTCTGCATTTTTGCCCCAAAATATGGAAAAATTCTGCCTTTTTGCCCCAAAATAAGAAAAATTTCTGCAATTTTGTACCAAAGTAAAAGAAATTTCTGACTTTTTGCGCAAAAATAAGAAAATTTCTGCTTTTCTTTTTTCTTAAATAAGTGAAATTTCTTCAATTTTGCCCCAAAATAAGAGAAATTTCTGAGTTTTCTCTCAAAATGAGGGAAATTTCTAAAATTTTGCCCCAAAATATGTGGAATCTCTGAGTTTTGCCCCAAAATAAGGAGAATTTCTGTCTTTTTGCCCTAACATATAGGGAATTTCTGCCTTTTTGTTCCACAATTAGGGGAATTTCTGCAATTTTGCTCCTAAATACGGGGAATTTCTGCCTTTTTGCCCAAAAATAAAAAGAATGCATACCTTTTTGCCATAAAAAAGTGAAATTTCTTCATTTTTGCTCCAAAATAAGGGGAATTTCTGCTTTTTTGCCTCTAAATAAGTGGAATTTCTGTCTTTTCCCCCCAAAACAAAGGGAATTTCTGTCTTTTTTGCCCCAAAATAATGAAAATTTCTGACTTATTACCCTGAAATATGTGAAATTTCTGCAATTTTGCCCCAAATTAAGGGAAATTTCTGCCTTTTTGCCCCCAAATATGGGGAATTTCAGCTTTTTTACCTCAAAATAAGGGGAATTTCTGCATTTTTGCCACAAAATATTAGGAATTTCTGCCTTTTTGCACAAAAATAAAAAAATTTCTGCTTTTTTTCCCTTAAATAAGTGAAATATCTGCAATTTTGCCCCAAAATAAGTGAAATTTCTGCAATTCTGCCCCAAAATAAGGGAAATTTCTGGAATTTTGCCCCAAAATAAGTGGAATTTCTGAGTTTTGCCCCAAAATAAGGAGAATTTCTGCCTTTTTGCCCCACAATTAGGGGAATTTCTGCAATTTTGCTTCAAAATATGGGGAATTTCTGCCTTTTTCCCCGAAAATAAGAAGAATGCATACCTTTTTGCCATAAAAAAGGGAAATTTCTTCATTTTTGCTCAAAAATAAGGGGAATTTCTGCATTTTTGCCTCTAAATAAGTGGAATTTCTGTCTTTTTCCCCCAAAACAAAGGGAATTTCTGTCTTTTTGCCCCAAAATCAGGAAAATTTCTGACTTATTACCCTGAAATAAGTGAAATTTCTGCAAATTTGCCTTAAAATAAAAGAAATTTCTGCAATTTTTCTCCATAATAAAGGAATTTTCTGCAATTTTGCCCCAAAATAAAGGGAATTCCTGTTTTTTGTCCCCAAATAAGGGAAATTTCTGCAATTTTGTCCTAAAATAAGGGGAATTTCTGCCTTTTGCCTCAAAATAAGGGGAATTTCTGCCTTTTTGCCCCAAAATAAAGAAAATTACTGCATGTTTTACCCCAAAATTAGGTGAATTTCTGCAATTTTGCTCCAAAATACGGGGATTTTTTGCCTTTTTCGCCGATAATAAAGGGAATTTCTGCCTTTTTGCCGCGAAATAAGTGAAATTTCTGCAGCTTTACCCCAAAATAAGGGGAAGTTCTGCGCTTTTGCCCCAAAATTAGGGGAATTTCTGCAATATTGCTCCAAAATACGGGTAATTTTTGCCTTTTTGCCCGAAAATAAAGGGAATGTATACCTTTTTGCCATAAAAAAGGGAAATTTCTTCATTTTTGCTCCAAAATAAGGGGAATTTCTGACTTATTACCATAAAATCAGTGAAATTTCTGCAATTTTGCCCCAAAATAAGGGAAATTTCTGCCTTTTTGCCACAAAATAAGGGGAATTTCTGTCTTTTTGCCCCAAAAAAGGGGAATTTCAGCCTTTTTACCTCATAATAAGGGGAATTTCTGCCTTTTTGCCCTAAAATATGGGGAATTTCTGTATTTTTGCCCCAAAATCAAGAAAATTTCTGCAATTTTGTACCAAAATAAAAGTAATTTCTGCCTTTTTGCCCCAAAATAAAAAAAATTTCTGCGTTTTTTCCTTGAAATAAGTGAAATTTCTGCAATTTTGCTCCAAAATAAGAGAGATTTCTGCAATTTTGCCCCCAAAAAAAGGAAATTTTTGGAATTTTGCCCCAAAATAAGGGGAATTTCTGACATTTTTCCACAAAATATGGGGAATTTCTGCCTTATTGCCCCCAAATAAGGAAAATTTTTGCTTTTCTGCCCCAATTAACGGGAATTTCTGCCTTTTTGCCACAAAGTAAAGGGAATTTACGCCTTTTTGCCCCAAAATAACGGGAATTTCAGCCTTTTTACCTCAAAATAAGGGGTATTTCTGCCTTTTGCCCAAAATATGGGGAATTTCTGACTTTTTGTTCCAAAATAAGGAAAATTTCTTCAATTTGTAACAAAATAAAAGAAATTTCTGCTTTTTGCCCCAAAATAAAAGTAATTTCTGACTATTTGCCCTGAAATAAATGAAATTTCTGCAATTTGGCCCGAAAATAAGCGAAATTTGTGCCTTTTTGCCCCAAAATGAGAAGAATTTCTGCCTTTTTGCCCCAAAATATGGGGAATTTCAGCATTTTACCTCAAAAAAAGAAGAATTTCAGCCTTTTTGCAGCAAAATATAGAAAATTTCTGCCTTTTTGCAACAAAATAAGAAAAATTTCTGCAATTCTGTACCAAAATAAAAGAAATTTCTAAAATTTTGCCCCAAAATTAGGGAAATTTCTGATTTTTGCCCCGAAATAAGGAGAATTTCTGTATTTTTGCCCCAAAATAAAGGGAATTTCTGCCTTTTTGCCCCAATATTAGGGGAATTTCTGCAATTTTGCTCTAAAATACAGGGAATATCTGCCTTTTTGCCCGAAATTAAGGGGATTTTCTGCCTTTTTGCCCCCAAACAAGGGAATTTTCTGCACTTTTATCTCAAAATAAGGGGAATTTCTGCATTTTTGCCCCCAAATAAGGCGAATTTCTGCCTTTTTGCCCTGAAATATGTGAAATGTCTGCAATTTTACCCCAGAATAAGGTGAATTTCTGCCTTTTTGCCCCAAAATAAGGGGAATTTCTGCCTTTTTGCCACAAAATAAGGAAAATTTCTGCCTTTTTTCCCTAAAATAAGTGAAATTTCTGCAATTTTGCCCCAAAATAAGTGAAATTTCTGCAATTTTGCCCAAATATAAGGGAAATTTCTGGAATTTTGCCCCAAAATAAGTTGCATTACTGAATTTTGCCCCAAAATAAAGAGAATTTCTGTCTTTTTGCCCTAACATATAGGGAATTTCTGCCTTTTTGCCCCACAATTAGGGGAATTTCTGCAATTTTGCTCCAAAATACGGGGAATTTCTGCTTTTTAGCCCGAAAATAAGGGGAATGTATACCATTTGCCACAAAAAAAGAGAAATTTCTTCATTTTTGCTCCAAAATAAGGGGAATTTCTGCATTTTTGCCACTAAATAAGTGGAATTTCTGTATTTTTCCCCCAAAACAAAGGGAATTTCTGTCTTTTTTGTCCCAAAATAAGAAAAATTTCTGACTTATTACCCTGAAATAAGTGAAATTTCTGCAAGTGTGCCCCAAAATAAGGGAAATTTCTGCCTTTTTGCCACAAAATAAGGGGAATTTCTGTCTTTTTACCTCAAAATAAAATGAATTTCTGCATTTTTGCCCCAAAATATGGGATTTTCTGCCTTTTTGCCACAAAATAAGAAAAATTTCTGCAATTTTGTACCAAAATAAAAGAAATTTCTGCCTTTTTGCCCCGAAATAAAAAAATTTCTGCTTTTTTTTCTGAAATAAGTGAAATTTCTGCAATTTTGCCCCAAAATAAGTGAAATTTCTGCAATTTTGCCCCAAAATAAGGGAAATTTCTGGAACTTTGCCCCAAAATAAGTGGAATTTCTGAGTTTTGCCCCAAAATAAGGAGAATTTCTGTTTTTTGCCCCAACATATAGGGAATTTCTGCATTTTGCCCCACAATTAGGGGAATTTCTGCAATTTTGCTCCAAAATACTGAAAATTTCTGCCTTTTTGCCCGAAAATAAGAAGAATGCATACCTTTTTGCCATAAAAAAGGGAAATTTCTTCATTTTTGCTCAAAAATAAGGGGAATTTCTGCTTTTTTGCCTCTAAATAAGTGGAATTTTTGTCTTTTTCCCCCAAACAAAGGGAATTTCTGGTTTTTTTGCCCCAAAATAATGAAAATTTCTGACTTATTACCCTGAAATAAGTAAAATTTCTGCAATTTTGCCCCAAATTAAGGGAAATTTCTGCCTTTTTGCTCCCAAATAAGGGGAATTTCAGTTTTTTACCTCAAAATAAGGGAATTTCTGCATTTTTGCCACAAACTATTAGGAATTTCTGCCTTTTTGCTCCAAAATTAAAAAATTTCTGCTTTTTTTCACTTAAATAAGTGAAATATCTGCAATTTTGCCCCAAAATAAGTGAAATTTCTGCAATTTTGCCTTAATATATGGGAAATTTCTGGAATTTGGCCCCAAAAAAAGTGGAATTTCTGAGTTTTGCCCCAAAATAAGGAGAATTTCTGTCTTTTTGCCCGAACATATAGGGAATTTCTATATTTTTGCCCAACAATTACGGGAATTTCTGCAATTTTGCTTCAAAATACGGGGAATTTCTGCCTTTTTGCCCGAAAATAAGAAGAATGCATACCTTTTTGCCATAAAAAAGGGAAATTTCTTCATTTTTGCTCAAAAATAATGGGAATTTCTGCTTTTTTGCCTCTAAATAGGTGGAATTTCTCTCTTTTTCCCCCAAAACAGAGGAAATTTCTGTCTTTTTTGCCCCAAAATAAGGAAAATTTCTGACTTATTACCCTGAAATAAGTGAAATTTCTGCAATTTTGCCCCAAATAAAGGAAATTTCTGCCTTTTTGCCCCCAAATAAAAGGAATTTCAGCCTTTTTACCTCAAAATAAGGGGAATTTCTGCATTTTTGCAACAAAATATTAGGAATTTCTGCCTTTTTGCCCCAAAATAAGCAAAATTTCTGCCTTTTTTTCCTGAAATAAGTGAAATTTCTGCAATTTTGCCCCAAAATAAGGGAAATTTCTGGAATTTTGCCCCAAAATAAGTGGAATTTCTGAGTTTTGCCCCAAAATAAGGAGAATTTCTGTCTTTTTGCTCTAACATATAGAGAATTTCTGCCTTTTTGCCCCACAATTAGGGGAATTTCTGCAATTTTGCTCCAAAATACAGGGAATTTTTGCTTTTTAGCCCGAAAATAAGGGGAATGTATACCTTTTGCCACAAAAAAGGGAAATTTCTTCATTTTTGCTCCAAAATAAGGGGAATTTCTGTTTTTGGCCTCTAAATAAGTGGAATTTCTGTCTTTTTCCCCCAAAACAAAGGGAATTTCTGTCTTTTTTGCCCCAAAATAAGGAAAATTTCTGACTTCTTACCCTGAAATAAGTGAAATTTCTGCAATTTTGCCCCAAAATAAGGGAAATTTCTGCCTTTTTGCCCCCAAATAAGGTGAATTTTATACTTTTTACCTCAAAATAAGGGGAATTACTGCATTTTTGCCCCAAAATATGGAAAATTTCTTCCTTTTTGCCCCAAAATAAGAAAAATTTCTGAAGTTTTGTATAAAATAAAATAAATTTCTGCCTTTTAGCCCCAAAATAAGAAAATTTCTGCTTTTTTTTCCGAAATAAGTTAAATTTCTGCAATTTTGCCTCAAAATATGTGAAATTTCTGCAAATTTGCCCCAAAATAAGGGAAATTTCTGGTATTTTGCCCCAAAACAAGGGGAATTTCTGAGTTGTGCCTCAAAATAAGAAGAATTTCTGTTTTTTGCTTCATAATAATGTGAATTTCTGCATTTTCCTTCAAAATTAGGGGAATATGTGCAATTTATCTTCAAAATACGGGGAATTTCTGCCTTATTGAACCAAAATAAAGGGAATTTCTGCATTTTTTCACCAACATAAGGGGAATTTCTGAAATTTCGCTCCAAAATACAGGGAATTTCTGCCTTATTTCCCGAAATAATGTGGAATTTCTGCCTTTTTGCCCTGAAATATTTGAAATTTCCACAATTTTACCCCAAAATAAGGAGAATTTCTGTTTTTGGCCCCAAAATTAGGAGAATTTCTGCTTTTGCCCCAAAATAAGGCAATTTTCTGACTTTTTGCCCTGAAATAAGTGAAATTTCTGAAATTTTGCCCCAAAATAAGGGGAATTTCTGCCTTTTTGCCAAAATAAGGGGAATTTCAGCATTTTACCTCTAAATAAGGGGAATTTCTGCCTTTTTGCCACAAAATATGGGGAATTTCTGCTTTATTGCCCCCAAATAAGGAAAATTTTTGCTTTTCTGCCCGAATTAACGGGAATTTCTCCATTTTTGCCACAAAGTAAAGGGAAATTCTGCCTTTTTGCCCCAAAATAACGGGAATTTCAGTCTTTTTACCTCAAAATAATGGGAATTTCTTCCTTTTGCCCAAAATATGGGGAATTTCTGACTTTTTGTTCCAAAATAAGGAAAATTTCTTCAATTTTGTACCAAAATAAAAGAAATTTCTGCTTTTTGTCCCAAAATAAAAGTAATTTCTGAATTTTTGCCCTGAAATAAATGAAATTTTGGCAATTTTGCCCGAAAATAAGGGAAATTTGTGCCTTTTTGCCCCAAAATGAGGGGAATTTCTGCCTTTTTGCCCCACAATTAGGGGAATTTCTGCAATTTTGCTCCAAAATACGGGGAATTTCTGCCTTTTTGCCCGAAAATAAGAAGAATGCATACCTTTTGCCATAAAAAGAGAAATTTTTTCATTTTTTTCAAAAATAAGGGGAATTTCTATTTTTTGTCTCTAAATAAGTGGAATTTCTGTCTTTTTTCCCCAAAACAAAGGGAATTTCTGTCTTTTTTTGCCCCAAAATAAGGGAAATTTCTGACTTATTATCTTGAAATAAGTGAAATTTCTGCAATTTTGCCCCAAAATAAGGGAAATTTTGCCTATTTGCCCCCAAATAAGGGGAATTTAAGCCTTTATACCTCAAAATAAGGAAAATTTCTGCATTTTTGCCACAAAATATTAGGAATTTCTGCCTTTTTGCCCCAAAATAAGGAAAATTACTTACTTTTTCCCTGAAATAAGTGAAATTTCTGCAATTTTGCTCCAAAATAAGTGAAATTTTTGCCTTTTTGCCCCCAAATAAAGGGAATTTCAACCTTTTTACATCAAAATAAAGGGAATTTCTGCATTTTTGCCACAAATTTTGGGAAATTTCTGCCTTTTTGCCCCAAAATAAGAAAAATTTCTGCAATTTTGTACCAAAATAAAAGAAATTTCTGACTTTTTGCCCTTAAATAAGAAAATTTCTGCTTTTTTTCTGAAATAAGTGAAATTTCTGCAATTTTGCCCTAAAATAAAAGAAATTTCGGCAATCTTGCCCCAAAATAAGTGAAATTTCTGGAATTTTGCCACAAAATAAGTGGAATTTATGAGTTTTGCCCAAAAATAAGGAGAATTTCTATCTTTTTGCACCAACATATAGGGAATTTCTTCCTTTTTGCCCCACAATTAGGGGAATATCTGCAATTTTGCTCCAAAATACGGGGAAATTCTGCTTTTAAGCCCGAAAATAAAAAGAATGTATAACTTTAGCCACAAAAAAGGGAAATTTTTTCATTTTTGCCCCAAAATAAGAGGAATTTCTGCCTTTTTACCTCAAAATAAGTGAGATTTCTGCCTTTTTACCCAAAAATAAACGGAATTTCTGACTTTTTGCCCCAAAATAAAAGGAATTTTTTAATTATGCCCTGAAATAAGTGAAATTTCTGCAATTTTGCCCCAAAATAAAAGAAATTTCTGCCTTTTTGCCACAAAATAAGGGGAATTTCTGTCTTTTTGCCCCAAATTAAGGGAAATTTCTGCCTTTTTGCCCCCAAATAAGGGGAATTTCAGCTTTTTTACCTCAAAATAAGGGGAATTTCTGCATTTTTGCCACAAAATATTAGGAATTTCTGCCTTTTTGCACAAAAATAAAAAAATTTCTGCTTTTTTTTCCTTAAATAAGTGAAATATCTGCAATTTTGCCCCAAAATAAGTGAAATTTCTGCAATTCTGCCCCAAAATAAGGGAAATTTCTGGAATTTTGCCCCAAAATAACTGGAATTTCTGAGTTTTGCCCCAAAATAAGGAGAATTTCTGTTTTTTGCCCAAACATATAGGGAATTTCTGCAGTTTTGCCCCACAATTAGGGGAATTTCTGCAATTTTGCTTCAAAATATGGGGAATTTCTGCCTTTTTCCCCGAAAATAAGAAGAATGCATACCTTTTTGCCATAAAAAAGGGAAATTTCTTCATTTTTGCTCAAAAATAAGGGGAATTTCTGCATTTTTGCCTCTAAATAAGTGGAATTTCTGTCTTTTTCCCCCAAAACAAAGGGAATTTCTGTCTTTTTGCCCCAAAATCAGGAAAATTTCTGACTTATTACCCTGAAATAAGTGAAATTTCTGCAAATTTGCCTTAAAATAAAAGAAATTTCTGCAATTTTTCTCCATAATAAAGGAATTTTCTGCAATTTTGCCCCAAAATAAAGGGAATTCCTGTTTTTTGTCCCCAAATAAGGGAAATTTCTGCAATTTTGTCCTAAAATAAGGGGAATTTCTGCCTTTTGCCTCAAAATAAGGGGAATTTCTGCCTTTTTGCCCCAAAATAAAGAAAATTACTGCATGTTTTACTCCAAAATTAGGTGAATTTCTGCAATTTTGCTCCAAAATACATGGATTTTTTGCCTTTTTCGCCGATAATAAAGGGAATTTCTGCCTTTTTGCCGCGAAATAAGTGAAATTTCTGCAGCTTTACCCCAAAATAAGGGGAAGTTCTGCGCTTTTGCCCCAAAATTAGGGGAATTTCTGCAATATTGCTCCAAAATACGGGTAATTTCTGCCTTTTTGCCCGAAAATAAAGGGAATGTATACCTTCTTGCCATAAAAAAGGGAAATTTCTTCATTTTTGCTCCAAAATAAGGGGAATTTCTGACTTATTACCCTGAAATCAGTGAAATTTCTGCAATTTTGCCCCAAAATAAGGGAAATTTCTGCCTTTTTGCCACAAAATAAGGGGAATTTCTGTCTTTTTGCCCCAAAAAAGGGGAATTTCAGCCTTTTTACCTCATAATAAGGGGAATTTCTGCCTTTTTGCCCTAAAATATGGGGAATTTCTGTATTTTTGCCCCAAAATCAAGAAAATTTCTGCAATTTTGTACCAAAATAAAAGTAATTTCTACCTTTTTGCCCCAAAATAAAAAAAATTTCTGCGTTTTTTCCTTGAAATAAGTGAAATTTCTGCAATTTTGCTCCAAAATAAGAGAGATTTCTGCAATTTTGCCCCCAAAAAAAGGAAATTTTTGGAATTTTGCCCCAAAATAAGGGGAATTTCTGACATTTTTCCACAAAATATGGGGAATTTCTGCCTTATTGCCCCCAAATAAGGAAAATTTTTGCTTTTCTGCCCCAATTAACGGGAATTTCTGCCTTTTTGCCACAAAGTAAAGGGAATTTACGCCTTTTTGCCCCAAAATAACGGGAATTTCAGCCTTTTTACCTCAAAATAAGGGGTATTTCTGCCTTTTGCCCAAAATATGGGGAATTTCTGACTTTTTGTTCCAAAATAAGGAAAATTTCTTCAATTTGTAACAAAATAAAAGAAATTTCTGCTTTTTGCCCCAAAATAAAAGTAATTTCTGACTATTTGCCCTGAAATAAATGAAATTTCTGCAATTTGGCCCGAAAATAAGCGAAATTTGTGCCTTTTTGCCCCAAAATGAGAAGAATTTCTGCCTTTTTGCCCCAAAATATGGGGAATTTCAGCATTTTACCTCAAAAAAAGAAGAATTTCAGCCTTTTTGCAGCAAAATATAGAAAATTTCTGCCTTTTTGCAACAAAATAAGAAAAATTTCTGCAATTCTGTACCAAAATAAAAGAAATTTCTAAAATTTTGCCCCAAAATTAGGGAAATTTCTGATTTTTGCCCCGAAATAAGGAGAATTTCTGTATTTTTGCCCCAAAATAAAGGGAATTTCTGCCTTTTTGCCCCAATATTAGGGGAATTTCTGCAATTTTGCTCTAAAATACAGGGAATATCTGCCTTTTTGCCCGAAATTAAGGGGATTTTCTGCCTTTTTGCCCCCAAACAAGGGAATTTTCTGCACTTTTATCTCAAAATAAGGGGAATTTCTGCATTTTTGCCCCCAAATAAGGCGAATTTCTGCCTTTTTGCCCTGAAATATGTGAAATGTCTGCAATTTTACCCCAGAATAAGGTGAATTTCTGCCTTTTTGCCCCAAAATAAGGGGAATTTCTGCCTTTTTGCCACAAAATAAGGAAAATTTCTGCCTTTTTTCCCTAAAATAAGTGAAATTTCTGCAATTTTGCCCCAAAATAAGTGAAATTTCTGCAATTTTGCCCAAATATAAGGGAAATTTCTGGAATTTTGCCCCAAAATAAGTTGCATTACTGAATTTTGCCCCAAAATAAAGAGAATTTCTGTCTTTTTGCCCTAACATATAGGGAATTTCTGCCTTTTTGCCCCACAATTAGGGGAATTTCTGCAATTTTGCTCCAAAATACGGGGAATTTCTGCTTTTTAGCCCGAAAATAAGGGGAATGTATACCATTTGCCACAAAAAAAGAGAAATTTCTTCATTTTTGCTCCAAAATAAGGGGAATTTCTGCATTTTTGCCTCTAAATAAGTGGAATTTCTGTCTTTTTCCCCCAAAATAAAGGGAATTTCTGTCTTTTTTGTCCCAAAATAAGAAAAATTTCTGACTTATTACCCTGAAATAAGTGAAATTTCTGCAAGTGTGCCCCAAAATAAGGGAAATTTCTGCCTTTTTGCCACAAAATAAGGGGAATTTCTGTCTTTTTACCTCAAAATAAAATGAATTTCTGCATTTTTGCCTCAAAATATGGGATTTTCAGCCTTTTTGCCACAAAATAAGAAAAATTTCTGCAATTTTGTACGAAAATAAAAGAAATTTCTGCCTTTTTGCCCCGAAATAAAAAAATTTCTGCATTTTTTTTTGAAATAAGTGAAATTTCTGCAATTTTGCCCCAAAATAAGTGAAATTTCTGCAATTTTGCCCCAAAATAAGGGAAATTTCTTGAACTTTGCCCCAAAATAAGTGGAATTTCTGAATTTTGCCCCAAAATAAGGAGAATTTCTGTTTTTTGCCCCAACATATAGGGAATTTCTGCATTTTGCCCCACAATTAGGGGAATTTCTTCAATTTTGCTCCAAAATACGGGGAATTTCTGCCTTTTTGCCCGAAAATAAGAAGAATGCATACCTTTTTGCCATAAAAAAGGGAAGTTTCTTCATTTTTGCTCAAAAATAAGGAGAATTTCTGCTTTTTTGCCTCTAAATAAGTGGAATTTTTGTCTTTTTCCCCCAAAACAAAGGGAATTTCTGTTTTTTTTGCCCCAAAATAATGAAAATTTCTGACTTATTACCCTGAAATAAGTGAAATTTCTGCAATTTTGCCCCAAATTAAGGGAAATTTCTGCCTTTTTGCTTCCAAATAAGGGGAATTTCAGTTTTTTACCTCAAAATAAGGGAATTTCTGCATTTTTGCCACAAAATATTAGGAATTTCTGCCTTTTTGCTCCAAAATTAAAAAATTTCTGCTTTTTTTCCCTTAAATAAGTGAAATATCTGCAATTTTGCCCCAAAATAAGTGAAATTTCTGCAATTTTGCCTTAATATAAGGGAAATTTCTGGAAATTGGCCCCAAAAAAGGTGGAATTTCTGAGTTTTGCCCCAAAATAAGGAGAATTTCTGTCTTTTTGCCCAAACATATAGGGAATTTCTATATTTTTGCCCAACAATTACGGGAATTTCTGCAATTTTGCTTCAAAATACGGGGAATTTCTGCCTTTTTGCCCAAAAATAAGAAGAATGCATACCTTTTTGCCATAAAAAAGGGAAATTTCTTCATTTTTGCTCAAAAATAATGGGAATTTCTGCTTTTTTGCCTCTAAATAGGTGGAATTTCTCTCTTTTTCCCTCAAAACAGAGGAAATTTCTGTCTTTTTTGCCCCAAAATAAGGAAAATTTCTGACTTATTACCCTGAAATAAGTGAAATTTCTGCAATTTTGCCCCAAATAAAGGAAATTTCTGCCTTTTTGCCCCCAAATAAAAGGAATTTCAGCCTTTTTACCTCAAAATAAGGGGAATTTCTGCATTTTTGCAACAAAATATTAGGAATTTCTGCCTTTTTGCCCCAAAATAAGCAAAATTTCTGCCTTTTTTTCCTGAAATAAGTGAAATTTCTGCAATTTTGCCCCAAAATAAGGGAAATTTCTGGAATTTTGCCCCAAAATAAGTGGAATTTCTGAGTTTTGCCCCAAAATAAGGAGAATTTCTGTCTTTTTGCTCTAACATATAGAGAATTTCTGCCTTTTTGCCCCACAATTAGGGGAATTTCTGCAATTTTGCTCCAAAATACAGGGAATTTTTGCTTTTTAGCCCGAAAATAAGGGGAATGTATACCTTTTGCCACAAAAAAGGGAAATTTCTTCATTTTTGCTCCAAAATAAGGGGAATTTCTGTTTTTGGCCTCTAAATAAGTGGAATTTCTGTCTTTTTCCCCCAAAACAAAGGGAATTTCTGTCTTTTTTGCCCCAAAATAAGGAAAATTTCTGACTTCTTACCCTGAAATAAGTGAAATTTCTGCAATTTTGCCCCAAAATAAGGGAAATTTCTGCCTTTTTGCCCCCAAATAAGGTGAATTTTATACTTTTTACCTCAAAATAAGGGGAATTACTGCATTTTTGCCCCAAAATATGGAAAATTTCTTCCTTTTTGCCCCAAAATAAGAAAAATTTCTGAAGTTTTGTATAAAATAAAATAAATTTCTGCCTTTTAGCCCCAAAATAAGAAAATTTCTGCTTTTTTTTCCGAAATAAGTTAAATTTCTGCAATTTTGCCCCAAAATATGTGAAATTTCTGCAAATTTGCCCCAAAATAAGGGAAATTTCTGGTATTTTGCCCCAAAACAAGGGGAATTTCTGAGTTTTGCATCAAAATAAGGAGAATTTCTGTCTTTTTGCTTCATAATAATGTGAATTTCTGCATTTTCCTTCAAAATTAGGGGAATATGTGCAATTTTGCTTCAAAATACGGGGAATTTCTGCCTTATTGAACCAAAATAAAGGGAATTTCTGCATTTTTGCACCAATATAAGGGGAATTTCTGAAATTTTGCTCCAAAATACAGGGAATTTCTGCCTTATTGCCCGAAATAATGTGGAATTTCTGCCTTTTTGCCCTGAAATATTTGAAATTTCCACAATTTTACCCCAAAATAAGGAGAATTTCTGTTTTTGGCCCCAAAATTAGGAGAATTTCTGCTTTTGCCACAAAATAAGGCATTTTCTGACTTTTTGCCCTGAAATAAGTGAAATTTCTGCAATTTTGCCACAAAATAAGGGGAATTTCTGCCTTTTTGCCAAAATAAGGGGAATTTCAGCATTTTACCTCTAAATAAGGGGAATTTCTGCCTTTTTGCCACAAAATATGGGGAATTTCTGCTTTATTGCCCCCAAATAAGGAAAATTTTTGCTTTTCTGCCCGAATTAACGGGAATTTCTCCATTTTTGCCACAAAGTAAAGGGAAATTCTGCCTTTTTGCCCCAAAATAACGGGAATTTCAGTCTTTTTACCTCAAAATAATGGGAATTTCTTCCTTTTGCCCAAAATAGGGGGAATTTCTGACTTTTTGTTCCAAAATAAGGAAAATTTCTTCAATTTTGTACCAAAATAAAAGAAATTTCTGCTTTTTGTCCCAAAATAAAAGTAATTTCTGAATTTTTGCCCTGAAATAAATGAAATTTTGGCAATTTTGCCCGAAAATAAGGGAAATTTGTGCCTTTTTGCCCCAAAATTAGGGGAATTTCTGCTTTTTTGCCCCACAATTAGGGGAATTTCTGCAATTTTGCCCCAAAATAAGGGAAATTTCTTGAACTTTGCCCCAAAATAAGTGGAATTTCTGAATTTTGCCCCAAAATAAGGAGAATTTCTGTTTTTTGCCCCAACATATAGGGAATTTCTGCATTTTGCCCCACAATTAGGGGAATTTCTTCAATTTTGCTCCAAAATACGGGGAATTTCTGCCTTTTTGCCCGAAAATAAGAAGAATGCATACCTTTTTGCCATAAAAAAGGGAAGTTTCTTCATTTTTGCTCAAAAATAAGGAGAATTTCTGCTTTTTTGCCTCTAAATAAGTGGAATTTTTGTCTTTTTCCCCCAAAACAAAGGGAATTTCTGTTTTTTTTGCCCCAAAATAATGAAAATTTCTGACTTATTACCCTGAAATAAGTGAAATTTCTGCAATTTTGCCCCAAATTAAGGGAAATTTCTGCCTTTTTGCTTCCAAATAAGGGGAATTTCAGTTTTTTACCTCAAAATAAGGGAATTTCTGCATTTTTGCCACAAAATATTAGGAATTTCTGCCTTTTTGCTCCAAAATTAAAAAATTTCTGCTTTTTTTCCCTTAAATAAGTGAAATATCTGCAATTTTGCCCCAAAATAAGTGAAATTTCTGCAATTTTGCCTTAATATAAGGGAAATTTCTGGAATTTGGCCCCAAAAAAAGTGGAATTTCTGAGTTTTGCCCCAAAATAAGGAGAATTTCTGTCTTTTTGCCCAAACATATAGGGAATTTCTATATTTTTGCCCAACAATTACGGGAATTTCTGCAATTTTGCTTCAAAATACGGGGAATTTCTGCCTTTTTGCCCAAAAATAAGAAGAATGCATACCTTTTTGCCATAAAAAAGGGAAATTTCTTCATTTTTGCTCAAAAATAATGGGAATTTCTGCTTTTTTGCCTCTAAATAGGTGGAATTTCTCTCTTTTTCCCTCAAAACAGAGGAAATTTCTGTCTTTTTTGCCCCAAAATAAGGAAAATTTCTGACTTATTACCCTGAAATAAGTGAAATTTCTGCAATTTTGCCCCAAATAAAGGAAATTTCTGCCTTTTTGCCCCCAAATAAAAGGAATTTCAGCCTTTTTACCTCAAAATAAGGGGAATTTCTGCATTTTTGCAACAAAATATTAGGAATTTCTGCCTTTTTGCCCCAAAATAAGCAAAATTTCTGCCTTTTTTTCCTGAAATAAGTGAAATTTCTGCAATTTTGCCCCAAAATAAGGGAAATTTCTGGAATTTTGCCCCAAAATAAGTGGAATTTCTGAGTTTTGCCCCAAAATAAGGAGAATTTCTGTCTTTTTGCTCTAACATATAGAGAATTTCTGCCTTTTTGCCCCACAATTAGGGGAATTTCTGCAATTTTGCTCCAAAATACAGAGAATTTTTGCTTTTTAGCCCGAAAATAAGGGGAATGTATACCTTTTGCCACAAAAAAGGGAAATTTCTTCATTTTTGCTCCAAAATAAGGGGAATTTCTGTTTTTGGCCTCTAAATAAGTGGAATTTCTGTCTTTTTCCCCCAAAACAAAGGGAATTTCTGTCTTTTTTGCCCCAAAATAAGGAAAATTTCTGACTTCTTACCCTGAAATAAGTGAAATTTCTGCAATTTTGCCCCAAAATAAGGGAAATTTCTGCCTTTTTGCCCCCAAATAAGGTGAATTTTATACTTTTTACCTCAAAATAAGGGGAATTACTGCATTTTTGCCCCAAAATATGGAAAATTTCTTCCTTTTTGCCCCAAAATAAGAAAAATTTCTGAAGTTTTGTATAAAATAAAATAAATTTCTGCCTTTTAGCCCCAAAATAAGAAAATTTCTGCTTTTTTTTCCGAAATAAGTTAAATTTCTGCAATTTTGCCCCAAAATATGTGAAATTTCTGCAAATTTGCCCCAAAATAAGGGAAATTTCTGGTATTTTGCCCCAAAACAAGGGGAATTTCTGAGTTTTGCATCAAAATAAGGAGAATTTCTGTCTTTTTGCTTCATAATAATGTGAATTTCTGCATTTTCCTTCAAAATTAGGGGAATATGTGCAATTTTGCTTCAAAATACGGGGAATTTCTGCCTTATTGAACCAAAATAAAGGGAATTTCTGCATTTTTGCACCAATATAAGGGGAATTTCTGAAATTTTGCTCCAAAATACAGGGAATTTCTGCCTTATTGCCCGAAATAATGTGGAATTTCTGCCTTTTTGCCCTGAAATATTTGAAATTTCCACAATTTTACCCCAAAATAAGGAGAATTTCTGTTTTTGGCCCCAAAATTAGGAGAATTTCTGCTTTTGCCCCAAAATAAGGCATTTTCTGACTTTTTGCCCTGAAATAAGTGAAATTTCTGCAATTTTGCCACAAAATAAGGGGAATTTCTGCCTTTTTGCCAAAATAAGGGGAATTTCAGCATTTTACCTCTAAATAAGGGGAATTTTTGCCTTTTTGCCACAAAATATGGGGAATTTCTGCTTTATTGCCCCCAATAAGGAAAATTTTTGCTTTTCTGCCCGAATTAACGGGAATTTCTCAATTTTTGCCACAAAGTAAAGGGAAATTCTGCCTTTTTGCCCCAAAATAACGGGAATTTCAGTCTTTTTACCTCAAAATAATGGGAATTTCTTCCTTTTGCCCAAAATATGGGGAATTTCTGACTTTTTGTTCCAAAATAAGGAAAATTTCTTCAATTTTGTACCAAAATAAAAGAAATTTCTGCTTTTTGTCCCAAAATAAAAGTAATTTCTGAATTTTTGCCTGGAAATAAATGAAATTTTGGCAATTTTGCCCAAAAATAAGGGAAATTTGTGCCTTTTTGCCCCAAAATGAGGGGAATTTCTGCTTTTTTGCCCCACAATTAGGGGAATTTCTGCAATTTTACTCCAAAATACGGGGAATTTCTGCCTTTTTGCCCGAAAATTAGAAGAATGCATACCTTTTTGCCATAAAAAGAGAAATTTTTTCATTTTTTCTCAAAAATAAGGGGAATTTCTATTTTTTGTCTCTAAATAAGTGGAATTTTTGTCTTTTTTCCCCAAAACAAAGGGAATTTCTGTCTTTTTTTGCCCCAAAATAAGGAAAATTTCTGACTTATTATCTTGAAATAAGTGAAATTTCTGCAATTTTGCCCCAAAATAAGGGAAATTTCTGCCTATTTGCCCCCAAATAAGGGGAATTTAAGCCTTTATACCTCAAAATAAGGAAAATTTCTGCATTTTTGCCACAAAATATTAGGAATTTCTGCCTTTTTGCCCCAAAATAAGGAAAATTACTTACTTTTTTCCCTGAAATAAGTGAAATTTCTGCAATTTTGCTCCAAAATAAGTGAAATTTTTGCCTTTTTGCCCCCAAATAAAGGGAATTTCAACCTTTTTACATCAAAATAAAAAGAATTTCTGCATTTTTGCCACAAATTTTGGGAAATTTCTGCCTTTTTGCCCCAAAATAAGAAAAATTTCTGCAATTTTGTACCAAAATAAAAGAAATTTCTGACTTTTTGCCCTTAAATAAGAAAATTTCTGCTTTTTTTCTGAAATAAGTGAAATTTCTGCAATTTTGCCCTAAAATAAAAGAAATTTCGGCAATCTTGCCCCAAAATAACTGAAATTTCTGGAATTTTGCCACAAAATAAGTGGAATTTATGAGTTTTGCCCAAAAATAAGGAGAATTTCTATCTTTTTGCACCAACATATAGGGAATTTCTTCCTTTTTGCCCCACAATTAGGGGAATATCTGCAATTTTGCTCCAAAATACGGGGAATTTCTGCTTTTTAGCCCGAAAATAAAAAGAATGTATAACTTTAGCCACAAAAAAGGGAAATTTCTTCATTTTTGCCCAAAATAAGAGGAATTTCTGTTTTTTTACCTCAAAATAAGTGAGATTTCTGCCTTTTAACCCAAAAATAAACGGAATTTCTGACTTTTTGCCCCAAAATAAAAGGAATTTTTTAATTATGCCCTGAAATAAGTGAAATTTCTGCAATTTTGCCCCAAAATAAAAGAAATTTCTGCCTTTTTGCCACAAAATAAGGAGAATTTCTGTCTTTCTGCCCCAAAATAAGGGAAATTTCTGCCTTTTTGCCCCCAAATAAGGGGAATTTCAGCCTTTTTACCTCACAATAAGGGGAATTTCTGCATTTTTGCCACAAAATAGTAAGAATTTCTGCCATTGTGCTCCAAAATACGGGAAATTTCTGCCTTTTTTCCCTGAAATAAGTGAAATTTCTGCAATTTTGCCCCAAAATAAGTGAAATTTCTGCAATTTTGCGCCAAAATAAGGAAAATTTCTGCAATTTTGCCCCAAAATAAGAGAAATTTATGGAATTTTGCCCAAAAATAAGTGGAATTTCTGAGTTTTGCCCCAAAATAAGGAGAATTTCTGTCTTTTTGCCCCAACATATAGGGAATTTCTGCCTTTTTGCCTCACAATTAGGGGAATTTCTGCAATTTTGCTTCAAAATATGGGGAATTTCTGCCTTTTTGCCTGAAAATAAGAAGAATGCATACCTTTTTGGCATAAAAAAGTGAAATTTCTTCATTTTTGCTCCAAAATAAGGGGAATTTCTGTTTTTTGACTTTAAATAAGTGGAATTTCTGTCTTTTCCCCCCAAAACAAAAGGAATTTATGTCTTTTTTGCCCCAAAATAAAGAAAATTTCTGACTTATTACCCTGAAATAAGTGAAATTTCTGCAATTTTGCCCTAAAATAAGGAAAATTTCTGCGTTTTTGCCCCCAAATAAAGGGGAATTTCCGCCTTTTTACCTCAAAATAAAAGGAATTTCTGCATTTTTGCCACAAAATATTAAGAATTTCTGCCTTTTTGCCCCAAAATAAGGAAAATTTCTGCCTTTTTTCCTGAAATAAGTGAAATTTTTGCAATTTTGCTCTAAAATAAGTGAAATTTTGCCTTTTTGATACCAAATAAGGGGAATTTCAGCATTTTTACCTCAAAATAAAGGGAATTTCTGCATTTTTGCCCCAAAATATGGGAAATTTCTGCCTTTATGCCCCAAAATAAGAAAATTTTCTGCAATTTTTTACCAAAAAAAAGGAAATTGCTGCCTTTTTACCCCCAATTAAGAAAATTTCTGCCTTTTTTTCTGAAAGAAGTGAAATTTCTGCAATTTTGCCCCAAAATAAGTGAAATTTCTCCAATTTTGCTCAAAAATAATTGAAATTTCTGGAATTTTGCCACAAAATAAGTGGAATTTATAAGTTTTGCCCCAAAATAAAAAGAATTTTGTCTTTTTTTCCCAACATATAGGAAATTTCTGCATTTTTGCCCCACAATTAGGGGAATTTCTGCAATTTTGCTCTAAATTACGGGGAATTTCTTCTTTTTAGCCCGAAAATAAGGGGAATGTATACCTTTTGCCACAAAAAAGGGAAATTTCTGTCGTTTTGCCCCAAAATAAAAGGAATTTTTGAATTATCCCCTGAAGTAAGTGAAATTTCTGCAATTTTGCCCCCCAAAAAAAGAAATTTCTGCCTTTTTGCCACAAAATAAGGGGAATTTCTTTCTTATTGCCCCAAAATAAGGGGAATTTCTGCATTTTTGCAACAAAATATTAAGAATTTCTGCCATTGTGCTCCAAAATACAAAAAATTTCTGCCTTTTTTCCCTGAAATAAGTGAAACTTCTGCAATTTTTCCACAAAATAAGTGAAATTTATGCAATTTTGCCCCAAAATAAAAGAAATTTCTGGAATTTTGCCCCAAAATAAGTGGAATTTCTGAGTTTTGCCCCAAAATAAGGAGAATTTCTGTCTTTTTGCCCCAAAATAATGTGAATTTCTGCATTTTCCCTCAAAATTAGGGGAATATGTGCAATTTTGCTTCAAAATACGGGAAATTTCTGCCTTATTGTACCAAAATAAAGGGAATTTCGGCATTTTTGCACCAATATAAGGGGAATTTCTGAAATTTTGCTCCAAAATGCAGGGAATTTCTGCCTTATTGCCCGAAATAATGTGGAATTTCTGCGTTTTTGCCCTGAAATATTTGAAATTTCCACAATTTTACCCCAAAATAAGAGGAATTTCTGTTTTTGGCCTCAAAATTAAAAGAATTTCTGCTTTTTGCCCTAAAATAAGGCAATTTTCTGACTTTTTGCCCTGAAATAAGTGAAATTTCTGCAATTTTGCCCCAAAATAAGGGGAATTTCTGGCTTTTTGCCAAAATAAGGGGAATTTCAGCATTTTCCCTTCAAATAAGAAGAATTTCTGCTTTTTTGCCACAAAATATGGGGAATTTCTGCCTTATTGCCCCCAAATAAGGAAAATTTTTGCTTTTCTGCCCCAATTAATGGGAATATCTGCCTTTTGCCACAAAGTAAAGGGAATTTCTGCCTTTTTGCCCCAAAATAATGGGAATTTCAGCCTTTTTAGCTCAAAATAATGGGAATTTCTGCCTTTTGCCCAAAATATGGGGAATTTCTGACTTTTTGTTCCAAAATAAGGAAAATTTCTTCATTTTTATACCAAAATAAAAGAAATTTCTGCTTTTTGCCCCAAAATAAAAGTAATTTCTGACTTTTTGCCCTGAAATAAATAAAATTTCGGAAATTTTGCCCGAAAATAAGGGAAATTTGTGCCTTTTTGCCCCAAAATGTGGGGAATTTCTGCCTTTTTGCCCCACAATTAGGGGAATTTCTGCAATTTTGCACCAAAATTCAAGGAATTTCTGACTTTTTGCCCGAAAATAAGAAGAATGCATACCTTTTTGCCATAAAAAGGGGA
The DNA here is from genome assembly GCF_963924665.1 of Micromys minutus. Lineage (NCBI taxonomy): Eukaryota > Metazoa > Chordata > Mammalia > Rodentia > Muridae > Micromys > Micromys minutus. The sequence continues at coordinate 136,997 of NW_027667812.1, read as the reverse complement.
AATTTCTTCATTTTTGCTTCAAAATAAGGGGAATTTCTGCTTTTTTGCCTCTAAATAAGTGGAATTTCTGTTTTTTCCCCCAAAACAAAGGGAATTTCTGTCTTTTTTGCCCCAAAATAAGGAAAATTTCTGACATTACCCTGAAATAAGTGAAATTTCTGCAATTTTGCCCTAAAATAAGGGAAATTTCTGCCTTTTTGCCTCCAAATAATGGGAATTTCAGCCTTTTACCTCAAAATAAGGAAAATTTCTGCATTTTTGCCCCAAAATATGGGAAATTTCTGCCTTTTTGCCCCAAAATAAGAAAAATTTCTGCAATTTTGTACCAAAATAAAAAAAATTTCTGCCTTTTTGCCTCAAAATAAAAAAATTTCAGCTTTTTTTTCTGAAATAAGTGAAATTTCTGCAATTTTGCCCCAAAATAAGTGAAATTTCTGCAATTTTGCCCCCAAATAAGGGAAATTTCTGGAATTTTGCCCCAAAATAAGTGGAATTTCTGAGTTTGGCCCCAAAATAAGGAGAATTTCTGTCTTTTGCCTCAAAATAATGTGAATTTCTGCATTTTCCCTCAAAATAAGGGGAATATGTGCAATTTTGCTTCAAAATACGGGGAATTTCTGCCTTATTGAACCAAAATAAAGGGAATTTCTGCATTTTTGCACCAATATAAGGGGAATTTCTGAAATTTTGCTCCAAAATACAGGGAATTTCTCCTTATTGCCCGAAATAATGTGGAATTTCTGCCTTTTTGCCCTGAAATATTTGAAATTTCCACAATTTTATCCCAAAATAAGGGGAATTTCTGTTTTTGGCCTCAAAATTAGGAGAATTTCTGCTTTTTGCCCCAAAATAAGGCAATTTTCTGACTTTTTGCCATGAAATAAGTGAAATTTCTGCAATTTTGCCCCAAAATAAGGGGAATTTCTGCCTCTTTGCCACAAAATATGGGAAATTTCTGCCTTATTGCCCCCAAATAAGGAAAATTTTTGCTTTTCTGCCCCAATTAATGGGAATTTCTGCTTTTTTGCCACAAAGTAAAGGGAATTTCTGCCTTTTTGCCCCAAAATAACGGGAATTTCAGACTTTTTACCTCAAAATAAGGGGAATTTCTGCCTTTTGCCCGAAATATGGGGAATTTCTGACTTTTTGTTCCAAAATAAGGAAAATTTCTACAATTTTGTACCAAAATAAAAGAAATTTCTGCTTTTTGCCCCAAAATAAAAGTAATTTCTGACTTTTTGCCCTGAAATAAATGAAATTTCTGCAATTTTTCCAGAAAATAAGGGAAATTTGTGCCTTTTTACCCAAAAATGAAAAGAATTTCTGTTTTTTTGCCCCAAAATATGGGGTATTTCAGCATTTTACCTCAAAATAAGTGGAATTTCAGTTTTTTGCACCAAAATATGGAAAATCACTGCCTGTTTGCCACAAAATAAGAAATACTTCTGCAATTCTGTACCAATATAAAAGAAATTTCTAAAATTTTGCCCCAAAATTAGGAGAATTTTTCATTTTTGCCCCAAAATTAGAAGAATTTCTGCAATTTTGCTACAAAATACGGGGAATTTCTGACTTTTTGCCCGAAAATAAAGGGAATGTATACCTTTTTGCAATAAAAAAGAGAAATTTCTTCATTTTTGCTCCGAAATAAGGGGAATTTCTGCTTTTTTGCCTCTAAATAAGTGGAATTTCTGTCTTTTTCCCACAAAACAAAAGGAAGTTCTGTCTTTTTTGCCCCAAAATAAAGAAAATTTCTGACTTATTACCCTGAAGTAAGTGAAATTTCTGCAATTTTGCCCGAAAATGAGAGAAACTTCTGCCTTTTTGCCCCCAAATAATGGGAATTTCAGCCTTTTTTCCCTCAAAATAAGGGGAATTTCTGCATTTTTGCCACAAAATATTAGTAATTTCTGCCATTTTGCCCCAAATGAGGAAAATTTCTGCCTTTTATCCATGAAATAAGTGAAGTTTCTTCAATTTTGCCCCAAAATAAGTGAAATTTCTGCAATTTTGCCCCAAAATAAGTGAAATTTCTGCAATTTTGCCCCAAAATAAGAGAAATTTCTAAAATTTTGCCCCAAAATAAGTGGAATTTCTGAGTTTTGCCCCAAAATAAGGAGAATTTCTGTCTTTTTGCCCCAACATATAGGGAATTTCTGCCTTTTTGCCCCACAATTAGGGGAATTTCTGCAATTTTGCTCCAAAATACAGGGAATTTCTGCCTTTTTGCCTGAAAATAAGAAGAATGCATACCTTTTTGCCATAAAAAAGGGAAATTTCTTCATTTTTGCTCCAAAATAAGGGGAATTTCTGCTTTTTTGCCTCTAAATAAGTGGAATTTTTGCCTTTTTTCCCCAAAACAAAGGGAATTTCTGTCTTTTTTGCCCCAAAAAAAAGAAAAATTCTGACTTATTACCCTGAAGTAAGTGAAATTTATGCAATTTTGTTCCAAAATAAGGGAAATTTCTGCCTTTTTGCCCCCAAATAAGGGGAATTTCAGCCTTTTTACCTAAAAATAAAGGGAATTTCTGCATTTTTGCTACAAAATATTAGGAATTTCTAACTTTTTGCCCCAAAATAAGGAAAATTTCTGCCTTTTTTCTCTGAAATAAGTGAAATTTCTGCAATTTTGCCACAAAATAAGTGAAATTTTTGCAATTTTGCCCCAAAATAAGTGAAATTTCTGGAATTTTGCCCCAAAATAAGTGGTATTTCTGAGTTTTTCCCCAAAATAAGGAGAAATTCTGTCTTTTTGCTCCAACATATAGGGAATTTCTGACTTTTTGACCCACAATTAAAAGAATTTCTGAAATTTTGCTCCAAAATAAGGGGAATTTCTGCTTATTTGCCTCTAAATAAGTGGAATATCTTTTTTTTTCCCCAAAACAAAGGGAATTTCTGTTTTTTTTCCCCAAAATAAAGAAAATTTCTGACTTATTACCATGAAATAAGTGAAATTTCTGCAATTTTGCCCCAAAATATGGGAAACTTCTGCTTTTTTGTCCCAAAATAATGGGAATTTCAGCCTTTTTACCTCAAAATAAGTGGAATTTCTGCATTTTTGCCCCAAAATAAGGGAAATTTCTGCCTTTTTGCCCCAAAATAAGAAAAATTTCTGCAATTTTGTACCAAAATAAAAGAATTTTCTGCCTTTTTGCCCCAATATAAGAAAATTTCTGCTTTTTTTTCTGAAATAAGTGAAATTTCTGGAATTTTGCCCCAAAATAAGGGAAATTTCTGGAATTTTGCCCCAAAATAAGTGGACTTTCTGAGTTTTGCCCCAAAATAAGGAGAATTTCTGTCTTTTTGCCACAACATATAGAAAATTTTTGCCTTCTTGCCCCACAATTAGGGGAATTTCTGGAATTTTTCTCCAAAATACAGGGAATTTCTGCCTTTTTGCCCGAAAATAAGAAGAATGCATACCTATTTGCCATAAAAAAGGGAAATTTCTTCATTTTTGCTTCAAAATAAGGGGAATTTCTTTTTTTTTTTGCCTCTAAATAAGTGGAATTTCTGTCTTTTTCCCCCAAAACAAAGGGAATTTCAGTATTTTTGCCCCCAAATAAGGAAAATTTCTGACTTATTACCCTGAAATAAGTGAAATTTCTGCAATTTTGCCCCAAAATAAGGGAAATTTCTGCCTTTTTGCCCTCAAATAAGGGGAATTTCAGCATTTTTCCCTCAAAATAAGGGGAATTTCTGGATATTTTCCCAAAATATGGGAAATTTCTTCCTTTTTGCCCCAAAATAAGGAAAATTTCTGCAATTTTGTACCAAAATAAAAGAAATTTCTGCCTTTTTGCCCCAAAATAAGAAAATTTCTGCTTTTTTTTTAAATAAGTTAAATTTCTGCAATTTTGCCTGAAAATAAGTCAAATTTCTGCAATTTTGCCCAAAAATAAGGGAAATTTCTGGAATTTTGCCACAAAATAAGTGGAATTTCTGAGTTTTGCCCCAAACAAAGGAGAATTTCTATCTTTTTGCCCCAACATATAGGGAATTTCTGCCTTTTTGCCCCACAATTAGGGGAATTTCTGCATTTTTGCTCCAAAATACGGGGAATTTCTGCCTTTTTGCCCGAAAATAAGAAGAATGCATACCTTTTTGCCATAAAAAAGGGAAATTTCTTCATTTTTGCTCCAAAATAAGGGGAATTTCTGCTTTTTTGCCTCTAAATAAGTGGAATTTCTGTCCTTTTCCCCCAAAACAAAGGGAATTTCTGTCTTTTTGCTCCAAAACAAAGAAAAAATTTTGACTTATTACCCTGAAATAAGTGAAATTTCTGCAATTTTGCCCCAAAATAAAGGAAATTTCTGCATTTTGGCTCCCAAATAAGGGGAATTTCAGCCATTTTACCTCAAAATAAAAGGAATTTCTGCATTTTTGCCCCAAAATAAGGGAAATTTTGGCGTTTTTGCCCCAAAATAAGTAAAATTTCTGCCTTTTTACCCTAAAATAAGTGAAATTTCTGCATTTTGGCCCCAAAATAAGTGAAATTTCTGGAATTTTGCCCCAAAATAAATGGGATTTCTGAGTTTTGCCCCAAAATAAGGAGAATTTCTGTCTTTTTGCCCTAACATATAAAAATTTCTGCCTTTTTGCCCCACAATTAGGGGAATTTCTGCAATTTTGCTCCAAAAAACGAGGAATTTCTGCATTTTTGCCCAAAAATAGGAAGAATGCATACCTTTTTGCCATAAAAAAGAGAATTTTCTTCATTTTTGCTCCAAAATAAGGGGAATTTCTGCATTTTTGCATATAAATAAGTGGAATTTCTGTCTTTTTCCCCCAAAACAAAAAGAATTTCTGTCTTTTTTGCCCCAAAATAAGAAAAATTTCTGACTTATTACCCTGAAATAAGTGAAATTTCTGCAATTTTGCCCCAAAATAAGGGAAATTTCTGCCTTTTTGCCCCCAAATATGAAGAATTTCAGCCATTTTACCACAAAATAAGGGGAATTTCTGCATTTTTGCCCCAAAATAAGGGAAATTTTGGCCTCTTTGCCCCCAAAATAAGGAAAATTTCTGCCTTTTTTTCCTGAAATAAGTGAAATTTTTCCAATTTTGCCCCAAAATAATGGAAATTTCTGGAATTTTGCCCCAAAATAAGTGGAATTTCTGAGTTTTGCCCCAAAATAAAAAGAATTTCTGTCTTTTTGCCCCAACATATAGGGAATTTCTGACTTTTTGCCCCACAATTAGGGGAATTTCTGCAATTTTGCTCCAAAATACAGGGAATTTCTGCCTTTTTGCCCGAAAATAAGAAGAATGCATAACTTTTTGCCATAAAAAAGGGAAATTTCTTCATTTTTGCTCCAAAATAAGGAAAATTTCTGCTTTTTTGCCTCTAAATAAGTGGAATTTTTGCCTTTTTCCCCCAAACAAAGGGAATTTCTGTCTTTTTTGCCCCAAAAAAGGAAAAATTCGGACTTATTACCCTGAAGTAAGTGAAATTTTTGCAATTTTGTTCCAAAATAAGGGAAATTTCTGCCTTTTTGCCCCCAAATAAGGGGAATTTCAGCCTTTTTACCTCAAAATAAAAGGAATTTCTGCATTTTTGCCACAAAATATTAGGAATTTCTAATTTTTGCCCCAAAATAAGGAAAATTTCTGACTTTTTTCTCGGAAATAATTGAAATTTCTGCAATTTTGCCACAAAATAAGTGAAATTTCTGCAATTTTGCCCCAAAATAAGTGAAATTTCTGGAATTTTGCCCCAAAAAAGTGGAATTTCTGAGTTTTGCCCCAAAATAAACAGAATTTCTGTCTTTTTGCCCCAACATATAGGGAATTTCTGCCTTATTGACCCACAATTAGGGGAATTTCTGAAATTTTGCTCCAAAATAAGGGGAATTTCTGCTTTTTTGTCTCTAAATAAGTGGAATTTCTGTATTTTTCCCCCAAAACAAAGGGAATTTCTGCTTTTTTTGCCCCAAAATAAAGAAAATTTCTGTCTTATTACCATGAAATAAGTGAAATTTCTGCAATTTTGCCCCAAATTAAGTGGAATTTCTGAGTTTTGCCCCAAAATAAAAGAATTTCTGTCTTTTTGCCCCAACATATAGGGAATATCTGACTTTTTGCCCCACAATTAGGGGAATTTCTGCAATTTTGCTCCAAAATACAGGGAATTTCTGCCTTTTTGCCCGAAAATAAGAAGAATGCATACCTTTTTGTCATAAAAATGGGAATTTTCTTCATTTTTGCTACAAAATAAGGGGAATTTCTGTTTTTGCCTCTAAATAAGTAGAATTTTTGCCCTTTTCCCCAAAACAAAGGGAATTTCTGTCTTTTTTGCCCCAAAAAAAGAAAAATTCTGACTTATTACCCTGAAGTAAGTGAAATTTATGCAATTTTGTTCCAAAATAAGAAAAATTTCTGCCTTTTTGCCCCCAAATAAGGGGAATTTCAGCCTTTTTACCTCAAAATAAAAGGAATTTCTGCATTTTTGCCACAAAATATTAGGAATTTCTAACTTTTTGCTCCAAAATAAGAAAAATTTCTGCCTTTTTTCTCTGAAATAAGTGAAATTTCTGCAATTTTGCCACAAAATAATTGAAATTTATGCAATTTTGCCCCAAAATAAGTGAAATTTCTGGAATTTTGCCCCAAAATAAGTGGAATTTCTGAGATTTGCCCCAAAATAAGGAGAATTTCTGTCTTTTTGCCCCAACATATAGGGAATTTCTGCCTTTTTGACCCACAATTAGGGGAATTTCTGCAATTTTGCTCCAAAATACGGTGAATTTCTGCCTTTTTGCCCGAAAATAAGAAGAATGCATATCTTTTTGCCATAAAAAAGGGAAATTTCTTCATTTTTGCTCCAAAATAAGGGGAATTTCTGATTTTTTGCCTCTAAATAAGTGGAATTTTTGCCTTTTTCCCCAAAACAAAGGGAATTTCTGTCTTTTTTGTCCCAAAAAAGGAAAAATTCTGACTTATTACCCTGAAGTAACTGAAATTTATGCAATTTTGTTCCAAAATAAGGGAAATTTCTGCCTTTTTGCCCCCAAATAAAGGTAATTTCAGCCTTTTTACCTCAAAATAAAAGGAATTTCTGCATTTTTGCCACAAAAGATTAGGAATTTCTAACTTTTTGCCCCAAAATAAGGAAAATTTCTGCCTTTTTTCTCTGAAATAAATGAAATTTCTGCAATTTTGCCACAAAATAAGTGAAATTTCTGCAATTTTGCCCCAAAATAAGTGAAATTCCTGCAATTTTGCCCCAAAATAAGTGAAATTTCTGGAATTTTGCCCGAAAATAAGTGGAATTTCTGAGTTTTGCCCCAAAATAAGGAGAATTTCTGTCTTTTTGCCCCAACATATAGGGAATTTCGGCCTTTTTGACCCACAATTAGGGGAATTTCTGAAATTTTGCTCCAAAATAAAAGGAATTTCTGCTTTTTTGCCTCTAAATAAGTGAAATTTCTGTCTTTTTCCCCCAAAACAAAGGGAATTTCTGGTTTTTTTACCCCAAAATAAAGAAAATTTTTGTCTTATTACCATGAAATAAGTGAAATTTCTACAATTTTGCCCCAAAATAAGGGAAATTTCTGCTTTTTTGTCCCCAAATAATGGGAATTTCAGCCTTTTTACCTCAAAATAAGTGGAATTTCTGCATTTTTGCCCCAAAATAAGGGAAATTTCTGCCTTTTTGCCCCAAAATAAGAAAAATTTCTGCAATTTTGTACCAAAATAAAAGAAATTTCTGCCTTTTTGCCCCAAAATAAGAAAATTTCTGCTTTTTTTTGAAATAAGTGAAATTTCTGCAATTTTGCCCGAAAATAAGTAAAATTTCTGCAATTTTGCCCCAAAATAAGAGAAATTTCTGGAATTTTGCCCCAAAATAAGTGGAATTTCTGAGTTTTGCCCCAAAATAAGGAGAATTTCTGTCTTTTTGCCCCAACATATAGGGAATTTCTGCCTTTTTGACCCACAATTAGGGGAATTTCTGCAATTTTGCTCCAAAATACGGTGAATTTCTGCCTTTTTGCCCGAAAATAAGAAGAATGCATACCTTTTTGCCATAAAAATGGAAATTTCTTCATTTTTGCTCCATAATAAGGGGAATTTCTGATTTTTTGCCTCTAAATAATTGGAATTTCTGTATTTTTCCCCCAAAACACAGGGAATTTTTGTCTTTTTTGCCCCAAAATAAGGAAAATTTCTGACTTATTACCCTGAAATAAGTGAAATTTCTGCAATTTTGCCCGAAAATAAAGGAAATTTCTGCCTTTTTGCCCCCAAATAAAAGGAATTTCAGCCTTTTTACCTCAAAATAAGGGAAATTTCTGCCTTTTTTCTCCAAAATATGGGAAATTTCTGCGTTTTTGCCCCAAAATAAGAAAAATTTCTGCAATTATGTACCAAAATAAATGAAATTTCTGCCTTTTTGACCCAAAATAAGAAAGATTCTGCTTTTTTTTGAAATAAGTGAAATTTCTGCTATTTTGCCCCAAAATAAGTGAAATTTCTGCAATTTTGCCCCAAAATAAGGGAAATTTCTGGAATTTTGCCCCAAAATAAGTGGAATTTCTGAGTTTTGCCCCAAAATAAGGATAATTTCTGTCTTTTTGCCCCAACATATAGGGAATTTCTGCCTTTTTGCCCCACAATTAGGGGAATTTCTGCAATTTTGCTCCAAAATACGGGAAATTTCTGCCTTTTTGCCCCAAAATAAAGAAAATTTCTGACTTTTTTCTCTAAAATAAGTGAAATTTCTGCAATTTTACCACAAAATAAGTGAAATTTCCTCAATTTTGCCCCAAAATAAGTGAAATTTCTGGAATTTTGCCCCAAAATAAGTGGAATTTCTGAGTTTTGCCCCAAAATAAGGAGAATTTCTGTCTTTTTGCCCCAACATATAGGGAATTTCTGCCTTTTTGACCCACAATTAGGGGAATTTCTGAAATTTTGCTCCAAAATAAGAGGAATTTCTGCTTTTTTGCCTCTAAATAAGTAGAATTTCTGTCTTTTTCCCCCAAAACAAAGGGAATTTCTGTTTTTTTTTGCCCCAAAATAAAGAAAATTTCTGTCTTATTACCATGAAATAAGTGAAATTATTGCAATTTTGCCCCAAAATAAGGGAAATTTCTGCTTTTTTGTCCCCAAATAATGGGAATTTCAGCCTTTTTACCTCAAAATAAGTGGAATTTCTGCATTTTTGCCCCAAAATAAGGGAAATTTCTGCCTTTTTGCCCCAAAATAAGAAAAATTTCTGCAATTTTGTACCAAAATAGAAGAAATTGCTGCCTTTTTGCCCCAAAATAAGAAAATTTCTGCTTTTTTTTGGAATAAGTGAAATTTCGGCAATTTTGCCCGAAAATAAGTAAAATTTCTGCAATTTTGCCCCAAAATAAGGGAAATTTCTGGAATTTTGCCCCAAAATAAGTGGAATTTCTGAGTTTTGCCCCAAAATAAGGAAAATTTCTGCTTTTTTGTCCCCAAATAATGGGAATTTCAGCCTTTTTTCCCTCAAAATAAGGGGAATTTCTGAATTTTTGCCACAAAATATTAAGAATTACTGCCTTTTTGCCCCAAAATAAGGAAAATTTCTGCCTTTTTTCCCAGAAATAAGTGAAATTTCTGCAATTTTGCCCCAAAATAATTGAAATTTATGCAATTTTGCCCCAAAATAAGTGAAATTTCTGGAATTTTGCCCCAAAATAAGTGGAATTTCTGAGATTTGCCCCAAAACAAGGAGAATTTCTGTCTTTTTGCCCCAAGATATAGGGAATTTCTGCCTTTTTGACCCACAATTAGGGGAATTTCTGCAATTTTGCTCCAAAATACGGTGAATTTCTGCCTTTTTGCCCGAAAATAAGAAGAATGCATATCTTTTTGCCATAAAAAAGGGAAATTTCTTCATTTTTGCTCCAAAATAAGGGGAATTTCTGATTTTTTCCTCTAAATAAGTGGAATTTTTGCCTTTTTCCCCAAAACAAAGTAAATTTCTGTCTTTTTTGTCCCAAAAAAAGAAAAATTCTGACTTATTACCCTGAAGTAACTGAAATTTATGCAATTTTGTTCCAAAATAAGGAAAATTTCTGCCTTTTTGCCCCCAAATAAGGGTAATTTCAGCCTTTTTACCTCAAAATAAAAGGAATTTCTGCATGTTTGCCACAAAAGATTAGGAATTTCTAACTTTTTGCCCCAAAATAAGGAAAATTTCTGCCTTTTTTCTCTGAAATAACTGAAATTTCTGCAATTTTGCCACAAAATAAGTGAAATTTCTGCAATTTTGCCCCAAAATAAGTGAAATTTCTGGAATTTTGCCCGAAAATAAGTGGAATTTCTGAGTTTTGCCCCAAAATAAGGAGAATTTCTGTCTTTTTGCCCCAACATATAGGGAATTTCTGCCTTTTTGACCCACAATTAGGGGAATTTCTGAAATTTTGCTCCAAAATAAGTGGAATTTCTGCTTTTTTGCCTCTAAATAAGTGGAATTTCTGTCATTTTCCCCAAAACAAAGGGAATTTCTGTTTTTTTTACCCCAAAATAAAGAAAATTTCTGTCTTATTACCATGAAATAAGTGAAATTTCTACAATTTTGCCCCAAAATAAGGGAAATTTCTGCTTTTTTGTCCCCAAATAGTGAGAATTTCAGCCTTTTTACCTCAAAATAAGTGGAATTTCTGCATTTTGCCCCAAAATAAGGGAAATTTCTGCCTTTTTGCCCCATAATAAGAAAAATCTCTGCAATTTTGTACCAAAATAAAAGAAATTTCTGCCTTTTTGCCCCAAAATAAGAAAATTTCTGCTTTTTTTTGAAATAAGTGAAATTTTTGCAATTTTGCCGAAAATAAGTAAAATTTCTGCAATTTTGCCCCAAAATAAGAGAAATTTCTGGAATTTTGCCCCAAAATAAGTGGAATTTCTGAGTTTTGCCCCAAAATAAGGAGAATTTCTGTCTTTTTGCCCAAACATATAGGGAATTTCTGCCTTTTTGCCCCACAATGAGGGGAATTTCTGCAATTTTGCTCCAAAATACGGGGAATTTCTGTCTTTTTGCCCGACAATTAGAAGAATGCATACCTTTTTGCCATAAAAAAGGGAAATTTCTTCAATTTTGCTCCAAAATAAAGGGAATTTCTGCTTTTTTGCCTCTAAATAAGTGGAATTTCTGTATTTTTCCCACAAAACAAAAGGAAGTTCTGTCTTTTTTGCCCCAAAATAAAGAAAATTTCTGACTTATTACCCTGAAGTAAGTGAAATTTCTGCAATTTTGCCCGAAAATGAGAGAAACTTCTGCCTTTTTGCCCCCAAATAATGGGAATTTCAGCCTTTTTTCCCTCAAAATAAGGGGAATTTCTGCATTTTTGCCACAAAATATTAGGAATTTCTGCCTTTTTGCCCCAAAATAAGGAAAATTTCTGCCTTTTTTCCTGAAATAAGTGAAATTTCTGCAATTTTGCCCCAAAATAATTGAAATTTATGCAATTTTGCCCCAAAATAATTGAAATTTCTGGAATTTTGCCCCAAAATAAGGAAAATTTCTGTCTTTTTGCCCCAAGATACAGGGAATTTCTGCCTTTTTGACCCACAATTAGGGGAATTTCTGCAATTTTGCTCCAAAATACGGTGAATTTCTGCCTTTTTGCCCGAAAATAAGAAGAATGCATACCTTTTTGCCATAAAAATGGAAATTTCTTCATTTTTGCTCCATAATAATGGGAATTTCTGCTTTTTTGCCTCTAAATAATTGGAATTTCTGTATTTTTCCCCCAAAACAAAGAGAATTTTTGTCTTTTTTGCCCCAAAATAAGGAAAATTTCTGACTTATTACCCTGAAATATGAAATTTCCGCAATTTTGCCCGAAAATAAAGGAAATTTCTGCCTTTTTGCCCCCAAATAAAAGGAATTTCAGCCTTTTTACCTCAAAATAAGGGGAATTACTGCCTTTTTGCTCCAAAATATGGGAAATTTCTGCCTTTTTGCCCCAAAATAAGAAAAATTTCTGCAATTTTGTACCAAAATAAGTGAAATTTCTGCCTTTTTGCAACAAAATAAAAAAGATTCTGCTTTTTTTTAAAATAAGTGAAATTTCTGCAATTTTGCCCCAAAATAAGTGAAATTTCTGCAATTTTGCCCCAAAATAAGAAAAATTTCTGCAATTTTGTACCAAAATAAAAGAAATTGCTGCCTTTTTGCCCCAAAATAAGAAAATTTCTGCTTTTTTTTGAAATAAGTGAAATTTCGGCAATTTTGCCCGAAAATAAGTAAAATTTCTGCAATTTTGCCCCAAAATAAGGGAAATTTCTGGAATTTTGCCCCAAAATAAGTGGAATTTCTGAGTTTTGCCCCAAAATAAGGAAAATTTCTGCTTTTTTGTCCCAAAATAATGGGAATTTCAGCCTTTTTTCCCTCAAAATAAGGGGAATTTCTGCATTTTTGCCACAAAATATTAGGAATTTCTGCCTTTTTGCCCCAAAATAAGGAAAATTTCTGCCTTTTTTCCCTGAAATAAGTGAAATTTCTGCAATTTTGCCCCAAAATAATTGAAATTTATGCAATTTTGCCCCAAAATAAGTGAAATTTCTGGAATTTTGCCCCAAAATAAGTGGAATTTCTGAGATTTGCCCCAAAATAAGGAGAATTTCTGTCTTTTTGCCCCAAGATATAGGAAATTTCTGCCTTTTTGACCCACAATTAGGGGAATTTTTGCAATTTTGCTCCAAAATACGGTGAATTTCTGCCTTTTTGCCCGAAAATAAGAAGAATGCATATCTTTTTGCCATAAAAAAGGGAAATTTCTTTATTTTTGCTCTAAAATAAGGGGAATTTCTGATTTTTTGCCTCTAAGTAAGTGGAATTTTTGCCTTTTTCCCCAAAACAAAGGGAATTTCTGTCTTTTTTGTCCCAAAAAAGGAAAAATTCTGACTTATTACCCTGAAGTAACTGAAATTTATGCAATTTTGTTCCAAAATAAGGGAAATTTCTGACTTTTTGCCCCCAAATAAGGGTAATTTCAGCCTTTTTACCTCAAAATAAAAGGAATTTCTGCATTTTTGCCACAAAAGATTAGGAATTTCTAACTTTTTGCCCCAAAATAAGGAAAATTTCTGCCTTTTTTCTCTGAAATAAGTGAAATTTCTGCAATTTTGCCACAAAATAAGTGAAATTTCTGCAATTTTGCCCCAAAATAAGTGAAATTTCTGGAATTTTGCCCGAAAATAAGTGGAATTTCTGAGTTTTGCCCCAAAATAAGGAGAATTTCTGTCTTTTTGCCCCAACATATAGGGAATTTCTGCCTTTTTGACCCACAATTAGGGGAATTTCTGAAATTTTGCTCCAAAATAAAAGGAATTTCTGCATTTTTGCCTCTAAATAAGTGAAATTACTGTCTTTTTCCCCCAAAACAAAGGGAATTTCTGTTTTTTTTACCCCAAAATAAAGAAAATTTTTGTCTTATTACCATGAAATAAGTGAAATTTCTACAATTTTGCCCCAAAATAAGGGAAATTTCTGCTTTTTTGTCCCCAAATAATGGGAATTTCAGCCTTTTTACCTCAAAATAAGTGGAATTTCTGCATTTTTGCCCCAAAATGAGGGAAATTTCTGCCTTTTTGCCCCAAAATAAGAAAAATTTCTGCAATTTTGTACCAAAATAAAAGAAATTTCTGCCTTTTTGCCCCAAAATAAGAAAATTTCTGCTTTTTTTTGAAATAAGTGAAATTTCTGCAATTTTGCCCGAAAATAAGTAAAATTTCTGCAATTTTGCCCCAAAATAAGAGAAATTTCTGGAATTTTGCCCCAAAATAAGTGGAATTTCTGAGTTTTGCCCCAAAATAAGGAGAATTTCTGTCTTTTTGCCCCAACATATAGGGAATTTCTGCCTTTTTGACCCACAATTAGGGGAATTTCTGCAATTTTGCTCAAAAATACGGTGAATTTCTGCCTTTTTGCCCGAAAATAAGAAGAATGCATACCTTTTTGCCATAAAAATGGAAATTTCTTCATTTTTGCTCCATAATAAGGGGAATTTCTGCTTTTTTGCCTCTAAATAATTGGAATTTCTGTATTTTTCCCCCAAAACAAACGGAATTTTTGTCTTTTTTGCCCCAAAATAAGGAAAATTTCTGACTTATTACCCTGAAATAAGTGAAATTTCTGCAATTTTGCCCGAAAATAAAGGAAATTTCTGCCTTTTTGCCCCCAAATAAAAGGAATTTCAGCCTTTTTACCTCAAAATAAGGGGAATTTCTGCCTTTTTTCTCCAAAATATGGGAAATTTCTGCCTTTTTGCCCCAAAATAAGAAAAATTTCTGCAATTATGTACCAAAATAAATGAAATTTCTGCCTTTTTGACCCAAAATAAGAAAGATTCTGCTTTTTTTTGAAATAAGTGAAATTTCTGCTATTTTGCCCCAAAATAAGGGAAATTTCTGGAATTTTGCCCCAAAATAAGTGGAATTTCTGAGTTTTGCCCCAAAATAAGGAAAATTTCTGCTTTTTTGTCCCAAAATAATGGGAATTTCAGCCTTTTTTCCCTCAAAATAAGGGGAATTTCTGCATTTTTGCCACAAAATATTAGGAATTTCTGCCTTTTTGCCCCAAAATAAGGAAAATTTCTGCCTTTTTTCCCTGAAATAAGTGAAATTTCTGCAATTTTGCCCCAAAATAATTGAAATTTATGCAATTTTGCCCCAAAATAAGTGAAATTTCTGGAATTTTGCCCCAAAATAAGTGGAATTTCTGAGATTTGCCCCAAAATAAGGAGAATTTCTGTCTTTTTGCCCCAAGATATAGGAAATTTCTGCCTTTTTGACCCACAATTAGGGGAATTTTTGCAATTTTGCTCCAAAATACGGTGAATTTCTGCCTTTTTGCCCGAAAATAAGAAGAATGCATATCTTTTTGCCATAAAAAAGGGAAATTTCTTTATTTTTGCTCTAAAATAAGGGGAATTTCTGATTTTTTGCCTCTAAGTAAGTGGAATTTTTGCCTTTTTCCCCAAAACAAAGGGAATTTCTGTCTTTTTTGTCCCAAAAAAGGAAAAATTCTGACTTATTACCCTGAAGTAACTGAAATTTATGCAATTTTGTTCCAAAATAAGGGAAATTCCTGCCTTTTTGCCCCCAAATAAGGGTAATTTCAGCCTTTTTACCTCAAAATAAAAGGAATTTCTGCATTTTTGCCACAAAAGATTAGGAATTTCTAACTTTTTGCCCCAAAATAAGGAAAATTTCTGCCTTTTTTCTCTGAAATAAGTGAAATTTCTGCAATTTTGCCACAAAATAAGTGAAATTTCTGCAATTTTGCCCCAAAATAAGTGAAATTTCTGGAATTTTGCCCGAAAATAAGTGGAATTTCTGAGTTTTGCCCCAAAATAAGGAGAATTTCTGTCTTTTTGCCCCAACATATAGGGAATTTCTGCCTTTTTGACCCACAATTAGGGGAATTTCTGAAATTTTGCTCCAAAATAAAAGGAATTTCTGCATTTTTGCCTCTAAATAAGTGAAATTACTGTCTTTTTCCCCCAAAACAAAGGGAATTTCTGTTTTTTTTACCCCAAAATAAAGAAAATTTTTGTCTTATTACCATGAAATAAGTGAAATTTCTACAATTTTGCCCCAAAATAAGGGAAATTTCTGCTTTTTTGTCCCCAAATAATGGGAATTTCAGCCTTTTTACCTCAAAATAAGTGGAATTTCTGCATTTTTGCCCCAAAATAAGGGAAATTTCTGCCTTTTTGCCCCAAAATAAGAAAAATTTCTGCAATTTTGTACCAAAATAAAAGAAATTTCTGCCTTTTTGCCCCAAAATAAGAAAATTTCTGCTTTTTTTTGAAATAAGTGAAATTTCTGCAATTTTGCCCGAAAATAAGTAAAATTTCTGCAATTTTGCCCCAAAATAAGAGAAATTTCTGGAATTTTGCCCCAAAATAAGTGGAATTTCTGAGTTTTGCCCCAAAATAAGGAGAATTTCTGTCTTTTTGCCCCAACATATAGGGAATTTCTGCCTTTTTGACCCACAATTAGGGGAATTTCTGCAATTTTGCTCAAAAATACGGTGAATTTCTGCCTTTTTGCCCGAAAATAAGAAGAATGCATACCTTTTTGCCATAAAAATGGAAATTTCTTCATTTTTGCTCCATAATAAGGGGAATTTCTGCTTTTTTGCCTCTAAATAATTGGAATTTCTGTATTTTTCCCCCAAAACAAACGGAATTTTTGTCTTTTTTGCCCCAAAATAAGGAAAATTTCTGACTTATTACCCTGAAATAAGTGAAATTTCTGCAATTTTGCCCGAAAATAAAGGAAATTTCTGCCTTTTTGCCCCCAAATAAAAGGAATTTCAGCCTTTTTACCTCAAAATAAGGGGAATTTCTGCCTTTTTTCTCCAAAATATGGGAAATTTCTGCCTTTTTGCCCCAAAATAAGAAAAATTTCTGCAATTATGTACCAAAATAAATGAAATTTCTGCCTTTTTGACCCAAAATAAGAAAGATTCTGCTTTTTTTTGAAATAAGTGAAATTTCTGCTATTTTGCCCCAAAATAAGTGAAATTTCTGCAATTTTGCCCCAAAATAAGGGAAATTTCTGGAATTTTGCCCCAAAATAAGTGGAATTTCTGAGTTTTGCCCCAAAATAAGGAGAATTTCTGTCTTTTTGCCCCAACATATAGGGAATTTCTGCCTTTTTGACCCACAATTAGGGGAATTTCTGAAATTTTGCTCCAAAATAATAAGAATTTCTGCTTTTTTGCCTCTAAATAAGTGAAATTTCTGTCTTTTTCCCCCAAAACAAAGGGAATTTCTGTTTTTTTTACCCCAAAATAAAGAAAATTTTTGTCTTATTACCATGAAATAAGTGAAATTTCTACAATTTTGCCCCAAAATAAGCGAAATTTCTGCTTTTTTGTCCCCAAATAATGGGAATTTCAGCCTTTTTACCTCAAAATAAGTGGAATTTCTGCATTTTTGCCCCAAAATAAGGGAAATTTCTGCCTTTTTGCCCCAAAATAAGAAAAATTTCTGCAATTTTGTACCAAAATAAAAGAAATTTCTGCCTTTTTGCCCCAAAATAAGAAAATTTCTGCTTTTTTTTGAAATAAGTGAAATTTCTGCAATTTTGCCCGAAAATAAGTAAAATTTCTGCAATTTTGCCCCAAAATAAGAGAAATTTCTGGAATTTTGCCCCAAAATAAGTGGAATTTCTGAGTTTTGCCCCAAAATAAGGAGAATTTCTGTCTTTTTGCCCCAACATATAGGGAATTTCTGCCTTTTTGACCCACAATTAGGGGAATTTCTGCAATTTTGCTCCAAAATACGGTGAATTTCTGCCTTTTTGCCCGAAAATAAGAAGAATGCATACCTTTTTGCCATAAAAATGGAAATTTCTTCATTTTTGCTCCATAATAAGGGGAATTTCTGATTTTTTGCCTCTAAATAATTGGAATTTCTGTATTTTTCCCCCAAAACAAAGGGAATTTTTGTCTTTTTTGCCCCAAAATAAGGAAAATTTCTGACTTATTACCCTGAAATAAGTGAAATTTCTGCAATTTTGCCCGAAAATAAAGGAAATTTCTGCCTTTTTGCCCCCAAATAAAAGGAATTTCAGCCTTTTTACCTCAAAATAAGGGGAATTTCTGCCTTTTTTCTCCAAAATATGGGAAATTTCTGCCTTTTTGCCCCAAAATAAGAAAAATTTCTGCAATTATGTACCAAAATAAATGAAATTTCTGCCTTTTTGACCCAAAATAAGAAAGATTCTGCTTTTTTTTGAAATAAGTGAAATTTCTGCTATTTTGCCCCAAAATAAGTGAAATTTCTGCAATTTTGCCCCAAAATAAGGGAAATTTCTGGAATTTTGCCCCAAAATAAGTGGAATTTCTGAGTTTTGCCCCAAAATAAGGAGAATTTCTGTCTTTTTGCCCCAACATATAGGGAATTTCTGCCTTTTTGACCCACAATTAGGGGAAATTCTGCAATTTTGCTCCAAAATACGGGGAATTTCTGTCTTTTTGCCCGACAATTAGAAGAATGCATACCTTTTTGCCATAAAAAAGGGAAATTTCTTCATTTTTGCTCCAAAATAAAGGGAATTTCTGCTTTTTTGCCTCTAAATAAGTGGAATTTCTGTCTTTTTCCCGCAAAACAAAAGGAAGTTCTGTCTTTTTTGCCCCAAAATAAAGAAATTTTCTGACTTATTACTCTGAAGTAAGTGAAATTTCTGCAATTTTGCCCGAAAATTAGAGAAATTTCTGCCTTTTTGCCCCCAAATAATGAGAATTTCAGCCTTTTTTCCCTCAAAATAAGGGGAATTTCTGCATTTTTGCCACAAAATATTAGGAATTTCTGCCCTTTTCCCCTAAAATAAGGAAAATTTCTGCCTTTTTTCCCTGAAATAAGTGAAATTTCTGCAATTTTGCCCCAAAATAATTGAAATTTATGCAATTTAGCCCCAAAATAAGTGAAATTTCTGGAATTTTGCCCCAAAATAAGTGGAATTTCTGAGATTTGCCCCAAAATAAGGAGAATTTCTGTCTTTTTGCCCCAAGATATAGGAAATTTCTGCCTTTTTGACCCACAATTAGGGGAATTTCTGCAATTTTGCTCCAAAATACGGGGAATTTCTGCCTTTTTGCCCGAAAATAAGAAGAATGCATACCTTTTTGCCATCAAAATGGAAATTTCTTCATTTTTGCTCCATAATAAGGGGAATTTCTGCTTTTTTGCCTCTAAATAATTGGAATTTCTGTATTTTTTTCCAAAACAAAAGGAATTTTTGTCTTTTTTGCCCCAAAATAAAGGAAATTTCTGACTTATTACCCTGAAATAAGTGAAATTTCTGCAATTTTGCCCGAAAATAAAGGAAATTTCTGCCTTTTTGCCCCCAAATAAAAGGAATTTCAGCCTTTTTACCTCAAAATAAGGGGAATTTCTGCCTTTTTTCTCCAAAATATGGGAAATTTCTGCCTTTTTGCCCCAAAATAAGAAAAATTTCTGCAATTATGTACCAAAATAAATGAAATTTCTGCCTTTTTGACCCAAAATAAGAAAGATTCTGCTTTTTTTTGAAATAAGTGAAATTTCTGCTATTTTGCCCCAAAATAAGTGAAATTTCTGCAATTTTGCCCCAAAATAAGGGAAATTTCTGGAATTTTGCCCCAAAATAAGTGGAATTTCTGAGTTTTGCCCCAAAATAAGGAGAATTTCTGTCTTTTTGCCCCAACATATAGGGAATTTCTGCCTTTTTGACCCACAATTAGGGGAATTTCTGAAATTTTGCTCCAAAATAAAAGGAATTTCTGCTTTTTTGCCTCTAAATAAGTGAAATTTCTGTCTTTTTCCCCCAAAACAAAGGGAATTTCTGGTTTTTTTACCCCAAAATAAAGAAAATTTTTGTCTTATTACCATGAAATAAGTGAAATTTCTACAATTTTGCCCCAAAATAAGGGAAATTTCTGCTTTTTTGTCCCCAAATAATGGGAATTTCAGCCTTTTTACCTCAAAATAAGTGGAATTTCTGCATTTTTGCCCCAAAATAAGGGAAATTTCTGCCTTTTTGCCCCAAAATAAGAAAAATTTCTGCAATTTTGTACCAAAATAAAAGAAATTTCTGCCTTTTTGCCCCAAAATAAGAAAATTTCTGCTTTTTTTTGAAATAAGTGAAATTTCTGCAATTTTGCCCGAAAATAAGTAAAATTTCTGCAATTTTGCCCTAAAATAAGAGAAATTTCTGGAATTTTGCCCCAAAATAAGTGGAATTTCTGAGTTTTGCCCCAAAATAAGGAGAATTTCTGTCTTTTTGCCCCAACATATAGGGAATTTCTGCCTTTTTGACCCACAATTAGGGGAATTTCTGCAATTTTGCTCCAAAATACGGTGAATTTCTGCCTTTTTGCCCGAAAATAAGAAGAATGCATACCTTTTTGCCATAAAAATGGAAATTTCTTCATTTTTGCTCCATAATAAGGGGAATTTCTGATTTTTTGCCTCTAAATAATTGGAATTTCTGTATTTTTCCCCCAAAACAAAGGGAATTTTTGTCTTTTTTGCCCCAAAATAAGGAAAATTTCTGACTTATTACCCTGAAATAAGTGAAATTTCTGCAATTTTGCCCGAAAATAAAGGAAATTTCTGCCTTTTTGCCCCCAAATAAAAGGAATTTCAGCCTTTTTACCTCAAAATAAGGGGAATTTCTGCCTTTTTTCTCCAAAATATGGGAAATTTCTGCCTTTTTGCCCCAAAATAAGAAAAATTTCTGCAATTATGTACCAAAATAAATGAAATTTCTGCCTTTTTGACCCAAAATAAGAAAGATTCTGCTTTTTTTTGAAATAAGTGAAATTTCTGCTATTTTGCCCCAAAATAAGTGAAATTTCTGCAATTTTGCCCCAAAATAAGGGAAATTTCTGGAATTTTGCCCCAAAATAAGTGGAATTTCTGAGTTTTGCCCCAAAATAAGGAGAATTTCTGTCTTTTTGCCCCAACATATAGGGAATTTCTGCCTTTTTGACCCACAATTAGGGGAAATTCTGCAATTTTGCTCCAAAATACGGGGAATTTCTGTCTTTTTGCCCGACAATTAGAAGAATGCATACCTTTTTGCCATAAAAAAGGGAAATTTCTTCATTTTTGCTCCAAAATAAAGGGAATTTCTGCTTTTTTGCCTCTAAATAAGTGGAATTTCTGTCTTTTTCCCGCAAAACAAAAGGAAGTTCTGTCTTTTTTGCCCCAAAATAAAGAAATTTTCTGACTTATTACTCTGAAGTAAGTGAAATTTCTGCAATTTTGCCCGAAAATTAGAGAAATTTCTGCCTTTTTGCCCCCAAATAATGAGAATTTCAGCCTTTTTTCCCTCAAAATAAGGGGAATTTCTGCATTTTTGCCACAAAATATTAGGAATTTCTGCCCTTTTCCCCTAAAATAAGGAAAATTTCTGCCTTTTTTCCCTGAAATAAGTGAAATTTCTGCAATTTTGCCCCAAAATAATTGAAATTTATGCAATTTAGCCCCAAAATAAGTGAAATTTCTGGAATTTTGCCCCAAAATAAGTGGAATTTCTGAGATTTGCCCCAAAATAAGGAGAATTTCTGTCTTTTTGCCCCAAGATATAGGAAATTTCTGCCTTTTTGACCCACAATTAGGGGAATTTCTGCAATTTTGCTCCAAAATACGGGGAATTTCTGCCTTTTTGCCCGAAAATAAGAAGAATGCATACCTTTTTGCCATCAAAATGGAAATTTCTTCATTTTTGCTCCATAATAAGGGGAATTTCTGCTTTTTTGCCTCTAAATAATTGGAATTTCTGTATTTTTTTCCCAAAACAAAAGGAATTTTTGTCTTTTTTGCCCCAAAATAAAGGAAATTTCTGACTTATTACCCTGAAATAAGTGAAATTTCTGCAATTTTGCCCGAAAATAAAGGAAATTTCTGCCTTTTTGCCCCCAAATAAAAGGAATTTCAGCCTTTTTACCTCAAAATAAGGGGAATTTCTGCTTTTTTGCTCCAAAATATGGGAAATTTCTGCCTTTTTGCCCCAAAATAAGAAAAATTTCTGCAATTATGTACCAAAATAAATGAAATTTATGCCTTTTTGACCCAAAATAAGAAAGATTCTGCTTTTTTTTGAAATAAGTGAAATTTCTGCTATTTTGCCCCAAAATAAGGGAAATTTCTGGAATTTTGCCCCAAAATAAGTGGAATTTCTGAGTTTTGCCCCAAAATAAGGAGAATTTCTGTCTTTTTGCCCCAACATATAGGGAATTTCTGCCTTTTTGCCCCACAATTAGGGGAATTTCTGCAATTTTGCTCCAAAATACAGGGAATTTCTGTTTTTTTGCCCGAAAATAAGAAGAATGCATACCTTTTTGCCATAAAAAAGGGAAATTTCTTCATTTTTGCTCCAAAATAAGGGGAATTTCTGCTTTTTTGCCTTTAAATAAGTGGAATTTTTGCCTTTTTCCCCAAAACAAAGGGAATTTCTGTCTTTTTTGCCCCAAAAAAAGAAAAATTCTGACTTATTACCCTGAAGTAACTGAAATTTATGCAATTTTGTTCCAAAATAAGGGAAATTTCTGCCTTTTTGCCCCCAAATAAGGGAAATTTCAGCCTTTTTACCTCAAAATAAAAGGAATTTCTGCATTTTTGCCACAAAATATTAGGAATTTCTAACTTTTTGCCCCAAAATATGGAAAATTTCTACCTTTTTTCTCTGAAATAAGTGAAATTTCTGCAATTTTGCCACAAAATAAGTGAAATTTCTGCAATTTTGCCCCAAAATAAATGAAATTTCTGGAATTTTGCCCCAAAATAAGTGGAATTTCTGAGATTTGCCCAAAATAATGAGAATTTCTGTCTTTTTGCCCCAACATATAGGGAATTTCTGCCTTTTTGACCCAAAATTAGGGGAATTTCTGAAATTTTGCTCCAAAATAAGGAAAATTTCTGCTTTTTTGCCTCTAAATAAGTGGAATTGCTGTCTTTTTCCCCCAAAACAAAGGGAATTTCTGGGTTTTTTTGCCCCAAAATAAAGAAAATTTCTGTCTTATTACCCTAAAATAAGTGAAATTTCTGCAATTTTGCCACAAAATAAGGGAAATTTCTGCTTTTTTCTCCCCAAATAATGGGAATTTCAGCCTTTTTACCTCAAAATAAGTGCAATTTCTGCATTTTTGTTCCAAAATAAGGGAAATTTCTGCATTTTTGCCCCCAAAAAAATGGAATTTCAGCATTTTTCCCTCAAAATAAGGGGAATTTCTGCATTTTTGCCCCAAAATATGGGAAATTTCTGCCTTTTTGCCCCAAAATAAGGAAAATTTCTGCAATTTTGTACCAAAATAAAAGAAATTACTGCCTTTTTGCCCCAAAATAAGAAAATTTCTGCTTTTTTTTGAAATAAGTGAAATTTCTGCAATTTTGCCCGAAAATAAGTAAAATTTCTGCAATTTTGCCCTAAAATAAGGGAAATTTCTGGAATTTTGCCCCAAAATAAGTGGAATTTCTGAATTTTGCCCCAAAATAAGGAGAATTTCTTTTTGCCCAAACATATAGGGAATTTCTGTCTTTTTGCCCCACAATTAGGGAAATTTCTGCAATTTTGCTCCAAAATACGGGGAATTTCTGCTTTTTTGCCCGAAAATAAGAAGAATGCATACCTTTTTGCCATAAAAAAGGGAAATTTCTTCATTTTTGCTCCAAAATAAGGGGAATTTCTGCATTTTTGCCTCTAAATAAGTGGAATTTCTGTCTTTTTCCCCCAAAACAAAGGGAATTTCTGTCTTATTTGCCCCAAAATAAAGAAAAAATTTTGACTTATTACCCTGAAATAAGTGAAATTTCTGCAATTTTGCCCCAATATAAGGGAAATTTCTGCATTTTTGCCCCCAAATAAGGGGAATTTCAGCCATTTTACCTCAA
The DNA here is from genome assembly GCF_963924665.1 of Micromys minutus. Classification (NCBI taxonomy): domain Eukaryota; kingdom Metazoa; phylum Chordata; class Mammalia; order Rodentia; family Muridae; genus Micromys; species Micromys minutus. Next base: position 113,628 of record NW_027667812.1, on the reverse strand, counting down.
AATAAGGGGAATTTCTGAATTTTTGCCCCAAAATAAGGAAAATTTTGGCGTTTTTGCCCCAAATAAGGAAAATTTCTGCATTTTTACCCTGAAATAAGTGAAATTTCTGCATTTTGGCCCAAAAATAAGGGAAATTTCAAGAATTTTGACCTAAATAAGTGGGATTTCTGAGTTTTGCCCCAAATAAGGAGAATTTCTGTCTTTTTGCCCTAAGATATAGGAAATTTCTGCCTTTTTGCCCCACAATTAAAGGAATTTCTGCAATTTTGCTCCAAAATACGAGGAATTTATGCCTTTTTGCCAAAAAATAGGAAGAATGCATACCTTTTTGCCATAAAAAAGGGAAATTTCTTCATTTTTGCTCCAAAATAAGGGGAATTTCTGCATTTTTGCCTCTAAATAAGTGGAATTTCTGTCTTTTTCCCCCAAAACAAAGGGAATTTCTGTCTTTTTTGTCCCAAAATAAGAAAAATTTCTGATTTATAACCCTGAAATAAGTGAAATTTCTGCAATTTTGCCCCAAAATAAGTGAAATTTCTGCCTTTTTGCCCCCAAATAAAAGGAATTTCAGCCTTTTTACCTCAAAATAACGGGAATTTCTGCCTTTTTGCTCCAAAATATGGGAAATTTCTGCCTTTTTCCCCAAATAAGAAAAATTTCTGCAATTTTGTACCAAAATAAACGATATTTCTGCCTTTTTGCCCCAAAATAAGAAAGATTCTGCTTTTTTTTGAAATAAGTGAAATTTCTGCAATTTTGCCCCAAAATAAGTGAAATTTCTGCAATTTTGCCCCAAAATATGGGAAATTTCTGGAATTTTGCCCCAAAATAAGTGGAATTTTTGAGTTTTGTCCCAAAATAAGGAGAATTTCTGTCTTTTTGCCCCAACATATAGGGAATTTCTGCCTTTTTGCCCCACAATTAGGGGAATTTCTGCAATTTTGCTCCAAAATACAGGGAATTTCTGCCTTTTTGCCCGAAAATAAGAAGAATGCATATCTTTTTGCCATAAAAAAGGGAAATTTCTTCATTTTTGCTCCAAAATAAGGGGAATTCCTGTTTTTGCCTCTAAATAAGTGGAATTTTTGCCTTTTTCCCCAAAACAAAGCGAATTTCTGTCTTTTTTGCCCCAAAAAAGGAAAAATTCTGACTTATTACCCTGAAGTAAGTGAAATTTATGCAATTTTGTTCCAAAATAAGGGAAATTTCTGCCTTTTTGCCCCCAAATAAGGGGAATTTCAGCCTTTTTACCTCAAAATAATAGGAATTTCTGCATTTTTGCCACAAAATATTAGGAATTTCTAACTTTTTGCCCCAAAATATGGAAAATTTCTACCTTTTTTCTCTGAAATAAGTGAAATTTCTGCAATTTTGCCACAAAATAAGTGAAATTTCTGCAATTTTGCCCCAAAATAAGTGAAATTTCTGGAATTTTGCCCCAAAATAAGTGGAATTTCTGAGATTTGCCCCAAAATAATGAGAATTTCTGTCTTTTTGCCCCAACATATAGGGAATTTCTGCCTTTTTGACCCACAATTAGGGGAATTTCTGAAATTTTGCTCCAAAATAAGGGGAATTTCTGCTTTTTTGCTTCTAAATAAGTGTAATTTCTGTCTTTTTCCCCCAAAACAATGGGAATTTCTGGGATTTTTGGCCCCAAAATAAAGAAAATTTCTGTCTTATTACCCTGAAATAAGTGAAATTTCTGCAATTTTGCCCCAAAATAAGGGAAATTTCTGCAATTTTGCCCCAAAATAAGGGAAATTTCTGGAATTTTGCCCCAAAATAAGTGGAATTTCTGACTTATTACCCTGAAATAAGTGAAATTTCTGCAATTTTGCCCGAAAATAAAGGAAATTTCTGCCTTTTTGCCCCCAAATAAAAGGAATTTCAGCCTTTTTACCTCAAAATAAGGGGAATTTCTGCCTTTTTTCTCCAAAATATGGGAAATTTCTGCCTTTTTGCCCCAAAATAAGAAAAATTTCTGCAATTATGTACCAAAATAAATGAAATTTCTGCCTTTTTGACCCAAAATAAGTAATATTCTGCTTTTTTTTGAAATAAGTGAAATTTCTGCTATTTTGCCCCAAAATAAGTGAAATTTCTGCAATTTTGCCCCAAAATAAGGGAAATTTCTGGAATTTTGCCCCAAAATAAGTGGAATTTCTGAGTTTTGCCCCAAAATAAGGAGAATTTCTGTCTTTTTGCCCCAACATATAGGGAATTTCTGCCTTTTTGACCCACAATTAGGGGAATTTCTGAAATTTTGCTCCAAAATAAAAGGAATTTCTGCTTTTTTGCCTCTAAATAAGTGAAATTTCTGTCTTTTTCCCCCAAAACAAAGGGAATTTCTGTTTTTTTACCCCAAAATAAAGAAAATTTTTGTCTTATTACCATGAAATAAGTGAAATTTCTACAATTTTGCCCCAAAATAAGGGAAATTTCTGCTTTTTTCTCCCCAAATAATGGGAATTTCAGCCTTTTTACCTCAAAATAAGTGCAATTTCTGCATTTTTGTTCCAAAATAAGGGAAATTTCTGCATTTTTGCCCCCAAAAAAATGGAATTTCAGCATTTTTCCCTCAAAATAAGGGGAATTTCTGCATTTTTGCCCCAAAATATGGGAAATTTCTGCCTTTTTGCCCCAAAATAAGGAAAATTTCTGCAATTTTGTACCAAAATAAAAGAAATTACTGCCTTTTTGCCCCAAAATAAGAAAATTTCTGCTTTTTTTTGAAATAAGTGAAATTTCTGCAATTTTGCCCGAAAATAAGTAAAATTTCTGCAATTTTGCCCTAAAATAAGGGAAATTTCTGGAATTTTGCCCCAAAATAAGTGGAATTTCTGAATTTTGCCCCAAAATAAGGAGAATTTCTTTTTGCCCAAACATATAGGGAATTTCTGTCTTTTTGCCCCACAATTAGGGAAATTTCTGCAATTTTGCTCCAAAATACGGGGAATTTCTGCTTTTTTGCCCGAAAATAAGAAGAATGCATACCTTTTTGCCATAAAAAAGGGAAATTTCTTCATTTTTGCTCCAAAATAAGGGGAATTTCTGCATTTTTGCCTCTAAATAAGTGGAATTTCTGTCTTTTTCCCCCAAAACAAAGGGAATTTCTGTCTTATTTGCCCCAAAATAAAGAAAAAATTTTGACTTATTACCCTGAAATAAGTGAAATTTCTGCAATTTTGCCCCAATATAAGGGAAATTTCTGCATTTTTGCCCCCAAATAAGGGGAATTTCAGCCATTTTACCTCAAAATAAGGGGAATTTCTGAATTTTTGCCCCAAAATAAGGAAAATTTTGGCGTTTTTGCCCCAAATAAGGAAAATTTCTGCATTTTTACCCTGAAATAAGTGAAATTTCTGCATTTTGGCCCAAAAATAAGGGAAATTTCAAGAATTTTGACCTAAATAAGTGGGATTTCTGAGTTTTGCCCCAAATAAGGAGAATTTCTGTCTTTTTGCCCTAAGATATAGGAAATTTCTGCCTTTTTGCCCCACAATTAAAGGAATTTCTGCAATTTTGCTCCAAAATACGAGGAATTTATGCCTTTTTGCCAAAAAATAGGAAGAATGCATACCTTTTTGCCATAAAAAAGGGAAATTTCTTCATTTTTGCTCCAAAATAAGGGGAATTTCTGCATTTTTGCCTCTAAATAAGTGGAATTTCTGTCTTTTTCCCCCAAAACAAAGGGAATTTCTGTCTTTTTTGTCCCAAAATAAGAAAAATTTCTGATTTATAACCCTGAAATAAGTGAAATTTCTGCAATTTTGCCCCAAAATAAGTGAAATTTCTGCCTTTTTGCCCCCAAATAAAAGGAATTTCAGCCTTTTTACCTCAAAATAACGGGAATTTCTGCCTTTTTGCTCCAAAATATGGGAAATTTCTGCCTTTTTCCCCAAATAAGAAAAATTTCTGCAATTTTGTACCAAAATAAACGAAATTTCTGCCTTTTTGCCCCAAAATAAGAAAGATTCTGCTTTTTTTTGAAATAAGTGAAATTTCTGCAATTTTGCCCCAAAATAAGTGAAATTTCTGCAATTTTGCCCCAAAATATGGGAAATTTCTGGAATTTTGCCCCAAAATAAGTGGAATTTTTGAGTTTTGTCCCAAAATAAGGAGAATTTCTGTCTTTTTGCCCCAACATATAGGGAATTTCTGCCTTTTTGCCCCACAATTAGGGGAATTTCTGCAATTTTGCTCCAAAATACAGGGAATTTCTGCCTTTTTGCCCGAAAATAAGAAGAATGCATATCTTTTTGCCATAAAAAAGGGAAATTTCTTCATTTTTGCTCCAAAATAAGGGGAATTCCTGTTTTTGCCTCTAAATAAGTGGAATTTTTGCCTTTTTCCCCAAAACAAAGCGAATTTCTGTCTTTTTTGCCCCAAAAAAGGAAAAATTCTGACTTATTACCCTGAAGTAAGTGAAATTTATGCAATTTTGTTCCAAAATAAGGGAAATTTCTGCATTTTTGCCCCCAAATAAGGGGAATTTCAGCCTTTTTAACTCAAAATAAAAGGAATTTCTGCATTTTTGCCACAAAATATTAGGAATTTCTAACTTTTTGCCCCAAAATATGGAAAATTTCTACCTTTTTTCTCTGAAATAAGTGAAATTTCTGCAATTTTGCCACAAAATAAGTGAAATTTCTGCAATTTTGCCCCAAAATAAGTGAAATTTCTGGAATTTTGCCCCAAAATAAGTGGAATTTCTGAGATTTGCCCCAAAATAATGAGAATTTCTGTCTTTTTGCCCCAACATATAGGGAATTTCTGCCTTTTTGACCCACAATTAGGGGAATTTCTGAAATTTTGCTCCAAAATAAGGGGAATTTCTGCTTTTTTGCTTCTAAATAAGTGTAATTTCTGTCTTTTTCCCCCAAAACAATGGGAATTTCTGGGATTTTTGGCCCCAAAATAAAGAAAATTTCTGTCTTATTACCCTGAAATAAGTGAAATTTCTGCAATTTTGCCCCAAAATAAGGGAAATTTCTGCAATTTTGCCCCAAAATAAGGGAAATTTCTGGAATTTTGCCCCAAAATAAGTGGAATTTCTGACTTATTACCCTGAAATAAGTGAAATTTCTGCAATTTTGCCCGAAAATAAAGGAAATTTCTGCCTTTTTGCCCCCAAATAAAAGGAATTTCAGCCTTTTTACCTCAAAATAAGGGGAATTTCTGCCTTTTTTCTCCAAAATATGGGAAATTTCTGCCTTTTTGCCCCAAAATAAGAAAAATTTCTGCAATTATGTACCAAAATAAATGAAATTTCTGCCTTTTTGACCCAAAATAAGTAATATTCTGCTTTTTTTTGAAATAAGTGAAATTTCTGCTATTTTGCCCCAAAATAAGTGAAATTTCTGCAATTTTGCCCCAAAATAAGGGAAATTTCTGGAATTTTGCCCCAAAATAAGTGGAATTTCTGAGTTTTGCCCCAAAATAAGGAGAATTTCTGTCTTTTTGCCCCAACATATAGGGAATTTCTGCCTTTTTGACCCACAATTAGGGGAATTTCTGAAATTTTGCTCCAAAATAAAAGGAATTTCTGCTTTTTTGCCTCTAAATAAGTGAAATTTCTGTCTTTTTCCCCCAAAACAAAGGGAATTTCTGTTTTTTTACCCCAAAATAAAGAAAATTTTTGTCTTATTACCATGAAATAAGTGAAATTTCTACAATTTTGCCCCAAAATAAGGGAAATTTCTGCCTTTTTGTCCCCAAATAATGGGAATTTCAGCCTTTTTACCTCAAAATAAGTGGAATTTCTGCATTTTTGCCCCAAAATAAGGGAAATTTCTGCCTTTTTGCCCCAAAATAAGAAAAATTTCTGCAATTTTGTACCAAAATAAAAGAAATTTCTGCCTTTTTGCCCCAAAATAAGAAAATTTCTGCTTTTTTTTGAAATAAGTGAAATTTCTGCAATTTTGCCCGAAAATAAGTAAAATTTCTGCAATTTTGCCCCAAAATAAGAGAAATTTCTGGAATTTTGCCCCAAAATAAGTGGAATTTCTGAGTTTTGCCCCAAAATAAGGAGAATTTCTGTCTTTTTGCCCCAACATATAGGGAATTTCTGCCTTTTTGACCCACAATTAGGGGAATTTTTGCAATTTTGCTCCAAAATACGGTGAATTTCTGCCTTTTTGCCCGAAAATAAGAAGAATGCATACCTTTTTGCCATAAAAATGGAAATTTCTTCATTTTTGCTCCATAATAAGGGGAATTTCTGCTTTTTTGCCTCTAAATAATTGGAATTTCTGTATTTTTCCCCCAAAACAAAGGGAATTTTTGTCTTTTTTGCCCCAAAATAAGGAAAATTTCTGACTTATTACCCTGAAATAAGTGAAATTTCTGCAATTTTGCCCGAAAATAAAGGAAATTTCTGCCTTTTTGCCCCCAAATAAAAGGAATTTCAGCCTTTTTACCTCAAAATAAGGGGAATTTCTGCCTTTTTTCTCCAAAATATGGGAAATTTCTGCCTTTTTGCCCCAAAATAAGAAAAATTTCTGCAATTATGTACCAAAATAAATGAAATTTCTGCCCTTTTGACCCAAAATAAGAAAGATTCTGCTTTTTTTTGAAATAAGTGAAATTTCTGCTATTTTGCCCCAAAATAAGTGAAATTTCTGCAATTTTGCCCCAAAATAAGGGAAATTTCTGGAATTTTTCCCCAAAATAAGTGGAATTTCTGAGTTTTGCCCCAAAATGAGGAGAATTTCTGTCTTTTTGCCCCAACATATAGGGAATTTCTGCATTTTTGCCCCACAATTAGGGGAAATTCTGCAATTTTGCTCCAAAATACGGGGAATTTCTGTCTTTTTGCCCGACAATTAGAAGAATGCATACCTTTTTGCCATAAAAAAGGGAAATTTCTTCATTTTTGCTCCAAAATAAAGGGAATTTCTGCTTTTTTGCCTCTAAATAAGTGGAATTTCTGTCTTTTTCCCGCAAAACAAAAGGAAGTTCTGTCTTTTTTGCCCCAAAATAAAGAAATTTTCTGACTTATTACTCTGAAGTAAGTGAAATTTCTGCAATTTTGCCCGAAAATTAGAGAAATTTCTGCCTTTTTGCCCCCAAATAATGGGAATTTCAGCCTTTTTTCCCTCAAAATAAGGGGAATTTCTGCATTTTTGCCACAAAATATTAGGAATTTCTGCCTTTTTCCCCTAAAATAAGGAAAATTTCTGCCTTTTTTCCCTGAAATAAGTGAAATTTCTGCAATTTTGCCCCAAAATAATTGAAATTTATGCAATTTAGCCCCAAAATAAGTGAAATTTTTGGAATTTTGCCCCAAAATAAGTGGAATTTCTGAGATTTGCCCCAAAATAAGGAGAATTTCTGTCTTTTTGCCCCAAGATATAGGAAATTTCTGCCTTTTTGACCCACAATTAGGGGAATTTCTGCAATTTTGCTCCAAAATACGGGGAATTTCTGCCTTTTTGCCCGAAAATAAGAAGAATGCATATCTTTTTGCCATCAAAATGGAAATTTCTTCATTTTTGCTCCATAATAAGGGGAATTTCTGCTTTTTTGCCTCTAAATAATTGGAATTTCTGTATTTTTTTCCCAAAACAAAAGGAATTTTTGTCTTTTTTGCCCCAAAATAAGGAAAATTTCTGACTTATTACCCTGAAATAAGTGAAATTTCTGCAATTTTGCCCGAAAATAAAGGAAATTTCTGCCTTTTTGCCCCCAAATAAAAGGAATTTCAGCCTTTTTACCTCAAAATAAGGGTAATTTCTGCCTTTTTGCTCCAAAATATGGGAAATTTCTGCCTTTTTGCCCCAAAATAAGAAAAATTTCTGCAATTATGTACCAAAATAAATGAAATTTCTGCCTTTTTGACCCAAAATAAGAAAGATTCTGCTTTTTTTTGAAATAAGTGAAATTTCTGCTATTTTGCCCCAAAATAAGGGAAATTTCTGGAATTTTGCCCCAAAATAAGGGAAATTTCTGGAATTTTGCCCCAAAATAAGTGGAATTTCTGAGTTTTGCCCCAAAATAAGGAGAATTTCTGTCTTTTTGCCCCTACATATAGGGAATTTCTGCCTTTTTGCCCCACAATTAGGGGAATTTCTGCAATTTTGCTCCAAAATACAGGGAATTTCTGCCTTTTTGCCCGAAAATAAGAAGAATGCATACCTTTTTGCCATAAAAAAGGGAAATTTCTTCATTTTTGCTCCAAAATAAGGGGAATTTCTGCTTTTTTGCCTTTAAATAAGTGGAATTTTTGCCTTTTTCTCCAAAACAAAGGGAATTTCTGTCTTTTTTGCCCCAAAAAAAGAAAAATTCTGACTTATTACCCTGAAGTAACTGAAATTTATGCAATTTTGTTCCAAAATAAGGGAAATTTCTGCCTTTTTGCCCCCAAATAAGGGAAATTTCAGCCTTTTTACCTCAAAAGAAAAGGAATTTCTGCATTTTTGCCACAAAATATTAGGAATTTCTAACTTTTTGCCCCAAAATATGGAAAATTTCTACCTTTTTTCTCTGAAATAAGTGAAATTTCTGCAATTTTGCCACAAAATAAGTGAAATTTCTGCAATTTTGCCCCAAAATAAATGAAATTTCTGGAATTTTGCCCCAAAATAAGTGGAATTTCTGAGATTTGCCCAAAATATTGAGAATTTCTGTCTTTTTGCCCCAACATATAGGGAATTTCTGCCTTTTTGACCCACAATTAGGGGAATTTCTGAAATTTTGCTCCAAAATAAGGAAAATTTCTGCTTTTTTGCCTCTAAATAAGTGGAATTGCTGTCTTTTTCCCCCAAAACAAAGGGAATTTCTGGGGTTTTTTTGCCCCAAAATAAAGAAAATTTCTGTCTTATTACCCTAAAATAAGTGAAATTTCTGCAATTTTGCCACAAAATAAGGGAAATTTCTGCTTTTTTCTTCCCAAATAATGGGAATTTCAGCCTTTTTACCTCAAAATAAGTGGAATTTCTGCATTTTTGCCCCAAAATATGGGAAATTTCTGCATTTTTGCCCACAAAAAAATGGAATTTCAGCATTTTTCCCTCAAAATAAGGGGAATTTCTGCATTTTTGCCCCAAAATATGGGAAATTTCTGCCTTTTTGCCCCAAAATAAGGAAAATTTCTGCAATTTTGTACCAAAATAAAAGAAATTTCTGCCTTTTTGCCCCAAAATAAGAAAATTTCTGCTTTTTTTTGAAATAAGTGAAATTTCTGCAATTTTGCCCGAAAATAAGTAAAATTTCTGCAATTTTGCCCTAAAATAAGGGAAATTTCTGGAATTTTGCCCCAAAATAAGTGGAATTTCTGAATTTTGCCCCAAAATAAGGAGAATTTCTGTCTTTTTGCCCAAACATATAGGGAATTTCTGCCTTTTTGCCCCACAATGAGGGGAATTTCTGCAATTTTGCTCTAAAATACGGGGAATTTCTGTCTTTTTGCCCGACAATTAGAAGAATGCATACCTTTTTGCCATAAAAAAGGGAAATTTCTTCATTTTTGCTCCAAAATAAAGGGAATTTCTGCTTTTTTGCCTCTAAATAAGTGGAATTTCTGTATTTTTCTCACAAAACAAAAGGAAGTTCTGTCTTTTTTGCCCCAAAATAAAGAAAATTTCTGACTTATTACCCTGAAGTAAGTGAAATTTCTGCAATTTTGCCCGAAAATGAGAGAAACTTCTGCCTTTTTGCCCCCAAATAATGGGAATTTCAGCCTTTTTTCCCTCAAAATAAGGGGAATTTCTGCATTTTTGCCACAAAATATTAGGAATTTCTGCCTTTTTGCCCCAAAATAAGGAAAATTTCTGCCTTTTTTCCTGAAATAAGTGAAATTTCTGCAATTTTGCCCCAAAATAATTGAAATTTATGCAATTTTGCCCCAAAATAAGTGAAATTTCTGGAATTTTGCCCCAAAATAAGGAAAATTTCTGTCTTTTTGCCCCAAGATATAGGGAATTTCTGCCTTTTTGACCCACAATTAGGGGAATTTCTGCAATTTTGCTCCAAAATACGGTGAATTTCTGCCTTTTTGCCCGAAAATAAGAAGAATGCATACCTTTTTGCCATAAAAATGGAAATTTCTTCATTTTTGCTCCATAATAATGGGAATTTCTGCTTTTTTGCCTCTAAATAATTGGAATTTCTGTATTTTTCCCCCAAAACAAAGAGAATTTTTGTCTTTTTTGCCCCAAAATAAGGAAAATTTCTGACTTATTACCCTGAAATATGAAATTTCCGCAATTTTGCCCGAAAATAAAGGAAATTTCTGCCTTTTTGCCCCCAAATAAAAGGAATTTCAGCCTTTTTACCTCAAAATAAGGGGAATTACTGCCTTTTTGCTCCCAAATATGGGAAATTTCTGCCTTTTTGCCCCAAAATAAGAAAAATTTCTGCAATTTTGTACCAAAATAAGTGAAATTTCTGCCTTTTTGCAACAAAATAAAAAAGATTCTGCTTTTTTTTTAAATAAGTGAAATTTCTGCAATTTTGCCCCAAAATAAGTGAAATTTCTGCAATTTTGCCCCAAAATAAGAAAAATTTCTGCAATTTTGTACCAAAATAAAAGAAATTGCTGCCTTTTTGCCCCAAAATAAGAAAATTTCTGCTTTTTTTTGAAATAAGTGAAATTTCGGCAATTTTGCCCGAAAATAAGTAAAATTTCTGCAATTTTGCCCCAAAATAAGGGAAATTTCTGGAATTTTGCCCCAAAATAAGTGGAATTTCTGAGTTTTGCCCCAAAATAAGGAAAATTTCTGCTTTTTTGTCCCCAAATAATGGGAATTTCAGCCTTTTTTCCCTCAAAATAAGGGGAATTTCTGCATTTTTGCCACAAAATATTAGGAATTTCTGCCTTTTTGCCCCAAAATAAGGAAAATTTCTGCCTTTTTTCCCTGAAATAAGTGAAATTTCTGCAATTTTGCCCCAAAATAATTGAAATTTATGCAATTTTGCCCCAAAATAAGTGAAATTTCTGGAATTTTGCCCCAAAATAAGTGGAATTTCTGAGATTTGCCCCAAAATAAGGAGAATTTCTGTCTTTTTGCCCCAAGATATAGGGAATTTCTGCCTTTTTGACCCACAATTAGGGGAATTTTTGCAATTTTGCTCCAAAATACGGTGAATTTCTGCCTTTTTGCCCGAAAATAAGAAGAATGCATATCTTTTGCCATAAAAAAGGGAAATTTCTTCATTTTTGCTCTAAAATAAGGGGAATTTCTGATTTTTTGCCTCTAAATAAGTGGAATTTTTGCCTTTTTCCCCAAAACAAAGGGAATTTCTGTCTTTTTTGTCCCAAAAAAGGAAAAATTCTGACTTATTACCCTGAAGTAACTGAAATTTATGCAATTTTGTTCCAAAATAAGGGAAATTTCTGCCTTTTTGCCCCCAAATAAGGGTAATTTCAGCCTTTTTACCTCAAAATAAAAGGAATTTCTGCATTTTTGCCACAAAAGATTAGGAATTTCTAACTTTTTGCCCCAAAATAAGGAAAATTTCTGCCTTTTTTCTCTGAAATAAGTGAAATTTCTGCAATTTTGCCACAAAATAAGTGAAATTTCTGTTATTTTGCCCCAAAATAAGTGAAATTTCTGGAATTTTGCCCGAAAATAAGTGGAATTTCTGAGTTTTGCCCCAAAATAAGGAGAATTTCTGTCTTTTTGCCCCAACATATAGGGAATTTCTGCCTTTTTGACCCACAATTAGGGGAATTTCTGAAATTTTGCTCCAAAATAAAAGGAATTTCTGCTTTTTTGCCTCTAAATAAGTGAAATTACTGTCTTTTTCCCCCAAAACAAAGGGAATTTCTGTTTTTTTTACCCCAAAATAAAGAAAATTTTTGTCTTATTACCATGAAATAAGTGAAATTTCTACAATTTTGCCCCAAAATAAGGGAAATTTCTGCTTTTTTGTCCCCAAATAATGGGAATTTCAGCCTTTTTACCTCAAAATAAGTGGAATTTCTGCATTTTTGCCCCAAAATAAGGGAAATTTCTGCCTTTTTGCCCCAAAATAAGAAAAATTTCTGCAATTTTGTACCAAAATAAAAGAAATTTCTGCCTTTTTGCCCCAAAATAAGAAAATTTCTGCTTTTTTTTGAAATAAGTGAAATTTCTGCAATTTTGCCCGAAAATAAGTAAAATTTCTGCAATTTTTCCCCAAAATAAGAGAAATTTCTGGAATTTTGCCCCAAAATAAGTGGAATTTCTGAGTTTTGCCCCAAAATAAGGAGAATTTCTGTCTTTTTGCCCCAACATATAGGGAATTTCTGCCTTTTTGACCCACAATTAGGGGATTTTCTGCAATTTTGCTCAAAAATACGGTGAATTTCTGCCTTTTTGCCCGAAAATAAGAAGAATGCATACCTTTTTGCCATAAAAATGGAAATTTCTTCATTTTTGCTCCATAATAAGGGGAATTTCTGCTTTTTTGCCTCTAAATAATTGGAATTTCTGTATTTTTCCCCCAAAAGAAAGGGAATTTTTGTCTTTTTTGCCCCAAAATAAGGAAAATTTCTGACTTATTACCCTGAAATAAGTGAAATTTCTGCAATTTTGCCCCAAAATAAGAAAAATTTCTGCAATTTTGTACCAAAATAAAAGAAATTTCTGCCTTTTTGCCCCAAAATAAGAAAATTTCTGCTTTTTTTTGAAATAAGTGAAATTTCTGCAATTTTGTCCGAAAATAAGTAAAATTTCTGCAATTTTGCCCCAAAATAAGAGAAATTTCTGGAATTTTGCCCCAAAATAAGTGGAATTTCTGAGTTTTGCCCCAAAATAAGGAGAATTTCTGTCTTTTTGCCCCAACATAAAGGGAATTTCTGCCTTTTTGACCCACAATTAGGGGAATTTTTGCAATTTTGCTCAAAAATACGGTGAATTTCTGCCTTTTTGCCCGAAAATAAGAAGAATGCATACCTTTTTGCCATAAAAATGGAAATTTCTTCATTTTTGCTCCATAATAAGGGGAATTTCTGCTTTTTTGCCTCTAAATAATTGGAATTTCTGTATTTTTCCCCCAAAACAAAGGGAATTTTTGTCTTTTTTGCCCCAAAATAAGGAAAATTTCTGACTTATTACCCTGAAATAAGTGAAATTTCTGCAATTTTGCCCGAAAATAAAGGAAATTTCTGCCTTTTTGCCCCCAAATAAAAGGAATTTCAGCCTTTTTACCTCAAAATAAGGGGAATTTCTGCCTTTTTTCTCCAAAATATGGGAAATTTCTGCCTTTTGCCCCAAAATAAGAAAAATTTCTGCAATTATGTACCAAAATAAATGAAATTTCTGCCTTTTTGACCCAAAATAAGAAAGATTCTGCTTTTTTTTGAAATAAGTGAAATTTCTGATATTTTGCCCCAAAATAAGTGAAATTTCTGCAATTTTGCCCCAAAATAAGGGAAATTTCTGGAATTTTGCCCCAAAATAAGTGGAATTTCTGAGTTTTGCCCCAAAATAAGGAGAATTTCTGTCTTTTTGCCCCAACATATAGGGAATTTCTGCCTTTTTGACCCACAATTAGGGGAATTTCTGAAATTTTGCTCCAAAATAAAAGGAATTTCTGCTTTTGTGCCTCTAAATAAGAGAAATTTCTGTCTTTTTCCCCCAAACAAAGGGAATTTCTGTTTTTTTTTACCCCAAAATAAAGAAAATTTTTGTCTTATTACCATGAAATAAGTGAAATTTCTACAATTTTGCCCCAAAATAAGGGAAATTTCTGCTTTTTTGTCCCCAAATAATGGGAATTTCAGCCTTTTTACCTCAAAATAAGTGGAATTTCTGCATTTTTGCCCCAAAATAAGGGAAATTTCTGCCTTTTTGCCCCAAAATAAGAAAAATTTCTGCAATTTTGTACCAAAATAAAAGAAATTTCTGCCTTTTTGCCCCAAAATAAGAAAATTTCTGCTTTTTTTGAAATAAGTGAAATTTCTGCAATTTTGCCCGAAAATAAGTAAAATTTCTGCAATTTTGCCCCAAAATAAGAGAAATTTCTGGAATTTTGCCCCAAAATAAGTGGAATTTCTGAGTTTTGCCCCAAAATAAGGAGAATTTCTGTCTTTTTGCCCCAACATATAGGGAATTTCTGCCTTTTTGACCCACAATTAGGGGATTTTCTGCAATTTTGCTCAAAAATACGGTGAATTTCTGCCTTTTTGCCCGAAAATAAGAAGAATGCATACCTTTTTGCCATAAAAATGGAAATTTCTTCATTTTTGCTCCATAATAAGGGGAATTTCTGCTTTTTTGCCTCTAAATAATTGGAATTTCTGTATTTTTCCCCCAAAACAAAGGGAATTTTTGTCTTTTTTGCCCCAAAATAAGGAAAATTTCTGACTTATTACCCTGAAATAAGTGAAATTTCTGCAATTTTGCCCGAAAATAAAGGAAATTTCTGCCTTTTTGCCCCCAAATAAAAGGAATTTCAGCCTTTTTACCTCAAAATAAGGGGAATTTCTGCCTTTTTTCTCCAAAATATGGGAAATTTCTGCCTTTTTGCCCCAAAATAAGAAAAATTTCTGCAATTATGTACCAAAATAAATGAAATTTCTGCCTTTTTGACCCAAAATAAGAAAGATTCTGCTTTTTTTTGAAATAAGTGAAATTTCTGCTATTTTGCCCCAAAATAAGTGAAATTTCTGCAATTTTGCCCCAAAATAAGGGAAATTTCTGGAATTTTGCCCCAAAATAAGTGGAATTTCTGAGTTTTGCCCCAAAATAAGGAGAATTTCTGTCTTTTTGCCCCAACATATAGGGAATTTCTGCCTTTTTGACCCACAATTAGGGGAATTTCTGAAATTTTGCTCCAAAATAAAAGGAATTTCTGCTTTTTTGCCTCTAAATAAGTGAAATTTCTGTCTTTTCCCCCAAAACAAAGGGAATTTCTGTTTTTTTTTTACCCCAAAATAAAGAAAATTTTTTTCTTATTACCATGAAATAAGTGAAATTTCTACAATTTTGCCCCAAAATAAGGGAAATTTCTGCTTTTTTGTCCCCAAATAATGGGAATTTCAGCCTTTTTACCTCAAAATAAGTGGAATTTCTGCATTTTTGCCCCAAAATAAGGGAAATTTCTGCCTTTTTGCCCCAAAATAAGAAAAATTTCTGCAATTTTGTACCAAAATAAAAGAAATTTCTGCCTTTTTGCCCCAAAATAAGAAAATTTCTGCTTTTTTTTGAAATAAGTGAAATTTCTGCAATTTTGCCCGAAAATAAGTAAAATTTCTGCAATTTTGCCCCAAAATAAGAGAAATTTCTGGAATTTTGACCCAAAATAAGTGGAATTTTTGAGTTTTGCCCCAAATAAGGAGAATTTCTGTCTTTTTGCCCCAACATATAGGGAATTTCTGCCTTTTTGACCCACAATTAGGGGAATTTCTGCAATTTTGCTCAAAAATACGGTGAATTTCTGCCTTTTTGCCCGAAAATAAGAAGAATGCATACCTTTTTGCCATAAAAATGGAAATTTCTTCATTTTTGCTCCATAATAAGGGGAATTTCTGATTTTTTGCCTCTAAATAATTGGAATTTCTGTATTTTTCCCCCAAAACAAAGAGAATTTTTGTCTTTTTTGCCCCAAAATAAGGAAAATTTCTGACTTATTACCCTGAAATAAGTGAAATTTCTGCAATTTTGCCCGAAAATAAAGGAAATTTCTGCCTTTTTGCCCCCAAATAAAAGGAATTTCAGCCTTTTTACCTCAAAATAAGGGGAATTTCTGCCTTTTTTCTCCAAAATATGGGAAATTTCTGCCTTTTTGCCCCAAAATAAGAAAAATTTCTGCAATTATGTACCAAAATAAATGAAATTTCTGCCTTTTTGACCCAAAATAAGAAAGATTCTGCTTTTTTTTGAAATAAGTGAAATTTCTGCTATTTTGCCCCAAAATAAGTGAAATTTCTGCAATTTTGCCCCAAAATAAGGGAAATTTCTGGAATTTTGCCCCAAAATAAGTGGAATTTCTGAGTTTTGCCCCAAAATAAGGAGAATTTCTGTCTTTTTGCCCCAACATATAGGGAATTTCTGCCTTTTTGACCCACAATTAGGGGAAATTCTGCAATTTTGCTCCAAAATACGGGGAATTTCTGTCTTTTTGCCCGACAATTAGAAGAATGCATACCTTTTTGCCATAAAAAAGGGAAATTTCTTCATTTTTGCTCCAAAATAAAGGGAATTTCTGCTTTTTTGCCTCTAAATAAGTGGAATTTCTGTCTTTTTCCCGCAAAACAAAAGGAAGTTCTGTCTTTTTTGCCCCAAAATAAAGAAATTTTCTGACTTATTACTCTGAAGTAAGTGAAATTTCTGCAATTTTGCCCGAAAATTAGAGAAATTTCTGCCTTTTTGCCCCCAAATAATGAGAATTTCAGCCTTTTTTCCCTCAAAATAAGGGGAATTTCTGCATTTTTGCCACAAAATATTAGGAATTTCTGCCTTTTTCCCCTAAAATAAGGAAAATTTCTGCCTTTTTTCCCTGAAATAAGTGAAATTTCTGCAATTTTGCCCCAAAATAATTGAAATTTATGCAATTTAGCCCCAAAATAAGTGAAATTTCTGGAATTTTGCCCCAAAATAAGTGGAATTTCTGAGATTTGCCCCAAAATAAGGAGAATTTCTGTCTTTTTGCCCCAAGATATAGGAAATTTCTGCCTTTTTGACCCACAATTAGGGGAATTTCTGCAATTTTGCTCCAAAATACGGGGAATTTCTGCCTTTTTGCCCGAAAATAAGAAGAATGCATACCTTTTTGCCATCAAAATGGAAATTTCTTCATTTTTGCTCCATAATAAGGGGAATTTCTGCTTTTTTGCCTCTAAATAATTGGAATTTCTGTATTTTTTTCCCAAAACAAAAGGAATTTTTGTCTTTTTTGCCCCAAAATAAAGGAAATTTCTGACTTATTACCCTGAAATAAGTGAAATTTCTGCAATTTTGCCCGAAAATAAAGGAAATTTCTGCCTTTTTGCCCCCAAATAAAAGGAATTTCAGCCTTTTTACCTCAAAATGAGGGGAATTTCTGCTTTTTTGCTCCAAAATATGGGAAATTTCTGCCTTTTTGCCCCAAAATAAGAAAAATTTCTGCAATTATGTACCAAAATAAATGAAATTTCTGCCTTTTTGACCCAAAATAAGAAAGATTCTGCTTTTTTTTGAAATAAGTGAAATTTCTGCTATTTTGCCCCAAAATAAGGGAAATTTCTGGAATTTTGCCCCAAAATAAGTGGAATTTCTGAGTTTTGCCCCAAAATAAGGAGAATTTCTGTCTTTTTGCCCCAACATATAGGGAATTTCTGCCTTTTTGCCCCACAATTAGGGGAATTTCTGCAATTTTGCTCCAAAATACAGGGAATTTCTGTTTTTTTGCCCGAAAATAAGAAGAATGCATACCTTTTTGCCATAAAAAAGGGAAATTTCTTCATTTTTGCTCCATAATAAGGGGAATTTCTGATTTTTTGCCTCTAAATAATTGGAATTTCTGTATTTTTCCCCCAAAACAAAGAGAATTTTTGTCTTTTTTGCCCCAAAATAAGGAAAATTTCTGACTTATTACCCTGAAATAAGTGAAATTTCTGCAATTTTGCCCGAAAATAAAGGAAATTTCTGCCTTTTTGCCCCCAAATAAAAGGAATTTCAGCCTTTTTACCTCAAAATAAGGGGAATTTCTGCCTTTTTTCTCCAAAATATGGGAAATTTCTGCCTTTTTGCCCCAAAATAAGAAAAATTTCTGCAATTATGTACCAAAATAAATGAAATTTCTGCCTTTTTGACCCAAAATAAGAAAGATTCTGCTTTTTTTTGAAATAAGTGAAATTTCTGCTATTTTGCCCCAAAATAAGTGAAATTTCTGCAATTTTGCCCCAAAATAAGGGAAATTTCTGGAATTTTGCCCCAAAATAAGTGGAATTTCTGAGTTTTGCCCCAAAATAAGGAGAATTTCTGTCTTTTTGCCCCAACATATAGGGAATTTCTGCCTTTTTGACCCACAATTAGGGGAATTTCTGCAATTTTGCTCCAAAATACGGGGAATTTCTGTCTTTTTGCCCGACAATTAGAAGAATGCATACCTTTTTGCCATAAAAAAGGGAAATTTCTTCATTTTTGCTCCAAAATAAAGGGAATTTCTGCTTTTTTGCCTCTAAATAAGTGGAATTTCTGTCTTTTTCCCGCAAAACAAAAGGAAGTTCTGTCTTTTTTGCCCCAAAATAAAGAAATTTTCTGACTTATTACTCTGAAGTAAGTGAAATTTCTGCAATTTTGCCCGAAAATTAGAGAAATTTCTGCCTTTTTGCCCCCAAATAATGAGAATTTCAGCCTTTTTTCCCTCAAAATAAGGGGAATTTCTGCATTTTTGCCACAAAATATTAGGAATTTCTGCCTTTTTCCCCTAAAATAAGGAAAATTTCTGCCTTTTTTCCCTGAAATAAGTGAAATTTCTGCAATTTTGCCCCAAAATAATTGAAATTTATGCAATTTAGCCCCAAAATAAGTGAAATTTCTGGAATTTTGCCCCAAAATAAGTGGAATTTCTGAGATTTGCCCCAAAATAAAGAGAATTTCTGTCTTTTTGCCCCAAGATATAGGAAATTTCTGCCTTTTTGACCCACAATTAGGGGAATTTCTGCAATTTTGCTCCAAAATACGGGGAATTTCTGCCTTTTTGCCCGAAAATAAGAAGAATGCATACCTTTTTGCCATCAAAATGGAAATTTCTTCATTTTTGCTCCATAATAAGGGGAATTTCTGCTTTTTTGCCTCTAAATAATTGGAATTTCTGTATTTTTTTCCCAAAACAAAAGGAATTTTTGTCTTTTTTGCCCCAAAATAAAGGAAATTTCTGACTTATTACCCTGAAATAAGTGAAATTTCTGCAATTTTGCCCGAAAATAAAGGAAATTTCTGCCTTTTTGCCCCCAAATAAAAGGAATTTCAGCCTTTTTACCTCAAAATAAGGGGAATTTCTGCTTTTTTGCTCCAAAATATGGGAAATTTCTGCCTTTTTGCCCCAAAATAAGAAAAATTTCTGCAATTATGTACCAAAATAAATGAAATTTCTGCCTTTTTGACCCAAAATAAGAAAGATTCTGCTTTTTTTTGAAATAAGTGAAATTTCTGCTATTTTGCCCCAAAATAAGGGAAATTTCTGGAATTTTGCCCCAAAATAAGTGGAATTTCTGAGTTTTGCCCCAAAATAAGGAGAATTTCTGTCTTTTTGCCCCAACATATAGGGAATTTCTGCCTTTTTGCCCCACAATTAGGGGAATTTCTGCAATTTTGCTCCAAAATACAGGGAATTTCTGTTTTTTTGCCCGAAAATAAGAAGAATGCATACCTTTTTGCCATAAAAAAGGGAAATTTCTTCATTTGTGCTCCAAAATAAGGGGAATTTCTGCTTTTTTGCCTTTAAATAAGTGGAATTTTTGCCTTTTTCCCCAAAACAAAGGGAATTTCTGTCTTTTTTGCCCCAAAAAAAGAAAAATTCTGACTTATTACCCTGAAGTAACTGAAATTTATGCAATTTTGTTCCAAAATAAGGGAAATTTCTGCTTTTTTGCCCCCAAATAAGGGAAATTTCAGCCTTTTTACCTCAAAATAAAAGGAATTTCTGCATTTTTGCCACAAAATATTAGGAATTTCTAACTTTTTGCCCCAAAATATGGAAAATTTCTACCTTTTTTCTCTGAAATAAGTGAAATTTCTGCAATTTTGCCACAAAATAAGTGAAATTTCTGCAATTTTGCCCCAAAATAAATGAAATTTCTGGAATTTTGCCCCAAAATAAGTGGAATTTCTGAGATTTGCCCAAAATAATGAGAATTTCTGTCTTTTTGCCCCAACATATAGGGAATTTCTGCCTTTTTGACCCACAATTAGGGGAATTTCTGAAATTTTGCTCCAAAATAAGGAAAATTTCTGCTTTTTTGCCTCTAAATAAGTGGAATTGCTGTCTTTTTCCCCCAAAACAAAGGGAATTTCTGGGGTTTTTTTGCCCCAAAATAAAGAAAATTTCTGTCTTATTACCCTAAAATAAGTGAAATTTCTGCAATTTTGCCACAAAATAAGGGAAATTTCTGCTTTTTTCTTCCCAAATAATGGGAATTTCAGCCTTTTTACCTCAAAATAAGTGGAATTTCTGCATTTTTGCCCCAAAATATGGGAAATTTCTGCATTTTTGCCCACAAAAAAATGGAATTTCAGCATTTTTCCCTCAAAATAAGGGGAATTTCTGCATTTTTGCCCCAAAATATGGGAAATTTCTGCCTTTTTGCCCCAAAATAAGGAAAATTTCTGCAATTTTGTACCAAAATAAAAGAAATTTCTGCCTTTTTGCCCCAAAATAAGAAAATTTCTGCTTTTTTTTGAAATAAGTGAAATTTCTGCAATTTTGCCCGAAAATAAGTAAAATTTCTGCAATTTTGCCCTAAAATAAGGGAAATTTCTGGAATTTTGCCCCAAAATAAGTGGAATTTCTGAATTTTGCCCCAAAATAAGGAGAATTTCTGTCTCTTTGCCCCAACATATAGGGAATTTCTGCCTTTTTGACCCACAATTAGGGGAATTTTTGCAATTTTGCTCAAAAATACGGTGAATTTCTGCCTTTTTGCCCGAAAATAAGAAGAATGCATACCTTTTTGCCATAAAAAAGGGAAATTTCTTCATTTTTGCTCCATAATAAGGGGAATTTCTGATTTTTTGCCTCTAAATAATTGGAATTTCTGTATTTTTCCCCCAAAACAAAGAGAATTTTTGTCTTTTTTGCCCCAAAATAAGGAAAATTTCTGACTTATTACCCTGAAATAAGTGAAATTTCTGCAATTTTGCCCGAAAATAAAGGAAATTTCTGCCTTTTTGCCCCCAAATAAAAGGAATTTCAGCCTTTTTACCTCAAAATAAGGGGAATTTCTGCCTTTTTTCTCCAAAATATGGGAAATTTCTGCCTTTTTGCCCCAAAATAAGAAAAATTTCTGCAATTATGTACCAAAATAAATGAAATTTCTGCCTTTTTGACCCAAAATAAGAAAGATTCTGCTTTTTTTTGAAATAAGTGAAATTTCTGCTATTTTGCCCCAAAATAAGTGAAATTTCTGCAATTTTGCCCCAAAATAAGGGAAATTTCTGGAATTTTGCCCCAAAATAAGTGGAATTTCTGAGTTTTGCCCCAAAATAAGGAGAATTTCTGTCTTTTTGCCCCAACATATAGGGAATTTCTGCCTTTTTGACCCACAATTAGGGGAATTTCTGCAATTTTGCTCCAAAATACGGGGAATTTCTGTCTTTTTGCCCGACAATTAGAAGAATGCATACCTTTTTGCCATAAAAAAGGGAAATTTCTTCATTTTTGCTCCAAAATAAAGGGAATTTCTGCTTTTTTGCCTCTAAATAAGTGGAATTTCTGTCTTTTTCCCGCAAAACAAAAGGAAGTTCTGTCTTTTTTGCCCCAAAATAAAGAAATTTTCTGACTTATTACTCTGAAGTAAGTGAAATTTCTGCAATTTTGCCCGAAAATTAGAGAAATTTCTGCCTTTTTGCCCCCAAATAATGAGAATTTCAGCCTTTTTTCCCTCAAAATAAGGGGAATTTCTGCATTTTTGCCACAAAATATTAGGAATTTCTGCCTTTTTCCCCTAAAATAAGGAAAATTTCTGCCTTTTTTCCCTGAAATAAGTGAAATTTCTGCAATTTTGCCCCAAAATAATTGAAATTTATGCAATTTAGCCCCAAAATAAGTGAAATTTCTGGAATTTTGCCCCAAAATAAGTGGAATTTCTGAGATTTGCCCCAAAATAAAGAGAATTTCTGTCTTTTTGCCCCAAGATATAGGAAATTTCTGCCTTTTTGACCCACAATTAGGGGAATTTCTGCAATTTTGCTCCAAAATACGGGGAATTTCTGCCTTTTTGCCCGAAAATAAGAAGAATGCATACCTTTTTGCCATCAAAATGGAAATTTCTTCATTTTTGCTCCATAATAAGGGGAATTTCTGCTTTTTTGCCTCTAAATAATTGGAATTTCTGTATTTTTTTCCCAAAACAAAAGGAATTTTTGTCTTTTTTGCCCCAAAATAAAGGAAATTTCTGACTTATTACCCTGAAATAAGTGAAATTTCTGCAATTTTGCCCGAAAATAAAGGAAATTTCTGCCTTTTTGCCCCCAAATAAAAGGAATTTCAGCCTTTTTACCTCAAAATAAGGGGAATTTCTGCTTTTTTGCTCCAAAATATGGGAAATTTCTGCCTTTTTGCCCCAAAATAAGAAAAATTTCTGCAATTATGTACCAAAATAAATGAAATTTCTGCCTTTTTGACCCAAAATAAGAAAGATTCTGCTTTTTTTTGAAATAAGTGAAATTTCTGCTATTTTGCCCCAAAATAAGGGAAATTTCTGGAATTTTGCCCCAAAATAAGTGGAATTTCTGAGTTTTGCCCCAAAATAAGGAGAATTTCTGTCTTTTTGCCCCAACATATAGGGAATTTCTGCCTTTTTGCCCCACAATTAGGGGAATTTCTGCAATTTTGCTCCAAAATACAGGGAATTTCTGTTTTTTTGCCCGAAAATAAGAAGAATGCATACCTTTTTGCCATAAAAAAGGGAAATTTCTTCATTTGTGCTCCAAAATAAGGGGAATTTCTGCTTTTTTGCCTTTAAATAAGTGGAATTTTTGCCTTTTTCCCCAAAACAAAGGGAATTTCTGTCTTTTTTGCCCCAAAAAAAGAAAAATTCTGACTTATTACCCTGAAGTAACTGAAATTTATGCAATTTTGTTCCAAAATAAGGGAAATTTCTGCTTTTTTGCCCCCAAATAAGGGAAATTTCAGCCTTTTTACCTCAAAATAAAAGGAATTTCTGCATTTTTGCCACAAAATATTAGGAATTTCTAACTTTTTGCCCCAAAATATGGAAAATTTCTACCTTTTTTCTCTGAAATAAGTGAAATTTCTGCAATTTTGCCACAAAATAAGTGAAATTTCTGCAATTTTGCCCCAAAATAAATGAAATTTCTGGAATTTTGCCCCAAAATAAGTGGAATTTCTGAGATTTGCCCAAAATAATGAGAATTTCTGTCTTTTTGCCCCAACATATAGGGAATTTCTGCCTTTTTGACCCACAATTAGGGGAATTTCTGAAATTTTGCTCCAAAATAAGGAAAATTTCTGCTTTTTTGCCTCTAAATAAGTGGAATTGCTGTCTTTTTCCCCCAAAACAAAGGGAATTTCTGGGGTTTTTTTGCCCCAAAATAAAGAAAATTTCTGTCTTATTACCCTAAAATAAGTGAAATTTCTGCAATTTTGCCACAAAATAAGGGAAATTTCTGCTTTTTTCTTCCCAAATAATGGGAATTTCAGCCTTTTTACCTCAAAATAAGTGGAATTTCTGCATTTTTGCCCCAAAATATGGGAAATTTCTGCATTTTTGCCCACAAAAAAATGGAATTTCAGCATTTTTCCCTCAAAATAAGGGGAATTTCTGCATTTTTGCCCCAAAATATGGGAAATTTCTGCCTTTTTGCCCCAAAATAAGGAAAATTTCTGCAATTTTGTACCAAAATAAAAGAAATTTCTGCCTTTTTGCCCCAAAATAAGAAAATTTCTGCTTTTTTTTGAAATAAGTGAAATTTCTGCAATTTTGCCCGAAAATAAGTAAAATTTCTGCAATTTTGCCCTAAAATAAGGGAAATTTCTGGAATTTTGCCCCAAAATAAGTGGAATTTCTGAATTTTGCCCCAAAATAAGGAGAATTTCTGTCTTTTTGCCCAAACATATAGGGAATTTCTGCCTTTTTGCCCCACAATGAGGGGAATTTCTGCAATTTTGCTCTAAAATACGGGGAATTTCTGTCTTTTTGCCCGACAATTAGAAGAATGCATACCTTTTTGCCATAAAAAAGGGAAATTTCTTCATTTTTGCTCCAAAATAAAGGGAATTTCTGCTTTTTTGCCTCTAAATAAGTGGAATTTCTGTATTTTTCCCACAAAACAAAAGGAAGTTCTGTCTTTTTTGCCCCAAAATAAAGAAAATTTCTGACTTATTACCCTGAAGTAAGTGAAATTTCTGCAATTTTGCCCGAAAATTAGAGAAATTTCTGCCTTTTTGCCCCCAAATAATGAGAATTTCAGCCTTTTTTCCCTCAAAATAAGGGGAATTTCTGCATTTTTGCCACAAAATATTAGGAATTTCTGCCTTTTTCCCCTAAAATAAGGAAAATTTCTGCCTTTTTTCCCTGAAATAAGTGAAATTTCTGCAATTTTGCCCCAAAATAATTGAAATTTATGCAATTTAGCCCCAAAATAAGTGAAATTTCTGGAATTTTGCCCCAAAATAAGTGGAATTTCTGAGATTTGCCCCAAAATAAGGAGAATTTCTGTCTTTTTGCCCCAAGATATAGGAAATTTCTGCCTTTTTGACCCACAATTAGGGGAATTTCTGCAATTTTGCTCCAAAATACGGGGAATTTCTGCCTTTTTGCCCGAAAATAAGAAGAATGCATACCTTTTTGCCATCAAAATGGAAATTTCTTCATTTTTGCTCCATAATAAGGGGAATTTCTGCTTTTTTGCCTCTAAATAATTGGAATTTCTGTATTTTTTTCCCAAAACAAAAGGAATTTTTGTCTTTTTTGCCCCAAAATAAAGGAAATTTCTGACTTATTACCCTGAAATAAGTGAAATTTCTGCAATTTTGCCCGAAAATAAAGGAAATTTCTGCCTTTTTGCCCCCAAATAAAAGGAATTTCAGCCTTTTTACCTCAAAATAAGGGGAATTTCTGCTTTTTTGCTCCAAAATATGGGAAATTTCTGCCTTTTTGCCCCAAAATAAGAAAAATTTCTGCAATTATGTACCAAAATAAATGAAATTTCTGCCTTTTTGACCCAAAATAAGAAAGATTCTGCTTTTTTTTGAAATAAGTGAAATTTCTGCTATTTTGCCCCAAAATAAGGGAAATTTCTGGAATTTTGCCCCAAAATAAGTGGAATTTCTGAGTTTTGCCCCAAAATAAGGAGAATTTCTGTCTTTTTGCCCCAACATATAGGGAATTTCTGCCTTTTTGCCCCACAATTAGGGGAATTTCTGCAATTTTGCTCCAAAATACAGGGAATTTCTGTTTTTTTGCCCGAAAATAAGAAGAATGCATACCTTTTTGCCATAAAAAAGGGAAATTTCTTCATTTGTGCTCCAAAATAAGGGGAATTTCTGCTTTTTTGCCTTTAAATAAGTGGAATTTTTGCCTTTTTCCCCAAAACAAAGGGAATTTCTGTCTTTTTTGCCCCAAAAAAAGAAAAATTCTGACTTATTACCCTGAAGTAACTGAAATTTATGCAATTTTGTTCCAAAATAAGGGAAATTTCTGCTTTTTTGCCCCCAAATAAGGGAAATTTCAGCCTTTTTACCTCAAAATAAAAGGAATTTCTGCATTTTTGCCACAAAATATTAGGAATTTCTAACTTTTTGCCCCAAAATATGGAAAATTTCTACCTTTTTTCTCTGAAATAAGTGAAATTTCTGCAATTTTGCCACAAAATAAGTGAAATTTCTGCAATTTTGCCCCAAAATAAATGAAATTTCTGGAATTTTGCCCCAAAATAAGTGGAATTTCTGAGATTTGCCCAAAATAATGAGAATTTCTGTCTTTTTGCCCCAACATATAGGGAATTTCTGCCTTTTTGACCCACAATTAGGGGAATTTCTGAAATTTTGCTCCAAAATAAGGAAAATTTCTGCTTTTTTGCCTCTAAATAAGTGGAATTGCTGTCTTTTTCCCCCAAAACAAAGGGAATTTCTGGGGTTTTTTTGCCCCAAAATAAAGAAAATTTCTGTCTTATTACCCTAAAATAAGTGAAATTTCTGCAATTTTGCCACAAAATAAGGGAAATTTCTGCTTTTTTCTTCCCAAATAATGGGAATTTCAGCCTTTTTACCTCAAAATAAGTGGAATTTCTGCATTTTTGCCCCAAAATATGGGAAATTTCTGCATTTTTGCCCACAAAAAAATGGAATTTCAGCATTTTTCCCTCAAAATAAGGGGAATTTCTGCATTTTTGCCCCAAAATATGGGAAATTTCTGCCTTTTTGCCCCAAAATAAGGAAAATTTCTGCAATTTTGTACCAAAATAAAAGAAATTTCTGCCTTTTTGCCCCAAAATAAGAAAATTTCTGCTTTTTTTTGAAATAAGTGAAATTTCTGCAATTTTGCCCGAAAATAAGTAAAATTTCTGCAATTTTGCCCTAAAATAAGGGAAATTTCTGGAATTTTGCCCCAAAATAAGTGGAATTTCTGAATTTTGCCCCAAAATAAGGAGAATTTCTGTCTTTTTGCCCAAACATATAGGGAATTTCTGCCTTTTTGCCCCACAATGAGGGGAATTTCTGCAATTTTGCTCTAAAATACGGGGAATTTCTGTCTTTTTGCCCGACAATTAGAAGAATGCATACCTTTTTGCCATAAAAAAGGGAAATTTCTTCAATTTTGCTCCAAAATAAAGGGAATTTCTGCTTTTTTGCCTCTAAATAAGTGGAATTTCTGTATTTTTCCCACAAAACAAAAGGAAGTTCTGTCTTTTTTGCCCCAAAATAAAGAAAATTTCTGACTTATTACCCTGAAGTAAGTGAAATTTCTGCAATTTTGCCCGAAAATGAGAGAAACTTCTGCCTTTTTGCCCCCAAATAATGGGAATTTCAGCCTTTTTTCCCTCAAAATAAGGGGAATTTCTGCATTTTTGCCACAAAATATTAGGAATTTCTGCCTTTTAGCCCCAAAATAAGGAAAATTTCTGCCTTTTTTCCTGAAATAAGTGAAATTTCTGCAATTTTGCCCCAAAATAATTGAAATTTATGCAATTTTGCCCCAAAATAAGTGAAATTTCTGGAATTTTGCCCCAAAATAAGGAAAATTTCTGTCTTTTTGCCCCAAGATATAGGGAATTTCTGCCTTTTTGACCCACAATTAGGGGAATTTCTGCAATTTTGCTCCAAAATACGGTGAATTTCTGCCTTTTTGCCCGAAAATAAGAAGAATGCATACCTTTTTGCCATAAAAATGGAAATTTCTTCATTTTTGCTCCATAATAATGGGAATTTCTGCTTTTTTGCCTCTAAATAATTGGAATTTCTGTATTTTTCCCCCAAAACAAAGAGAATTTTTGTCTTTTTTGCCCCAAAATAAGGAAAATTTCTGACTTATTACCCTGAAATATGAAATTTCCGCAATTTTGCCCGAAAATAAAGGAAATTTCTGCCTTTTTGCCCCCAAATAAAAGGAATTTCAGCCTTTTTACCTCAAAATAAGGGGAATTACTGCCTTTTTGCTCCAAAATATGGGAAATTTCTGCCTTTTTGCCCCAAAATAAGAAAAATTTCTGCAATTTTGTACCAAAATAAGTGAAATTTCTGCCTTTTTGCAACAAAATAAAAAAGATTCTGCTTTTTTTTTAAATAAGTGAAATTTCTGCAATTTTGCCCCAAAATAAGTGAAATTTCTGCAATTTTGCCCCAAAATAAGAAAAATTTCTGCAATTTTGTACCAAAATAAAAGAAATTGCTGCCTTTTTGCCCCAAAATAAGAAAATTTCTGCTTTTTTTTGAAATAAGTGAAATTTCGGCAATTTTGCACGAAAATAAGTAAAATTTCTGCAATTTTGCCCCAAAATAAGGGAAATTTCTGGAATTTTGCCCCAAAATAAGTGGAATTTCTGAGTTTTGCCCCAAAATAAGGAAAATTTCTGCTTTTTTGTCCCCAAATAATGGGAATTTCAGCCTTTTTTCCCTGAAAATAAGGGGAATTTCTGCATTTTTGCCACAAAATATTAGGAATTTCTGCCTTTTTGCCCCAAAATAAGGAAAATTTCTGCCTTTTTTCCCTGAAATAAGTGAAATTTCTGCAATTTTGCCCAAAAATAATTGAAATTTATGCAATTTTGCCCCAAAATAAGTGAAATTTCTGGAATTTTGCCCCAAAATAAGTGGAATTTCTGAGATTTGCCCCAAAATAAGGAGAATTTCTGTCTTTTTGCCCCAAGATATAGGGAATTTCTGAGATTTGCCCCAAAATAAGGAGAATTTCTGTCTTTTTGCCCCAAGATATAGGGAATTTCTGCCTTTTTGACCCACAATTAGGGGAATTTTTGCAATTTTGCTCCAAAATACGGTGAATTTCTGCCTTTTTGCCCGAAAATAAGAAGAATGCATATCTTTTTGCCATAAAAAAGGGAAATTTCTTCATTTTTGCTCTAAAATAAGGGGAATTTCTGATTTTTTGCCTCTAAATAAGTGGAATTTTTGCCTTTTTCCCCAAAACAAAGTAAATTTCTGTCTTTTTTGTCCCAAAAAAGGAAAAATTCTGACTTATTACCCTGAAGTAACTGAAATTTATGCAATTTTGTTCCAAAATAAGGGAAATTTCTGCCTTTTTGCCCCCAAATAAGGGTAATTTCAGCCTTTTTACCTCAAAATAAAAGGAATTTCTGCATTTTTGCCACAAAAGATTAGGAATTTCTAACTTTTTGCCCCAAAATAAGGAAAATTTCTGCCTTTTTTCTCTGAAATAAGTGAAATTTCTGCAATTTTGCCACAAAATAAGTGAAATTTCTGCAATTTTGCCCCAAAATAAGTGAAATTTCTGGAATTTTGCCCGAAAATAAGTGGAATTTCTGAGTTTTGCCCCAAAATAAGGAGAATTTCTGTCTTTTTGCCCCAACATATAGGGAATTTCTGCCTTTTTGACCCACAATTAGGGGAATTTCTGAAATTTTGCTCCAAAATAAAAGGAATTTCTGCTTTTTTGCCTCTAAATAAGTGAAATTACTGTCTTTTTCCCCCAAAACAAAGGGAATTTCTGTTTTTTTTACCCCAAAATAAAGAAAATTTTTGTCTTATTACCATGAAATAAGTGAAATTTCTACAATTTTGCCCCAAAATAAGGGAAATTTCTGCTTTTTTGTCCCCAAATAATGGGAATTTCAGCCTTTTTACCTCAAAATAAGTGGAATTTCTGCATTTTTGCCCCAAAATAAGGGAAATTTCTGCCTTTTTGCCCCAAAATAAGAAAAATTTCTGCAATTTTGTACCAAAATAAAAGAAATTTCTGCCTTTTTGCCCCAAAATAAGAAAATTTCTGCTTTTTTTTGAAATAAGTGAAATTTCTGCAATTTTGCCCGAAAATAAGTAAAATTTCTGCAATTTTGCCCCAAAATAAGAGAAATTTCTGGAATTTTGCCCCAAAATAAGTGGAATTTCTGAGTTTTGCCCCAAAATAAGGAGAATTTCTGTCTTTTTGCCCCAACATATAGGGAATTTCTGCCTTTTTGACCCACAATTAGGGGAATTTCTGCAATTTTGCTCAAAAATACGGTGAATTTCTGCCTTTTTGCCCGAAAATAAGAAGAATGCATACCTTTTTGCCATAAAAATGGAAATTTCTTCATTTTTGCTCCATAATAAGGGGAATTTCTGCTTTTTTGCCTCTAAATAATTGGAATTTCTGTATTTTTCCCCCAAAACAAAGGGAATTTTTGTCTTTTTTGCCCCAAAATAAGGAAAATTTCTGACTTATTACCCTGAAATAAGTGAAATTTCTGCAATTTTGCCCGAAAATAAAGGAAATTTCTGCCTTTTTGCCCCCAAATAAAAGGAATTTCAGCCTTTTTACCTCAAAATAAGGGGAATTTCTGCCTTTTTTCTCCAAAATATGGGAAATTTCTGCCTTTTTGCCCCAAAATAAGAAAAATTTCTGCAATTATGTACCAAAATAAATGAAATTTCTGCCTTTTTGACCCAAAATAAGAAAGATTCTGCTTTTTTTTGAAATAAGTGAAATTTCTGCTATTTTGCCCCAAAATAAGTGAAATTTCTGCAATTTTGCCCCAAAATAAGGGAAATTTCTGGAATTTTGCCCCAAAATAAGTGGAATTTCTGAGTTTTGCCCCAAAATAAGGAGAATTTCTGTCTTTTTGCCCCAACATATAGGGAATTTCTGCCTTTTTGACCCACAATTAGGGGAATTTCTGAAATTTTGCTCCAAAATAAAAGGAATTTCTGCTTTTTTGCCTCTAAATAAGTGAAATTTCTGTCTTTTTCCCCCAAAACAAAGGGAATTTCTGTTTTTTTTTACCCCAAAATAAAGAAAATTTTTGTCTTATTACCATGAAATAAGTGAAATTTCTACAATTTTGCCCCAAAATAAGCGAAATTTCTGCTTTTTTGTCCCCAAATAATGGGAATTTCAGCCTTTTTACCTCAAAATAAGTGGAATTTCTGCTTTTTTGCCCCCAAATAAGGGAAATTTCTGCCTTTTTGCCCCAAAATAAGAAAAATTTCTGCAATTTTGTACCAAAATAAAAGAAATTTCTGCCTTTTTGCCCCAAAATAAGAAAATTTCTGCTTTTTTTTGAAATAAGTGAAATTTCTGCAATTTTGCCCGAAAATAAGTAAAATTTCTGCAATTTTGCCCCAAAATAAGAGAAATTTCTGGAATTTTGCCCCAAAATAAGTGGAATTTCTGAGCTTTGCCCCAAAATAAGTTGAATTTCTGTCTTTTTGCCCCAACATATAGGGAATTTCTGCCTTTTTGACCCACAATTAGGGGAATTTCTGCAATTTTGCTCCAAAATACGGTGAATTTCTGCCTTTTTGCCCGAAAATAAGAAGAATGCATACCTTTTTGCCATAAAAATGGAAATTTCTTCATTTTTGCTCCATAATAAGGGGAATTTCTGATTTTTTGCCTCTAAATAATTGGAATTTCTGTATTTTTCCCCCAAAACAAAGGGAATTTTTGTCTTTTTTGCCCCAAAATAAGGAAAATTTCTGACTTATTACCCTGAAATAAGTGAAATTTCTGCAATTTTGCCCGAAAATAAAGGAAATTTCTGCCTTTTTGCCCCCAAATAAAAGGAATTTCAGCCTTTTTACCTCAAAATAAGGGGAATTTCTGCCTTTTTTCTCCAAAATATGGGAAATTTCTGCCTTTTTGCCCCAAAATAAGAAAAATTTCTGCAATTATGTACCAAAATAAATGAAATTTCTGCCTTTTTGACCCAAAATAAGAAAGATTCTGCTTTTTTTTGAAATAAGTGAAATTTCTGCTATTTTGCCCCAAAATAAGTGAAATTTCTGCAATTTTGCCCCAAAATAAGGGAAATTTCTGGAATTTTGCCCCAAAATAAGTGGAATTTCTGAGTTTTGCCCCAAAATAAGGAGAATTTCTGTCTTTTTGCCCCAACATATAGGGAATTTCTGCCTTTTTGACCCACAATTAGGGGAAATTCTGCAATTTTGCTCCAAAATACGGGGAATTTCTGTCTTTTTGCCCGACAATTAGAAGAATGCATACCTTTTTGCCATAAAAAAGGGAAATTTCTTCATTTTTGCTCCAAAATAAAGGGAATTTCTGCTTTTTTGCCTCTAAATAAGTGGAATTTCTGTCTTTTTCCCGCAAAACAAAAGGAAGTTCTGTCTTTTTTGCCCCAAAATAAAGAAATTTTCTGACTTATTACTCTGAAGTAAGTGAAATTTCTGCAATTTTGCCCGAAAATTAGAGAAATTTCTGCCTTTTTGCCCCCAAATAATGAGAATTTCAGCCTTTTTTCCCTCAAAATAAGGAAAATTTCTGCATTTTTGCCACAAAATATTAGGAATTTCTGCCTTTTTTCCCTGAAATAAGTGAAATTTCTGCAATTTTGCCCCAAAATAATTGAAATATATGCAATTTAGCCCCAAAATAAGTGAAATTTCTGGAATTTTGCCCCAAAATAAGTGGAATTTCTGAGATTTGCCCCAAAATAAGGAGAATTTCTGTCTTTTTGCCCCAAGATATAGGAAATTTCTGCCTTTTTGACCCACAATTAGGGGAATTTCTGCAATTTTGCTCCAAAATACGGGGAATTTCTGCCTTTTTGCCCGAAAATAAGAAGAATGCATACCTTTTTGCCATCAAAATGGAAATTTCTTCATTTTTGCTCCATAATAAGGGGAATTTCTGCTTTTTTGCCTCTAAATAATTGGAATTTCTGTATTTTTTTCCCAAAACAAAAGGAATTTTTGTCTTTTTTGCCCCAAAATAAAGGAAATTTCTGACTTATTACCCTGAAATAAGTGAAATTTCTGCAATTTTGCCCGAAAATAAAGGAAATTTCTGCCTTTTTGCCCCCAAATAAAAGGAATTTCAGCCTTTTTACCTCAAAATAAGGGGAATTTCTGCTTTTTTGCTCCAAAATATGGGAAATTTCTGCCTTTTTGCCCCAAAATAAGAAAAATTTCTGCAATTATGTACCAAAATAAATGAAATTTCTGCCTTTTTGACCCAAAATAAGAAAGATTCTGCTTTTTTTTGAAATAAGTGAAATTTCTGCTATTTTGCCCCAAAATAAGGGAAATTTCTGGAATTTTGCCCCAAAATAAGTGGAATTTCTGAGTTTTGCCCCAAAATAAGGAGAATTTCTGTCTTTTTGCCCCAACATATAGGGAATTTCTGCCTTTTTGCCCCACAATTAGGGGAATTTCTGCAATTTTGCTCCAAAATACAGGGAATTTCTGTTTTTTTGCCCGAAAATAAGAAGAATGCATAGCTTTTTGCCATAAAAAAGGGAAATTTCTTCATTTGTGCTCCAAAATAAGGGGAATTTCTGCTTTTTTGCCTTTAAATAAGTGGAATTTTTGCCTTTTTCCCCAAAACAAAGGGAATTTCTGTCTTTTTTGCCCCAAAAAAAGAAAAATTCTGACTTATTACCCTGAAGTAACTGAAATTTATGCAATTTTGTTCCAAAATAAGGGAAATTTCTGCTTTTTTGCCCCCAAATAAGGGAAATTTCAGCCTTTTTACCTCAAAATAAAAGGAATTTCTGCATTTTTGCCACAAAATATTAGGAATTTCTAACTTTTTGCCCCAAAATATGGAAAATTTCTACCTTTTTTCTCTGAAATAAGTGAAATTTCTGCAATTTTGCCACAAAATAAGTGAAATTTCTGCAATTTTGCCCCAAAATAAATGAAATTTCTGGAATTTTGCCCCAAAATAAGTGGAATTTCTGAGATTTGCCCAAAATAATGAGAATTTCTGTCTTTTTGCCCCAACATATAGGGAATTTCTGCCTTTTTGACCCACAATTAGGGGAATTTCTGAAATTTTGCTCCAAAATAAGGAAAATTTCTGCTTTTTTGCCTCTAAATAAGTGGAATTGCTGTCTTTTTCCCCCAAAACAAAGGGAATTTCTGGGGTTTTTTTGCCCCAAAATAAAGAAAATTTCTGTCTTATTACCCTAAAATAAGTGAAATTTCTGCAATTTTGCCACAAAATAAGGGAAATTTCTGCTTTTTTCTTCCCAAATAATGGGAATTTCAGCCTTTTTACCTCAAAATAAGTGGAATTTCTGCATTTTTGCCCCAAAATATGGGAAATTTCTGCATTTTTGCCCACAAAAAAATGGAATTTCAGCATTTTTCCCTCAAAATAAGGGGAATTTCTGCATTTTTGCCCCAAAATATGGGAAATTTCTGCCTTTTTGCCCCAAAATAAGGAAAATTTCTGCAATTTTGTACCAAAATAAAAGAAATTTCTGCCTTTTTGCCCCAAAATAAGAAAATTTCTGCTTTTTTTTGAAATAAGTGAAATTTCTGCAATTTTGCCCGAAAATAAGTAAAATTTCTGCAATTTTGCCCTAAAATAAGGGAAATTTCTGGAATTTTGCCCCAAAATAAGTGGAATTTCTGAATTTTGCCCCAAAATAAGGAGAATTTCTGTCTTTTTGCCCAAACATATAGGGAATTTCTGCCTTTTTGCCCCACAATGAGGGGAATTTCTGCAATTTTGCTCTAAAATACGGGGAATTTCTGTCTTTTTGCCCGACAATTAGAAGAATGCATACCTTTTTGCCATAAAAAAGGGAAATTTCTTCATTTTTGCTCCAAAATAAAGGGAATTTCTGCTTTTTTGCCTCTAAATAAGTGGAATTTCTGTATTTTTCCCACAAAACAAAAGGAAGTTCTGTCTTTTTTGCCCCAAAATAAAGAAAATTTCTGACTTATTACCCTGAAGTAAGTGAAATTTCTGCAATTTTGCCCGAAAATGAGAGAAACTTCTGCCTTTTTGCCCCCAAATAATGGGAATTTCAGCCTTTTTTCCCTCAAAATAAGGGGAATTTCTGCATTTTTGCCACAAAATATTAGGAATTTCTGCCTTTTTGCCCCAAAATAAGGAAAATTTCTGCCTTTTTTCCTGAAATAAGTGAAATTTCTGCAATTTTGCCCCAAAATAATTGAAATTTATGCAATTTTGCCCCAAAATAAGTGAAATTTCTGGAATTTTGCCCCAAAATAAGGAAAATTTCTGTCTTTTTGCCCCAAGATATAGGGAATTTCTGCCTTTTTGACCCACAATTAGGGGAATTTCTGCAATTTTGCTCCAAAATACGGTGAATTTCTGCCTTTTTGCCCGAAAATAAGAAGAATGCATACCTTTTTGCCATAAAAATGGAAATTTCTTCATTTTTGCTCCATAATAATGGGAATTTCTGCTTTTTTGCCTCTAAATAATTGGAATTTCTGTATTTTTCCCCCAAAACAAAGAGAATTTTTGTCTTTTTTGCCCCAAAATAAGGAAAATTTCTGACTTATTACCCTGAAATATGAAATTTCCGCAATTTTGCCCGAAAATAAAGGAAATTTCTGCCTTTTTGCCCCCAAATAAAAGGAATTTCAGCCTTTTTACCTCAAAATAAGGGGAATTACTGCCTTTTTGCTCCCAAATATGGGAAATTTCTGCCTTTTTGCCCCAAAATAAGAAAAATTTCTGCAATTTTGTACCAAAATAAGTGAAATTTCTGCCTTTTTGCAACAAAATAAAAAAGATTCTGCTTTTTTTTTAAATAAGTGAAATTTCTGCAATTTTGCCCCAAAATAAGTGAAATTTCTGCAATTTTGCCCCAAAATAAGAAAAATTTCTGCAATTTTGTACCAAAATAAAAGAAATTGCTGCCTTTTTGCCCCAAAATAAGAAAATTTCTGCTTTTTTTTGAAATAAGTGAAATTTCGGCAATTTTGCCCGAAAATAAGTAAAATTTCTGCAATTTTGCCCCAAAATAAGGGAAATTTCTGGAATTTTGCCCCAAAATAAGTGGAATTTCTGAGTTTTGCCCCAAAATAAGGAAAATTTCTGCTTTTTTGTCCCCAAATAATGGGAATTTCAGCCTTTTTTCCCTGAAAATAAGGGGAATTTCTGCATTTTTGCCACAAAATATTAGGAATTTCTGCCTTTTTGCCCCAAAATAAGGAAAATTTCTGCCTTTTTTCCCTGAAATAAGTGAAATTTCTGCAATTTTGCCCCAAAATAATTGAAATTTATGCAATTTTGCCCCAAAATAAGTGAAATTTCTGGAATTTTGCCCCAAAATAAGTGGAATTTCTGAGATTTGCCCCAAAATAAGGAGAATTTCTGTCTTTTTGCCCCAAGATATAGGGAATTTCTGCCTTTTTGACCCACAATTAGGGGAATTTTTGCAATTTTGCTCCAAAATACGGTGAATTTCTGCCTTTTTGCCCGAAAATAAGAAGAATGCATATCTTTTTGCCATAAAAAAGGGAAATTTCTTCATTTTTGCTCTAAAATAAGGGGAATTTCTGATTTTTTGCCTCTAAATAAGTGGAATTTTTGCCTTTTTCCCCAAAACAAAGGGAATTTCTGTCTTTTTTGTCCCAAAAAAGGAAAAATTCTGACTTATTACCCTGAAGTAACTGAAATTTATGCAATTTTGTTCCAAAATAAGGGAAATTTCTGCCTTTTTGCCCCCAAATAAGGGTAATTTCAGCCTTTTTACCTCAAAATAAAAGGAATTTCTGCATTTTTGCCACAAAAGATTAGGAATTTCTAACTTTTTGCCCCAAAATAAGGAAAATTTCTGCCTTTTTTCTCTGAAATAAGTGAAATTTCTGCAATTTTGCCACAAAATAAGTGAAATTTCTGCAATTTTGCCCCAAAATAAGTGAAATTTCTGGAATTTTGCCCGAAAATAAGTGGAATTTCTGAGTTTTGCCCCAAAATAAGGAGAATTTCTGTCTTTTTGCCCCAACATATAGGGAATTTCTGCCTTTTTGACCCACAATTAGGGGAATTTCTGAAATTTTGCTCCAAAATAAAAGGAATTTCTGCTTTTTTGCCTCTAAATAAGTGAAATTACTGTCTTTTTCCCCCAAAACAAAGGGAATTTCTGTTTTTTTTACCCCAAAATAAAGAAAATTTTTGTCTTATTACCATGAAATAAGTGAAATTTCTACAATTTTGCCCCAAAATAAGGGAAATTTCTGCT
This sequence comes from Micromys minutus, assembly GCF_963924665.1. Lineage (NCBI taxonomy): Eukaryota > Metazoa > Chordata > Mammalia > Rodentia > Muridae > Micromys > Micromys minutus. The sequence goes on along the minus strand of NW_027667812.1, from coordinate 77,389 downwards.
TTTTTGTCCCCAAATAATGGGAATTTCAGCCTTTTTACCTCAAAATAAGTGGAATTTCTGCATTTTTGCCCCAAAATAAGGGAAATTTCTGCCTTTTTGCCCCAAAATAAGAAAAATTTCTGCAATTTTGTACCAAAATAAAAGAAATTTCTGCCTTTTTGCCCCAAAATAAGAAAATTTCTGCTTTTTTTTGAAATAAGTGAAATTTCTGCAATTTTGCCCGAAAATAAGTAAAATTTCTGCAATTTTGCCCCAAAATAAGAGAAATTTCTGGAATTTTGCCCCAAAATAAGTGGAATTTCTGAGTTTTGCCCCAAAATAAGGAGAATTTCTGTCTTTTTGCCCCAACATATAGGGAATTTCTGCCTTTTTGACCCACAATTAGGGGAATTTCTGCAATTTTGCTCAAAAATACGGGGAATTTCTGCCTTTTTGCCCGAAAATAAGAAGAATGCATACCTTTTTGCCATAAAAATGGAAATTTCTTCATTTTTGCTCCATAATAAGGGGAATTTCTGCTTTTTTGCCTCTAAATAATTGGAATTTCTGTATTTTTCCCCCAAAACAAAGGGAATTTTTGTCTTTTTTGCCCCAAAATAAGGAAAATTTCTGACTTATTACCCTGAAATAAGTGAAATTTCTGCAATTTTGCCCGAAAATAAAGGAAATTTCTGCCTTTTTGCCCCCAAATAAAAGGAATTTCAGCCTTTTTACCTCAAAATAAGAGGAATTTCTGCCTTTTTTCTCCAAAATATGGGAAATTTCTGCCTTTTTGCCCCAAAATAAGAAAAATTTCTGCAATTATGTACCAAAATAAATGAAATTTCTGCCTTTTTGACCCAAAATAAGAAAGATTCTGCTTTTTTTTGAAATAAGTGAAATTTCTGCTATTTTGCCCCAAAATAAGTGAAATTTCTGCAATTTTGCCCCAAAATAAGGGAAATTTCTGGAATTTTGCCCCAAAATAAGTGGAATTTCTGAGTTTTGCCCCAAAATAAGGAGAATTTCTGTCTTTTTGCCCCAACATATAGGGAATTTCTGCCTTTTTGACCCACAATTAGGGGAATTTCTGAAATTTTGCTCCAAAATAAAAGGAATTTCGGCTTTTTTGCCTCTAAATAAGTGAAATTTCTGTCTTTTTCCCCCAAAACAAAGGGAATTTCTGTTTTTTTTTACCCCAAAATAAAGAAAATTTTTGTCTTATTACCATGAAATAAGTGAAATTTCTACAATTTTGCCCCAAAATAAGCGAAATTTCTGCTTTTTTGTCCCCAAATAATGGGAATTTCAGCCTTTTTACCTCAAAATAAGTGGAATTTCTGCTTTTTTGCCCCCAAATAAGGGAAATTTCTGCCTTTTTGCCCCAAAATAAGAAAAATTTCTGCAATTTTGTACCAAAATAAAAGAAATTTCTGCCTTTTTGCCCCAAAATAAGAAAATTTCTGCTTTTTTTTGAAATAAGTGAAATTTCTGCAATTTTGCCCGAAAATAAGTAAAATTTCTGCAATTTTGCCCCAAAATAAGAGAAATTTCTGGAATTTTGCCCCAAAATAAGTGGAATTTCTGAGCTTTGCCCCAAAATAAGGAGAATTTCTGTCTTTTTGCCCCAACATATAGGGAATTTCTGCCTTTTTGACCCACAATTAGGGGAATTTCTGCAATTTTGCTCCAAAATACGGTGAATTTCTGCCTTTTTGCCCGAAAATAAGAAGAATGCATACCTTTTTGCCATAAAAATGGAAATTTCTTCATTTTTGCTCCATAATAAGGGGAATTTCTGCTTTTTTGCCTCTAAATAATTGGAATTTCTGTATTTTTCCCCCAAAACAAAGGGAATTTTTGTCTTTTTTGCCCCAAAATAAGGAAAATTTCTGACTTATTACCCTGAAATAAGTGAAATTTCTGCAATTTTGCCCGAAAATAAAGGAAATTTCTGCCTTTTTGCCCCCAAATAAAAGGAATTTCAGCCTTTTTACCTCAAAATAAGGGGAATTTCTGCCTTTTTTCTCCAAAATATGGGAAATTTCTGCCTTTTTGCCCCAAAATAAGAAAAATTTCTGCAATTATGTACCAAAATAAATGAAATTTCTGCCTTTTTGACCCAAAATAAGAAAGATTCTGCTTTTTTTTGAAATAAGTGAAATTTCTGCTATTTTGCCCCAAAATAAGTGAAATTTCTGCAATTTTGCCCCAAAATAAGGGAAATTTCTGGAATTTTGCCCCAAAATAAGTGGAATTTCTGAGTTTTGCCCCAAAATAAGGAGAATTTCTGTCTTTTTGCCCCAACATATAGGGAATTTCTGCCTTTTTGACCCACAATTAGGGGAAATTCTGCAATTTTGCTCCAAAATACGGGGAATTTCTGTCTTTTTGCCCGACAATTAGAAGAATGCATACCTTTTTGCCATAAAAAAGGGAAATTTCTTCATTTTTGCTCCAAAATAAAGGGAATTTCTGCTTTTTTGCCTCTAAATAAGTGGAATTTCTGTCTTTTTCCCGCAAAACAAAAGGAAGTTCTGTCTTTTTTGCCCCAAAATAAAGAAATTTTCTGACTTATTACTCTGAAGTAAGTGAAATTTCTGCAATTTTGCCCGAAAATTAGAGAAATTTCTGCCTTTTTGCCCCCAAATAATGAGAATTTCAGCCTTTTTTCCCTCAAAATAAGGGGAATTTCTGCATTTTTGCCACAAAATATTAGGAATTTCTGCCTTTTTCCCCTAAAATAAGGAAAATTTCTGCCTTTTTTCCCTGAAATAAGTGAAATTTCTGCAATTTTGCCCCAAAATAATTGAAATTTATTCAATTTAGCCCCAAAATGAGTGAAATTTCTGGAATTTTGCCCCAAAATAAGTGGAATTTCTGAGATTTGCCCCAAAATAAGGAGAATTTCTGTCTTTTTGCCCCAAGATATAGGAAATTTCTGCCTTTTTGACCCACAATTAGGGGAATTTCTGCAATTTTGCTCCAAAATACGGGGAATTTCTGCCTTTTTGCCCGAAAATAAGAAGAATGCATACCTTTTTGCCATCAAAATGGAAATTTCTTCATTTTTGCTCCATAATAAGGGGAATTTCTGCTTTTTTGCCTCTAAATAATTGGAATTTCTGTATTTTTTTCCCAAAACAAAAGGAATTTTTGTCTTTTTTGCCCCAAAATAAAGGAAATTTCTGACTTATTACCCTGAAATAAGTGAAATTTCTGCAATTTTGCCCGAAAATAAAGGAAATTTCTGCCTTTTTGCCCCCAAATAAAAGGAATTTCAGCCTTTTTACCTCAAAATAAGGGGAATTTCTGCTTTTTTGCTCCAAAATATGGGAAATTTCTGCCTTTTTGCCCCAAAATAAGAAAAATTTCTGCAATTATGTACCAAAATAAATGAAATTTCTGCCTTTTTGACCCAAAATAAGAAAGATTCTGCTTTTTTTTGAAATAAGTGAAATTTCTGCTATTTTGCCCCAAAATAAGGGAAATTTCTGGAATTTTGCCCCAAAATAAGTGGAATTTCTGAGTTTTGCCCCAAAATAAGGAGAATTTCTGTCTTTTTGCCCCAACATATAGGGAATTTCTGCCTTTTTGCCCCACAATTAGGGGAATTTCTGCAATTTTGCTCCAAAATACAGGGAATTTCTGTTTTTTTGCCCGAAAATAAGAAGAATGCATACCTTTTGCCATAAAAAAGGGAAATTTCTTCATTTTTGCTCCAAAATAAGGGGAATTTCTGCTTTTTTGCCTTTAAATAAGTGGAATTTTTGCCTTTTTCCCCAAAACAAAGGGAATTTCTGTCTTTTTTGCCCCAAAAAAAGAAAAATTCTGACTTATTACCCTGAAGTAACTGAAATTTATGCAATTTTGTTCCAAAATAAGGGAAATTTCTGCTTTTTTGCCCCCAAATAAGGGAAATTTCAGCCTTTTTACCTCAAAATAAAAGGAATTTCTGCATTTTTGCCACAAAATATTAGGAATTTCTAAATTTTTGCCCCAAAATATGGAAAATTTCTACCTTTTTTCTCTGAAATAAGTGAAATTTCTGCAATTTTGCCACAAAATAAGTGAAATTTCTGCAATTTTGCCCCAAAATAAATGAAATTTCTGGAATTTTGCCCCAAAATAAGTGGAATTTCTGAGATTTGCCCAAAATAATGAGAATTTCTGTCTTTTTGCCCCAACATATAGGGAATTTCTGCCTTTTTGACCCACAATTAGGGGAATTTCTGAAATTTTGCTCCAAAATACGGTGAATTTCTGCCTTTTTGCCCGAAAATAAGAAGAATGCATATCTTTTTGCCATAAAAATGGAAATTTCTTCATTTTTGCTCCATAATAAGGGGAATTTCTGATTTTTTGCCTCTAAATAATTGGAATTTCTGTATTTTTCCCCCAAAACAAAGGGAATTTTTGTCTTTTTTGCCCCAAAATAAGGAAAATTTCTGACTTATTACCCTGAAATAAGTGAAATTTCTGCAATTTTGCCCGAAAATAAAGGAAATTTCTGCCTTTTTGCCCCCAAATAAAAGGAATTTCAGCCTTTTTACCTCAAAATAAGGGGAATTTCTGCCTTTTTTCTCCAAAATATGGGAAATTTCTGCCTTTTTGCCCCAAAATAAGAAAAATTTCTGCAATTATGTACCAAAATAAATGAAATTTCTGCCTTTTTGACCCAAAATAAGAAAGATTCTGCTTTTTTTTGAAATAAGTGAAATTTCTGCTATTTTGCCCCAAAATAAGTGAAATTTCTGCAATTTTGCCCCAAAATAAGGGAAATTTCTGGAATTTTGCCCCAAAATAAGTGGAATTTCTGAGTTTTGCCCCAAAATAAGGAGAATTTCTGTCTTTTTGCCCCAACATATAGGGAATTTCTGCCTTTTTGACCCACAATTAGGGGAAATTCTGCAATTTTGCTCCAAAATACGGGGAATTTCTGTCTTTTTGCCCGACAATTAGAAGAATGCATACCTTTTTGCCATAAAAAAGGGAAATTTCTTCATTTTTGCTCCAAAATAAAGGGAATTTCTGCTTTTTTGCCTCTAAATAAGTGGAATTTCTGTCTTTTTCCCGCAAAACAAAAGGAAGTTCTGTCTTTTTTGCCCCAAAATAAAGAAATTTTCTGACTTATTACTCTGAAGTAAGTGAAATTTCTGCAATTTTGCCCGAAAATTAGAGAAATTTCTGCCTTTTTGCCCCCAAATAATGAGAATTTCAGCCTTTTTTCCCTCAAAATAAGGGGAATTTCTGCATTTTTGCCACAAAATATTAGGAATTTCTGCCTTTTTCCCCTAAAATAAGGAAAATTTCTGCCTTTTTTCCCTGAAATAAGTGAAATTTCTGCAATTTTGCCCCAAAATAATTGAAATATATGCAATTTAGCCCCAAAATAAGTGAAATTTCTGGAATTTTGCCCCAAAATAAGTGGAATTTCTGAGATTTGCCCCAAAATAAGGAGAATTTCTGTCTTTTTGCCCCAAGATATAGGAAATTTCTGCCTTTTTGACCCACAATTAGGGGAATTTCTGCAATTTTGCTCCAAAATACGGGGAATTTCTGCCTTTTTGCCCGAAAATAAGAAGAATGCATACCTTTTTGCCATCAAAATGGAAATTTCTTCATTTTTGCTCCATAATAAGGGGAATTTCTGCTTTTTTGCCTCTAAATAATTGGAATTTCTGTATTTTTTTCCCAAAACAAAAGGAATTTTTGTCTTTTTTGCCCCAAAATAAAGGAAATTTCTGACTTATTACCCTGAAATAAGTGAAATTTCTGCAATTTTGCCCGAAAATAAAGGAAATTTCTGCCTTTTTGCCCCCAAATAAAAGGAATTTCAGCCTTTTTACCTCAAAATAAGGGGAATTTCTGCTTTTTTGCTCCAAAATATGGGAAATTTCTGCCTTTTTGCCCCAAAATAAGAAAAATTTCTGCAATTATGTACCAAAATAAATGAAATTTCTGCCTTTTTGACCCAAAATAAGAAAGATTCTGCTTTTTTTTGAAATAAGTGAAATTTCTGCTATTTTGCCCCAAAATAAGGGAAATTTCTGGAATTTTGCCCCAAAATAAGTGGAATTTCTGAGTTTTGCCCCAAAATAAGGAGAATTTCTGTCTTTTTGCCCCAACATATAGGGAATTTCTGCCTTTTTGCCCCACAATTAGGGGAATTTCTGCAATTTTGCTCCAAAATACAGGGAATTTCTGTTTTTTTGCCCGAAAATAAGAAGAATGCATACCATTTGCCATAAAAAAGGGAAATTTCTTCATTTTTGCTCCAAAATAAGGGGAATTTCTGCTTTTTTGCCTTTAAATAAGTGGAATTTTTGCCTTTTTCCCCAAAACAAAGGGAATTTCTGTCTTTTTTGCCCCAAAAAAAGAAAAATTCTGACTTATTACCCTGAAGTAACTGAAATTTATGCAATTTTGTTCCAAAATAAGGGAAATTTCTGCTTTTTTGCCCCCAAATAAGGGAAATTTCAGCCTTTTTACCTCAAAATAAAAGGAATTTCTGCATTTTTGCCACAAAATATTAGGAATTTCTAAATTTTTGCCCCAAAATATGGAAAATTTCTACCTTTTTTCTCTGAAATAAGTGAAATTTCTGCAATTTTGCCACAAAATAAGTGAAATTTCTGCAATTTTGCCCCAAAATAAATGAAATTTCTGGAATTTTGCCCCAAAATAAGTGGAATTTCTGAGATTTGCCCAAAATAATGAGAATTTCTGTCTTTTTGCCCCAACATATAGGGAATTTCTGCCTTTTTGACCCACAATTAGGGGAATTTCTGAAATTTTGCTCCAAAATAAGGAAAATTTCTGCTTTTTTGCCTCTAAATAAGTGGAATTGCTGTCTTTTTCCCCCAAAACAAAGGGAATTTCTGGGGTTTTTTGCCCCAAAATAAAGAAAATTTCTGTCTTATTACCCTAAAATAAGTGAAATTTCTGCAATTTTGCCACAAAATAAGGGAAATTTCTGCTTTTTTCTTCCCAAATAATGGGAATTTCAGCCTTTTTACCTCAAAATAAGTGGAATTTCTGCATTTTTGCCCCAAAATATGGGAAATTTCTGCATTTTTGCCCACAAAAAAATGGAATTTCAGCATTTTTCCCTCAAAATAAGGGGAATTTCTGCATTTTTGCCCCAAAATATGGGAAATTTCTGCCTTTTTGCCCCAAAATAAGGAAAATTTCTGCAATTTTGTACCAAAATAAAAGAAATTTCTGCCTTTTTGCCCCAAAATAAGAAAATTTCTGCTTTTCTTTGAAATAAGTGAAATTTCTGCAATTTTGCCCGAAAATAAGTAAAATTTCTGCAATTTTGCCCTAAAATAAGGGAAATTTCTGGAATTTTGCCCCAAAATAAGTGGAATTTCTGAATTTTGCCCCAAAATAAGGAGAATTTCTGTCTTTTTGCCCAAACATATAGGGAATTTCTGCCTTTTTGCCCCACAATGAGGGGAATTTCTGCAATTTTGCTCTAAAATACGGGGAATTTCTGTCTTTTTGCCCGACAATTAGAAGAATGCATACCTTTTTGCCATAAAAAAGGGAAATTTCTTCATTTTTGCTCCAAAATAAAGGGAATTTCTGCTTTTTTGCCTCTAAATAAGTGGAATTTCTGTATTTTTCCCACAAAACAAAAGGAAGTTCTGTCTTTTTTGCCCCAAAATAAAGAAAATTTCTGACTTATTACCCTGAAGTAAGTGAAATTTCTGCAAATTTGCCTGAAAATGAGAGAAACTTCTGCCTTTTTGCCCCCAAATAATGGGAATTTCAGCCTTTTTTCCCTCAAAATAAGGGGAATTTCTGCATTTTTGCCACAAAATATTAGGAATTTCTGCCTTTTTGCCCCAAAATAAGGAAAATTTCTGCCTTTTTTCCTGAAATAAGTGAAATTTCTGCAATTTTGCCCCAAAATAATTGAAATTTATGCAATTTTGCCCCAAAATAAGTGAAATTTCTGGAATTTTGCCCCAAAATAAGGAAAATTTCTGTCTTTTTGCCCCAAGATATAGGGAATTTCTGCCTTTTTGACCCACAATTAGGGGAATTTCTGCAATTTTGCTCCAAAATACGGTGAATTTCTGCCTTTTTGCCCGAAAATAAGAAGAATGCATACCTTTTTGCCATAAAAATGGAAATTTCTTCATTTTTGCTCCATAATAATGGGAATTTCTGCTTTTTTGCCTCTAAATAATTGGAATTTCTGTATTTTTCCCCCAAAACAAAGAGAATTTTTGTCTTTTTTGCCCCAAAATAAGGAAAATTTTTGACTTATTACCCTGAAATATGAAATTTCCGCAATTTTGCCCGAAAATAAAGGAAATTTCTGCCTTTTTGCCCCCAAATAAAAGGAATTTCAGCCTTTTTACCTCAAAATAAGGGGAATTACTGCCTTTTTGCTCCAAAATATGGGAAATTTCTGCCTTTTTGCCCCAAAATAAGAAAAATTTCTGCAATTTTGTACCAAAATAAGTGAAATTTCTGCCTTTTTGCAACAAAATAAAAAAGATTCTGCTTTTTTTTTAAATAAGTGAAATTTCTGCAATTTTGCCCCAAAATAAGTGAAATTTCTGCAATTTTGCCCCAAAATAAGAAAAATTTCTGCAATTTTGTACCAAAATAAAAGAAATTGCTGCCTTTTTGCCCCAAAATAAGAAAATTTCTGCTTTTTTTTGAAATAAGTGAAATTTCGGCAATTTTGCCCGAAAATAAGTAAAATTTCTGCAATTTTGCCCCAAAATAAGGGAAATTTCTGGAATTTTGCCCCAAAATAAGTGGAATTTCTGCGTTTTGCCCCAAAATAAGGAAAATTTCTGCTTTTTTGTCCCCAAATAATGGGAATTTCAGCCTTTTTTCCCTCAAAATAAGGGGAATTTCTGCATTTTTGCCACAAAATATTAGGAATTTCTGCCTTTTTGCCCCAAAATAAGGAAAATTTCTGCCTTTTTTCCCTGAAATAAGTGAAATTTCTGCAATTTTGCCCCAAAATAATTGAAATTTATGCAATTTTGCCCCAAAATAAGTGAAATTTCTGGAATTTTGCCCCAAAATAAGTGGAATTTCTGAGATTTGCCCCAAAATAAGGAGAATTTCTGTCTTTTTGCCCCAAGATATAGGGAATTTCTGCCTTTTTGACCAACAATTAGGGGAATTTTTGCAATTTTGCTCCAAAATACGGTGAATTTCTGCCTTTTTGCCCGAAAATAAGAAGAATGCATATCTTTTTGCCATAAAAAAGGGAAATTTCTTCATTTTTGCTCTAAAATAGGGGGAATTTCTGATTTTTTGCCTCTAAATAAGTGGAATTTTTGCCTTTTTCCCCAAAACAAAGGGAATTTCTGTCTTTTTTGTCCCAAAAAAGGAAAAATTCTGACTTATTACCCTGAAGTAACTGAAATTTATGCAATTTTGTTCCAAAATAAGGGAAATTTCTGCCTTTTTGCCCCCAAATAAGGGTAATTTCAGCCTTTTTACCTCAAAATAAAAGGAATTTCTGCATTTTTGCCACAAAAGATTAGGAATTTCTAACTTTTTGCCCCAAAATAAGGAAAATTTCTGCCTTTTTTCTCTGAAATAAGTGAAATTTCTGCAATTTTGCCACAAAATAAGTGAAATTTCTGCAATTTTGCCCCAAAATAAGTGAAATTTCTGGAATTTTGCCCGAAAATAAGTGGAATTTCTGAGTTTTGCCCCAAAATAAGGAAAATTTCTGTCTTTTTGCCCCAACATATAGGGAATTTCTGCCTTTTTGACCCACAATTAGGGGAATTTCTGAAATTTTGCTCCAAAATAAAAGGAATTTCTGCTTTTTTGCCTCTAAATAAGTGAAATTACTGTCTTTTTCCCCCAAAACAAAGGGAATTTCTGTTTTTTTTACCCCAAAATAAAGAAAATTTTTGTCTTATTACCATGAAATAAGTGAAATTTCTACAATTTTGCCCCAAAATAAGGGAAATTTCTGCTTTTTTGTCCCCAAATAATGGGAATTTCAGCCTTTTTACCTCAAAATAAGTGGAATTTCTGCATTTTTGCCCCAAAATAAGGGAAATTTCTGCCTTTTTGCCCCAAAATAAGAAAAATTTCTGCAATTTTGTACCAAAATAAAAGAAATTTCTGCCTTTTTGCCCCAAAATAAGAAAATTTCTGCTTTTTTTTTAAATAAGTGAAATTTCTGCAATTTTGCCCGAAAATAAGTAAAATTTCTGCAATTTTGCCCCAAAATAAGAGAAATTTCTGGAATTTTGCCCCAAAATAAGTGGAATTTCTGAGTTTTGCCCCAAAATAAGGAGAATTTCTGTCTTTTTGCCCCAACATATAGGGAATTTCTGCCTTTTTGACCCACAATTAGGGGAATTTTTGCAATTTTGCTCAAAAATACGGTGAATTTCTGCCTTTTTGCCCGAAAATAAGAAGAATGCATACCTTTTTGCCATAAAAATGGAAATTTCTTCATTTTTGCTCCATAATAAGGGGAATTTCTGCTTTTTTGCCTCTAAATAATTGGAATTTCTGTATTTTTCCCCCAAAACAAAGGGAATTTTTGTCTTTTTTGCCCCAAAATATGAAAATTTCTGACTTATTACCCTGAAATAAGTGAAATTTCTGCAATTTTGCCCGAAAATAAAGGAAATTTCTGCCTTTTTGCCCCCAAATAAAAGGAATTTCAGCCTTTTTACCTCAAAATAAGGGGAATTTCTGCCTTTTTTCTCCAAAATATGGGAAATTTCTGCCTTTTTGCCCCAAAATAAGAAAAATTTCTGCAATTATGTACCAAAATAAATGAAATTTCTGCCTTTTTGACCCAAAATAAGAAAGATTCTGCTTTTTTTTGAAATAAGTGAAATTTCTGCTATTTTGCCCCAAAATATGTGAAATTTCTGCAATTTTGCCCCAAAATAAGGGAAATTTCTGAGTTTTGCCCCAAAATAAGGAGAATTTCTGTCTTTTTGCCCCAACATATAGGGAATTTCTGCCTTTTTGACCCACAATTAGGGGAATTTCTGAAATTTTGCTCCAAAATAAAAGGAATTTCTGCTTTTTTGCCTCTAAATAAGTGAAATTACTGTCTTTTTCCCCCAAAACAAAGGGAATTTCTGTTTTTTTTACCCCAAAATAAAGAAAATTTTTGTCTTATTACCATGAAATAAGTGAAATTTCTACAATTTTGCCCCAAAATAAGGGAAATTTCTGCTTTTTTGTCCCCAAATAATGGGAATTTCAGCCTTTTTACCTCAAAATAAGTGGAATTTCTGCATTTTTGCCCCAAAATAAGGGAAATTTCTGCCTTTTTGCCCCAAAATAAGAAAAATTTCTGCAATTTTGTACCAAAATAAAAGAAATTTCTGCCTTTTTGCCCCAAAATAAGAAAATTTCTGCTTTTTTTTGAAATAAGTGAAATTTCTGCAATTTTGCCCGAAAATAAGTAAAATTTCTGCAATTTTGCCCCAAAATAAGAGAAATTTCTGGAATTTTGCCCCAAAATAAGTGGAATTTCTGAGTTTTGCCCCAAAATAAGGAGAATTTCTGTCTTTTTGCCCCAACATATAGGGAATTTCTGCCTTTTTGACCCACAATTAGGGGAATTTTTGCAATTTTGCTCAAAAATACGGTGAATTTCTGCCTTTTTGCCCGAAAATAAGAAGAATGCATACCTTTTTGCCATAAAAATGGAAATTTCTTCATTTTTGCTCCATAATAAGGGGAATTTCTGCTTTTTTGCCTCTAAATAATTGGAATTTCTGTATTTTTCCCCCAAAACAAAGGGAATTTTTGTCTTTTTTGCCCCAAAATATGAAAATTTCTGACTTATTACCCTGAAATAAGTGAAATTTCTGCAATTTTGCCCGAAAATAAAGGAAATTTCTGCCTTTTTGCCCCCAAATAAAAGGAATTTCAGCCTTTTTACCTCAAAATAAGGGGAATTTCTGCCTTTTTTCTCCAAAATATGGGAAATTTCTGCCTTTTTGCCCCAAAATAAGAAAAATTTCTGCAATTATGTACCAAAATAAATGAAATTTCTGCCTTTTTGACCCAAAATAAGAAAGATTCTGCTTTTTTTTGAAATAAGTGAAATTTCTGCTATTTTGCCCCAAAATAAGTGAAATTTCTGCAATTTTGCCCCAAAATAAGGGAAATTTCTGGAATTTTGCCCCAAAATAAGTGGAATTTCTGAGTTTTGCCCCAAAATAAGGAGAATTTCTGTCTTTTTGCCCCAACATATAGGGAATTTCTGCCTTTTTGACCCACAATTAGGGGAATTTCTGAAATTTTGCTCCAAAATAAAAGGAATTTCTGCTTTTTTGCCTCTAAATAAGTGAAATTTCTGTCTTTTTCCCCCAAAACAAAGGGAATTTCTGGTTTTTTTACCCCAAAATAAAGAAAATTTTTGTCTTATTACCATGAAATAAGTGAAATTTCTACAATTTTGCCCCAAAATAAGGGAAATTTCTGCTTTTTTGTCCCCAAATAATGGGAATTTCAGCCTTTTTACCTCAAAATAAGTGGAATTTCTGCATTTTTGCCCCAAAATAAGGGAAATTTCTGCCTTTTTGCCCCAAAATAAGAAAAATTTCTGCAATTTTGTACCAAAATAAAAGAAATTTCTGCCTTTTTGCCCCAAAATAAGAAAATTTCTGCTTTTTTTTGAAATAAGTGAAATTTCTGCAATTTTGCCCGAAAATAAGTAAAATTTCTGCAATTTTGCCCCAAAATAAGAGAAATTTCTGGAATTTTGCCCCAAAATAAGTGGAATTTCTGAGTTTTGCCCCAAAATAAGGAGAATTTCTGTCTTTTTGCCCCAACATATAGGGAATTTCTGCCTTTTTGACCCACAATTAGGGGAATTTCTGCAATTTTGCTCCAAAATACGGTGAATTTCTGCCTTTTTGCCCGAAAATAAGAAGAATGCATACCTTTTTGCCATAAAAATGGAAATTTCTTCATTTTTGCTCCATAATAAGGGGAATTTCTGATTTTTTGCCTCTAAATAATTGGAATTTCTGTATTTTTCCCCCAAAACAAAGGGAATTTTTGTCTTTTTTGCCCCAAAATAAGGAAAATTTCTGACTTATTACCCTGAAATAAGTGAAATTTCTGCAATTTTGCCCGAAAATAAAGGAAATTTCTGCCTTTTTGCCCCCAAATAAAAGGAATTTCAGCCTTTTTACCTCAAAATAAGGGGAATTTCTGCCTTTTTTCTCCAAAATATGGGAAATTTCTGCCTTTTTGCCCCAAAATAAGAAAAATTTCTGCAATTATGTACCAAAATAAATGAAATTTCTGCCTTTTTGACCCAAAATAAGAAAGATTCTGCTTTTTTTTGAAATAAGTGAAATTTCTGCTATTTTGCCCCAAAATAAGTGAAATTTCTGCAATTTTGCCCCAAAATAAGGGAAATTTCTGGAATTTTGCCCCAAAATAAGTGGAATTTCTGAGTTTTGCCCCAAAATAAGGAGAATTTCTGTCTTTTTGCCCCAACATATAGGGAATTTCTGCCTTTTTGACCCACAATTAGGGGAAATTCTGCAATTTTGCTCCAAAATACGGGGAATTTCTGTCTTTTTGCCCGACAATTAGAAGAATGCATACCTTTTTGCCATAAAAAAGGGAAATTTCTTCATTTTTGCTCCAAAATAAAGGGAATTTCTGCTTTTTTGCCTCTAAATAAGTGGAATTTCTGTCTTTTTCCCGCAAAACAAAAGGAAGTTCTGTCTTTTTTGCCCCAAAATAAAGAAATTTTCTGACTTATTACTCTGAAGTAAGTGAAATTTCTGCAATTTTGCCCGAAAATTAGAGAAATTTCTGCCTTTTTGCCCCCAAATAATGAGAATTTCAGCCTTTTTTCCCTCAAAATAAGGGGAATTTCTGCATTTTTGCCACAAAATATTAGGAATTTCTGCCTTTTTCCCCTAAAATAAGGAAAATTTCTGCCTTTTTTCCCTGAAATAAGTGAAATTTCTGCAATTTTGCCCCAAAATAATTGAAATATATGCAATTTAGCCCCAAAATAAGTGAAATTTCTGGAATTTTGCCCCAAAATAAGTGGAATTTCTGAGATTTGCCCCAAAATAAGGAGAATTTCTGTCTTTTTGCCCCAAGATATAGGAAATTTCTGCCTTTTTGACCCACAATTAGGGGAATTTCTGCAATTTTGCTCCAAAATACGGGGAATTTCTGCCTTTTTGCCCGAAAATAAGAAGAATGCATACCTTTTTGCCATCAAAATGGAAATTTCTTCATTTTTGCTCCATAATAAGGGGAATTTCTGCTTTTTTGCCTCTAAATAATTGGAATTTCTGTATTTTTTTCCCAAAACAAAAGGAATTTTTGTCTTTTTTGCCCCAAAATAAAGGAAATTTCTGACTTATTACCCTGAAATAAGTGAAATTTCTGCAATTTTGCCCGAAAATAAAGGAAATTTCTGCCTTTTTGCCCCCAAATAAAAGGAATTTCAGCCTTTTTACCTCAAAATAAGGGGAATTTCTGCTTTTTTGCTCCAAAATATGGGAAATTTCTGCCTTTTTGCCCCAAAATAAGAAAAATTTCTGCAATTATGTACCAAAATAAATGAAATTTCTGCCTTTTTGACCCAAAATAAGAAAGATTCTGCTTTTTTTTGAAATAAGTGAAATTTCTGCTATTTTGCCCCAAAATAAGGGAAATTTCTGGAATTTTGCCCCAAAATAAGTGGAATTTCTGAGTTTTGCCCCAAAATAAGGAGAATTTCTGTCTTTTTGCCCCAACATATAGGGAATTTCTGCCTTTTTGCCCCACAATTAGGGGAATTTCTGCAATTTTGCTCCAAAATACAGGGAATTTCTGTTTTTTTTGCCCGAAAATAAGAAGAATGCATACCTTTTTGCCATAAAAAAGGGAAATTTCTTCATTTTTGCTCCAAAATAAGGGGAATTTCTGCTTTTTTGCCTTTAAATAAGTGGAATTTTTGCCTTTTTCCCCAAAACAAAGGGAATTTCTGTCTTTTTTGCCCCAAAAAAAGAAAAATTCTGACTTATTACCCTGAAGTAACTGAAATTTATGCAATTTTGTTCCAAAATAAAGGAAATTTCTGCCTTTTTGCCCCCAAATAAGGGAAATTTCAGCCTTTTTACCTCAAAATAAAAGGAATTTCTGAATTTTTGCCACAAAATATTAGGAATTTCTAACTTTTTGCCCCAAAATATAAAAAATTTCTGCCTTTTTTCTCTGAAATAAGTGAAATTTCTGCAATTTTGCCACAAAATAAGTGAAATTTCTGCAATTTTGCCCCAAAATAAATGAAATTTCTGGAATTTTGCCCCAAAATAAGTGGAATTTCTGAGATTTGCCCAAAATAATGAGAATTTCTGTCTTTTTGCCCCAACATATAGGGAATTTCTGCCTTTTTGACCCAAAATTAGGGGAATTTCTGAAATTTTGCTCCAAAATAAGGAAAATTTCTGCTTTTTTGCCTCTAATTAAGTGGAATTGCTGTCTTTTTCCCCCAAAACAAAGGGAATTTCTGGGTTTTTTGCCCCAAAATAAAGAAAATTTCTGTCTTATTACCCTAAAATAAGTGAAATTTCTGCAATTTTGCCACAAAATAAGGGAAATTTCTGCTTTTTTCTCCCCAAATAATGGGAATTTCAGCCTTTTTACCTCAAAATAAGTGGAATTTCTGCATTTTTGTTCCAAAATAAGGGAAATTTCTGCATTTTTGCCCCCAAAAAAATGGAATTTCAGCATTTTTCCCTCAAAATAAGGGGAATTTCTGCATTTTTGCCCCAAAATATGGGAAATTTCTGCCTTTTTGCCCCAAAATAAGGAAAATTTCTGCAATTTTGTACCAAAATAAAAGAAATTTCTGCCTTTTTGCCCCAAAATAAGAAAATTTCTGCTTTTTTTGAAATAAGTGAAATTTCTGCAATTTTGCCCGAAAATAAGTAAAATTTCTGCAATTTTGCCCTAAAATAAGGGAAATTTCTGGAATTTTGCCCCAAAATAAGTGGAATTTCTGAATTTTGCCCCAAAATAAGGAGAATTTCTGTCTTTTTGCCCAAACATATAGGGAATTTCTGTCTTTTTGCCCCACAATTAGGGAAATTTCTGCAATTTTGCTCCAAAATACGGGGAATTTCTGCTTTTTTGCCCGAAAATAAGAAGAATGCATACCTTTTTGCCATAAAAAAGGGAAATTTCTTCATTTTTGCTCCAAAATAAGGGGAATTTCTGCATTTTTGCCTCTAAATAAGTGGAATTTCTGTCTTTTTCCCCCAAAACAAAGGGAATTTCTGTCTTATTTGCCCCAAAATAAAGAAAAAATTTTGACTTATTACCCTGAAATAAGTGAAATTTCTGCAATTTTGCCCCAATATACGGGAAATTTCTGCATTTTTGCCCCCAAATAAGGGGAATTTCAGCCATTTTACCTCAAAATAAGGGGAATTTCTGAATTTTTGCCCCAAAATAAGGAAAATTTTGGCGTTTTTGCCCCAAATAAGGAAAATTTCTGCATTTTTACCCTGAAATAAGTGAAATTTCTGCATTTTGGCCCAAAAATAAGGGAAATTTCAAGAATTTTGACCTAAATAAGTGGGATTTCTGAGTTTTGCCCCAAAATAAGGAGAATTTCTGTCTTTTTGCCCTAAGATATAGGAAATTTCTGCCTTTTTGCCCCACAATTAAAGGAATTTCTGCAATTTTGCTCCAAAATACGAGGAATTTATGCCTTTTTGCCAAAAAATAGGAAGAATGCATACCTTTTTGCCATAAAAAAGGGAAATTTCTTCATTTTTGCTCCAAAATAAGGGGAATTTCTGCATTTTTGCCTCTAAATAAGTGGAATTTCTGTCTTTTTCCCCCAAAACAAAGGGAATTTCTGTCTTTTTTGTCCCAAAATAAGAAAAATTTCTGATTTATAACCCTGAAATAAGTGAAATTTCTGCAATTTTGCCCCAAAATAAGTGAAATTTCTGCCTTTTTGCCCCCAAATAAAAGGAATTTCAGCCTTTTTACCTCAAAATAACGGGAATTTCTGCCTTTTTGCTCCAAAATATGGGAAATTTCTGCCTTTTTGCCCCAAATAAGAAAAATTTCTGCAATTTTGTACCAAAATAAACGAAATTTCTGCCTTTTGCCCCAAAATAAGAAAGATTCTGCTTTTTTTTGAAATAAGTGAAATTTCTGCAATTTTGCCCCAAAATAAGTGAAATTTCTGCAATTTTGCCCCAAAATATGGGAAATTTCTGGAATTTTGCCCCAAAATAAGTGGAATTTTTGAGTTTTGTCCCAAAATAAGGAGAATTTCTGTCTTTTTGCCCCAACATATAGGGAATTTCTGCCTTTTTGCCCCACAATTAGGGGAATTTCTGCAATTTTGCTCCAAAATACAGGGAATTTCTGCCTTTTTGCCCGAAAATAAGAAGAATGCATATCTTTTTGCCATAAAAAAGGGAAATTTCTTCATTTTTGCTCCAAAATAAGGGGAATTTCTGTTTTTGCCTCTAAATAAGTGGAATTTTTGCCTTTTTCCCCAAAACAAAGGGAATTTCTGTCTTTTTTGCCCCAAAAAAGGAAAAATTCTGACTTATTACCCTGAAGTAAGTGAAATTTATGCAATTTTGTTCCAAAATAAGGGAAATTTTTGCCTTTTTGCCCCCAAATAAGGGGAATTTCAGCCTTTTTACCTCAAAATAAAAGGAATTTCTGCATTTTTGCCACAAAATATTAGGAATTTCTAACTTTTTGCCCCAAAATATGGAAAATTTCTACCTTTTTTCTCTGAAATAAGTGAAATTTCTGCAATTTTGCCACAAAATAAGTGAAATTTCTGCAATTTTGCCCCAAAATAAGTGAAATTTCTGGAATTTTGCCCCAAAATAAGTGGAATTTCTGAGATTTGCCCCAAAATAATGAGAATTTCTGTCTTTTTGCCCCAACATATAGGGAATTTCTGCCTTTTTGACCCACAATTAGGGGAATTTCTGAAATTTTGCTCCAAAATAAGGGGAATTTCTGCTTTTTTGCTTCTAAATAAGTGGAATTTCTGTCTTTTTCCCCCAAAACAATGGGAATTTCTGGGATTTTTGGCCCCAAAATAAAGAAAATTTCTGTCTTATTACCCTGAAATAAGTGAAATTTCTGCAATTTTGCCCCAAAATAAGGGAAATTTCTGCAATTTTGCCCCAAAATAAGGGAAATTTCTGGAATTTTGCCCCAAAATAAGTGGAATTTCTGACTTATTACCCTGAAATAAGTGAAATTTCTGCAATTTTGCCCGAAAATAAAGGAAATTTCTGCCTTTTTGCCCCCAAATAAAAGGAATTTCAGCCTTTTTACCTCAAAATAAGGGGAATTTCTGCCTTTTTTCTCCAAAATATGGGAAATTTCTGCCTTTTTGCCCCAAAATAAGAAAAATTTCTGCAATTATGTACCAAAATGAATGAAATTTCTGCCTTTTTGACCCAAAATAAGAAAGATTCTGCTTTTTTTTGAAATAAGTGTAATTTCTGCTATTTTGCCCCAAAATAAGGGAAATTTCTGCAATTTTGCCCCAAAATAAGGGAAATTTCTGGAATTTTGCCCCAAAATAAGTGGAATTTCTGACTTATTACCCTGAAATAAGTGAAATTTCTGCAATTTTGCCCGAAAATAAAGGAAATTTCTGCCTTTTTGCCCCCAAATAACAGGAATTTCAGCCTTTTTACCTCAAAATAAGGGGAATTTCTGCCTTTTTTCTCCAAAATATGGGAAATTTCTGCCTTTTTGCCCCAAAATAAGAAAAATTTCTGCAATTATGTACCAAAATAAATGAAATTTCTGCCTTTTTGACCCAAAATAAGAAAGATTCTGCTTTTTTTTGAAATAAGTGAAATTTCTGCTATTTTGCCCCAAAATAAGTGAAATTTCTGCAATTTTGCCCCAAAATAAGGGAAATTTCTGGAATTTTGCCCCAAAATAAGTGGAATTTCTGAGTTTTGCCCCAAAATAAGGAGAATTTCTGTCTTTTTGCCCCAACATATAGGGAATTTCTGCCTTTTTGACCCACAATTAGGGGAATTTCTGAAATTTTGCTCCAAAATAAAAGGAATTTCTGCTTTTTTGCCTCTAAATAAGTGAAATTTCTGTCTTTTTCCCCCAAAACAAAGGGAATTTCTGTTTTTTTTACCCCAAAATAAAGAAAATTTTTGTCTTATTATCATGAAATAAGTGAAATTTCTACAATTTTGCCCCAAAATAAGGGAAATTTCTGCTTTTTTGTCCCCAAATAATGGGAATTTCAGCCTTTTTACCTCAAAATAAGTGGAATTTCTGCATTTTTGCCCCAAAATAAGGGAAATTTCTGCCTTTTTGCCCCAAAATAAGAAAAATTTCTGCAATTTTGTACCAAAATAAAAGAAATTTCTGCCTTTTTGCCCCAAAATAAGAAAATTTCTGCTTTTTTTTGAAATAAGTGAAATTTCTGCAATTTTGCCCGAAAATAAGTAAAATTTCTGCAATTTTGCCCCAAAATAAGAGAAATTTCTGGAATTTTGCCCCAAAATAAGTGGAATTTCTGAGTTTTGCCCCAAAATAAGGAGAATTTCTGTCTTTTTGCCCCAACATATAGGGAATTTCTGCCTTTTTGACCCACAATTAGGGGAATTTCTGCAATTTTGCTCCAAAATACGGTGAATTTCTGCCTTTTTGCCCGAAAATAAGAAGAATGCATACCTTTTTGCCATAAAAATGGAAATTTCTTCATTTTTGCTCCATAATAAGGGGAATTTCTGCTTTTTTGCCTCTAAATAATTGGAATTTCTGTATTTTTCCCCCAAAACAAAGGGAATTTTTGTCTTTTTTGCCCCAAAATAAGGAAAATTTCTGACTTATTACCCTGAAATAAGTGAAATTTCTGCAATTTTGCCCGAAAATAAAGGAAATTTCTGCCTTTTTGCCCCCAAATAAAAGGAATTTCAGCCTTTTTACCTCAAAATAAGGGGAATTTCTGCCTTTTTTCTCCAAAATATGGGAAATTTCTGCCTTTTTGCCCCAAAATAAGAAAAATTTCTGCAATTATGTACCAAAATAAATGAAATTTCTGCCCTTTTGACCCAAAATAAGAAAGATTCTGCTTTTTTTTGAAATAAGTGAAATTTCTGCTATTTTGCCCCAAAATAAGTGAAATTTCTGCAATTTTGCCCCAAAATAAGGGAAATTTCTGGAATTTTTCCCCAAAATAAGTGGAATTTCTGAGTTTTGCCCCAAAATGAGGAGAATTTCTGTCTTTTTGCCCCAACATATAGGGAATTTCTGCATTTTTGCCCAACAATTAGGGGAAATTCTGCAATTTTGCTCCAAAATACGGGGAATTTCTGTCTTTTTGCCCGACAATTAGAAGAATGCATACCTTTTTGCCATAAAAAAGGGAAATTTCTTCATTTTTGCTCCAAAATAAAGGGAATTTCTGCTTTTTTGCCTCTAAAAAAGTGGAATTTCTGTCTTTTTCCCGCAAAACAAAAGGAAGTTCTGTCTTTTTTGCCCCAAAATAAAGAAATTTTCTGACTTATTACTCTGAAGTAAGTGAAATTTCTGCAATTTTTCCCGAAAATTAGAGAAATTTCTGCCTTTTTGCCCCCAAATAATGGGAATTTCAGCCTTTTTTCCCTCAAAATAAGGGGAATTTCTGCATTTTTGCCACAAAATATTAGGAATTTCTGCCTTTTTCCCCTAAAATAAGGAAAATTTCTGCCTTTTTTCCCTGAAATAAGTGAAATTTCTGCAATTTTGCCCCAAAATAATTGAAATTTATGCAATTTAGCCCCAAAATAAGTGAAATTTCTGGAATTTTGCCCCAAAATAAGTGGAATTTCTGAGATTTGCCCCAAAATAAGGAGAATTTCTGTCTTTTTGCCCCAAGATATAGGAAATTTCTGCCTTTTTGACCCACAATTAGGGGAATTTCTGCAATTTTGCTCCAAAATACGGGGAATTTCTGCCTTTTTGCCCGAAAATAAGAAGAATGCATATCTTTTTGCCATCAAAATGGAAATTTCTTCATTTTTGCTCCATAATAAGGGGAATTTCTGCTTTTTTGCCTCTAAATAATTGGAATTTCTGTATTTTTTTCCCAAAACAAAAGGAATTTTTGTCTTTTTTGCCCCAAAATAAGGAAAATTTCTGACTTATTACCCTGAAATAAGTGAAATTTCTGCAATTTTGCCCGAAAATAAAGGAAATTTCTGCCTTTTTGCCCCCAAATAAAAGGAATTTCAGCCTTTTTACCTCAAAATAAGGGGAATTTCTGCCTTTTTGCTCCAAAATATGGGAAATTTCTGCCTTTTTGCCCCAAAATAAGAAAAATTTCTGCAATTATGTACCAAAATAAATGAAATTTCTGCCTTTTTGACCCAAAATAAGAAAGATTCTGCTTTTTTTTGAAATAAGTGAAATTTCTGCTATTTTGCCCCAAAATAAGGGAAATTTCTGGAATTTTGCCCCAAAATAAGGGAAATTTCTGGAATTTTGCCCCAAAATAAGTGGAATTTCTGAGTTTTGCCCCAAAATAAGGAGAATTTCTGTCTTTTTGCCCCTACATATAGGGAATGTCTGCCTTTTTGCCCCACAATTAGGGGAATTTCTGCAATTTTGCTCCAAAATACAGGGAATTTCTGCCTTTTTGCCCGAAAATAAGAAGAATGCATACCTTTTTGCCATAAAAAAGGGAAATTTCTTCATTTTTGCTCCAAAATAAGGGGAATTTCTGCTTTTTTGCCTTTAAATAAGTGGAATTTTTGCCTTTTTCCCCAAAACAAACGGAATTTCTGTCTTTTTTGCCCCAAAAAAAGAAAAATTCTGACTTATTACCCTGAAGTAACTGAAATTTATGCAATTTTGTTCCAAAATAAGGGAAATTTCTGCTTTTATGCCCCCAAATAAGGGAAATTTCAGCCTTTTTACCTCAAAATAAAAGGAATTTCTGCATTTTTGCCACAAAATATTAGGAATTTCTAACTTTTTGCCCCAAAATATGGAAAATTTCTACCTTTTTTCTCTGAAATAAGTGAAATTTCTGCAATTTTGCCACAAAATAAGTGAAATTTCTGCAATTTTGCCCCAAAATAAATGAAATTTCTGGAATTTTGCCCCAAAATAAGTGGAATTTCTGAGATTTGCCCAAAATAATGAGAATTTCTGTCTTTTTGCCCCAACATATAGGGAATTTCTGCCTTTTTGACCCACAATTAGGGGAATTTCTGAAATTTTGCTCCAAAATAAGGAAAATTTCTGCTTTTTTGCCTCTAAATAAGTGGAATTGCTGTCTTTTTCCCCCAAAACAAAGGGAATTTCTGGGGTTTTTTTGCCCCAAAATAAAGAAAATTTCTGTCTTATTACCCTAAAATAAGTGAAATTTCTGCAATTTTGCCACAAAATAAGGGAAATTTCTGCTTTTTTCTTCCCAAATAATGGGAATTTCAGCCTTTTTACCTCAAAATAAGTGGAATTTCTGCATTTTTGCCCCAAAATATGGGAAATTTCTGCATTTTTGCCCACAAAAAAATGGAATTTCAGCATTTTTCCCTCAAAATAAGGGGAATTTCTGCATTTTTGCCCCAAAATATGGGAAATTTCTGCCTTTTTGCCCCAAAATAAGGAAAATTTCTGCAATTTTGTACCAAAATAAAAGAAATTTCTGCCTTTTTGCCCCAAAATAAGAAAATTTCTGCTTTTTTTTGAAATAAGTGAAATTTCTGCAATTTTGCCCGAAAATAAGTAAAATTTCTGCAATTTTGCCCTAAAATAAGGGAAATTTCTGGAATTTTGCCCCAAAATAAGTGGAATTTCTGAATTTTGCCCCAAAATAAATAGAATTTCTGTCTTTTTGCCCAAACATATAGGGAATTTCTGTCTTTTTGCCCCACAATTAGGGAAATTTCTGCAATTTTGCTCCAAAATACGGGGAATTTCTGCTTTTTTGCCCGAAAATAAGAAGAATGCATACCTTTTTGCCATAAAAAAGGGAAATTTCTTCATTTTTGCTCCAAAATAAGAAGAATTTCTGCATTTTTGCCTCTATATAAGTGGAATTTCTGTCTTTTTCCCCCAAAACAAAGGGAATTTCTGTCTTATTTGCCCCAAAATAAAGAAAAAATTTTGACTTATTACCCTGAAATAAGTGAAATTTCTGCAATTTTGCCCCAATATAAGGGAAATTTCTGCTTTTTTGTCCCCAAATAATGGGAATTTCAGCCTTTTTACCTCAAAATAAGTGGAATTTCTGCATTTTTGCCCCAAAATAAGGGAAATTTCTGCCTTTTTGCCCCAAAATAAGAAAAATTTCTGCAATTTTGTACCAAAATAAAAGAAATTTCTGCCTTTTTGCCCCAAAATAAGAAAATTTCTGCTTTTTTTTGAAATAAGTGAAATTTCTGCAATTTTGCCCGAAAATAAGTAAAATTTCTGCAATTTTGCCCCAAAATAAGAGAAATTTCTGGAATTTTGCCCCAAAATAAGTGGAATTTCTGAATTTTGCCCCAAAATAAGGAGAATTTCTGTCTTTTTGCCCAAACATATAGGGAATTTCTGTCTTTTTGCCCCACAATTAGGGAAATTTCTGCAATTTTGCTCCAAAATACGGGGAATTTCTGCTTTTTTGCCCGAAAATAAGAAGAATGCATACCTTTTTGCCATAAAAAAGGGAAATTTCTTCATTTTTGCTCCAAAATAAGGGGAATTTCTGCATTTTTGCCTCTATATAAGTGGAATTTCTGTCTTTTTCCCCCAAAACAAAGGGAATTTCTGTCTTATTTGCCCCAAAATAAAGAAAAAATTTTGACTTATTACCCTGAAATAAGTGAAATTTCTGCAATTTTGCCCCAATATAAGGGAAATTTCTGCTTTTTTGTCCCCAAATAATGGGAATTTCAGCCTTTTTACCTCAAAATAAGTGGAATTTCTGCATTTTTGCCCCAAAATAAGGGAAATTTCTGCCTTTTTGCCCCAAAATAAGAAAAATTTCTGCAATTTTGTACCAAAATAAAAGAAATTTCTGCCTTTTTGCCCCAAAATAAGAAAATTTCTGCTTTTTTTTGAAATAAGTGAAATTTCTGCAATTTTGCCCGAAAATAAGTAAAATTTCTGCAATTTTGCCCCAAAATAAGAGAAATTTCTGGAATTTTGCCCCAAAATAAGTGGAATTTCTGAGTTTTGCCCCAAAATAAGGAGAATTTCTGTCTTTTTGCCCCAACATATAGGGAATTTCTGCCTTTTTGACCCACAATTAGGGGAATTTCTGCAATTTTGCTCCAAAATACGGTGAATTTCTGCCTTTTTGCCCGAAAATAAGAAGAATGCATATCTTTTTGCCATAAAAAAGGGAAATTTCTTCATTTTTGCTCCATAATAAGGGGAATTTCTGATTTTTTGCCTCTAAATAATTGGAATTTCTGTATTTTTCCCCCAAAACAAAGGGAATTTTTGTCTTTTTTGCCCCAAAATAAGGAAAATTTCTGACTTATTACCCTGAAATAAGTGAAATTTCTGCAATTTTGCCCGAAAATAAAGGAAATTTCTGCCTTTTTGCCCCCAAATAAAAGGAATTTCAGCCTTTTTACCTCAAAATAAGGGGAATTTCTGCCTTTTTTCTCCAAAATATGGGAAATTTCTGCCTTTTTGCCCCAAAATAAGAAAAATTTCTGCAATTATGTACCAAAATAAATGAAATTTCTGCCTTTTTGACCCAAAATAAGAAAGATTCTGCTTTTTTTTGAAATAAGTGAAATTTCTGCTATTTTGCCCCAAAATAAGTGAAATTTCTGCAATTTTGCCCCAAAATAAGGGAAATTTCTGGAATTTTGCCCCAAAATAAGTGGAATTTCTGAGTTTTGCCCCAAAATAAGGAGAATTTCTGTCTTTTTGCCCCAACATATAGGGAATTTCTGCCTTTTTGACCCACAATTAGGGGAAATTCTGCAATTTTGCTCCAAAATACGGGGAATTTCTGTCTTTTTGCCCGACAATTAGAAGAATGCATACCTTTTTGCCATAAAAAAGGGAAATTTCTTCATTTTTGCTCCAAAATAAAGGGAATTTCTGCTTTTTTGCCTCTAAATAAGTGGAATTTCTGTCTTTTTCCCGCAAAACAAAAGGAAGTTCTGTCTTTTTTGCCCCAAAATAAAGAAATTTTCTGACTTATTACTCTGAAGTAAGTGAAATTTCTGCAATTTTGCCCGAAAATTAGAGAAATTTCTGCCTTTTTGCCCCCAAATAATGAGAATTTCAGCCTTTTTTCCCTCAAAATAAAGGGAATTTCTGCATTTTTGCCACAAAATATTAGGAATTTCTGCCTTTTTCCCCTAAAATAAGGAAAATTTCTGCCTTTTTTCCCTGAAATAAGTGAAATTTCTGCAATTTTGCCCCAAAATAATTGAAATTTATGCAATTTAGCCCCAAAATAAGTGAAATTTCTGGAATTTTGCCCCAAAATAAGTGGAATTTCTGAGATTTGCCCCAAAATAAGGAGAATTTCTGACTTTTTGCCCCAAGATATAGGAAATTTATGCCTTTTTGACCCACAATTAGGGGAATTTCTGCAATTTTGCTCCAAAATACGGGGAATTTCTGCCTTTTTGCCCGAAAATAAGAAGAATGCATACCTTTTTGCCATCAAAATGGAAATTTCTTCATTTTTGCTCCATAATAAGGGGAATTTCTGCTTTTTTGCCTCTAAATAATTTGAATTTCTGTATTTTTTTCCCAAAACAAAAGGAATTTTTGTCTTTTTTGCCCCAAAATAAAGGAAATTTCTGACTTATTACCCTGAAATAAGTGAAATTTCTGCAATTTTGCCCGAAAATAAAGGAAATTTCTGCCTTTTTGCCCCCAAATAAAAGGAATTTCAGCCTTTTTACCTCAAAATAAGGGGAATTTCTGCTTTTTTGCTCCAAAATATGGGAAATTTCTGCCTTTTTGCCCCAAAATAAGAAAAATTTCTGCAATTATGTACCAAAATAAATGAAATTTCTGCCTTTTTGACCCAAAATAAGAAAGATTCTGCTTTTTTTTGAAATAAGTGAAATTTCTGCAATTTTGCCCCAAAATAAGGGAAATTTCTGGAATTTTGCCCCAAAATAAGTGGAATTTCTGAGTTTTGCCCCAAAATAAGGAGAATTTCTGTCTTTTTGCCCCAACATATAGGGAATTTCTGCCTTTTTGCCCCACAATTAGGGGAATTTCTGCAATTTTGCTCCAAAATACAGGGAATTTCTGTTTTTTTGCCCGAAAATAAGAAGAATGCATACCTTTTTGCCATAAAAAATGGAAATTTCTTCATTTTTGCTCCAAAATAAGGGGAATTTCTGCTTTTTTGCCTTTAAATAAGTGGAATTTTTGCCTTTTTCCCCAAAACAAAGGGAATTTCTGTCTTTTTTGCCCCAAAAAAAGAAAAATTCTGACTTATTAACCTGAAGTAACTGAAATTTATGCAATTTTGTTCCAAAATAAGGGAAATTTCTGCCTTTTTGCCCCCAAATAAGGGAAATTTCAGCCTTTTTACCTCAAAATAAAAGGAATTTCTGCATTTTTGCCACAAAATATTAGGAATTTCTAACTTTTTGCCCCAAAATATAAAAAATTTCTACCTTTTTTCTCTGAAATAAGTGAAATTTCTGCAATTTTGCCACAAAATAAGTGAAATTTCTGCAATTTTGCCCCAAAATAAATGAAATTTCTGGAATTTTGCCCCAAAATAAGTGGAATTTCTGAGATTTGCCCAAAATAATGAGAATTTCTGTCTTTTTGCCCCAACATATAGGGAATTTCTTCCTTTTTGACCCAAAATTAGGGGAATTTCTGAAATTTTGCTCCAAAATAAGGAAAATTTCTGCTTTTTTGCCTCTAAATAAGTGGAATTGCTGTCTTTTTCCCCCAAAACAAAGGGAATTTCTGGGTTTTTTTGCCCCAAAATAAAGAAAATTTCTGTCTTATTACCCTAAAATAAGTGAAATTTCTGCAATTTTGCCACAAAATAAGGGAAATTTCTGCTTTTTTCTCTTCAAATAATGGGAATTTCAGCCTTTTTACCTCAAAATAAGTGGAATTTCTGCATTTTTGTTCCAAAATAAGGGAAATTTCTGCATTTTTGCCCCCAAAAAAATGGAATTTCAGCATTTTTCCCTCAAAATAAGGGGAATTTCTGCATTTTTGCCCCAAAATATGGGAAATTTCTGCCTTTTTGCCCCAAAATAAGGAAAATTTCTGCAATTTTGTACCAAAATAAAAGAAATTTCTGCCTTTTTGCCCCAAAATAAGAAAATTTCTGCTTTTTTTTGAAATAAGTGAAATTTCTGCAATTTTGCCCGAAAATAAGTAAAATTTCTGCAATTTTGCCCTAAAATAAGGGAAATTTCTGGAATTTTGCCCCAAAATAAGTGGAATTTCTGAATTTTGCCCCAAAATAAGGAGAATTTCTGTCTTTTTGCCCAAACATATAGGGAATTTCTGTCTTTTTGCCCCACAATTAGGGAAATTTCTGCAATTTTGCTCCAAAATACGGGGAATTTCTGCTTTTTTGCCCGAAAATAAGAAGAATGCATACCTTTTTGCCATAAAAAAGGGAAATTTCTTCATTTTTGCTCCAAAATAAGGGGAATTTCTGCATTTTTGCCTCTATATAAGTGGAATTTCTGTCTTTTTCCCCCAAAACAAAGGGAATTTCTGTCTTATTTGCCCCAAAATAAAGAAAAAATTTTGACTTATTACCCTGAAATAAGTGAAATTTCTGCAATTTTGCCCCAATATAAGGGAAATTTCTGCATTTTTGCCCCCAAATAAGGGGAATTTCAGCCATTTTACCTCAAAATAAGGGGAATTTCTGAATTTTTGCCCCAAAATAAGGAAAATTTTGGCGTTTTTGCCCCAAATAAGGAAAATTTCTGCATTTTTACCCTGAAATAAGTGAAATTTCTGCATTTTGGCCCAAAAATAAGGGAAATTTCAAGAATTTTGACCTAAATAAGTGGGATTTCTGAGTTTTGCCCCAAAATAAGGAGAATTTCTGTCTTTTTGCCCTAAGATATAGGAAATTTCTGCCTTTTTGCCCCACAATTAAAGGAATTTCTGCAATTTTGCTCCAAAATACGAGGAATTTATGCCTTTTTGCCAAAAAATAGGAAGAATGCATACCTTTTTGCCATAAAAAAGGGAAATTTCTTCATTTTTGCTCCAAAATAAGGGGAATTTCTGCATTTTTTCCTCTAAATAAGTGGAATTTCTGTCTTTTTCCCCCAAAACAAAGGGAATTTCTGTCTTTTTTGTCCCAAAATAAGAAAAATTTCTGATTTATAACCCTGAAATAAGTGAAATTTCTGCAATTTTGCCCCAAAATAAGTGAAATTTCTGCCTTTTTGCCCCCAAATAAAAGGAATTTCAGCCTTTTTACCTCAAAATAACGGGAATTTCTGCCTTTTTGCTCCAAAATATGGGAAATTTCTGCCTTTTTGCCCCAAATAAGAAAAATTTCTGCAATTTTGTACCAAAATAAACGAAATTTCTGCCTTTTTGCCCCAAAATAAGAAAGATTCTGCTTTTTTTTGAAATAAGTGAAATTTCTGCAATTTTGCCCCAAAATAAGTGAAATTTCTGCAATTTTGCCCCAAAATATGGGAAATTTCTGGAATTTTGCCCCAAAATAAGTGGAATTTTTGAGTTTTGTCCCAAAATAAGGAGAATTTCTGTCTTTTTGCCCCAACATATAGGGAATTTCTGCCTTTTTGCCCCACAATTAGGGGAATTTCTGCAATTTTGCTCCAAAATACAGGGAATTTCTGCCTTTTTGCCCGAAAATAAGAAGAATGCATATCTTTTTGCCATAAAAAAGGGAAATTTCTTCATTTTTGCTCCAAAATAAGGGGAATTTCTGTTTTTGCCTCTAAATAAGTGGAATTTTTGCCTTTTTCCCCAAAACAAAGGGAATTTCTGTCTTTTTTGCCCCAAAAAAGGAAAAATTCTGACTTATTACCCTGAAGTAAGTGAAATTTATGCAATTTTGTTCCAAAATAAGGGAAATTTCTGCCTTTTTGCCCCCAAATAAGGGGAATTTCAGCCTTTTTACCTCAAAATAAAAGGAATTTCTGCATTTTTGCCACAAAATATTAGGAATTTCTAACTTTTTGCCCCAAAATATGGAAAATTTCTACCTTTTTTCTCTGAAATAAGTGAAATTTCTGCAATTTTGCCACAAAATAAGTGAAATTTCTGCAATTTTGCCCCAAAATAAGTGAAATTTCTGGAATTTTGCCCCAAAATAAGTGGAATTTCTGAGATTTGCCCCAAAATAATGAGAATTTCTGTCTTTTTGCCCCAACATATAGGGAATTTCTGCCTTTTTGACCCACAATTAGGGGAATTTCTGAAATTTTGCTCCAAAATAAGGGGAATTTCTGCTTTTTTGCTTCTAAATAAGTGGAATTTCTGTCTTTTTCCCCCAAAACAATGGGAATTTCTGGGATTTTTGGCCCCAAAATAAAGAAAATTTCTGTCTTATTACCCTGAAATAAGTGAAATTTCTGCAATTTTGCCCCAAAATAAGGGAAATTTCTGCAATTTTGCCCCAAAATAAGGGAAATTTCTGGAATTTTGCCCCAAAATAAGTGGAATTTCTGACTTATTACCCTGAAATAAGTGAAATTTCTGCAATTTTGCCCGAAAATAAAGGAAATTTCTGCCTTTTTGCCCCCAAATAAAAGGAATTTCAGCCTTTTTACCTCAAAATAAGGGGAATTTCTGCCTTTTTTCTCCAAAATATGGGAAATTTCTGCCTTTTTGCCCCAAAATAAGAAAAATTTCTGCAATTATGTACCAAAATAAATGAAATTTCTGCCTTTTTGACCCAAAATAAGAAAGATTCTGCTTTTTTTTTTGAAATAAGTGAAATTTCTGCTATTTTGCCCCAAAATAAGTGAAATTTCTGCAATTTTGCCCCAAAATAAGGGAAATTTCTGGAATTTTGCCCCAAAATAAGTGGAATTTCTGAGTTTTGCCCCAAAATAAGGAGAATTTCTGTCTTTTTGCCCCAACATATAGGGAATTTCTGCCTTTTTGACCCACAATTAGGGGAATTTCTGAAATTTTGCTCCAAAATAAAAGGAATTTCTGCTTTTTTGCCTCTAAATAAGTGAAATTTCTGTCTTTTTCCCCCAAAACAAAGGGAATTTCTGTTTTTTTTACCCCAAAATAAAGAAAATTTTTGTCTTATTACCATGAAATAAGTGAAATTTCTACAATTTTGCCCCAAAATAAGGGAAATTTCTGCTTTTTTGTCCCCAAATAATGGGAATTTCAGCCTTTTTACCTCAAAATAAGTGGAATTTCTGCATTTTTGCCCCAAAATAAGGGAAATTTCTGCCTTTTTGCCCCAAAATAAGAAAAATTTCTGCAATTTTGTACCAAAATAAAAGAAATTTCTGCCTTTTTGCCCCAAAATAAGAAAATTTCTGCTTTTTTTTGAAATAAGTGAAATTTCTGCAATTTTGCCCGAAAATAAGTAAAATTTCTGCAATTTTGCCCCAAAATAAGAGAAATTTCTGGAATTTTGCCCCAAAATAAGTGGAATTTCTCAGTTTTGCCCCAAAATAAGGAGAATTTCTGTCTTTTTGCCCCAACATATAGGGAATTTCTGCCTTTTTGACCCACAATTAGGGGAATTTCTGCAATTTTGCTCCAAAATACGGTTAATTTCTGCCTTTTTGCCCGAAAATAAGAAGAATGCATACCTTTTTGCCATAAAAATGGAAATTTCTTCATTTTTGCTCCATAATAAGGGGAATTTCTGCTTTTTTGCCTTTAAATAAGTGGAATTTTTGCCTTTTTCCCCAAAACAAAGGGAATTTCTGTCTTTTTTGCCCCAAAAAAAGAAAAATTCTGACTTATTACCCTGAAGTAACTGAAATTTATGCAATTTTGTTCCAAAATAAGGGAAATTTCTGCTTTTATGCCCCCAAATAAGGGAAATTTCAGCCTTTTTACCTCAAAATAAAAGGAATTTCTGCATTTTTGCCACAAAATATTAGGAATTTCTAACTTTTTGCCCCAAAATATGGAAAATTTCTACCTTTTTTCTCTGAAATAAGTGAAATTTCTGCAATTTTGCCACAAAATAAGTGAAATTTCTGCAATTTTGCCCCAAAATAAATGAAATTTCTGGAATTTTGCCCCAAAATAAGTGGAATTTCTGAGATTTGCCCAAAAAAATGAGAATTTCTGTCTTTTTGCCCCAACATATAGGGAATTTCTGCCTTTTTGACCCACAATTAGGGGAATTTCTGAAATTTTGCTCCAAAATAAGGAAAATTTCTGCTTTTTTGCCTCTAAATAAGTGGAATTGCTGTCTTTTTCCCCCAAAACAAAGGGAATTTCTGGGTTTTTTTGCCCCAAAATAAAGAAAATTTCTGTCTTATTACCCTAAAATAAGTGAAATTTCTGCAATTTTGCCACAAAATAAGGGAAATTTCTGCTTTTTTCTCCCCAAATAATGGGAATTTCAGCCTTTTTACCTCAAAATAAGTGGAATTTCTGCATTTTTGCCCCAAAATAAGGGAAATTTCTGCATTTTTGCCCCCAAAAAGAAGGAATTTCAGCATTTTTCCCTCAAAATAAGGGGAATTTCTGCATTTTTGCCCCAAAATATGGGAAATTTCTGCCTTTTTGCCCCAAAATAAGGAAAATTTCTGCAATTTTGTACCAAAATAAAAGAAATTTCTGCCTTTTTGCCCCAAAATAAGAAAATTTCTGCTTTTTTTTGAAATAAGTGAAATTTGTGCAATTTTGCCCGAAAATAAGTAAAATTTCTGCAATTTTGCCCTAAAATAAGGGAAATTTCTGGAATTTTGCCCCAAAATAAGTGGAATTTCTGAATTTTGCCCCAAAATAAGGAGAATTTCTGTCTTTTTGCCCAAACATATAGGGAATTTCTGTCTTTTTGCCCCACAATTAGGGAAATTTCTGCAATTTTGCTCCAAAATACGGGGAATTTCTGCTTTTTTGCCCGAAAATAAGAAGAATGCATACCTTTTTGCCATAAAAAAGGGAAATTTCTTCATTTTTGCTCCAAAATAAGGGGAATTTCTGCATTTTTGCCTCTATATAAGTGGAATTTCTGTCTTTTTCCCCCAAAACAAAGGGAATTTCTGTCTTATTTGCCCCAAAATAAAGAAAAAATTTTGACTTATTACCCTGAAATAAGTGAAATTTCTGCAATTTTGCCCCAATATAAGGGAAATTTCTGCATTTTTGCCCCCAAATAAGGGGAATTTCAGCCATTTTACCTCAAAATAAGGGGAATTTCTGAATTTTTGCCCCAAAATAAGGAAAATTTTGGCGTTTTTGCCCCAAATAAGGAAAATTTCTGCATTTTTACCCTGAAATAAGTGAAATTTCTGCATTTTGGCCCAAAAATAAGGGAAATTTCAAGAATTTTGACCTAAATAAGTGGGATTTCTGAGTTTTGCCCCAAAATAAGGAGAATTTCTGTCTTTTTGCCCTAAGATATAGGAAATTTCTGCCTTTTTGCCCCACAATTAAAGGAATTTCTGCAATTTTGCTCCAAAATACGAGGAATTTATGCCTTTTTGCCAAAAAATAGGAAAAATGCATACCTTTTTGCCATAAAAAAGGGAAATTTCTTCATTTTTGCTCCAAAATAAGGGGAATTTCTGCATTTTTGCCCCTAAATAAGTGGAATTTCTGTCTTTTTCCCCCAAAACAAAGGGAATTTCTGTCTTTTTTGTCCCAAAATAAGAAAAATTTCTGATTTATAACCCTGAAATAAGTGAAATTTCTGCAATTTTGCCCCAAAATAAGTGAAATTTCTGCCTTTTTGCCCCCAAATAAAAGGAATTTCAGCCTTTTTACCTCAAAATAACGGGAATTTCTGACTTTTTGCTCCAAAATATGGGAAATTTCTGCCTTTTTGCCCCAAATAAGAAAAATTTCTGCAATTTTGTACCAAAATAAACGAAATTTCTGCCTTTTTGCCCCAAAATAAGAAAGATTCTGCTTTTTTTTGAAATAAGAGAAATTTCTGCAATTTTGCCCCAAAATAAGTGAAATTTCTGCAATTTTGCCCCAAAATAAGGGAAATTTCTGGAATTTTGCCCCAAAATAAGTGGAATTTTTGAGTTTTGTCCCAAAATAAGGAGAATTTCTGTCTTTTTGCCCCAACATATAGGGAATTTCTGCCTTTTTGCCCCACAATTAAGGGAATATCTGCAATTTTGCTCCAAAATACAGGGAATTTCTGCCTTTTTGCCCGAAAATAAGAAGAATGCATATCTTTTGCCATAAAAAAGGGAAATTTCTTCATTTTTGCTCCAAAATAAGGGGAATTTCTGTTTTTGCCTCTAAATAAGTGGAATTTTTGCCTTTTTCTCCAAAACAAAAGGAATTTCTGTCTTTTTTGCCCCAAAAAAGGAAAAATTCTGACTTATTACCCTGAAGTAAGTGAAATTTATGCAATTTTGTTCCAAAATAAGGGAAATTTCTGCCTTTTTGCCCCCAAATAAGGGGAATTTCAGCCTTTTTACCTCAAAATAAAAGGAATTTCTGCATTTTTGCCACAAAATATTAGGAATTTCTAACTATTTGCCCCAAAATATAGAAAATTTCTACCTTTTTCGCTGAAATAAGTGAAATTTCTGCAATTTTGCCACAAAATAAGTGAAATTTCTGCAATTTTGCCCCAAAATAAGTGAAATTTCTGGAATTTTGCCCCAAAATAAGTGGAATTTCTGAGATTTGCCACAAAATAATGAGAATTTCTGTCTTTTTGACCCAACATATAGGGAATTTCTGCCTTTTTGACCCACAATTAGGGGAATTTCTGAAATTTTGCTCCAAAATAAGGAGAATTTCTGCTTTTCTGCTTCTAAATAAGTGGAATTTCTGTCTTTTTCCCCCAAAACAATGGGAATTTCTGGGATTTTTGGCCCCAAAATAAAGAAAATTTCTGTCTTATTACCCTGAAATAAGTGAAATTTCTGCAATTTTGCCCCAAAATAAGGGAAATTTCTGCTTTTTTCCCCAAATAATGGGAATTTCAGCCTTTTTACCTCAAAATAAGGGGAATTTCTGCATTTTTGCCCCAAAATAAGGGAAATTTCTGCCTTTTTGCCCCAAAATAAGAAAAATTTCTGCAATTATGTACCAAAATAAATGAAATTTCTGCCTTTTTGACCCAAAATAAGAAAGATTCTGCTTTTTTTTGAAATAAGTGAAATTTCTGCTATTTTGCCCCAAAATAAGTGAAATTTCTGCAATTTTGCCCCAAAATAAGGGAAATTTCTGGAATTTTGCCCCAAAATAAGTGGAATTTCTGAGTTTTGCCCCAAAATAAGGAAAATTTCAGTCTTTTTGCCTCAACATATAGGGAATTTCTGCCTTTTTGACCCACAATTAGGGGAATTTCTGCAATTTTGCTCCAAAATACAGGGAATTTCTGCCTTTTTGCCCGAAAATAAGAAGAATGCATACCTTTTTGCCATAAAAAAGGGAAATTTCTTCATTTTTGCTCCAAAATAAGGGGAATTTCTGCTTTTTTGCCTTTAAATAAGTGGAATTTTTGTCTTTTTCCCCAAAACAAAGGGAATTTCTGTCTTTTTTGCCCCAAAAAAAAAAACAATTCTGACTTATTACCCTGAAGTAACTGAAATTTATGCAATTTTGTTCCAAAATAAGCGAAATTTCTGCCTTTTTGCCCCCAAATAAGGGAAATTTCAGCCTTTTTACCTCAAAATAAAAGGAATTTCTGCATTTTTGCCACAAAATATTAGGAATTTCTAACTTTTTGCCCCAAAATATGGAAAATTTCTACCTTTTTTCGCTGAAATAAGTGAAATTTCTGCAATTTTGCCACAAAATAAGTGAAATTTCTGCAATTTTGCCCCAAAATAAGTGAAATTTCTGGAATTTTGCCCCAAAATAAGTGGAATTTCTGAGATTTGCCCAAAATAATGAGAATTTCTGTCTTTTTGCCCCAACATATAGGGAATTTCTGCCTTTTTGACCCACAATTAGGGGAATTTCTGAAATTTTGCTCCAAAATAAGGAAAATTTCTGCTTTTTTGCCTCTAAATAAGTGGAATTGCTGTCTTTTTCCCCCAAAACAAAGGGAATTTCTGGGGTTTTTTTTGCCCCAAAATAAAGAAAATTTCTGTCTTATTACCCTAAAATAAGTGAAATTTCTGCAATTTTGCCACAAAATAAGGGAAATTTCTGCTTTTTTCTCCCCAAATAATGGGAATTTCAGCCTTTTTACCTCAAAATAAGTGGAATTTCTGCATTTTTGCCCCAAAATAAGGGAAATTTCTGCATTTTTGCCCCCAAAAAGAAGGAATTTCAGCATTTTTCCCTCAAAATAAGGGGAATTTCTGCATTTTTGCCCCAAAATATGGGAAATTTCTGCCTTTTTGCCCCAAAATAAGGAAAATTTCTGCAATTTTGTACCAAAATAAAAGAAATTTCTGCCTTTTTGCCCCAAAATAAGAAAATTTCTGCTTTTTTTTGAAATAAGTGAAATTTCTGCAATTTTGCCCGAAAATAAGTAAAATTTCTGCAATTTTGCCCTAAAATAAGGGAAATTTCTGGAATTTTGCCCCAAAATAAGTGGAATTTCTGAATTTTGCCCCAAAATAAGGAGAATTTCTGTCTTTTTGCCCAAACATATAGGGAATTTCTGTCGTTTTGCCCCACAATTAGGGAAATTTCTGCAATTTTGCTCCAAAATACGGGGAATTTCTGCTTTTTTGCCCGAAAATAAGAAGAATGCATATCTTTTTGCCATAAAAAAGGGAAATTTCTTCATTTTTGCTCCAAAATAAGGGGAATTTCTGCATTTTTGCCTCTATATAAGTGGAATTTCTGTCTTTTTCCCCCAAAACAAAGGGAATTTCTGTCTTATTTGCCCCAAAATAAAGAAAAAATTTTGACTTATTACCCTGAAATAAGTGAAATTTCTGCAATTTTGCCCCAATATAAGGGAAATTTCTGCATTTTTGCCCCCAAATAAGGGGAATTTCAGCCATTTTACCTCAAAATAAGGGGAATTTCTGAATTTTTGCCCCAAAATAAGGAAAATTTTGGCGTTTTTGCCCCAAATAAGGAAAATTTCTGCATTTTTACCCTGAAATAAGTGAAATTTCTGCATTTTGGCCCAAAAATAAGGGAAATTTCAAGAATTTTGACCTAAATAAGTGGGATTTCTGAGTTTTGCCCCAAAATAAGGAGAATTTCTGTCTTTTTGCCCTAAGATATAGGAAATTTCTGCCTTTTTGCCCCACAATTAAAGGAATTTCTGCAATTTTGCTCCAAAATACGAGGAATTTATGCCTTTTTGCCAAAAAATAGGAAAAATGCATACCTTTTTGCCATAAAAAAGGGAAATTTCTTCATTTTTGCTCCAAAATAAGGGGAATTTCTGCATTTTTGCCCCTAAATAAGTGGAATTTCTGTCTTTTTCCCCCAAAACAAAGGGAATTTCTGTCTTTTTTGTCCCAAAATAAGAAAAATTTCTGATTTATAACCCTGAAATAAGTGAAATTTCTGCAATTTTGCCCCAAAATAAGTGAAATTTCTGCCTTTTTGCCCCCAAATAAAAGGAATTTCAGCCTTTTTACCTCAAAATAACGGGAATTTCTGACTTTTTGCTCCAAAATATGGGAAATTTCTGCCTTTTTGCCCCAAATAAGAAAAATTTCTGCAATTTTGTACCAAAATAAACGAAATTTCTGCCTTTTTGCCCCAAAATAAGAAAGATTCTGCTTTTTTTTGAAATAAGAGAAATTTCTGCAATTTTGCCCCAAAATAAGTGAAATTTCTGCAATTTTGCCCCAAAATAAGGGAAATTTCTGGAATTTTGCCCCAAAATAAGTGGAATTTTTGAGTTTTGTCCCAAAATAAGGAGAATTTCTGTCTTTTTGCCCCAACATATAGGGAATTTCTGCCTTTTTGCCCCACAATTAAGGGAATATCTGCAATTTTGCTCCAAAATACAGGGAATTTCTGCCTTTTTGCCCGAAAATAAGAAGAATGCATATCTTTTTGCCATAAAAAAGGGAAATTTCTTTATTTTTGCTCCAAAATAAGGGGAATTTCTGTTTTTGCCTCTAAATAAGTGGAATTTTTGCCTTTTTCCCCAAAACAAAGGGAATTTCTGTCTTTTTTGCCCCAAAAAAGGAAAAATTCTGACTTATTACCCTGAAGTAAGTGAAATTTATGCAATTTTGTTCCAAAATAAGGGAAATTTCTGCCTTTTTGCCCCCAAATAAGGGGAATTTCAGCCTTTTTACCTCAAAATAAAAGGAATTTCTGCATTTTTGCCACAAAATATTAGGAATTTCTAACTATTTGCCCCAAAATATAGAAAATTTCTACCTTTTTCGCTGAAATAAGTGAAATTTCTGCAATTTTGCCACAAAATAAGTGAAATTTCTGCAATTTTGCCCCAAAATAAGTGAAATTTCTGGAATTTTGCCCCAAAATAAGTGGAATTTCTGAGATTTGCCACAAAATAATGAGAATTTCTGTCTTTTTGCCCCAACATATAGGAAATTTCTGCATTTTTTGAGCCACAATTAGGGGAATTTCTGAAATTTTGCTCCAAAATAAGGGGAATTTCTGCTTTTTTGCTTCTAAATAAGTGGAATTTCTGTCTTTTTCCCCCAAAACAATGGGAATTTCTGGGATTTTTGGCCCCAAAATAAAGAAAATTTCTGTCTTATTACCCTGAAATAAGTGAAATTTCTGCAATTTTGCCCCAAAATAAGGGAAATTTCTGCAATTTTGCCCCAAAATAAGGGAAATTTCTGGAATTTTGCCCCAAAATAAGTGGAATTTCTGACTTATAACCCTGAAATAAGTGAAATTTCTGCAATTTTGCCCGAAAATAAAGGAAATTTCTGCCTTTTTGCCCCCAAATAAAAGGAATTTCAGCCTTTTTACCTCAAAATAAGGGGAATTTCTGCCTTTTTTCTCCAAAATATGGGAAATTTCTGCCTTTTTGCCCCAAAATAAGAAAAATTTCTGCAATTATGTACCAAAATAAATGAAATTTCTGCCTTTTTTACCCAAAATAAGAAAGATTCTGC
Organism: Micromys minutus; assembly: GCF_963924665.1. NCBI lineage: Eukaryota > Metazoa > Chordata > Mammalia > Rodentia > Muridae > Micromys > Micromys minutus. The sequence continues at coordinate 39,317 of NW_027667812.1, read as the reverse complement.
TTTTTTTTGAAATAAGTGAAATTTCTGCTATTTTGCCCCAAAATAAGTGAAATTTCTGCAATTTTGCCCCAAAATAAGGGAAATTTCTGGAATTTTGCCCCAAAATAAGTGGAATTTCTGAGTTTTGCCCCAAAATAAGGAGAATTTCTGTCTTTTTGCCCCAACATATAGGGAATTTCTGCCTTTTTGACCCACAATTAGGGGAATTTCTGAAATTTTGCTCCAAAATAAAAGGAATTTCTGCTTTTTTGCCTCTAAATAAGTGAAATTTCTGTCTTTTTCCCCCAAAACAAAGGGAATTTCTGTTTTTTTTACCCCAAAATAAAGAAAATTTTTGTCTTATTACCATGAAATAAGTGAAATTTCTACAATTTTGCCCCAAAATAAGGGAAATTTCTGCTTTTTTGTCCCCAAATAATGGGAATTTCAGCCTTTTTACCTCAAAATAAGTGGAATTTCTGCATTTTTGCCCCAAAATAAGGGAAATTTCTGCCTTTTTGCCCCAAAATAAGAAAAATTTCTGCAATTTTGTACCAAAATAAAAGAAATTTCTGCCTTTTTGCCCCAAAATAAGAAAATTTCTGCTTTTTTTTGAAATAAGTGAAATTTCTGCAATTTTGCCCGAAAATAAGTAAAATTTCTGCAATTTTGCCCCAAAATAAGAGAAATTTCTGGAATTTTGCCCCAAAATAAGTGGAATTTCTGAGTTTTGCCCCAAAATAAGGAGAATTTCTGTCTTTTTGCCCCAACATATAGGGAATTTCTGCCTTTTTGACCCACAATTAGGGGAATTTCTGCAATTTTGCTCCAAAATACGGTGAATTTCTGCCTTTTTGCCCGAAAATAAGAAGAATGCATACCTTTTTGCCATAAAAATGGAAATTTCTTCATTTTTGCTCCATAATAAGGGGAATTTCTGCTTTTTTGCCTCTAAATAATTGGAATTTCTGTATTTTTCCCCCAAAACAAAGGGAATTTTTGTCTTTTTTGCCCCAAAATAAGGAGAATTTCTGACTTATTACCCTGAAATAAGTGAAATTTCTGCAATTTTGCCCGAAAATAAAGGAAATTTCTGCCTTTTTGCCCCCAAATAAAAGGAATTTCAGCCTTTTTACCTCAAAATAAGGGGAATTTCTGCCTTTTTTCTCCAAAATATGGGAAATTTCTGCCTTTTTGCCCCAAAATAAGAAAAATTTCTGCAATTATGTACCAAAATAAATGAAATTTCTGCCCTTTTGACCCAAAATAAGAAAGATTCTGCTTTTTTTTGAAATAAGTGAAATTTCTGCTATTTTGCCCCAAAATAAGTGAAATTTCTGCAATTTTGCTCCAAAATAAGGGAAATTTCTGGAATTTTTCCCCAAAATAAGTGGAATTTCTGAGTTTTGCCCCAAAATGAGGAGAATTTCTGTCTTTTTGCCCCAACATATAGGGAATTTCTACATTTTTGCCCCACAATTGGGGAAATTCTGCAATTTTGCTCCAAAATACGGGGAATTTCTGTCTTTTTGCCCGACAATTAGAAGAATGCATACCTTTTTGCCATAAAAAAGGGAAATTTCTTCATTTTTGCTCCAAAATAAAGGGAATTTCTGCTTTTTTGCCTCTAAATAAGTGGAATTTCTGTCTTTTTCCCGCAAAACAAAAGGAAGTTCTGTCTTTTTTGCCCCAAAATAAAGAAATTTTCTGACTTATTACTCTGAAGTAAGTGAAATTTCTGCAATTTTGCCCGAAAATTAGAGAAATTTCTGCCTTTTTGCCCCCAAATAATGGGAATTTCAGCCTTTTTTCCCTCAAAATAAGGGGAATTTCTGCATTTTTGCCACAAAATATTAGGAATTTCTGCCTTTTTCCCCTAAAATAAGGAAAATTTCTGCCTTTTTTCCCTGAAATAAGTGAAATTTCTGCAATTTTGCCCCAAAATAATTGAAATTTATGCAATTTAGCCCCAAAATAAGTGAAATTTCTGGAATTTTGCCCCAAAATAAGTGGAATTTCTGAGATTTGCCCCAAAATAAGGAGAATTTCTGTCTTTTTGCCCCAAGATATAGGAAATTTCTGCCTTTTTGACCCACAATTAGGGGAATTTCTGCAATTTTGCTCCAAAATACGGGGAATTTCTGCCTTTTTGCCTGAAAATAAGAAGAATGCATATCTTTTTGCCATCAAAATGGAAATTTCTTCATTTTTGCTCCATAATAAGAGGAATTTCTGCTTTTTTGCCTCTAAATAATTGGAATTTCTGTATTTTTTTCCCAAAACAAAAGGAATTTTTGTCTTTTTTGCCCCAAAATAAGGAAAATTTCTGACTTATTACCCTGAAATAAGTGAAATTTCTGCAATTTTGCCCGAAAATAAAGGAAATTTCTGCCTTTTTGCCCCCAAATAAAAGGAAATTCAGCCTTTTTACCTCAAAATAAGGGTAATTTCTGCCTTTTTGCTCCAAAATATGGGAAATTTCTGCTTTTGCTCCAAAATAAGAAAAATTTCTGCAATTATGTACCAAAATAAATGAAATTTCTGCCCTTTTGACCCAAAATAAGAAAGATTCTGCTTTTTTTGAAATAAGTGAAATTTCTGCTATTTTGCCCCAAAATAAGGGAAATTTCTGGAATTTTGCCCCAAAATAAGTGGAATTTCTGAGTTTTGCCCCAAAATAAGGAGAATTTCTGTCTTTTTGCACCTACATATAGGGAATTTCTGCCTTTTTGACCCACAATTAGGGGAATTTCTGCAATTTTGCTCCAAAATACAGGGAATTTCTGCCTTTTTGCCCGAAAATAAGAAGAATGCATACCTTTTTGCCATAAAAAAGGGAAATTTCTTCATTTTTGCTCCAAAATAAGGGGAATTTCTGCTTTTTTGCCTTTAAATAAGTGGAAATTTTGCCTTTTTCCCCAAAACAAAGGGAATTTCTGTCTTTTTTGCCCCAAAAAAAGAAAAATTCTGACTTATTACCCTGAAGTAACTGAAATTTATGCAATTTTGTTCCAAAATAAGGGAAATTTCTGCCTTTTTGCCCCCAAATAAGGGAAATTTCAGCCTTTTTACCTCAAAATAAAAGGAATTTCTGCATTTTTGCCACAAAATATTAGGAATTTCTAACTTTTTGCCCCAAAATATGGAAAATTTCTACCTTTTTTCTCTGAAATAAGTGAAATTTCTGCAATTTTGCCACAAAATAAGTGAAATTTCTGGAATTTTGCCCCAAAATAAGTGGAATTTCTGAGATTTGCCCAAAATAATGAGAATTTCTGTCTTTTTGCCCCAACATATAGGGAATTTCTGCCTTTTTGACCCACAATTAGGGGAATTTCTGAAATTTTGCTCCAAAATAAGGAAAATTTCTGCTTTTTTGCCTCTAAATATGTGGAATTGCTGTCTTTTTCCCCCAAAACAAAGGGAATTTCTGGGGTTTTTTTGCCCCAAAATAAAGAAAATTTCTGTCTTATTACCCTAAAATAAGTGAAATTTCTGCAATTTTGCCACAAAATAAGGGAAATTTCTGCTTTTTTCTTCCCAAATAATGGGAATTTCAGCCTTTTTACCTCAAAATAAGTGGAATTTCTGCATTTTTGCCCCAAAATATGGGAAATTTCTGCATTTTTGCCCACAAAAAAATGGAATTTCAGCATTTTTCCCTCAAAATAAGGGGAATTTCTGCATTTTTGCCCCAAAATATGGGAAATTTCTGCCTTTTTGCCCCAAAATAAGGAAAATTTCTGCAATTTTGTACCAAAATAAAAGAAATTTCTGCCTTTTTGCCCCAAAATAAGAAAATTTCTGCTTTTTTTTGAAATAAGTGAAATTTCTGCAATTTTGCCCGAAAATAAGTAAAATTTCTGCAATTTTGCCCTAAAATAAGGGAAATTTCTGGAATTTTGCCCCAAAATAAGTGGAATTTCTGAATTTTGCCCCAAAATAAGGAGAATTTCTGTCTTTTTGCCCAAACATATAGGGAATTTCTGTCTTTTTGCCCCACAATTAGGGAAATTTCTGCAATTTTGCTCCAAAATACGGGGAATTTCTGCTTTTTTGCCCGAAAATAAGAAGAATGCATACCTTTTTGCCATAAAAAAGGGAAATTTCTTCATTTTTGCTCCAAAATAAGGGGAATTTCTGCATTTTTGCCTCTATATAAGTGGAATTTCTGTCTTTTTCCCCCAAAACAAAGGGAATTTCTGTCTTATTTGCCCCAAAATAAAGAAAAAATTTTGACTTATTACCCTGAAATAAGTGAAATTTCTGCAATTTTACCTCAATATAAGGGAAATTTCTGCATTTTTGCCCCCAAATAAGGGGAATTTCAGCCATTTTACCTCAAAATAAGGGGAATTTCTGAATTTTTGCCCCAAAATAAGGAAAATTTTGGCGTTTTTGCCCCAAATAAGGAAAATTTCTGCATTTTTACCCTGAAATAAGTGAAATTTCTGCATTTTGGCCCAAAAATAAGGGAAATTTCAAGAATTTTGACCTAAATAAGTGGGATTTCTGAGTTTTGCCCCAAAATAAGGAGAATTTCTGTCTTTTTGCCCTAAGATATAGGAAATTTCTGCCTTTTTGCCCCACAATTAAAGGAATTTCTGCAATTTTGCTCCAAAATACGAGGAATTTATGCCTTTTTGCCAAAAAATAGGAAAAATGCATACCTTTTTGCCATAAAAAAGGGAAATTTCTTCATTTTTGCTCCAAAATAAGGGGAATTTCTGCATTTTTGCCCCTAAATAAGTGGAATTTCTGTCTTTTTCCCCCAAAACAAAGGGAATTTCTGTCTTTTTTGTCCCAAAATAAGAAAAATTTCTGATTTATAACCCTGAAATAAGTGAAATTTCTGCAATTTTGCCCCAAAATAAGTGAAATTTCTGCCTTTTTGCCCCCAAATAAAAGGAATTTCAGCCTTTTTACCTCAAAATAACGGGAATTTCTGACTTTTTGCTCCAAAATATGGGAAATTTCTGCCTTTTTGCCCCAAATAAGAAAAATTTCTGCAATTTTGTACCAAAATAAACGAAATTTCTGCCTTTTTGCCCCAAAATAAGAAAGATTCTGCTTTTTTTGAAATAAGAGAAATTTCTGCAATTTTGCCCCAAAATAAGTGAAATTTCTGCAATTTTGCCCCAAAATAAGGGAAATTTCTGGAATTTTGCCCCAAAATAAGTGGAATTTTTGAGTTTTGTCCCAAAATAAGGAGAATTTCTGTCTTTTTGCCCCAACATATAGGGAATTTCTGCCTTTTTGCCCCACAATTAAGGGAATATCTGCAATTTTGCTCCAAAATACAGGGAATTTCTGCCTTTTTACCCAAAAATAAGAAGAATGCATATCTTTTTGCCATAAAAAAGGGAAATTTCTTCATTTTTGCTCCAAAATAAGGGGAATTTCTGTTTTTGCCTCTAAATAAGTGGAATTTTTGCCTTTTTCCCCAAAACAAAGGGAATTTCTGTCTTTTTTGCCCCAAAAAAGGAAAAATTCTGACTTATTACCCTGAAGTAAGTGAAATTTATGCAATTTTGTTCCAAAATAAGGGAAATTTCTGCCTTTTTGCCCCCAAATAAGGGGAATTTCAGCCTTTTTACCTCAAAATAAAAGGAATTTCTGCATTTTTGCCACAAAATATTAGGAATTTCTAACTATTTGCCACAAAATATAGAAAATTTCTACCTTTTTCGCTGAAATAAGTGAAATTTCTGCAATTTTGCCACAAAATAAGTGAAATTTCTGCAATTTTGCCCCAAAATAAGTGAAATTTCTGGAATTTTGCCCCAAAATAAGTGGAATTTCTGAGATTTGCCACAAAATAATGAGAATTTCTGTCTTTTTGCCCCAACATATAGGGAATTTCTGCCTTTTTGACCCACAATTAGGGGAATTTCTGAAATTTTGCTCCAAAATAAGGGGAATTTCTGCTTTTTTGCTTCTAAATAAGTGGAATTTCTGTCTTTTTCCCCCAAAACAATGGGAATTTCTGGGATTTTTGGCCCCAAAATAAAGAAAATTTCTGTCTTATTACCCTGAAATAAGTGAAATTTCTGCAATTTTGCCCCAAAATAAGGGAAATTTCTGCTTTTTTCCCCAAATAATGGGAATTTCAGCCTTTTTACCTCAAAATAAGGGGAATTTCTGCATTTTTGCCCCAAAATAAGGGAAATTTCTGCCTTTTTGCCCCAAAATAAGAAAAATTTCTGCAATTATGTACCAAAATAAATGAAATTTCTGCCTTTTTGATCCAAAATAAGAAAGATTCTGCTTTTTTTTGAAATAAGTGAAATTTCTGCTATTTTGCCCCAAAATAAGTGAAATTTCTGCAATTTTGCCCCAAAATAAGGGAAATTTCTGGAATTTTGCCCCAAAATAAGTGGAATTTCTGAGTTTTGCCCCAAAATAAGGAAAATTTCAGTCTTTTTGCCTCAACATATAGGGAATTTCTGCCTTTTTGACCCACAATTAGGGGAATTTCTGCAATTTTGCTCCAAAATACAGGGAATTTCTGCCTTTTTGCCCGAAAATAAGAAGAATGCATACCTTTTTGCCATAAAAAAGGGAAATTTCTTCATTTTTGCTCCAAAATAAGGGGAATTTCTGCTTTTTTGCCTTTAAATAAGTGGAATTTTTGTCTTTTTCCCCAAAACAAAGGGAATTTCTGTCTTTTTTGCCCCAAAAAAAGAACAATTCTGACTTATTACCCTGAAGTAACTGAAATTTATGCAATTTTGTTCCAAAATAAGCGAAATTTCTGCCTTTTTGCCCCCAAATAAGGGAAATTTCAGCCTTTTTACCTCAAAATAAAAGGAATTTCTGCATTTTTGCCACAAAATATTAGGAATTTCTAACTTTTTGCCCCAAAATATGGAAAAGTTCTATCTTTTTTCGCTGAAATAAGTGAAATTTCTGCAATTTTGCCACAAAATAAGTGAAATTTCTGCAATTTTCCCACAAAATAAGTGAAATTTCTGAAATTTTGCCCCAAAATAAGTGGAATTTCTGAGATTTGCCCAAAATAATGAGAATTTCTGTCTTTTTGCCCCAACATATAGGGAATTTCTGCCTTTTTGACCCACAATTAGGGGAATTTCTGAAATTTTGCTCCAAAATAAGGAAAATTTCTGCTTTTTTGCCTCTAAATAAGTGGAATTGCTGTCTTTTTCCCCCAAAACAAAGGGAATTTCTGGGTTTTTTTGCCCCAAAATAAAGAAAATTTCTGTCTTATTACCCTAAAATAAGTGAAATTTCTGCAATTTTGCCACAAAATAAGGGAAATTTCTGCTTTTTTCTCCCCAAATAATGGGAATTTCAGCCTTTTTACCTCAAAATAAGTGGAATTTCTGCATTTTTGCCCCAAAATAAGGGAAATTTCTGCATTTTTGCCCCCAAAAAGAAGGAATTTCAGCATTTTTCCCTCAAAATAAGGGGAATTTCTGCATTTTTGCCCCAAAATATGGGAAATTTCTGCCTTTTTGCCCCAAAATAAGGAAAATTTCTGCAATTTTGTACCAAAATAAAAGAAATTTCTGCCTTTTTGCCCCAAAATAAGAAAATTTCTGCTTTTTTTTGAAATAAGTGAAATTTCTGCAATTTTGCCCGAAAATAAGTAAAATTTCTGCAATTTTGCCCTAAAATAAGGGAAATTTCTGGAATTTTGCCCCAAAATAAGTGGAATTTCTGAATTTTGCCCCAAAATAAGGAGAATTTCTGTCTTTTTGCCCCAACATATAGGGAATTTCTGTCTTTTTGCCCCACAATTAGGGAAATTTCTGCAATTTTGCTCCAAAATACGGGGAATTTCTGCTTTTTTGCCCGAAAATAAGAAGAATGCATACCTTTTTGCCATAAAAAAGGGAAATTTCTTCATTTTTGCTCCAAAATAAGGGGAATTTCTGCATTTTTGCCTCTAAATAAGTGGAATTTCTGTCTTTTTCCCCCAAAACAAAGGGAATTTCTGTCTTATTTGCCCCAAAATAAAGAAAAAATTTTGACTTATTACCCTGAAATAAGTGAAATTTCTGCAATTTTGCCCCAATATAAGGGAAATTTCTGCATTCTTGCCCCCAAATAAGGGGAATTTCAGCCATTTTACCTCAAAATAAAAGGAATTTCTGAATTTTTGCCCCAAAATAAGAAAATTTCTGCTTTTTTTTGAAATAAGTGAAATTTCTGCAATTTTGCCCGAAAATAAGTAAAATTTCTGCAATTTTGCCCTAAAATAAGGGAAATTTCTGGAATTTTGCCCCAAAATAAGTGGAATTTCTGAATTTTGCCCCAAAATAAGGAGAATTTCTGTCTTTTTGCCCCAACATATAGGGAATTTCTGTCTTTTTGCCCTACAATTAGGGAAATTTCTGCAATTTTGCTCCAAAATACGGGGAATTTCTGCTTTTTTGCCCGAAAATAAGAAGAATGCATACCTTTTTGCCATAGAAAAGGGAAATTTCTCCTTTTTTGCTCCAAAATAAGGGGAATTTCTGCATTTTTGCCTCTAAATAAGTGGAATTTCTGTCTTTTTCCCCCAAAACAAAGGGAATTTCTGTCTTATTTGCCCCAAAATAAAGAAAAAATTTTGACTTATTACCCTGAAATAAGTGAAATTTCTGCAATTTTGCCCCAATATAAGGGAAATTTCTGCATTCTTGCCCCCAAAGAAGGGGAATTTCAGCCATTTTACCTCAAAATAAGGGGAATTTCTGAATTTTTGCCCCAAAATAAGGAAAATTTTGGCGTTTTTGCCCCAAATAAGGAAAATTTCTGCGTTTTTACCCTGAAATAAGTGAAATTTCTGCATTTTGGCCCAAAAATAGGGGAAATTTCAGGAATTTTGACCTAAATAAGTGGGATTTCTGAGTTTTGCCCCAAAATAAGGAGAATTTCTGTCTTTTTGCCCTAAGATATAGGAAATTTCTGCCTTTTTGCCACACAATTAAAGGAATTTCTGCAATTTTGCTGCAAAATACGAGGAATTTCTGCCTTTTTGCCCGAAAATAAGAAGAATGCATACCTTTTTGCCATAAAAAAGGGAAATTTCATTTTTGCTCCAAAATAAGGGGAATTTCTGCATTTTTGACTCTAAATAAGTGGAATTTCTGTCTTTTTCCCCCAAAACAAAGGGAATTTCTGTCTTTTTTGCCCCAAAATAAGAAAAATTTCTGACTTATTACCCTAAAATAAGTGAAATTTCTGCAATTTTGCCCCAAAATAAGGGAAATTTTTGACTTTTTGCCCCCAAATAAGGTGAATTTCAGATTTTTTACCTCAAAATAAAGGGAATTTCTGCACTTTTGCCACAAAATATTAGGAATTTCTGCCTTTTTGCCCCAAAATAAGAAAATTTCTGTTTTTTTTCCCTGACATAAGTGAAATTTCTGAAATTTTGCCCCAAAATAATTGAAATTTCTACAATTTTGCCCCAAAATAAGGGAAATTTCTGGAATTTTGCCCCAAAATAAGTGGAATTTCTGAGTTTTGCCCCAAAATAAAGAGAATTTCTGTCTTTTTGCCCCAACATATAGGGAATTTCTGAATTTTGGCCCCACAATTAGGGGAATTTCTGAAATTTTGCTCCAAAATACAGGGAATTTCTGCCTTTTTGCCCGATAATTAGAATAATGCATACCTTTTTGCCATAAAAAAGAAAAATTTCTTCCTTTTTGCTCCAAAAGAAAGGGAATTTCTGCATTTTTGCCTCTAAATAAGTGGAATTTCTGTCTTTTTCCCGCAAAACAAAAGGAAGTTCTGTCTTTTTTGCCCCAAAATAAGGAAAATTTCTGACTTATTACCCTGAAGTAAGTGAAATTTCTGCAATTATGCACAAAAATTAGGGAAATTTCTGCCTTTTTGCCCCCAATAATGGGAATTTCAGCCTTTTTACCTCAAAATAAGGGGAATTTCTGCATTTTTGCCACAAAATATTAGGAATTTCTGCCTTTTTGCCCCAAAATAAGGAAAATTTCTGCTTTTTCCCTGAAATAAGTGAAATTTCTGCAATTTTGCCCCAAAATAATTGAAATTTATGCAATTTTGCCCCAAAAAAGTGAAATTTCTGGAATTTTTCCCCAAAATAAGTTGAATTTCTGAGATTTGTCCCAAAATAAGGAGAATTTCTGTCTTTTTGCCCCAAGATATAGGGAATTTCTGTTTTTTTGACTGACAATTAGGGGGATTTCTCCAATTTTGCTCCAAAATACGGTGAATTTCTGCCTTTTTGCCCGAAAATAAGAAGAATGCATACCTTTTTGCCATAAAAATGGAAATTTCTTCATTTTTGCTCCAAAATAAGGGGAATTTCTGCTTTTTTGCCTCTAAATAAGTGGAATTTCTGTATTTTTCCCCCAAAACAAAGGGAATTTCTGTCTCTTTTGCCCCAAAATAAGGAAAATTTCTGACTTATTACCCTGAAATAAGTGAAATTTTAGCAATTTTGCCCGAAAATAAGGGAAATTTCTGCCTTTTAGCCCCCAAATAAAAGGAATTTCAGCCTTTTTACCTGAAAATAAGGGGAATTTCTGGCTTTTTGCTCCAAAATATGGGAAATTTCTGCCTTTTTGCCCCAAAATAAGAAAAATTTCTGCAATTTTGTACCAAAATAAAAGAAATTTCTGCCTTTTTGCCCCAAAATAAGAAAATTTCTGTTTTTTTTCCCTGAAATAAGTGAAATTTCTGAAATTTTGCCCCAAAATAAGGGAAATTTCTGGAATTTTGCCCCAAAATAAGTGGAATTTCTGAGTTTTGCCCCAAAATAAGGAGAATTTCTGTCTTTTTGCCCTAACATATAGGGAATTTCTGCCTTTTTGCCCCACAATTAGGGGAATTTCTGCAATTTTGCTCCAAAATACGGGTAATTTCTGCTTTTTTGCCCGAAAATAAGAAGAATGCATAGCTTTTTGCCATAAAAAAGGGAAATTTCTTCATTTTTGCTCCAAAATAAGGGGAATTTCTGCTTTTTTGCCCTTAAATAAGTGGAATTTCTGTCTTTTTCCCCCAAAACAAAGGGAATTTCTGTCTTTTTTGCCCCAAAATAAGGAAAATTTCTGAATTATTACCCTGAAATTACTAAAATTTCTGCAATTTTTCCCCAAAATAATGGAAATTTCTGCCTTTTTGCACCCAAAAAAGGGGAATTTCAGCCTTTTTACCTCAAAATAACGGGAATTTCTGCATTTTTGCCCCATAATATGGGAAATTTCTGCCTTTTTGCCCCAAAATAAGAAAAATATCTGCAATTTTGTACCAAAATAAACGAAATTTCTGCCTTTTGGCCCCAAAATAAGAGAATTTCTGCTTTTTTTCAGAAATAAGTGAAATTTCTGCAATTTTGCTCTAAAATAAGTCAAATTTCTGCAATTTTGCCCCAAAATAAGTGGAATTTCTGAGTTTTGCCCCAAAATAAGGAGAATTTCTGTCTTTTTGCCCCAACATATAGGGAATTTCCGCCTTTTTGCCCCACAATTAGGGGAATTTCTGCAATTTTGCTCCAAAATACGGGGAATTTCTTTTTTTGCCTGAAAATGAGAAGAATGCATACCTTTTGCAATAAAAAAGGGAAATTTCTTCATTTTTGCTCCAAAATAAAAGGAATTTCTGCTTTTTTGCCTCTAAATAAGTGGAATTTATGTCTTTTTCCCCCAAAGGGAATTTCTGTCTCTTTTGCCCCAAAATAAGAAAAATTTCTGACTTATTACCCTGAAGTAAGTGAAATTTCTGCAATTTTGCCCCAAAATAAGGGAAATTTCTGCCTTTTTGCCCCCAAATAAGGGGAATTCCAGCCTTTTTACCTCAAAATAAGGGGAATTTCTGCATTTTTGCCCCAAACTATGGGAAATTTCTGCCTTTTTGTCCCAAAATAAGAAAAATTTTTGCAATTTTGTACCAAAATAAAAAATAATTTCTGCCTTTTTGCCCTAAAATAAGAAAATTTCTGCTTTTTTTTCTGAAATAAGTGAATAATCTGCAATTTTGCCCAAGAATAAGTGAAATTTCTGAGTTTTGCCCCAAAATAAGTAGAATTTCTGTCTTTTTGCCCCAACATATAGGGAATTTCTGTCTTTTTGTCCCACAATTAGGGGAATTTCTGCAATTTTGCTCAAAAATATGGGAAATTTCTGCTTTTTTGCCCGAAAATAAAAAGAATGCATACCTGTTTGCCATAGAAAAGGAAAATTTCTTCATTTTTGCTCCAAAATAAGGGGAATTTCTGCTTTTTTGCCTCTAAATAAGTGGAATTTCTGTCTTTTTCCTCCAAAACAAAGGGAATTTCTGTCTTTTTTGCCCCAAAATAAGGAAAATTTCTAACTTATTACCCTGAAATAAGTGAAATTTCTGCAATTTCGCCATAAATTAAGGGAAATTTCTGCATTTTTATCCCCAAATAAGGGGAATTTCAGCCTGTTTACCTCAAAATAAGGGGAATTTCTCCATTTTCCCCAAAATATGGGAAATTTCTGCCTTTGTGCCCCAAAATAAGAAAAATTTCTGCAATTTTGTACCAAAATAAAAAAATTTCTGCTTTTTTTCTGAAATAAGTCAAATTTCTGCAATTTTGCCCCAAAATAAGGGAAATTTCTGGAATTTTGCCCAGAATAGGTGAAATTTCTTAGTTTTGCCCCAAAATAAAAAGAATTTCTGTATTTTTGCCCCAACATAGAGGGAATTTCTGCCTTTTTGCCCCACAATTAGAGGAATTTCTGCAATTTTGCTCCATAATACGGGGAATTTCTGCCTTTTTGCCCAAAAATAAGAAGAATGCATACCTTTTTGCCATAAAAAAGGGAAATTTCTTCATTTTTTCTCCAAAATAAGGGGAATTTCTGCGTTTTTGCCTCTAAATAAGTGAAATTTCTGTCTTTTTCCCCCAAAGGGAATTTCTGTCACTTTTGCCCCAAAATAAGAAAAATTTCTGACTTATTACCCTGAAGTAAGTGAAATTTCTGCAATTTTGCCCCAAAATAAGGGAAATTTCTGCCTTTTTGCCCCCAAATAAGGGGAATTTCAGCCTTTTTACCTCAAAATAAGGGGAATTTCTGCATTTTTGCCCCAAACTATGGGAAATTTCTGCCTTTTTGTCCCAAAATAAGAAAAATTTTTGCAATTTTGTACCAAAATAAAAAATAATTTCTGCCTTTTTGCCCTAAAATAAGAAAATTTCTGCTTTTTTCTGAAATGAGTCAAATTTCTTCAATTTTGCCCCAAAATAAGAGAAATTTCTGGAATTTTGCCCCAAAATAAGTGGAATTTCTGAGTTTTGCCCCAAAATAAGGAGAATTTCTGTCTTTTTGCCCAAATATAGGGAATTTCTGCCTTTTTGCCCCACAATTGGGGGAATTTCTGCAATTTTGCTTCAAAATACAAGGAATTTCTGCCTTTTTGCTCGAAAATAAAAAGAATGCATAACTTTTTGCCATAAAAAAAGGGAAATTTCTTCATTTTTGCTCCAAAATAAGGGATATTTCTGCATTTTTGCCTCTAAATAAGTGGAATATCTGTCTTTTTCCCCCAAAACAAAGAGAATTTCTGGTTTTTTGCCCCAAAATAAAGAAAATTTCTGACTTATTACCCTAAAGTAAGTGAAATTTCTGCAATTTTGCCCCAAAATAATGGAAATTTCTGTATTTTGCCCCCAAATAATGGGAATTTCAGCCTTTTTACCTCAAAATAAGGGAAATTTCTGCATTTTTGTCTCAAAATATGAGAAATTTCTGCCTTTTTGCCCCAAAATAAGAAAAATTTCTGCAATTTTGTACCAAAATATAAGAAATTTCTGCCTTTTTGCCCCAAAATAAGAAAATTTCTGCTTTTTTTTCTGAAATAAGTGAATTTTCTGCAATTTTGCCCAAGAATAAGTGAAATTTCTGAGTTTTGCCCCAAAATAAGTAGAATTTCTGTCTTTTTGCCCCAACATATAGGGAATTTCTGTCTTTTTGTCCCACAATTAGGGGAATTTCTGCAATTTTGCTCAAAAATATGGGAAATTTCTGCTTTTTTGCCCGAAAATAAAAAGAATGCATACCTGTTTGCCATAGAAAAGGAAAATTTCTTCATTTTTGCTCCAAAATAAGGGGAATTTCTGCTTTTTTGCCTCTAAATAAGTGGAATTTCTGTCTTTTTCCCCCAAAACAAAGGGAAATTTCTGCATTTTTATCCCCAAATAAGGGGAATTTCAGCCTGTTTACCTCAAAATAAGGGGAATTTCTCCATTTTCCCCAAAATATGGGAAATTTCTGCCTTTGTGCCCCAAAATAAGAAAAATTTCTGCAATTTTGTACCGAAATAAGAAAAATTTCTGCCTTTTTGTTCCAAAATAAAAAAATTTCTGCTTTTTTTCTGAAATAAGTCAAATTTCTGCAATTTTGCCCCAAAATAAGGGAAATTTCTGGAATTTTGCCCCAGAATAAGTGAAATTTCTTAGTTTTGCCCCAAAATAAAAAGAATTTCTGTCTTTTTGCCCCAACATAGAGGGAATTTCTGCCTTTTTGCCCCACAATTAGAGGAATTTCTGCAATTTTGCTCCAAAATACGGGGAATTTCTGCCTTTTTGCCCAAAAATAAGAAGAATGCATACCTTTTTGCCATAAAAAAGGGAAATTTCTTCATTTTTTCTCCAAAATAAGGGGAATTTCTGCATTTTTGCCTCTAAATAAGTGGAATTTCTGTCTTTTTCCCCAAAAACAAAGGGAATTTCTGTCTTTTTTGCCCCAAAATAAGGAAAATTTTTGACTTATTACCCTGAAATAAGTGAAATTTCTGCAATTTTGCCCCAAAATAAGGGGAATTTCAGCCTTTTTACCTCAAAATAAGAGGAATTTGTGCATTTTTCCCACAAAATATAAAAAATTTCTGCCTTTTTGGCCCAAAATAAGGAAAATTTCTGCCTTTTTTTCTCTGAAATAAGTGAAATTTCTGCAATTTTGCCCCAAAATAAGTGAAGTTTCTGCAATTTTGTCCCAAAATAAGGAACATTTTTGGAATTTTGCCCCAAAATAAGGGGAATGTATACCTTTTGCCACAAAAAAGGGAAATTTCTTCATTTTTGCTCCAATATAAAAGGAATTTCTACTTTTTTGCCTCTAAATAAGTGGAATTTCTGTCTTTTTCCCCCAAAACAAAGGGAATTTCTGTCTTTTTTGCCCCAAAATAAGGAAAATTTTTGACTTATTACCCTGAAATAAGTGAAATTTCTGCAATTTTGCCCCAAAATAAGGGGAATTTCAGCCTTTTTACCTCAAAATAAGAGGAATTTCTGCATTTTTGCCACAAAATATAAAAAATTTCTGCCTTTTTGCCCCAAAATAAGGAAAATTTCTGCCTTTTTTTCTCTGAAATAAGTGAAATTTCTGCAATTTTGCCACAAAATAAGTGAAGTTTCTGCAATTTTGCCCCAAAATAAGGAAAATTTTTGGAATTTTGCCCCAAAATAAGGGGAATGTATACCTTTTGCCACAAAAAAGGAAAATTTCTTCATTTTTGCTCTAATATAAGGGGAATTTCTGCTTTTTTGCCTCTAAATAAGTGGAATTTCTGTCTTTTTCCCCCAAAACAAAGGGAATTTCTGTCTTTTTTGCCCCAAAATAAGGAAAATTTCTGACTTATTTCCCTGAAATAAGTGAAATTTCTGCAATTTTGCCCCCAAATAAGGGAAATTTCTGTCTTTTTGCCCCCAAATAAGGGGAATTTCAGCCTTTTTACCTCAAAATAAGGGGAATTTCTGCATTTTTCCCCCAAACTATGGGAAATTATTGCCTTTTTGTCCCAAAATAAGAAAAATTTCTGCAATTTTGTACCAAAGTAAAAGAAATTTCTACCTTTTTGCCCCAAAATAAGAAAATTTCTGCTTTTTTTCTGAAATAAGTGAAATTTCTGCAATTTTGCACCAAAATAAGTGGAATTTCTGAGTTTTGCCCCAAAATAAGGAGAATTTCTGTTTTTTTGCTCCAACATATAGGGAATTTCTTCCTTTTTGCCCCACAATTAGGGGAATTTCTGCAATTTTGCTGCAAAATACGGGAAATTTCTGCTTTTTTGCCCGAAAATAAGAAGAATGCATCGCTTTTTGCCATAAAAAAGGTAAATTTCTTCATTTTTGCTCCAAATAAGGGGAATTTCTGCTTTTTTGCCTCTAAATAAGTGGAATTTCTGTCTTTTTCCCCCAAAACAAAGGGAATTTCTCTCTTTTTTGCCCCAAAATAAGGAAAATATCTGACTTATTACCCTGAAATAAGTGAAATTTCTGCAATTTTGCCCCAAAATAAGAGAAATTTCTGTCTTTTTGCCCCCAAATAAGGGGAATTTCAGACTTTTTACCACAAAATAAGGAGAATTTCTGCATTTTTGCCACAAAATATTAGGAATTTCATCCTTTTTGCCCCAAAATAAAAAAATTTCTGCCTTTTTTCCCTGAAATAAGTGAAATTTCTGAAATTTTGCCCCAAAATAAGTGAAATTTCTGCAATTTTGCCCCAAAATAAGGGAAATTTCTGGAATTTTGCCCCAAAATAAGTGGAATTTCTGAGTTTTGCCCCAAAATAAGGAGAATTTCTGTCTTTTTGCCTTAACATATAGGGAATTTCTGCCTTTTTGCCCCACAATTAGGGGAATTTCTGCAATTTTGCTCCAAAATACGGGTAATTTCTGCTTTTTTGCCCGAAAATAAGAAGAATGCATAGCTTTTTGCCATAAAAAAGGGAAATTTCTTTATTTTGCTCCAAAATAAGGGGAATTTCTGCTTTTTTGCCCTTAAATAAGTGGAATTTCTGTCTTTTTCCCCCAAAACAAAGGGAATTTCTGTCTTTTTTGCCCCAAAATAAGGAAAATTTCTGACTTATTACCCTGAAATTACTGAAATTTCTGCAATTTTTCCCCAAAATAATGGAAATTTCTGCCTTTTTGCACCCAAAAAAGGGGAATTTCAGCCTTTTTACCTCAAAATAACGGGAATTTCTGCATTTTTGCCCCATAATATGGGAAATTTCTGCCTTTTTGACCCAAAATAAGAAAAATATCTGCAATTTTGTACCAAAATACACGAAATTTCTGCCTTTTGGCCCTAAAATAAGAGAATTTCTGCTTTTTTTCAGAAATAAGTGAAATTTCTGCAATTTTGCTCTAAAATAAGTCAAATTTCTGCAATTTTGCCCCAAAATAAGTGGAATTTCTGAGTTTTGCCCCAAAATAAGGAGAATTTCTGTCTTTTTGCCCCAACATATAGGGAATTTCCGCCTTTTTGCCCCACAATTAGGGGAATTTCTGCAATTTTGCTCCAAAATACGGGGAATTTCTTTTTTTTTTTGCCGGAAAATGAGAAGAATGCATACCTTTTGCCATAAAAAAGGGAAATTTCTTCATTTTTGCTCCAAAATAAAAGGACTTTCTGCTTTTTTGCCTCTAAATAAGTGGAATTTCTGTCTTTTTCCCCCAAAAAAATGGGAATTTCTGTCTCTTTTGCCCCAAAATAAGAAAAATTTCTGACTTATTACCCTGAAGTAAGTGAAATTTCTGCAATTTTGCCCCAAAATAAGGGAAATTTCTGCCTTTTTGCCCCCAAATAAGGGGAATTTCAGCCTTTTTACCTCAAAATAAGGGGAATTTCTGCATTTTTGCCCCAAACTATGGGAAATTATTGCCTTTTTGTCCCAAAATAAGAAAAATTTTTGCAATTTTGTACCAAAATAAAAAATAATTTCTGCCTTTTTGCCCTAAAATAAGAAAATTTCTGCTTTTTTCTGAAATAAGTCAAATTTCTTCAATTTTGCCCCAAAATAAGAGAAATTTCTGGAATTTTGCCCCAAAATAAGTGGAATTTCTGAGTTTTGCCCCAAAATAAGGAGAATTTCTGGCTTTTTGCCCAAATATAGGGAATTTCTGCCTTTTTGCCCCACAATTGGGGGAATTTCTGCAATTTTGCTTCAAAATACAAGGAATTTCTGCCTTTTTGCTCGAAAATAAAAAGAATGCATACCTTTTTGCCATAAAAAAGGGAAATTTCTTCATTTTTTCACCAAAATAAGGGAAATTTCTGCTTTTTTGCCTCTAAATAAGTGGAATTTCTGTCTTTTTCCCGCAAAACAAAGGGAATTCCTGTATTTTGCCGCAAAATAAGGAAAATTTCTGACTTATTACCCTAAAATAAGTGAAATTTCTGCAATTTTGCCCCAAAATAAGGGAAATTTTTGACTTTTTGCCCCCAAATAAGGTGAATTTCAGATTTTTTACCTCAAAATAAAGGGAATTTCTGCACTTTTGCCACAAAATATTAGGAATTTCTGCCTTTTTGCCCCAAAATAAGAAAATTTCTTTTTTTCCCTGAAATAAGTGAAATTTCTGAAATTTTGCCCCAAAATAAGTGAAATATCTACAATTTTGCCCCAAAATAAGGGAAATTTCTGGAATTTTGCCCCAAAATAAGTGGAATTTCTGAGTTTTGCCCCAAAATAAGGAGAATTTCTGTCTTTTTGCCCCAACATATAGGGAATTTCTGCCTTATTGCCCCACAATTAGGGGAATTTCTGCAATTTTGCTCCAAAATACAGGGAATTTCTGTCTTTTTGCCCGAAAATTAGAAGAATGCATACCTTTTTGCCATAAAAAAGAAAAATTTCTTCATTTTTGCTCCAAAATAAGGGGAATTTCTGAATTTTTGCCTCTAAATAAGTGGAATTTCTGTCTTTTTCCCGCAAAACAAAAGGAAGTTCTGTCTTTTTTGCCCCAAAATAAGGAAAATTTCTGACTTATTACCTTGAAGTAAGTGAAATTTCTACAATTTTGCACGAAAATTAGAGGAATTTCTGCATTTTTGCCACAAAATATTAGGAATTTCTGCCTTTTTGCCCCAAAATAAGAAAATTTCTTTTTTTTCCCTGAAATAAGTGAAATTTCTGAAATTTTGCCCCAAAATAAGTGAAATTTCTACAATTTTGCCCCAAAATAAGGGAAATTTCTTGAATTTTGCCCCAAAATAAGTGGAATTTCTGAGTTTTGCCCCAAAATAAGGAGAATTTCTGTCTTTTTGCCCCAACATATAGGGAATTTCTGCCTTTTTGACCCACAATTAGGGGAATTTCTGCAATTTTGCTCCAAAATATAGGTAATTTCTGTCTTTTTGCCCGAAAATTAGAAGAATGCATACTTTTGCCATAAAAAAGAAAAATTTCTTCATTTTTGCTCCAAAATAAGGGGAATTTCTGCATTTTTGCCTCTAAATTAGTGGAATTTCTGTCTTTTTCCCGCAAAACAAAAGGAAGTTCTGTCTTTTTTGCCCCAAAATAAGGAAAATTTCTGACTTATGACCTTGAAGTAAGTGAAATTTCTACAATTTTGCACGAAAATTAGGGAAATTTCTGCCTTTTTGCCCCCAAATAATGGGAATTTCAGCCTTTTTACCTAAAAATAAGGGGAATTTCTGCATTTTTGCCACAAAATATTAGGAATTTCTGCCTTTTTGCCCCAAAATAAGAAAAATTTCTGCAATTTTGTACCAAAATAAACGATTTTTCTGCCTTTTGGCCCCAAAATAAGAGAATTTCTGCTTTTTTTAAGAAATAAGTGAAATTTCTGCAATTTTGCTCTAAAATAAGTCAAATTTCTGCAATTTTGCCCCAAAATAAGTGGAATTTCTGAGTTTTGCCCCAAAATAAGGAGAATTTCTGTATTTTTGCCCCAGCATATAGAAAATTTCTGCCTTTTTGCCCCACAATTAGGGGAATTTCTGCAATTTTGCTCAAAAATACGGGGAATTTCTTCCTTTTTGCCAGAAAATAGAAGAATGCATACCTTTTTGCCATAAAAAAGGGAAATTTCTTCATTTTTGCTCCAAAATAAAAGGAATTTCTGCTTTTTTGCCTCTAAATAAGTGGAATTTCTGTCTTTTTCCCCCAAAACAAAGGGAATTTCTGTCTCTTTTGCCCCAAAATAAGGAAAATTTCTGACTTATTACCCTGAAGTAAGTGAAATTTCTGCAATTTTGCCCCAAAATAAGGGAAATTTCTGCCTTTTTGCCCCCAAATAAGGGGAATTTCAGCCTTTTTACCTCAAAATAAGGGGAATTTCTGCATTTTTGCCCCAAACTATGGGAAATTTCTGCCTTTTTGTCCCAAAATAAGAAAAATTTCTGCAATTTTGTACCAAAATAAAAAATAATTTCTGCCTTTTTGCCCTAAAATAAGAAAATTTCTGCTTTTTTCTGAAATAAGTCAAATTTCTTCAATTTTACCCCAAAATAAGAGAAATTTCTGGAATTTTGCCCCAAAATAAGTGGAATTTCTGAGTTTTGCCCCAAAATAAGGAGAATTTCTGTCTTTTTGCCCAAATATAGGGAATTTCTGCCTTTTTGCCCCACAATTGGGGGAATTTCTGCAATTTTGCTTCAAAATACAAGGAATTTCTGCCTTTTTGCTCGAAAATAAGAAGAATGCATACCTTTTGGCCATAAAAAAGGGAAATTTCTTCATTTTAGCTCCAAAATAAGGGGAATTTCTGCATTTTTGCCTCTAAATAAGTGGAATATCTGTCTTTTTCCCCCAAAAATAAAGGGAATTTCTGTCTTTTTGCCCAAAAATAAAGAAAATTTCTGACTTATTACCCTAAAGTAAGTGAAATTTCTGCAATTTTGCCCCAAAATAAGGGAAATTTCTGCCTTTTGCCCCCAAATAATGGGAATTTCAGCCTTTTTACCTCAAAATAAGGGGAATTTCTGCATTTTGCCCCAAAATATAAGAAATTTCTGCCTTTTTGCCCCAAAATAAGAAAAATTTCTGCAATTTTGTACCAAAATAAAAGAAATTTCTTTTTTTCCCCCAAAATAAGAAATTTTCTGCTTTTTTTTCTGAAATAAGTGAATTTTCTGCAATTTTGCCCAAGAATAAGTGAAATTTCTGAGTTTTGCCCCAAAATAAGTAGAATTTCTGTCATTTTGCCCCAACATATAGGGAATTTCTGCCTTTTTGCCCCACAATTAAGGGAATTTCTGCAATTTTGCTCAAAAATATCGGAAATTTCTGCTTTTTTACCCGAAAATAAAAAGAATGCGTACCTGTTTGCCATAAAAAAGGGAAATTTCTTCATTTTTGCTCCAATATAAGGGGAATTTCTGCTTTTTTGCTTGTAAATAAGTGGAATTTCTGTCTTTTTCCCCCAAAACAAAGGGAATTTCTGTCTTTTTTGCCCCAAAATAAGGAAAATTTCTAACTTATTACCCTGAAATAAGTGAAATTTCTGCAATTTCGCCTCAAAATATGGGAAATTTCTGCATTTTTGTCCCCAAATAAGGGGAATTTCAGCCTGTTTACCTCAAAATAAGGGGAATTTCTGCATTTTTCCCCAAAATATGGGAAATTTCTGCCTTTGTGCCCCAAAATAAGAAAAATTTCTGCAATTTGTACCAAAATAAAAGAAATTTCTGCCTTTTTGTTCCAAAATAAAAAAATTTCTGCTTTTTTCCTGAAATAAGTCAAATTTCTGCAATTTTGCCCCAAAATAAGGGAAATTTCTGGAATTTTGCCCCAGAATTAGTGAAATTTCTTAGTTTTGCCCCAAAATAAAAAGAATTTCTGTCTTTTGCCCCAACATAGAGGGAATTTCTCCCTTTTTGCCCCACAATTAGAGGAATTTCTGCACTTTTGTTCCAAAATACGGGGAATTTCTGCCTTTTTGCCCAAAAATAAGAAGAATGCATACCTTTTAGCTATAAAAAAGGGAAATTTCTTCATTTTTGCTCCAAAATAAGGGGAATTTCTGCGTTTTTGCCTCTAAATAAGTGGAATTTCTGACTTTTTCCCCCAAAACAAAGGGAATTTCTGTCTTTTTTGCCCCAAAATAAGGAAAATTTCTGACTTATTACCCTGAAATAAGTGAAATTTCTGCAATTTTGCCCGAAATAAGGGAAATTTCTGCCTTTTGCCCCCAAATAATGGGAATTTCAGCCTTTTTACCTCAAAATAAGGGGAATTTCTGTATTTTTGCCCCAAAATATGAGAAATTTCTGCCTTTTTGCCCCAAAATAAGAAAAATTTCTGCAATTTTGTACTAAAAGAAATTTCTGCCTTTTTGCTCCAAAATAAGAAAATTTCTGCTTTTTTTCTGAAATAAGTGAAATTTCTGCAATTTTGCCCAAAAATATTTGGGATTTCTGAGTTTTGCCCCAAAATAAGGAGAATTTCTGTCTTTTTGCCCCAACATATAGGGAATTTCTGCCTTTTTGCCCCACAATTAGGGGAATTTCTGCAATTTTGCTCAAAAATATGGGGAATTTCTGCTTTTTTGCCCGAAAATAAAAAGAATGCATACCTGTTTGCCATAAAAATGGGAAATTTTTTCATTTTTGCTCCAAAATAAGGGGAATTTCTGTTTTTTTCCCTCTAAATTAGTGGAATTTCTGTCTTTTTCCCCCAAAACAAAGGGAATTTCTGTCTTTTTTCCCCAAAATAAGGAAAATTTCTCACTTATTACCCTGAAATAAGTGAAATTTCTGCAATTTCGCCTCAAAATAAGGGAAATTTTTGCATTTTTGTCCCCAATTAAGGGGAATTTCAGCCTTTTTACCTCAAAATAAGGGGAATTTCTGCATTTTTCCCCAAAATATGGGAAATTTCTGCCTTTTTGCCCCAAAATAAGAAAAATTTCTGCAATTTTGTACCAAAATAAAAGAAATTTCTGCCTTTTTGTCCCAAAATAAGAAAATTTCTGCTTTTTTTCTGAAATAAGTCAAATTTCTGCAATTTTGCCCCAAAATAAGGGAAATTTCTAAAATTTTGCCCCAAAATAAGTGAAATTTCTTAGCTTTGCCCCAAAATAAGGAGAATTTCTGTCTTTTTGCCCCAACATATAGGGAATTTCTGCCTTTTTGCCCCACAATTAGGGGAATTTCTGCAATTTTGCTCCAAAATACGAGGAATTTCTGCCTTTTTGCCCGAAAATAAGAAGAATGCATACCTGTTTGCCATAAAAAAGGGAAATTTCTTCATTTTTACTCCAAAATAATGGGAATTTCTGCTTTTTTGCCTCTAAATAAGTGGAATTTCTGACATTTTCCCCCAAAACAAAGGGAATTTCTGTCTTTTTTCCCCAAAATAAGGAAAATTTCTGACTTATTACCCTGAAATAAGTGAAATTTCTGCAATTTCGCCTCAAAATAAGGGAAATTTCTGCATTTTTGTCCCCAAATAAGGGGAACTTCAGCCTTTTTACCTCAAAATAAGGGGAATTTCTGCATTTTTCCCCAAAATATGGGAAATTTCTGCCTTTTTGCCCCAAAATAAGAAAAATTTCTGCAATTGTGTACCAAAATAAAAGAAATTTCTGCCTTTTTGCCCCAAAATAAGAAAATTTCTGCTTTTTTTCTGAAATAAGTCAAATTTCTGCAATTTTGCCCCAAAATAAGGGAAATTTCTGGAATTTTGCCCCAAAATAAGTGAAATTTCTTAGTTTTGCCCCAAAATAAGGAGAATTTCTGTCTTTTTGTCCCAACATATAGGGAATTTCTGCCTTTTTGCCTCACAATTAGGGGAATTTCTGCAATTTTGCTCCAAAATACGGGGAATTTCTGCTTTTGCCTGAAAATAAGAAGAATGCATACCTTTTTGCCATAAAAAAGGAAATTTTCTTCATTTTTGCTCCAAAATAAGGGGAATTTCTGCATTTTTGCCTCTAAATAAGTGGAATTTCTGACATTTTCCCCCAAAACAAAGGGAATTTCTGTCTTTTTTGCCCCAAAATAAGGAAAATTTCTGACTTATTACCCTGAAATAAGTGAAATTTCTGCAATTTTGCTCCAAAATAAGGGAAATTTCTGCCTTTTTGCCCTCAAATAAAGGGAATTTCAGCCTTTTTACCTCAAAATAAGAGGAATTTCTCCATTTTTGCCACAAAATATAAAAAATTTCTGCCTTTTTGCCCCAAAATAAGGAAAATTTCTGCCTTTTTTCCCTGAAATACGTGAAATTTCTGCAATTTTGCCCCAAAATAAGGGAAATTTCAGCAATTTTGCCCCAATGTATAGGAATTTTGTGCAATTTTGCCCCAAAATAAGGGGAATTTCTGACTGTTTGCTCCCGAAAAAAGGAGATTTTCTGTTTTTTTGCCCCAAAATAAGTAGAATTTCTGCCTTTTTCCCGAAAATTATGAGAATTTCTGCAATTTTGCTTCAAAATACGGGGAATTTCTGCCTTTTAGCCCCAAAATAAGGGAATTTCTGCATTTTCCCACAATATTTGGGGAATTTCTGCATTTTACCTCTAAATAAGAAGAATTTCTGCATTTTACCTCAAAATAAGAAGAATTTCTGCCTTTTGCCCCAAAATATGGGGAATTTCTCTTTTTTTGTTCAAATATAAAAAAAATTTCTTCAATTTTGTACCATAATAAAAGGAATTTCTGCTTTTTGCCCCAAAATAAGGGGAATTTCTGACTTTTTTCCCTGAAATAAATAAAATTTCTGCAATTTTGCCCGAAAATAAGAGAAATTTGTGCCTTTTTGCCCCAAAATGAGGGGAAATTCTGCCTTTTGCCCCAAAATATGGGGAATTTCTGCATTTTACCTCAAAATAAGGGGAATTTCCGCCTTTTTACACCAAAATATGGAGAATTTCTGCCTTTTTGCCTCAAAATAAAGGCAATTTCTGCATTTTTGCACCAATATTAGGGGAATTTCTGCAATTTTGCTCCAAAATACGTGTCATTTC
Organism: Micromys minutus; assembly: GCF_963924665.1. Taxonomy (NCBI): domain Eukaryota; kingdom Metazoa; phylum Chordata; class Mammalia; order Rodentia; family Muridae; genus Micromys; species Micromys minutus. Next base: position 14,664 of record NW_027667812.1, on the reverse strand, counting down.
TCCCTTTTTGCCTGAAATTAAGTGGAATTTCTGCCTTTCTCGTCCGAAATAAGTGAAATTTCTTCTATTTTAGCCAAAAATTAGGGATTTCATCTTTTTGCCCCAAAATAAGGGGAATTTCTGCCATTTTGCCCTGAAATATTTGAAATTTCTGCAATTTTACCCCAAAATAAGGGGAATTTTAGCCTTTTTGCCCCAAAATACGGGGAATTTCAGCCTTATTACCTCAAAATAAGGGGAATTTCTGCCTTTTTGCCCCAAAATAAGGAAAATTTCTACAAATTTGCCTCAAAATAAGGGAAATTTCTCTTTTTTTGCCCAAAAATAAAGGAAATTTCAGCCTTTTTACCTGAAAATAAGTGAAATATCTGCAATTTTGCCCCAAATAAGAGAAATTTTTGCAATTTTGCCTGAACATAAGGTAAATTTCTGCAATTTTACCACAAAATAAAGGAAATTTCTGGAATTTTGCTCCAAAATAAGGGGAATTTCTGATTTTTGCCCCAAAGTATAGGGAGTTTCTGCCTTTTGCCCCAAAATTAGGGGAATTTCTGCAATTTTGCTCCAAAATACAAGAAATTTCTGTTTTTTTGCCCGAAAATAAGAAGAATGCATACCTTTTTGCCATAAAAAGGGGGAATTTTCTTTATATTTGTTCCAAAATAAGGGGAATTTCTGCATTTTTGCCTCTAAATAAGTAAAATTTCTGTCTTTTTCCCCCAAACAAAGGGAATTTCTGTCTTTTTTGCCCCAAAATAAGGGAAATTTCTGACTTATTACCCTGAAATAAGTGAAATTTCTGCAATTTTGCCCCAAAATAAGGGAAATTTCTGCATTTTTGCCCCCAAATAAGGGGAATTTCTGCATTTTTGCCCCAAACTATGGGAAATTTCTGCAATTTTGCTCCAAAATAAGTGGAATTTCTGAGTTTTGCCCCAAAATAAGGAGAAATTCTGTCTTTTTGCCCCAACATATAGAGAATTTCTGCCTTTTTACCTTAAGATTAGGAGAGTTTCTGCAATTTTGCTTCAAAATACAGGGAATTTCTGCCTCTTTTCCCGAAAATAAGGGGAACTTCTTCCTTTTTGTGCATTTTTGCCTTAATATTAGGGGAATTTCTGCTATTTTGCTCCAAAATACGGGAAATTTCTGCTTTGTTGCCTGAAATTAAGGGGATTTTCTGCCTTTTTGCCCCCAAAAAAAATTTCTGCAATTTTATCCCAAAATAAGGGGAATTTCTGCCTTTTTGCCTTAAATAAGGGGAATTTCTGCCTTTTTGCCCTGAAATATGTGTAATTTCTGATATTTTACCCCAAAATAAGGTGAATATCTGCCTCTTTGCCCCAAAATAATGGGAATTTCTGCCTTTTTGCCCCAAAATAAGAAAAATTTTTGCTTCTTTTTCTCTAAAATAAGTGAAATTTCTGCAATTTTGCCCTAAAATAAGGGAAATTTCTGCAATTTTTCCCCATAATAAGGGAAATTTCTGCAATTTTGCCCGAAAATAAAAGGAATTTCTTTTTTTTGCTTCCAAATAAAGGAAATTTTTGCAATTTTGCCCCAAAATATGGGGAATTTCTTCCTTTTGCCCCATATTAAAAGAAATTTCTGCCGTTTTGCCCCAAAATAAAGAAAATTACTGCATTTTATACCACAAAAATTAGATGAATTACTGCAATTTTGCTCCAAAATACCGGGATTTTCTGCCTTTTTCGCCGAAAAGAAGAAAATTTCTGCCATTTTGCCGCGAAATAAGTGAAATTTCTGCAGTTTTACCCAAAAAAAAGAAGAATTTGTGCCTTTTTGCCCCAAAATTAGGGGAATTTCTGCAATTTTGCTCCAAAATACGGGGAATTTCTGCCTTTTTGCCCGAAAAAAAAGGGAATGTATACCTTTTTCCCAGAAAAAAGGGAAATTTCTTCACTTTTGCCCAAAAATAAGGGGATTTTCCGCCTTTTTGACTCCAAATAAGTGCAATTTCTGCCTTTTCCCAAAAAATAAACGGAATTTCTGTCTTTTTGCCCGAAAATAAAAGGAATTTCTGACTAACCTAACCCTAACCCTAACGCTAACCCTAACCCTAACCCTAACCCTAACCCTAACCATAACCCTAACCCTAACCTTAACCCTAACCCTTACCCTAACCCTAACGCTAACCCTAACC